>NC_139350.1:58759800-59359800 GCF_055883805.1 Amblyomma maculatum
TAATTTTTCCTGTAATTCTAACATTTTATTTTTCAAAAGAAGTCATGGCTGCCAGTGCATCCATGGCAAGAAGCCAGTGCATATATCTGAGTCTGAAAACCCTGAAAAAATCGGAAGGTGAGTTTCCAAAGCTAATTCTACTTCTTCTTTGTTAGCTCTCTGGTATAGTTACACATTTTTTTTGTGGAATTTGATTTAGCCGTTTATTACGAAACCTTCATTTGGCAGAGAACTGTTAATGATCGCTTATTACTGGCAGGACAAAGGGCGACTCAACCTCCCCTAGTGTTTTGTCGGTACTAAATTTGATATATTGGTTAGCCTTGTTGCTTATGTCACCATTTGGGTCAATGCGAAGTCATTCATGATGTTTAGGATTTCAGCGCCGGAGACGATACCACACGTGCTTCATTCTTTCTTGAAACGCAGTTCTCTGAAGTCAAAATATCCACCTATGGCAAGACATTCTTTTTGGATGGCTTCAATTGTTTTGTATAATTCTGCCGCATACGCTAACTTAGGTTCCAGGTGGTCGGTAAAAGGAACGAATCACTAGATGAATAAAAAAAAATGTGCTAACAATAGACACCTGAAAATTAATAAAATGAAAGTGAATACTTCGGCGCGTGCCTTGTAATTTTTTAAATTTTGAAAATTTTCTTTATATTTTATCACACTATATGCAGAGGACCGCTTTTCTGCCTAGTTAGTAAGTCCGTTTATCAAAAAAGTAGTTAGCGATAGCAGCCACAATTTTACTCCGCGTTTCATGCAAACATATTTAAAAAACTGCTTAATACATTGCTTACATTGCTGTATACTGCTACTACTTTATGTTGCATGACGGTAAATGCGGAGGGAGTAATCACATCGCTTTATTGCGATGATCACGCAACAGCGTATACAATCTAGAGTAAATTTAAAAGCTTGGTCAACCACCCTCTATATAATCATATGTGAAACGAGCGTTATGTCACATCTTATTGCGGCATGTAAATGAAAATAAAACACTTTCTTTCATCATGACCAATTATTTCTCACCGCTGTTAAAGTACAATTAAAAAAAAATCAGTTGAGGGACTCTTTCGGTACTTACAAATCCCTGTCGCCTTCGACGATTGCGTTTATTGTGCTCCTAAACACTAGCAGGCAGGCCAGTTTGAATGAACAGATACCGGCCCTAAAAACGCCGCCATGGGCTGTTCCAACGTAGTCTTGCACTGAAACCATGGAGCGGCACTCACTTGCACACAAGCCTGCGCAGAAGCAATGCTGGGCACCGCAGCTTACACCATCGATTACCGATAAGCGGGCACTCGTGGTCTTAGCCGCCAATGTGCATACACGTTGCGTATTATGGGTTCGATAAATATTTCGACACTATCATGGAAACGAGTGTTGCCAATGAATACGAGGAGACACTGCTATTTTGTCACCAGTCCAGGTTCATGAGGGATATGCTTAAAAAGTACAGAACTGCTGTTGTTTGCTCGGATGCAACATACAAGAAAGGTAATTATGCTTTACCGCTCTTTATTCTTGTCGTCAAAACACGCTACTCTTACACAGCTGCAGGTGTTATTATCGTGCAATTTGAGACAATTTCCTGTATCTCCGAGGCTCTAAATGTGTTCAAAAAGTGGCGCGATAACCTTGCTCCACAGAACTGGATGGTAGATTATAGCCAAGCAGAAATGGGTACCATTCAGCAAGCATTTCCAAGCGTCAAAATATCTATCTGCGATTTCAACAGGGTTCAAGCATGGCAGAAGTGGCTCCGTAGAAAAGAAAGCGTCATATGACAACCTGATGATGTCCTTAGTCTCATGAAAAACGTGTCATCAGTTACAGCAAACAATGGCATCGAGACTCAGAATAGGGTGCTTAAGGGGCACTGCATCAAGAGTACAAGAAGGAAGCGGTCAATTACCTGCCTTATAATAGCACTTATGTATTCTTGCTTGGCTGACAATGAAAAAAAAATCATGAATCTCAAATGAGGCAGTCATCATTGTACAGATGGTACAGTGAAGATGTCCCCGCTTATCTTCGCGGCCGACCCCACAACTTTAATAAACAAATGTTGAGGAGGCTGAGGAGGCTTGTGAATGCCGACGAGTACAGCCGTGCTGATATAAATGAGCTGCCTGTCGTGGGCAGATTTCCCGTTCCCTCCGAGAAGGCTGATTACACAATATACACAGTTGATTTCGACAAACCACCGTGCTCTTGTCT
Organism: Amblyomma maculatum; assembly: GCF_055883805.1. Taxonomy (NCBI): domain Eukaryota; kingdom Metazoa; phylum Arthropoda; class Arachnida; order Ixodida; family Ixodidae; genus Amblyomma; species Amblyomma maculatum. The sequence continues at coordinate 58,762,036 of NC_139350.1, forward strand.
TGTTTTTTGGTAGCACAAATACCCTTGCAAGCATTTCTGCGCGGTCTTCAAGTTTGTTCAATGGTTGTCTTTCGTTTCACTGCCTACAAATTACCTGGACAAGCCATAAGTTTTTAACAAGAGCATGCGCAGTACTGCGTAGATGAACATTGTAGAACCTCCCGAGGAACCAGTGTTTATACCGGTGCCTTAACAAGTTAGCGGCTGCAGCATGGCAAAGTGATATTATTGAAGAGTTGCGGAAATGCAATTACCTTGTGTTTCATTGTCGAAATGTGTTTCATTGTGTTTCATAGTCGAAATGCTGCTGGAATTTAAAGATTTTGTTCTGACTAGAAGATAGTGGCAGCAGTGCCCGAAAGTTCATGGTTTCCCATAAGGTGCTCACTAACGAAAGGGTGCTCATCAGTTTAGCCTTTACCAGAGCACGGATGCCCCCAGCCTAATTAACTATGCTTATGTTATAAAACCAATCAGTATTTGCCTCGGGGTAAATTTATTTCTAGGTATTGATTTTTTATTTTTGTGCTGTTGCATGCCTTTCCGGCTTTTAAAAAGATTTTCAGTGAATAAATGAGTTCAGGTTTGGCCCGCTGTAAACTTTCGCGGTATGAATTAAGACTAATTTGCATGTGTTTTTTGCTTTCTTGTGTGTATTGCTAGATTATTTTTGTTGCTGTTTGACTATGTATTTTCTTGCAGCCACATTTTTGAATAGTTGAGTTCTTTCCCAGGTAACACAGAATGTCGGGCCCCCCCTTACAAAAATGGATATTGAATTTCTGTTACCCACGTAATGTGTTTTTGATGAGTCATCAACCACTCAAAGGAGATTCAAGATTAGATGTGTTTTAACATCATATCCGCAGCAGACTTTCCTTTGAGATCACACATGAAGTTTTGTGCTTGGAAAACGCAACAGTATTTTTGGGTAGGATCTAATGTGGAAATACATTGACTTTATCAAATGAGGAAATGTATACATCACTAAGTGAATATATATTATTTCTTTGTAAACTGCACACTTTCAGAGCCCTATGTTTTCATTTCTGATTAGCATATGTAGGATGTTGCCTAAGAAACAATTTTTATGTGTTTTAACATGAGATCCGCAACAGACTTTCATTTGAGATTACGCAAGAAGTTTTGTACTTGGAAAACAAAACAGTATTTTTGTATAGCAGCTAATGTGGAAATACATTGACTTTCTCAAGTGAGGGAAATTATACATCACTAAGCGAATGTATATTCTTTACTATGTTTTCATTTCTGTTTAGCATGCACTGTAAAAACAAAAACAACTTTTTGGACATTTGTTTCATTCAAAACACGCTTACACCCTGCGTCTTGGGTGTTTGTGCCATTGCAAATCACTTCTTGCCAAGCGAATGGGTGCTGTGGTTGGACAATATGCTTGAGGGTGTTACGGGCAAGGATATTGTTGTGTACGCGAACCGACGCACTGCCACACCGCCTCCAAGCTAACGGACGCAAGGCCGCTCCATTTCCAATGCCTCCTTGCACCTGCGAGCAGGCCGTTTTGGAGAGACCAGCAGGGGTACCCCGGCCTGCGCCGACGACGACGCGCGGACGTAACCCGAGCCGTGCGTTGACTCGGAACTGGACCGTCCTGGGAGCATGTGCGCGACCAGGGCACGAGAAGCAATGCCTTCTTTATAATGCATGATATTTTGCGTGTTTCTTAAGCTTTAGAGCTCCTTCTTGCTCTGCGTATAGATTAGCCGAGCCCTCAGTCATCGCAACGCTTCCCGAAATGTTTAGATACAAATAAGATTTAGTTACCAGTAAAATAGTGTTGGCGCTGCTGCGCTTGCCGGTATTGAAGCTTGCTCGCACTTTTTTTCCTTAAAGGTTCGTGCTACAGCTCCGTGTACAGCGAAAATTACGCCCAAGGTTGCAACCACCGAAGAGCCAGCGCTGATAAATTTGCCAGCGATGCCAAACTCGACATGTTAAAATGACTGCAGTGGACAAAATAGTGCGCATAGGTATCTAGAACATTAGATGCAAGTTCTAATGGTCAAGAAGTTGTAATTGTTAGAGCAGCCGCAATGGCCTGTACACTTCGAAACATGCTTCGAACCATTATGTCCCAATCTTATGAATGCAGTCCAGACATAAGAAGCAAATACGTTACCGACGTTACCAGTTCCCCGAGTGGCCGAGTGGTTAGCGTAGAAAGCTACGGAGTAAGAGGTAGCGAGTTCGAATCGCGCCAGAGGTGCAGTTTTTTTTTTTCGCTTAGTTTTAATTTATTTTTATTTTTTAGCTTTTTTAATGTAGTTGAGGTGCTTCGCTACGTTTTAGCTTTTACTTTTTATCCAAAAGTGCTCATTGGTCAACACTCATGAATAACACACAAGAAATGCACACATTAGGTACCAACGAGAAACACGGTGGCCAACTTTCTTGTGAAACTCATCAAAAATGCATCAAGAAAATGTATAGAAATGTTAATGTGCATGATGAGGAATGTAATTACCATTTAATCAGAAACTCATTAAGCTTTTTTGTAAGGGCCTGTAGGTCCAATGTAGGCAAGTGGGGCTGGGGCAACCATCATAAAACCTGAATCTGTCCCCGATGGGGCAAATGTAGGCAAGCCCCATTAGGGTTTGCCCCTGTACCGCCTGCATTGTTTTCCATAGCGGCATTGCTCGGGCTAATGCAGAACACATCCCTGCATGCAGACTACAAGGGTTCCTTGTCTTTTATTTGAGGGCAATCCTACCTAAATGTGGGCTCTTTATCGGAAAGCCCTCAAAGATTCAAAATGAGGCCACCCCCATTAAATCTTTGTGGAACCTACATCGGCCGTAGTGGGCAAAAAAAAACGGACATGCCCACATGCTGCCCCAATCGGACCCTCGTAGGTTACTTGAGCGCAGGTGAAATATGAATAAGAGCCCAATTTGGGCAAGCCCTCGTGAAGCCCAAATGAGGCAGCCTTAGCTAAACCACTTTAGGTCCCACATAGGTGAAGGCGGGCGTGCCCGCATGGTACCAAAATCGGTCCTTTGTGGGGAATTTGAAGGCAGGTGCGACAGCAAGTGTGCTTTAGGTTCAAACACAACACCCAGCCCAATTGGGGCTGCCCACTCAAAACCGCTGTAGGTCCCACATCGCCGTAATGGGGCTAGAAGGCATGCGTGCATATGTGTAATCATTTTTTACAACTTTTATTTGTATTAAATGTTGCCCTAAATTACTATTATAGATGATTTGTATAACAGTTTTCGCCTTGTTTAGTCGGTTAGAAATATTACATGACTTTTGTTCTCGCGCTCATGCAAATTGCACTAAAGGTACTAAAACATACTCATTGTTAACTATTGCTCCTTATGCGGTTGCTGTGGGCAGCCTGCAACTCTCAGCACAATATTACTGTTCAGAATAGACATCTCCACAGTCTGAACAAGATGTACATGAAGTCACTTAGGCTAGAATAATGTTATGAATTATTGTAAACTTTATTATTGTGGCTATTTAGGAAGGGCAGACATGCATAAAATATTTACTTACGTGCATAAATATTGATTAGGAAAACTTGGACTAGGGCTTCCCATCAATTTCATGCGTGTGGGCAAGCCCAAGTGCGACTTGCGCTATAGTACCCGCATCGGTCCAATGTCATTATCTGAGGAGCTAACCGAAATAAAATATAACTGTTCATCCAGAGCGGCTGCCCGAATCTGTCCAAAGTAGGACCATCGGGGAGAGCTGGCGGGATGTGCCCTTTTGGCAATGCGGGAAAAATGTGGGCAGCCACGCAAGGGCTGCCTGAATCGGTCCCTAGTGGGGCCCATCGGGGCTTTGTCAACAGCCCCCTTCAGGCCTACGTCAGCCCCTCTTGCAGCACCCACATTGAGCCCACCGGGGCTGTCCTGCATTGCCTGCATTGGACCCACCGCCCCCTCCCCCCCCTTCCTAGTCTGCTTTGTGCTACTTGGGTTGTCTCGATTCCGCACAAATTAAAAGAGTTTGAATTAAAAAGAAATATTCTTTGTCTGAGTTCATCTTTTTTCCATGTTAAAAAACACAGTTGGTAAAAATACATTTTAAAAGTGCTTTGCCTCCAATGCGCCATGCACACATATGCATTTGCGTGTTTCTAGCGCAATTGCGGAGAGCTAAATCACTGGAAAAAAGATTGATGGATCAAAGAAGGCTGTATAAAGATAAGAAATCCTTAAAATTACACTCGGTATACACCCTCTGCTTATGTTCCCGTCAGTAAAACTGTTATTATGCGCACTTTAAAAACAAATCGCACTCCGCGTATCTCTACGTAAATGCTTTCTAAAAATTAGAACAAAGCTGGTCCTGAGCCATAACTACGTATATCTATTTCTGATTTGCCTAGATGCAGTCTAAATGTAACGAAGTTTCTCGTCTTGGTACTCTGTCAAAGCTAGCCTAAAAAGAATACAAATAAAAATTGCCTAAAATTACGTTACTTCCTAATACGAAATTTGAGCGCAGCTCATCAGCTGTTCCACCTTTTCGATACATTGAGGCAAATATTTCGAACAAGACACGTATGTACAAATATAGAAAAGTTTTTTTTTTTTAATTTTCCCACGTATTTCATCATGAAACACTCTACTAACAGTTGTTGACTGTCATTAAAGAAGGTTTGTGGTCGCAGAAATGAAGCAAATAAGTTATCGGGAAGTTCTGGGAGGCAGCGCGTGGGCTCATAGGAACACTGCAGGACGAACAGATAGAAGAGACTGACTAATACCGCTGACGCCGCTAGAAAGTCAAACGAACGTGGCTCTGCCTTTCTGCTTGGGATACACGTACCGTGATCCGCTGATAGCGAACCGGCCTTTCGGCAACCGGAGAGTACCCTCGCAGCCACGCAGGAAGAGGTGTGGAGGGGAGGGGGGGGGGGGGGTTAAGCAGCGGCGAACGGGGGTGCGCGCGCAGCAATAAGATAGCACGCGCGGTCGGCGCCACGCAGGAAGAGGGGGGCTGAGCTTGGGGGCTGAAAGGGGGACGGACCGGCTGCCGGCGACGCGAAACGCAGGAACGGGCGCCAAAGAGAAAGGCAGAGAGACAACACGAGGCGAGAGGCCAACCACACTAGTACTCCACTGGCGCACCTGTCACCGCCGCCGCCATAGGTCGGCAAATTCACGTGTGCTCACTCAGGCTCACTCTGAAAAATTTGGTCCATCTGCGGGCTCACTCTCACTCAGACTCACAAGGTCCGGACTTACACTCATGAACTCAAACTCACGCAAGGTTGTGACTCACTCGGGCTCACTCAGACTCATGAACTTAAACGCACGCATGATGACAATTCACTCGGGCTCACTCAGACTCATAACTATTCTTGGCTCACTCATCTCGACACTCATTTTTGACTCCCGAATCACCTGCACTCACTCACATCGACTCATGCACTCATCTGAACTCAGAGTCAGGATGGACTCAATCATTTCAGCTCACGACTCATCTGAACTCACTCATCTCGACTCACTCATTTTTGACTCGCGACTCATCTGCGCTCACTCCGACCTACGATACATCTGAGCTCAGACTCATCTGGACTCACTCATTTCAACTAAACACCAATTTGAGCTCACTTATTTTGACTCATCGGGACTCGCTCACTCATAGACTCAATTGTTTCCACTCTCTACAAGCAACGAGCGACGGTCCTAAAGCTTGTATAAGTAGGCGGAAGGCAGTACAGAGAAAAACACGGGAAATAAATAGTCTAATCATGTAATGAGTTACACATTTTTTTCTGCTTTCTTCAATATTGAATTAGTTGAAAGGTTACAGGAAAATAAAAAAAATATGGTAGGGATTGTCTCTTTTAGGCTGATTATAGTACGAAAGCACGGTATTTTTAGCTATAACACGGGCCACATTTTGGATATGGCTATGGCTGATTTGGTGGTTGCCGTCTTGTCGGGCGCAGTCAATAATGGTTGGATACCAATTATAAAGGTGAAACTTCGAAGGCGGCCTGGGCCAAATTCTGGAAATGGTCATGCCCAACTATATAGGTAACCATAGTGTCGAGGATGGTCAATGCAATTTGGAGCTTTTCGCTTTTGATGTAAATTGGCCAAAATCAAATTTCGAGGGTTGGTAAACCGTGTGTGACCCAAACCAAAATTTGGAGGTCACCATTGTGTTCGATGTAATCTAATTATGTTGTCCGTTCATTTTGTTCCGATCGGACGAGGTCAATCTACTGGGGTGAGTGAACCAATTTTGAGGGTGGGCCCGGTCAAATTTGGAGGTCACCATCTTGTTCGCGATAGTCATAATAAATTGGACAGATTTTTGCCCAAATCAGTTGAGGTCAAATTTCGGCGGTGGGTGGGCAAAATTCAAGGCTGTCCTGGAGGTCACCATTGTGGTCGCTGTAGGCGAATTGTGTTGGACAGGTTTTGAACCAAATCAACCAAAGGAAAGTTTCAGCTATACCAGAATGCGTTTAACTTACCCACGTACGTAGTCACGTATTTGTGACCTCATCGAACAGCCTACCCAATTAGAGCAGTGACTCCGCCGAGGTGGCGCAGTGGTTACGGCGCTCGACTACTGTTCCCAAGGAGGCGGGATCGAATCCCGGCCTCGGCGGCAGCTTTTCGGTGGAGGCGAAAAGCAAGGCGCCCGTGTTCTGTGCGATGTCAGTGAATGTTAAAGAACCCCAGGTGGTCGAAATTTCCGAAGTCCTCCACTACGGCGTCTCTCATAGCCTGAGTTGCTTTGGGACATTAAACCCCACAAACCAAACCAATTTAATTCGAGCAGTGGCACACAAAAATAAATATCGGACAAGATTCCTGGTCTATGATGGTGAGCCTGCGACTTTTTTCGCAATAAGAAAGAGCAATAAAAATGTGGTTATACAATGGTGTCTTCGATTTAGCCTGATATTATTAGCTATGCACGGCTAGCGTGGCTAGTTCGCATCGCTGTGAACCAATGAGCAGCTAACCCGGGAAATGGTTTGCGAGATATTCCGAAGTAAATAAACAGCAAAGGAAGAACTATATAGCCACCGCAATACAACACGCCAACGAGAACAAAAGTTCGATTAACCTGCAATTATAGGCATAGTGAAAATAATTGCTTAAAAAAAACAACGAAATTGATCTGCATCATCAGCTTACCAAGAAGCTTATTCCTTATTAGAATTACACAGGCAATTCGAGTCCGCTAGGATCAAATTAGTGACTTGTGCCTATTACTCACGCGATCACTTCAGATCATAGTCTTCAACCTCTGAGCAAGAAGTTATTTGATTTCATAGGAATTTTCTAGGTTAGACTCGGCAATACTCATACCACAATCTGAATGCGAGTCCGGACTCACTCACGGCTCAGATGATGATCTAAATGTGATTCCGGACTCACGACTCAAATCGCGATCTGAATGTTAGTCCAGACTCACTCATGACTAAGATCCTAATCTGAATGTGAGTCCGGACTCACTCAAACTAAGATCATGATCTGAGGATGAGCCTGAGTGAGCCCGAGTGAGTCGACTGGTGAGTCTGCCGACCTATGGCCGCCGACCAACCGGCCGCTAGGGCGAGCTCGTCCAAGTGGTGACGTAGAGGGAGGGACCACCCCCGGTGCAGGTTGCTGTGAAATTTGTGTCGCCGGGAGAAGCCGCCATCGGTGGTCGGAGAGTGCAGTGAGTGTAGCATGGGGAAGGCTACTGATGTAACACGCGTGTGAGCCGGCGCACCTAAAGGGAATGCTTTTTATTGTTTTTCTTCGTCGCCTCCCGCCGATGGCCAGCGAACGCAGGCGCTGTTTCTATGAGCACCGCTGGGGACTGCAGCGTTTTAGTAAGTTTTTATTGCGAAAGCAATACTGCTCCAGGTTTCGAGCCTTCAGCATAGCGCGGCGGTAGCCACGTCTTACCCACGTGACGCTGTGACGTCACACCCCACGTGACACAAAAGCCAGAGATGGGTTCCCAACTTAAAGGTCGGCGTGGCGCAGTCGGAGCCGTGGCTCAGTTGGCAGGAGCTGCCAACTTGGGTATCTCGTTTCACATGGGACGGTTATGTCAGAATCAGCCTGCTAGGACCCTGGCATCCACGTTACCCCTGTAGGCCACTAAGGCACGTTCATGCGGCTTGGTTAAAGAGGGGCTTTATATGTCCCTACTGAAAAAACTGTAAGGGGCAATAACCTCAGATTTTCTCACACAATCTCACTCAATTCACATAAGAAATCACGTACAAGTCGCATATAATTGCATAAGTTCTCATAGTTTCTTGTACATGATCATAAATTATGTACGATATTTTATGATAATGATGCACCGTACGAGACTATATGCGATTAAATGAGATTTTATGAGGTTATTGCCCCGTAGAACTTTTGGGTTTTTAGTAGGGGTTGGCTGGAAGGAGCTGCCAGCTTGGGTATCTCGTTTCACATGGGACGGTTGTCAGAATCAGCCTGCTAGGACCCTGGCATTCACGTTGCCCCTGTAGGCCACTAGGCACGTTCATACGGCTTTGTTAAAGAGGGGCTTTATATGTGTGCTGCAAGGAGCTGCCAACTTGGGTATCTCGTTTCACATGGGACTGTTATGTCAGAATCAGCCTGCTAGGAACCTGGCATTCACGTTACCCCTGTAGGCCACTAAGGCACGTTCATACGGCTTGGTTAAAGAGGGGCTTTATATGTGGGCTGGAAGGAGCTGCCAACTTGGGTATCTCGTTTCACATGGGACGGTTATGTCAGAATCAGCCTGCTAGGACCCTGGCATTCACGTTACCCCTGTAGGCCACTAAGGCACGTTCATACGGCTTGGTTAAAGAGGGGCTTTATATGTGGGCTGGAAGGAGCTTCCAACTTGGGTATCTCGTTTCACATGGGACGGTTATGTCAGAATCAGCCTGCTATGAAAATAACACCGGACCTAAACCAGAATCTTGTGGTACACCGGATGATACATGAGAGGTGGATGAATGTTCGCTGGCTATTTCGACAAATTGTTTCCTGTCGGAAAGGTAAGCGCGTACCCAGTTAATAATCTGCAAATCAATGCCATATGCATGCATTTCTTAAGCAGTTTATCATGACACACTTTGTCAAATGCTTTACGTAGGTCTAATGCGATAACATCTATCTGTTTCTTTGCTGCGAAGGTACGAACAGATTCAATAAGTTGAGTTACTGTCAATAAGCAACGCCGGAAACCATGTTGACAGGGGTAAAACAGATTGTTACTGTCGAGAGTCGATTAAATGTTTAGCTATAACATGATCGAGTAGTTTGCATGAAGTAGATATAATAGATATAAAAGGATAATTTTACCCGATTTATGAACTGGAGTAACCCTCGCAAGCAGCCAATCACTCGGAACAGAACATTCACGCAGAGATACAGTAAAAACCTTCACCAAGAACTGTGAGATCCATTCGCAATAATGCCTGAGGAATTCATTAGGTATCATATCGGGACCCGACGGCTTTTTCGGGTCCATCTTTTTGTAACAAAGACAACACTCCTTCTTTCGAGATAACAATGTTTTGATCCTTATTACAATCAGTGTTGGCCTTATACATTGCTACCGTTGTGCTATCATCAAGCCTTGGGACAAAGACAGAGCTGAAGAAACTGTTAAACGTGTTAGCAATTATGGATCGAGTAATGCAGATATTTCTGTTCACCTCAACACCATTCAAATCATGTTTAGAGCCGGATAGCTAACGCCAGAACTTATGACAACTTTGCAAATATGCTTGTAATGTGGTAGAAAAATACAATCTTTTAGCAACCTACATGTAGCGGTACGAACGCATGTTTGAGCTGCATTCTGTAGCTCTTCTCGCACCGGCATACTAAACTTAGCAATAAGAACCGGGTCTATTGGAATTTTTTGCCGTGCACACCATAGTTTTTGTTTTCAGTGAATTATGTTACGCGTTATCCATGGACTGGGTCTTTCTACTCGTCGGAATTTAGTGGGTGTAAATTGAACCATACAGTCATGAACAACAGTTTTAAAATATGTCCATAAAGTGCCTACGTCTCTAGTATTGGGGATTCGGTCGAGTGCAAACTCTAAATTGTCAAGTATTGCGGTATCATTAGCCTGATTAAAGTTATGAGCAGCTACCCTTTTGTTGCGTGTAGTGTTGTTATCCAACCAAATGTTCATCACAACTGTGATCAGAAATTCCATGCTCTATAGTTACGTCATACTGGAAAATACCGTCTGGTAGAAGTAAGTCCAGTATTCCGCTGCTCTGCCCTTGCACTCGAGTTGTTGGATTAGAACCACCTGATTAGACCATGCTTAGCCATTATTTCTAACATGTAATTGGCATGCAATTTTTCTACTGTTCCTGGGATTCAAAATTCCAAATCCACACCTGGCAGGTTGAAGTCACCCAACAGTACTATTCTACTACGCTTATTGGCAATATAATCATCCGTCCTCTGAAAAAGTTCAACAGAGCTACCAGGGGGCCTGTACAATACGCCAATTATCAATGCGGTATCCTTAAGAAATAATGTGTACCATACACTTTCATGGTCATCTATGGAATGAAGATGTTTGTAGGTTAAACTTTTCTTAATTAACAATACGACGCCACCACCCCTTGTTTTGGGTCTTTCCTGAGGACATGATAGTAGGGTGGAAGAAATTAATCGTTCTGTACGTCGTCGTGTAACCAAGTTTCTGTGCCAGCAATTAAGTGCGGTTCGTGCAGCACTGACAAAAATTCGAATAGTTCAGGCTTAAGAGCAATACTGCGGGCATTAACATTTAGCAGATTGAGTTCCTTATTGAATATTTGTCAATAGTCTTTCTCGCATGAGCTGCCGCGAGTGCTGCTCAGCTTAACACGACTGTTAGTTTCCATGTTCCAGGTATAGGCTACACCATTTACTGTCAGTTTGTCACAGATAAGTTTAACTTTTGTGCCTGCGTCTTTAGCGTCTTTTGCTGATTGCCACAGTAGCTTTCACAGTAACATAATACATAAAGGACAAGCCATGGTTCAGAGCTGGATTTTGCTACAGAACATTTTTATCGTGGTAATGCAGCCTGAGAAAAAGGTCTTCAAGACAGGGGACAGAATATTCCAGGGAGTTGGAAACATCTTTCACATTCTTGGCAAACACATAACGTACCTGCTTGCCGCAACAGGTAGTATCAGTATTCAAAACACATTGCTCACATTGGATACAGGAGTATGAATATGTGAACTCTGCGGGATAATGAAAGGATTCCAAAAGTTGAAAATGCAGTAATGCATTTTAAACAGTGTATTAATACTTTGCTATAAATAAATGCAATTGCCTTTTTAATTGCATAAACACTTTGCAAACATCTGCATTCTTGTGAATCACACTTTAAAAGCAGGCCGGTCAGGAGTCCACCAATTTTCTCCACAAAAGTGAGTGCTTAAATATGCTGGAGCCTGATACAGCAACCTTTAAGGTTTGCTAGATCCCACACGGCCAATTATGTCCGTCGGACGTCCGGTTAAAGTCCGCACGTCTGGAGGCGGAGCGGGACGACCGCCGGAAGAACGAAACACATCCGAAAACGGATCATCCGAATTGGGACATAAACCGGTAGGAACGAAACACAGCCGAAAACGGACATCCGTTTTGGGGTGTCCGTAGGATTTAGGAGGGATCATCTTTCTCGGATCAACATTCAATTATTTCAGAAAAATAGTCTCTCGATACAGACCTCCACAGAACCCGTGCTCATCAGTTCATGTGTGGACACTGGTGGGCACTCATTAGTGGAATGGGCTACCAAGGGAATTCCGACCTGAGCGCACTCATTATAACATCAATGTACCAGTAAAAAAGCAATAATCCCTGCCAGTCATTGCAATTTATATCAAGTTATCAATAGTCGCGCTTTCTCGCGAAAAGCTATCCATTTAAGAAGCTGTCAGGGCAGTTCTGCGTTGTTCAGCAGTGCACTGGCCTTTTCGCACCGCTCGATCCTTGGACGCGCTGCGCTCTGATCATAATTACTACATTTATGATGTCACTAAGAGCAAAGAAACGTCCTCAGTTTATAAACTTCAATCGCACATGCATTGAGCCAGCGCTTCGAACGCACTATAACTATGGTATATTGAATATGTTATCGACGTTTCATCCGCCATATTTGTTTACATATCATGGATGGCTTCGACTTGTCGTGACTCAAAGTGTGCAAATAATATTAATAAACTGCTGTTAAAAATTGTTTTAATACAAAATACTGCGTATTATTTATTGTGACACATTAAAATTTTAACTGGAAGTTTTATTTTGGCATAATGGGGTAACATGCCACATATGCGTTACTGGCGGTTCAGCCAAAGTCTCGGCTAAGCCAGCCTAAGCCTACGCACGCCATAGCCACTAGCCGCTCAGCACGAGTGGCCGTGTTCTAACCGTAGCTTTGCTCGTCGGCGTGCGATTCACAATCCGGTGCATCTAGCTGTGTCGTGGTAAGTAAACATCTTTTTATGCACCCATCAGGGTTTTTTAAGTGCTCTTCAATCTGTCTAGTAATTAACAGCGCAAATTTTGGTTTTGGGAGTGGTTCATTTGGTACGAGTGTTCCAACGGTCAACACGGACCGCAAAATGCTTCTGTCGGTTAAACCGCTCGCTTATTCAAGCTGAAATTCGGCACACGTATAGCATACAACCGTCTGTCTTTTTTAATAACAGTTTAGATTATGTACTTGCCTGATTCGACCACAAATCATTCGAAATCCTTCTGCATCATCGTTGCCGCGGCGACCCATAAGCAGCCAAGCCGCGTTATCTGGGTCGCCGACCACCGATGCGGCAGGCACAGGTTTCAGCTTGATTCTAATCGTATCAGGCAAGTAAATTACTATTTACTACTCCTTTTATTACTCCTTTAATTACTAGTAAGTTATGAACTATCTGAGTGTTACAAGTTGCCACAGTTAGAACGCAGCTCTGGTTAAAATCGCATACGTTCCTACTGTTTGCTCCCAGAGACACTGCTTTCATCTTTTTAGATAGTAGTAGTAGTAATCTCATCCCATGATTGTCATTCGCTGTGCAAATGTTTTGCGCGACCAAACAATTTCGAGTTCTCATTGTGGTATTTTGAACTGAATTTTTTTCTAGCTGCAGTGAGGAGCCTACACTCGGACTCAAGGGGCACCTCTGAGGCTGTCGCGAAATCGTGGCCGAGGCATTCATCGGAACGGTCAGCTCAACCCGCAAGAGCACATCTGACTAAGCACGTTCTTCTTGATGTATGTACATATCGTAAAATAAAACTTTCATTTAACTTGCGACTAGTTCTTTTAATAAAAACAGTGGCCTGCCACCGTTTTATAAACAAATGCATGTAGAAACCACGCGGATTTGCTAGGTATGCATGCTACTATGAAACGTCCGAGAATAGTCCGTATGTCTGCTCTTGGACGTCCGCTGGATTAACTGTACATGTTCTGCGGTCTTGCATCGGATGGTCCGTAGGACGTGCAACTAGTCTCACTTCTGGTGACGCTGTGAAGGGCTCCACACAATAAGCACACAGCGTTGACACCGAAAGCAGCGGGGACGTATAAACATCTAACCATCAACGGGCTACTTGCGAGCTGCTACCTGAGATGGCAGAACAAGCGCTGTTTGAACAGCGCAAAATCACTGAAGCACTAATGCGAAGACGATCTGTTGGTTTGTGCACGCTCTCAGATGCAGCCCAGCACTAGGATCTTGAAGAGAGTGCAATAGATGGCGCCCATGACGCGTTGGAAGCCTCCCAAAGCTTTGATGTATTCACGCCAGGCCCATCTTCCGGAGAATGGCGGCTGGAAACAAGACGTACGTGTTTCACTTGTGACACACGTTTTAATTGCTCTTGATTTAGAACCTACATGTAGCGGTACGAACGCATGTTTGAGCTGTACGCCCCATTTTACACCCTTAGCGGAAAGAAACAGGCGATTAGCAAGCGAGACTCATGCGAGGTTTGAAACCGGCAGTTCGTGCCGCGTTTAGCTGTAGTCACACCACTAAAGGCCCCCGTGGGATATACGGTGCCAGTACACACAACAGGGAAAACGAAAAAAAAAAATTGTGTGCGTCGCAACAAAGTCGACGACAAATACGGCAACCAAGAAATGGCTTCGGAAACGCGCCATCAATTATTCTGTATCGCCCGGTATCATAGCACAAACAAACCGCTGATGAAGAGCATCACAACGTTCCGCGCACTATTATTATTAGTTTTTTTTACTGCATTCACCGTTTAATACACGAGAGACGTATCATAGCAAAGCACCCGCGCAAAAGAATAGCGAAAATGTTCAAGCTCACCTCAAGCCGACGAAGCCAGCGCGACTCGCATGGCAGTCCAAAGAGCAACGGAAGAACGTCGACACAAGTTCCCAGTCACTAAACAACTCCAAGAGGACGGAGAGGACGCGTTCCACCTCTGCATCAACACGAAGGGGTACAGAAAAACAGTTGCACGTTTTCCATGCTCGAAGGGGTCTATCATGTACGTCCAGCCGTAGCAGCCGCACTGCAGCCATTTTGAATCTTAATAATCTAGCTGAAAAAGTCCATTGGTTCCAATTGGAAAAATTCCAACTCGAACCAGTTAGGTTTTCGGACACCAGCTGGACGATTCCAGCTGGTTCCAATTGGATGATACCAACTGGTTCCCATTGCAAGGCCAATGGGATCCCCCTACAGAGCTAATGGTTTCCCGCTAGAGATCCAGTGGGTTCCTACAACAAAGCCAGTAGGTTCCCATCACATAGCCAATGGTTTCCCACTACAGAGTTAATGATTTCCCACTAAGGATCCAATGGGTTCCTACAACAAAGCCAGAAGGTTCCCACTACAGAGCTAATGGTTTTCCGCTAAAGATCCAATGGGTTCTTACAACAAAGCCAGCAGGTTCCCATTACGTAGCCAATGGTTTCCCACTACAAAGCCAGTAGGTTTCTATTATAGAATCAAAGGTTTCGTATCATGAAACCAATGGGTTCCAATTAAGTTTCCATTGCAATGGGTTCTCACCAGGGGAACTATCACGACCCATATGCTGTAATTATTTAAAATGTGTAATCAATTGTAAGATCAATTCCTTCCACATATTGGTTTTACAGGGCTACTTGATCCTTTAATTATATTTATATAGGCTCAGAGTTGTCTGCACCAACTTATTTGAAATAAAGAGAGAGAAAATATTTAACAACACAGTATATTTATCTTCTGCTGCAGTGTGCTCCTTGTTCTGAAATAAATGATGCCATAATAAATTGGATGTCCAAAACATGGCAGTTGAATGCTAAAATTTTTAAATTGCACTAATATGTTCCTGAACTATCTTTACACATGCTTTGGATGTCCTCTGCAGCAGCTGTTGCAGATGCCCCTGGCATAGTTGCTTCTGCAGCAGCTTGTTCCCTGCGCAGTAAATACAAGTGTAAGAGATGCAATCATGAGGTTAGCTGAGTTTTGAAATGTCACATAGTACAAACCAGCATAAACTGTTTTATTCCATTTACCTCCTTGCCTGCCTTCTGAGGTCGCCAATCTTCTCATTGATGAGTCCGGTGACATTTCTGATAGCAGACTCTCGCGCCATTTGAATAGACATACCCATGGCTTGCAGCCTTTCCCTGTAACAGTCTAGAGTAAAATACAGTTCATTTAGCAAACATTTGAGTTTTTAGAAAACCACATCTACTGCAAGCTTTAGTGTGTGAGTATTAAGTGCCCCACTAGCAAGAAAGCTGTATTATGTCGGGATGAAGCATTGTAGTAGCAAATGCTACCTATTGGAAAGGAGGAAATCTGGCACCGAACTTGGTAAATGTGTGGAATGAGTGCTTTTTTAGCATTTACCGAAAGTATCGCTGCTCAAAATAGAGCCAGCAATAATTTTTATAAAAAATCTTGAAATTCGCGCCCTGATTCGTAGTGCATAGCAGTGAATTTTGAAACTATTCTCTGGGATGGTATACATCATGAGTACACATGAGTGGCAGCCTCCGGTTGCAGCGAATGGCAGCCACCGGAGGCTGCCATTCGCTGCCACCAAAAAGGCCATGACATCACGGGAACACACGGAAAGTCGTCTGCTCATGTTGCTGCGCGTGCCTCTCGTGCATGCACAAGCTCCATCATTACTTTCGTGCATGTTTCTGATCGATTGCTGCCGCATTTTTCTGTTGACGGTAGTTGCACTTCGAGCTCGGTGTCCATATCGGAGCAAAGGCGGATGAGAAAGAAAGAAAAGCAGTGATCGACGATTTTGCAGGAGGGAGAAACTCAAGACTAGCAAAAGGGGCCCTGCAACGGGATGTTGATAAACTAAACATCAACTCATGATGTTTTTAATGGGCGAGTGCAGTGCACAAGCCGTTCCTTTTATTTTTTCTGGTGCCTCTGAGCATATGAGTCAAGACGACAGAGGAGCATCATTTTCAATCATCAATATCTCCGCTGTTAAAGAAGCTAGCTCAAAAATTTTTGCACTGGAGCGACGAGTGATGGACTACCTATCGCTTGTCTGACCTTGGTAAATGAAATGGATGTGCAATTATTGGGTCCAAAAATTAAGCTCAGTTGTGCTAAAAGTCTCTACAATGCAGCATACAATTTGTCAATCTCTATTTTCCAGGGTTAGACTCCGAGAATGCAATAAAATCTATACCTGAGGATTCCTAAAGCTCAGGACTGTCAAATCCGGATGCTGAAAATCCTTTAATGGCCTAATGTCCAGGGACTTCAAGTGTTGATGAACAAATTGTGGACAATAATGTTTGGTTCGTACCCTTTAAAGGGAATTTATATAGGACCTCATTTAAACGAGAACACTTGACGTACCCTGTCAAATATAGGACAGAGGATCGACAACAAATGCTGAAAACAGTGATAAGGTAACACATAAATCATACAACTGTTATTGGTATGTTCTTAGAACTACAAATATTGTGAAACTGCACTTTTGAAAAATATTTTAGGAAGTGTGCAGGTATGATAGGCAACCTAAAAATTTTTACGTACCTCCATAACACCGCCCAGCATAAAAAATAACTGACACATTCATTACGTCTACCATATACAAACAGGAACAAACATGTGTGACCAACAGTGAAATCGGCCACATACCTTGGATCACTGCAAGCTTTCGTGGAGAGATCGGCTGCCTTTTTGGCTGGGTTGGAAATTTTGGGCAGTGCCGTCCTTGGAACAATAAAAACAAAATATAAGTTCAGTAGAAGAGTGTCAGCGGTAATAAGCTAAAATTGCTGAGTATCAGAATAAGCATACATGGTGATTCTGAAAGGCAGCAGAGTGGATTGAGCTGTTGACTTTTTCTGCTCAGACTTTGTGACAGGTTTCATTTACTGATACCAGCACTTCCACACATCTGCCTCATAAGAAATATCAGCAGCACTCTAGTGATCTCCTTGTCGCTGAAAATAGTTGCCTGTCATAGTTATGCAAATGGAAGGTTACAAAACAAGCTTAAACATGGAGATAACACTCATATCTCAAGCTCCTGAAAAGTTAATAATATTCGAAAAGAAATTTAAAATTCTCACACTATTTGAAACAAGTAACACTTATGCCCCGCTTTCCATTTCATTATTTTCCAAAGCATCCCTCATTGACTAGATATGCTGGTGATGTCTCCAGCTAAGCCAAAAGCTCCACCACAACTTGTGGCGACGTTTTTTTCGTGGATTTCCCGTGGAAAAACAAACTTCTGCATGATCACTGCATTGAAATTCGAGTTCTGTAACCCTTTTATAGTGAAAAAAGAAAACAATTACCAAAACATCAATACAGCTTCATATCTGGTTTGGTTTGGTTTGTGGGGTTTAACGTCCCAAAGCGACTCAGGCTATGAGAGACAGCTTCATATCTGGTAGCAGCAAACAATTTATAGCTGTTCTCACACACACTACTTGCAGGGTGTCACAGGATATCTAGCTAATCAGAAGGAAGAGCGAAATCATTTCAATGCTTTCAAAGACAACAAAATGGAAGCCCAGCATCGCTTCCCGGGTTAAAATTCTTGGTTTAGACATCCAATGACACAAAGTTGTCTTTCAATGAGCTTATATTGGTCAAGAGTTCAGAAAGCTGCAAAATATTCGTTAATCAGAACCTATAAAATTAAGGCTAATGCTTACCCTTGGCCGACCTCTCCATTAGCTCCTTTGGACCATAGAGTGCAACAGCCAGCTCCTTAACGAAGATTGTGTTTTTGGTGGTCTTCGATATGCCCTGCCAGGCAGCTTCGGAAATAATGATGCCTTGTCCCAGGTTTACCTTCAAAGTTTAGAAAACATTGCGAAAAAACCTTTCAACAAAAACAAGTCGACATATAACAACCTTTAAGGAGTGACTATACATTTGTTATGCTAGAAGGAACAGAATAAATTACTATACACTGTATCAACAAAAATCTTCAAATGAGGAGTCGCAGGGAGCCGTGAAGATATTTTTTAAATGAAGACAACTGTGTCCCACTGTTTAAAAAACAAATTGTTCTTACCATGCCTTCTTCACATGCATCCACAAGCCTTTCTCGAGAGCCACTCTTCTCTTGTTGCAGTGGCCTATCATAAAGGGGCCGTTCTTTGGGTGCTGAAAAAAAGATGTAGCATCAAAAACATTTTTTCTCTCACCTCTGATCAGCTAAACTCTTGATTCAGGAGTAAGACCTTGAATTTCCAGTTGGTTTTGTTGAAATACAGAGGGTGGTTTACAAACAGTTTTACTGGAAATTCAGCACCTAGCATTCATGCAAAAGCAAGTTTATGGGAGTGTAGTTTTGTTATAATCCTGCATTACTGTATAAAAAAAAAACACCCATGTGCGCAGTAATGTACAGTAATGCTATCTGTACTATAAATACACATGTAAGCATGGAATATACTTTTGGGACCATGGCCAAGAATCTAACGCATTAGTTTGAGGTATCACGTTCCGACTGCAATGTGGGTGTGAATTCTGCTGTGGCTGACAGTTATTTCATGATCTGCTATATTTCTGTACACTAAAACAAACAATTTGGTTTCACAGTATGATGCCTGCGACTGATAGACCGCTTTTTCAGCATGATAAAATGATTTTGATGTACAAACTGATGGCTGGAAGAAATTTCGGATTTAAAGATGCAGCAGAAATTACATGCTGTGTGCTAGCTAGAACATTTACTATACTCCTTACCATTAGTCATGACCTGCCTTGAGGTGAATGGTATGTCCAGTGCATCATGTGTTGGCTGTGTGGTTGCCGTGCCCGAAAGAATCAGAAATTTACATTTTAAATATAAATCTCCAAAATGTAACAGTGCTTCCATGGAATTTCGGATAAAGTTGCAGCAGCAAAGCAAGTGCACCAAGAACATGCTGTATATAAGACCAAAAATATTTGTTTCCTATGCCCCTTACCATCAGCCATGGGCTGCCTTGAGGCAAATGGCACATGTAGTCCATGGTTTGACTTGTCGTGCTTGTCTAAAACAATCAGAAATGTACATTCCAAATCGAGAAAAACATCAGTGACCTCCCAAATCGTAACGGTGCTTCCTTGGCAACCAAACAATAGCAGAAATAGGATCAGTATGTGCTGAAGAACACTAAAAACAAGGTATATGTCAGCTCAACTGTGTGATATGCACTACATCACTGCCCTTCAATAAATGAATCAAGATAGGTATTCCACATTCTAAATCATCAAAAGCAAAACAGTGAATATTGTAATTGTTCTCACCTTTCATTTTCTTCAACAATGCTTCCTGAAGCTGCATATTCAGGTTCCGAAGCTTAGTCAGCTCCTCATCCTTTGCATCTAACTGCCTCTTTAAGCTTACAAGCTCATCCCTGGAGGATCTTTTCTTGGGCTCGGCTGAAGCGACGAATTCTGGGGAAGTCTCTCTCGGCCGTTTTCGGTGTTGGTCGGCATTCTTCTTTTTTGATGTTTTTTCTTTGTTTCCAGCATTTTCAACAGGTCGGACTTGGTGGAGGTGTCCTGTTTTCCTTTCAATAGCTTCTACATTGAAAAAAAAAAGAATAAACAAACGGAAAACTTGGTATAAGTACTTTAAATATGCACAAAAAACTTCAGACTTCTTAGTTATAAATACATCTTTTTACTTTTTCTTGCTTTCGTACGTTCTCCTCTGGAAAAACTTCATCTTCAGATGATTCTGAAATCCAGACTTTTTTTATTCTTAGTCTGTTCTTGGCCATCTTCGCTTCGACGTCGGCCCGAGATACTGTAAGAACAAGAATGTAGTTGCAGTCCACAAACTGTTTTTAAGGAAATGCCGCAGTGACAGGAGTTGGCAAGAAAAAAAAACGACTTGGGCTATGAGAAACGCCGCAGTGGAGGGCTGCGGAAATTTCGACCACCTGAGGTTCTTTTAACGTGCATTGACATCACACAGTACAAGGGCGCGTTGCTTTTCGCCTCCATCAAAAAGCGGCCGCTCAGCCGCTGCGGCCGGGAGTCGATCCCGCAGCTTTGGGTATAGCAGTCGACCGCCCTAATCACTACGCCACCGTGGCGGGCAATGAGGGTGTGCAGCGGCTGTTTACATAGCTACTGCAGGCATGAAAATATCGACTTACCTCCCAAGAGCAAAATTCTGGCTTTGTAGAAGTCGTCGTCCTCGTGGTCCTTTCCGTTTGACCACCTCACGTAGTACCGAGCACCGTCGATAAAATCGGTTGGCGCCTTCGGTTTAAAGTCTCTTATATCGTGCACCGACACAATCGCCTGCGTTAAATCATCTTCTTACCGCACACATGCATGCGTAATCATCCTAAACAACGGACCCGATACGGCCACACGATGCAAGGATTAAAAACAACAAAGAAAAGAAGTCGCATGGATTGTATTGGATGGTGTCGATATATTTCAGGGACCATATGGTCGATCTTGACGTCTTGACAATCTCCCATTTGGTCCAAATCCTCCGAGCGTCTCAAAGCAAGCTGTCGCAAAATATTTATTTAACTTGGTTTTAAATTAAAATGTATTCTAAAGTGGAATTAAAAAACAAAATTCACCCTTTCATTTCGCTTCAGTGTAAGATCACTATGGACATCAGTTCATGGCGGCCGCGAGCTTGACCACATTACAGTGGTATTGTTCCACAGGGTCGACTTTCCGTGTGTGCATTATCGTCTCATACCACCTGGTGGCGTTAAATAGCCGTAGTAGTAAATCGGGAAGCTCATTCTGATCCTGCGTTACGAATAATAGTTAAGCTTGATAGCTGTATTCCTTCGTGTCTGCGTCGGCGTGGTAGCGGGTCAGACAAGATGGACGATAAGCCATCTTCATTGACACTGGAACGTCTATTTCACTACGATATTTTAGAACGACCCAAGCGTTCAAGGAAACGGAAGAAGAAATGATATAAGCAACATTTATTTCCCGGCTCTGAAGAAACGCTCCCGAGGTCGACAAGATACGAGCGTGACAAGTCTTCGAATATTGATGAGGTATGCACTACGATACATAGTGCACGCAAAGAGTGTCTACCGTATGAGTGATTATGCAAGAGTGATTGTATACGCAAGACGCCGTGCTCGCTAAACGGGAAGCTTATACTACACACGACGAACACCACCTAGCGCGCTGCGTCGACCTCGGCAGCTAGGACAGGCCGGAGTTGTGTGGTGATCGTTTGCTTAAGGGCGAAATTTGGCAGGTTCGCCGAATTAGATACGCGCTCAGATTTTTTCCTGTGGGAACAAGGAACAAGCAATAGTGCGTGGCGATAAACGAGTGATTCGTTTGCAAGCATGAGGCTGCTACTGGGACTGAAGCAAATTTTTGAACTATCGTTCGACGTTTTAGACAGAAGGGCATGCGGGCAAATATTATACTCGGCCCCTCTACTGACACGTAAACAAAATGCTAGCGAAAACAAGCCAAGCCAATGTGCTGAGTCCGCTGATCACAAGCAACGATCGAGTGTCAAATCGGTCAGATCCCCTCGACTGTCGCGAACTGACACGTTTTTGTGGCTGCGTCGTGCGTAGACGTTTAGCGAACACGTCGTAGTGCGTGTACAATCACTTTCACGATCTCTGACCCCCTCCCCCCCCCCTAGTTGGGAAAAGAAAAAAAAAAGCAGGATACCTTTATCACCGAGTAGCTACAAGGACTGGTTTGCTGCCTATGCGGTTATATCCCGACCTTGAGCAACTGCGAACCATCCCTGGGCGCACCCATCCTGATTTGTATCCTGCTCATTATAAGCAGTGTCCTATGATCGGTTCTGAGGCAGATTTTTTACACTTTTTCAAGTGAATTTGCCGAAAATAAAAGGTATATAGCTTTTTAGCGCGTCATACTAGTATCTTTAGCGTGCACAGGTTCAGTTTGTGCATTCGATATATACCGTGCGGAGCTGCGCAATTCAGTTCCTTTAAATAACCGTACCATGTTTGCCACGAAATGTTTTAGATATCTATCCAATATGCATGTTCAGAGTACAGGTGCACCAAAAGTAACACTGAGCACACATGGGGTGGAAGAACTGCTTTCCAGCGTGGTCAATCAGCCCATGTAGACAGAGAGGCGAGGGTCTTGCAAGCACATCTTGCAGTTTTGATGGTCGCGTTACTGTTGGCGTTGGCATATGCACACTGCTTCCATCAGTGTTCTTCAGTGGTGCTTTCCTGATTACCCTTTTCTATTTGGCTTTAGGAGCCTTCAGAATAGCAAGCACCTGCATCGCGCATTTCTAGTGGAGAATGCGCACAAAGTTCGCAATCGGACAGTGACTCCACGACTGATCTTGTAAGTGTGCTTTTGTAAATGTTTTATATTTGGGTAGTTTGTAGGCAAATGTTTAGTTGTTTTTTTAAGTTCAGAATTGATCTCATTGTGACTAAATCTCATCTTTGTCACAGCTGGTGTCATCACAACAGCCAGCACCCACGAGGCATGCCCAGAGTAGCAGACGTCTTGAAAGTTCAGATTTAAGCTTGGAAAGTGACTCTGCCAGCGACCGTGTAAGTATTTTCTTGGGAATTTTTGGAGGATGTTTGTAAACAGCTTATGCAAGTTTCAGACTGAATTGTGGTTCTAAATGTAAACAGCACGATTGCACTCATTCTGCTTTGCTGTAGGTGCCAAAACTATGATGAAAACAGCTTTCATGATTGCCTGCCTGCTTTGCTTTAGGTGTCTTCAGGACACCGAACACCTGTGTCGCATACATCTGGGGAAGAATGTGCACAAAGTTCACTTTCGGGCAGCAACTCTACGAGTGAAAAGGTTTGTAGCGGCAAACTTGGCCAAACTTCAGGCTTCAATTACTGTGACTCTAAACGACCTTCTTTCTTAGGTTATTTGAACTGCAGTGACATTTTTCTATTCTTTTGCTCTATCTATGACAGGTGTCTCCAGAAGAGCAAGCATTCACTGGGCATGCTAGCAAAGATCTACACATTGTGGACATGAGCTGTGACAGTGACTCTACAAATGTCATCGTAAGTATTCTTAAAAGTAGTTTTGTGAGATATCCATGTTAACTGCCTAGAACCATGCAGAAAAAAGCTGCAGAGGGCTGGGTAAACCTCTATGAAGGAACTACTACCAAATACCAGCTGCTGTTCAAAGGCTTACCCAATGCTTCTCAACAAGTAATATGATACCCTAGCAGGCAGCCTAGCAAATAACTTAAATTCTATAGTTGGTTTGGTTTGTGGGCTTTACCATCCCAAACCAACTCTGGCTACTGGGGCCGTAGTTGAGTGCTTTGGAAATTTCTATTACCTAGGTTTCTTGTGCACTGACATTGCGTAGTACATTGCACAGTAACACACGTGTGCTTTGCTTTTTGCCCTGCAACCAAAAGCGGCTCTGCGACCAAGATTTGGTCCTGCATCTTTGGGTTGAGCAGTCAAGTGTTGTAACCGCTGAACCGCTGCGATTACTAATTGTGAACCGTGAAAGGAGAATTCTTAGTTTTCCAGCTGTGACTGGGTTCACATAATTAAACACTTCAGTATATAGCCCAATATCACATTTGTGCCTATTGAGAGTTGTCTTGTGCCCCAAAATATTTACATAAAAAACCTAACTTCTGCCCCTGCATTTGACAATGGGTAGCCTGGAAAGATGAATATTGGTAAAGAGACTGCACACGTTGGGCAGTCCATGCAGGGGTAACTGAACTTAATAACATTTCACTGCTGTTTAGAGATACAGCGAGGTGAAGCATCGAGTTTTGTTCATTTCATTTCGATGGAGGGCCGAAAAGACAAAAACAATTCCCCTCTTTTGAGCATTCCCTTACGTAACATAGCTAACATTGTGATTGGTTTTGTTTTCTTGAAAACAAAATATTGTCATTTGCCTCGCATAGTCTTGAACATGATTTGCAATGCCCTGAAAGGACAAAGTGCAAAGCTCGTGCTGAAATTTTGCCCCCGCTATATTTGAAGGTATTAAATTAGCTTCACTGTTATACAGTATATTATAATAAATACTATCACTTTTCCAGGACTCGTGCACTGAAGACGAGGGACTCGATGAAAACGAGTGTCCACCAAGGCAAGAGCATGACAACCTGGGAAGACCCTTTTGCATGTTTATTTGAAGAGGTTATCCAGGACCATGCTGTTGTATCCAAGGGAGAATTGCTGCTAATGGCACTAAAGTTTTCCATCAGCAGCAACCTCAGCTTTACA
Organism: Amblyomma maculatum; assembly: GCF_055883805.1. Lineage (NCBI taxonomy): Eukaryota > Metazoa > Arthropoda > Arachnida > Ixodida > Ixodidae > Amblyomma > Amblyomma maculatum. The sequence goes on from NC_139350.1 coordinate 58,786,753, forward strand.
GGCTTTTCAAACATTGTCAAAATGTTAAATTGTACCTTCAGTCGACCAATTTTGCCTGAGTCGAGCTACATGATTAGTCAGGCATATTGCAAGATGCAAGCAGTAGTATGACTTTTCATTTTTACTGCTGCGTACATTGCTTTTATTACATTGGCCTTCTGGAGAGCAAATGTCAATCCTTTACATGTCCACATTGCACCAAAGTATGCAATGTGTCTAGCCTATCGGAGGCGCCATTCTTTGTAACTTTTGAGGTACGCTCACAGTTGCAAAATATTTTGAAGTCCGGAGAGTTCTTAGATTTAACTCAGCCCCTTCCATCGACACTCTCATGGATGTAGTAGATGAGGAAATGTATAGAAGCTTTGTTGCGGCTACTGCTGACTGCGGCCATAGAGTGAGCATGACACTTAACACTGATGGTGCTCCAGTGTTTTCCTCTTCATCGACTGCCATCTGGCCTATCCAGCTAACTGTGAATGAACTTCCTCCCACAGTTCGAATAAAGAAGATAGTATTGGCAACACTGTGGTTTGGAAAGTCAAAACCAAAAATGGATATATTTCAAAATGTTTTCGTTCACTAGATCAATGATTTGTCAGTGCAGGGATTCAAATTGCTGTACAAGGGTGCCACACAAGTTTTAAAAGCATTCTGTATATGCTGCGCTGTAGATTCAGTGGCTAGAGCCCCAATGCAGGGAATTCTACAGTTCAATGGCTATTATGGGTGCAACTGGTGTTTGCATCCTGGGGGAGCGACATGGGGGCTCTATCAAATATCCTACTAGGAAAGATGGCCCTCCAGAAAGGACAAAAATGAAGATGATTAAAGATACGGAAGAAGTCCTTGAAACCGGCAAAGTAGTTAGAGGTGTTAAAACTGCATCACCTCTAATCAACATTGATCATTTTGACATAGTCTGGGGGTTTGTACCAGGCTATATGCATTATGTGCTTCTGAGAGTTGGACGCCAGTTTCTAGAATATTGGCTTGAAGGTACGAAGGAAGACTTCTACATTGGGAACAAGCTAGCAGAATTAGACAAAAAACTTCTTGAAATGAGGCCACCTAAGGATGTTGGTAGATTACCAAGGTCTATGAAAGAAAGAAAGTTCTGGAAAGTGAAGGAACTAGAGAGTTGGATTCTCTACTACAGCATGCCTATCTTGGAGGACTTCTTGGGTGTTCGATACCTTCGCCACTGGGTGCTTTTGGTTGAATCCTTGCACATGATGTTACAGAAGAAGATCTTCATCTCTGACATCGATGAAATTGATTTATTAGTGCTAGAATTTACGGTCAAGGCAGAACATTTGTACGGAAAAAGTAGCATGACCTACAATGTCCATCAATTGGGTCATCTTGTGAAGAGCGTGCGTCTGTGGGGGCCTTTATGGGCCCATTCTGCATTTCCTTTTGAATCTGGAAATGGCTATCTTAAAGCTCGTATAAAGTCAGCTAATGGTATTCCTCAGCAAATTTGTCGAGCTATAGCATTGCAAACTGCAGTGTCCAAACTCAGTGACCTCACAGACAACACAAAGGTCATGCATTACTGCACCTCATTAGAGAACCATATCACTCAAAAGGCTGTTGCAGTTTGTGGAGAGGGAGTGCGGTTCTTTGGAATGGGAATGCCATTCATCGTACATGATGGTGCCCTGCAATATTCCGGACAATTTTCTTCCCAGGCTCTTCAGTATAAGCGCATGATTATAGACAAGTCCATTTTGACAACCTCTGGATATAGTGCCAACAAAAAAACAAATAACTCTGTTGCCAAACTTTCTGATGAACTTATGGTAGGATAGAGAAGATTATCCATGATGGCTCAGCCTTCCTTATCTTGACACCACTAAAGTGCTTGCCAGCCCCCTATTTCCCAAGAACTCTACAAAACCATTTTTATCAAGTATCAGAGAATCAGCAGTATGCACAGGTTGTTTCGGTCTCTCAAGTTTCAAGTATCTGCACATTCATGGCACCTCGGAAGAAGTTTGTTGTGGCTGTCCCTAGTGCTCTCACTCTCTAAAGTAATGAAGTAAAGGCACAAGATTTAGTACTATAGTAGAACCTAATAAAGGAGCTATGAGAATGGAAAACTACATTGCAGCACATATCTACGGCCTCCAATACACATGCATGTTTTCCTCTCTGTCAGGCATGTAGGGATTGTAGCATGCCTACTTTTCTCTTGTCTTGAAAGAACGTGCTGCCTTAGATCCAGACTCTAATGCTAGTTTTCTTTTTTTAGCGATCCTTATTGCTTCTTTAATGGTGCTTTCAATTCTGCCACAAAATTAAGTTAGGACAGGGGACTGTAACAGTTGGTAGCCAGCCGCTCGACCACTTGTTCGGAGCAGGATGGCATGTGATGAATACAAGATCTGTTAGAGCGTCTACGATTAAGTAAAAAAAATTATGTTACTATAGTCTCGATTCAGCTGTATGGCTTGAGAAACAGCTCATCATTCTAGGTTCAACAGCTCAGTAGACATCATTATGACACAAATAAATGAATAAAATGTATGGAATGGCAGACGGGCTTTACGAATTACATTTACAGGGGATGGCGAAGCGCACAGCTGGTACTTCGACATCAGACGCCGCTTCTCGGCACGTGGTAGATGTGCGTATCAGCAAGTCGCTCATACAAATTTTCTCTGGTGGGGAAGTCGTGGCGAACTGTGTGGGGTGCTGGTGTCGCTTAGGTTGCTAAAAAAAATGCACCGTGAGCTCCTCAAGCATGTGGTCCAACAATGACACAAGGACAGCCGCTAGCATGTCGGGATCCCAAGGAAAGCTAGAGGTCCACAGCGGACAACCATCTGGGCTAAAAAACTGACAGGGCAGGCAAGGAGAGCAGTTTACAGTTAAAAGTCTTCAGTAGAGCTGAGGGGGAGGGTAGGGAGGAAAAAAGAAAAACGTCGGTCTGGGGTCGGACAAATGAAACCGCCCAGGAAGAGAAAGAAAGAGCGGCATAAGAGTGGAAGGAAAGGAACGAGCTGAGAGGGAGGAAAAAATAATGAAAGACAGCAAAAAAAGTCATTGCCAGAACATTTCGCGAAACTAAGCAGGAAACTAGTAAATGCGCAATTAAAATGCTGCATTCCCAGTGATTGCTGTTTGCATATTACTTGTGCTCATGCAAGCTATCGTAGACGGAAATATAGACCACAGGACAGCTACAGTAAAAATTATGCAATGATCAAGTGCATCCATGAGCGAACTCCGAACTAATATCAATGCATTCGAAAGGGCCGGATGGAGGGCTCACGGGGTCAGATGCAGAGCAGGCTTAAGGTTCTTCAAATGGGCTAGCAAAGGCAATAGCAGTAGAACGAAATGGGTGTCGATGTTCATGCGAAAAGTTAGTGAGCAGGACCGCTGAGTGTCCTTGGCGAAGGTGGATGAGGGTTCAGATTGTACAGATACCATGTGTAAACAAAAGTGAATGATTTTCCTCGGCGAGCACTGTCCCATCACAGAGACATTCGCAGGCGACATGCTCAAAAACACTGGCCCAGGGGGAATCGTAACACTGTGCGCGGAAATTCTAAGCGCCGAACAAGACTGTTGAATGGCAGTTGACATCCGCGTCGTCGGGGGGACTTCGTGATGACTTCCAGCGACCCCCCTCCCCCGAGACCGTAGTCTTAGTTCCCCTACGGGTGCTAGGGGATCGTCGAGGTGCCCCACATGAGAAAGTCTGGGATGAGGCAACAAGGAGGAGATTGTGATAGCCGCCGCTGAGAATATAGACGCTGTTCAGCGACATACTCTTCGATTTCCCTGGGTCGTGCACATGGTGCTTGTCGAGTGATGGGGGCAAAACCCTGCAGGCCTAGTTCACGATAGACGCTCTGTCGAAAGAGATGGCCAGGCTCGCCACAGTGATAACACAGGGGCCATCGATCGGGAGCACGCCGGATGTCTGATCTTTGCCAAGGTGGTCGTTGACTGGAAGTGTACTGGGTCGGCTGCACGCATGGCAGAGGATCTTGAGATACAGGAGAAATTAGTGCCGGAGCTGGTGCAGTAGACAAAGGCAGCATTGGATCTTGTCGTACAGGGACAAATGGCTCTGATAATGGGGCAGAACGTGCCAAAATATCCACGTATGTTGGAACTCTGCACTCTGCTGAGTAAGACTAGGTCATCACCCAGTGACTGAGGCCTGATGGCTTGATGTACCTCGTCGCGAATGATGGCACTAAAGGCGCCCTGCAGTTGAGACACACTGCAAAGCTTTTGCAGTTCGTCTCGCACCACAGAGCGAATGAGTCCGCGGAACGATTCACCGGTGACTTTGTAAGCCGGAAGCGACTCAATAGGGGATGTAGCGAAATATGGTCTATTGTAAGCATTCGCCCGCTGCTGAAAGGCCTTCTCCATTGTCGATGCTTTTGACAGGAAATCGGCCACTGTAGCCGGAGGACTGCGCACAAAGCCAGCAAACAGCTGTTCTTTTACACCGCACATTAAGTGGCGCAGTTTCTTGCCCTCCCACATGGTGCGATCGGCACGGCGGAACACTCGCGTCATATCTTGAACATACATTGTGACGGTTACATTTGGCATCTTGAAACGAGACTGGATTGCCCGCTTAGCTCGTTCTTGGCCGTCTGGACTAATGTAGTCGTGTAGAATTCGACGCCAAAATTCATACCAGGAAGACAAATCGCTTCGCGGTTCTGATACCACATGTGAGCGCCGTCTTTGAGACTGAAGAAGATGTACCTAAGCTTCGCAGTGTCATCCCAGTGATTAAAAGCAGACTCACTTGAACTGGGAGAGCCAGTCTTCTACGTCTTCCTCCAATTTACCGTAGAATGACTTCGCTACTCGCGAAGTGTGCAGGGTGTAAAGAGTACCTTGCACAGGGTGTTGAGGGGCAGCTGCAGCGGCTGGCTCGAGTTGCTGTGGCGCCGCACCTTGCATAGCTGTTCGGAGTGCAGGCCCCGAGATTGACTCCAAAGGTCCGTGTTCGAGTGAGAGGCCGAGGTTCCTTTGGCTAACACGATGGATTTTTATCGCAACATGAGCAGAGGTAGAGTCCAGGTCGACAGGAGGAGTGCGGGACATAAGTACTGAGCCACTACCCAGCAAAGAACCACCAAATATGTCACAAATATCTAAAATAGACACAGCTCAGTTGACAGAGACAGGCTTGTGGTGAGCACTCGTAGCTCCCAACTGCACGAGCTGGTAAACCAGGTGGCAATATATTGTCTTTTATGCTCTCTGGAAATCAGTTTGGTCTACTTGGTCAGATGTGTTAGTCTATAAAATGCTTGTCGCTCAAATATTTTTCATATATACAGCTCTGTGTTTAATTGAAACCCTAAATTAAGTGTTATTGATATTGCATTAAAATTTTTTTGCAAATTTTGTTTGTTTCACTGTACCTCTCTACTGTATCAAAACCTTTAACTATGGTTAATGACGTGATAATAAAGCAGTCTCACAAACTATTCATAATAAACAAGTGTGACGATGTTCATATTTTGGTAAATTGCTATTGACCACATTTGCTGTTGAATGCAAGAGCAAGAGAGTCAATCTTATTCATGGAACATCTTCTCTACTCCAGCAAGGAGCATGAAGGGTCGGCTTGATGAAGCTGACCCTTCTATATGTTTGTATATAGTTAGTTGTACATCTTTCACTAGCATTTTTGTATAAAATGTGTTGATATTAGATTGTGAACACTATTTCATTGCTGTCTGTGTTTAAAAACACCAGTCTGTAACTCTTATAATTGGGTTAATAAAAGAAACGCTTTCCTTGAAAATATTTCTCATGTATTGAAAGCAGTTTAGTCTTCATACATACATAAATTTAATGATGTTGAATTTGTTGCCAGTGTTGCCATAATTTTACCAAGTCTCAGTATCTGAAATTTAACTGAAATTAGCAATAATTGAATTATATGTAAACAGCAACACGATCACACATGTAAATGACATTTTAAATATTGATACAACTACTTAATTTACCTTTGATGACCAAAAAAAAGGAACTTTAAATTTTCTTGATCCCAATTAAACACACCTACTTTTGCTGATCGAACTAGCCTGGTTTCCAATTAAGACCAATTGTTTCTAACTGGAACCAACTGGATCTACAGCTGGGACCAGTGGGATCTCCAATTGGGACCAGCTGAGAGTCTTACTGGAACCAGCTGGATGTCCAGTTGGAATCAGCCTACTTTCTTACTTCAACCAATGGGATTTCTAGTTGGAACCAATTAAGTTGCCAAGCGGTCATATGCATGCTAACTATGTTCACTGACACTTTCTGTTACCATTTCGAATTCCAATAAGCAGAAAAAATGCCAGCTGGCAAGACCAACTGGACAAACTATTCCCCATTGGAGCCCACTAACTCCACTTGGTTCCAATTAATGCCAGCTGGAATTCCAATTGGAACCAATGGACTTTTTCAGCTGGGAAAGTTCGCAGTTAAGACTGCCTGAACGCTGTCTTTAAGCTCCGTCTTAACTGCAGTCTTAAACGCGCACTGAACGTTTTGTGCAAGCGACTTAAGTCGTAAGGCAGGAAGCTAAGAACGCTGGCCATAGAAGGAATCTAAAAACGTTGGGCCATAGGGACATACAGAGCCAACCGAGATAGACTTGATGCCTGCACAAAGCCTATGAACGAGCTGGACAGTCACGCCGTTTGCCGCAATATTTCACCGAGAGGTGGCAACGCCATATGTGTAGCGCCTTGGCTTGACGCTCATATACGCGTTTTTGTTTTTGTTTTACCCCTTGCCTTTCTTGCGTTGTTTTGTCAAAGAAGGATGTGCGCGCCGCTTCTCAGCATCTTTACAAAATAACTGAAACTGCACTAAATCCCGTCGTCATGTTTTGGGAGGCCGTAAAACTAAACAGATGGTCACTCGTTGTGTGTTGATCGGCGTGGTGTGCGTTCGCTCTCGTTTTCTCGTTCGTCGAATGCCTGCGGAGCGTCAGTATCGCGTGTTGTCCGTTGCAGATCTCCACTTGTGTCGTGAACGTGCTTTCAGGGACAGGAAATATTCCTGCGAGTTTGAGCTTCAGCTGCGACCTCGCTTCGGCAGGGTCAGCATCCGTTAACCTAGCCCGACTCATCGCAGTCATGCGTTAACTTCATACTGCCTGGTGCTTCTGGCGTTGAAGTTTTTTTGTTACCGGCGGCTTTCTCATAAAGGCTGGTGAACCGGTCGGCGTGGACGAGTCCACGGCAAGGTGGGCAGTAAGAAGAGTCGTTGTCGCACTGAAACGGAATTCCGCAGCCTGGACACGGTAAGAGCCGCCGTTGTCATCTCACCCATTTTGCCTATTGTGATGTTTCTTGACCAGTAGAGTCAAGGCAGGAAGAAATAGAAGAAAGTGTTTTAAATCGTATACCTTTATTTAGCGGTTGTTGTGATATACAGGGCCCATAGCTGACGTTAGCGACAGCGAAGCAATATTTTCAGGAATGTTTATTTTTTTTTCACCTATTACGGTCATAAGCGTTCATTGCCTTGATCGAGCACAACGGTACCGATTTCGCACCTTGACGGGGTTTGCATCATACAGGGTCTACGACATGTTTTTTTTTTTCTGGAAGGCTTGCATGGGTGGCATAGAATGAGGCTGTCTTTTAACTTAAAGGGAATCATGCTGTCTATTTTCTTCAAGGAATCGGAGTAAGCTCCGGCTCTTAATTTGTCCATTAGTCACAAGTGTAAATGTTCCTCCTTTGAGCCGACAGTCGGTCCAACTTCTTGTAGTCGTCTTATTCTTGACGGCTGCATTCCTGGGCATGTCCATAAAATGTGGCAAAGATCCATCTCGGCAGCTGGCCTTGGACACTTAGGGCATGTGCTCTGCACTGCATCCTCTTCAGAGCCCCATCGGCACGTCACCGATGGAGTAAGGGACGACAAGTTTTGCTGCGCAATAGCATCAGCGTGGAATTCAATCTCGGTGCCGCCACATGATTGCCTGCAACTGTAAGCGATGAATATGCGCACCAGAAGTGATATAGGCTTCCTGCTTTGCAGCTGGCCAGCCCAGGATGAGCTGCCGGGCTGCATAAGCGACTTCTGTGCTGCTGGAGGTTTCCTTGGCATCGTGGGCGCCATAGATGCCACTCATGTCAAGATCCAGGCCCATGAGCTGTATGAGGGAGCATACATATAAATAGGCATTTCTACCACTCCATCTTCGTGCAGCTTGTGGTGGACAGCAAGTGCCAGATCCTCGATGTGGTCGCAAAGTGGCCCGGTGGCACATATGACGCACGAGTGCTCACACACAGCGCCCTCGCTCAGCTCTTCAAACTGGGCACTTACACGGGCATCCTGCTGCAGTGGCTATCCATGCAGACTTTGGCTCCAGAATGCGGACATGTGCTGCAAAATAGCGATATAGCGCAGCTCACGGCACCACCAGAGCAGTGATTGAGAGGAAGGTGCGCAGCACATTCTAAATATGGGATTGCATGGTATCCCGGACACTGACCGGTTGTGGATGTCTGTGTTGTTCGAGCAGCTTGGTACAGTTGCAAGTGTTGTTGAGCGAACAGTGTATGCTGAAAGAAATTAACTTTGATGTCACATTTGGTTACTAGTTAAATAACACTGCAGTCAAATAACTTTGGCCAAGCCTGTGGGGGGGGAAGCTTTTCAGCAAACAAATTATGGTTGGGTGTCAGTTAAGTTATATTTGTTGAATGACACATATCAATATTTACTTAGCAATTAGATTTGTTCAAAAATCATAGCATTATTTTGTCATTTGAGCATGATATATATTTCCTTAAATGAAGGTATCAAAATATTTATATTCATATATAGTGCAAGGGTATTTACTGCATTACATTGCACCGGACACGTTTACAGGTTGTGTGATAGCCTGGAAGAACAAATTCTCAAAGCGTACATTCCATGTACAGCATATTACGAAGCTGTCAGTTTCATAAACCACAGGTTACTCGGAGCAGATGTGGCTTTATTTGAAATGCATCATAATGGAGAGAAAATTTTTATTATTCTGCATATGCATTCACTTTTACTGCAGCAACCTGCGTTACGCGCGTCACCAACTTTATAGTGGCATTGCATAGCCCACTCACCATAGTTTTTTTTGTAGGACAATAGGGCAGCTGAAACGCTGCTTCCATTCCCTCCGCGATCAGCTGCACATGTCACTGGACCATGTGTGGACCAGCATCATGACGAGGTGCTAACTCCACAACGTGTCCCAGGAGTATGCGTGCAGCATAGGCAAGCACATGGACGTGCAAGATGAAGTGTCTGTATATGCTTATCCTCACTGGGGTTATAGATTTATGCTGTGCAAAGGCATGGTGCAGCAAGATTTCTCCTGCTTTAAGTACAGTTATGTGAAATAAATTATACCTGTGCTAGTCACTGAGTTTAATGTTTTCACTGGGTGATTTCCCATGACCGGATAACTATGCAAATGTGCTTACTTCATTATGTGCTATGTCAGTATTGCATTGACATCCTGAAGCCTACGCAAGAGTGTGCATTGAAGTATTTGCTGTAGAGCTGTTTAACATGGCACTACATATAGAGCATAACAGATGGAGCATAAACATCTCCTTTTTACTTCATTTTGGTTGTAACATCCAATTCGAGACATGTAAACAGGAGATTGCATTTGAGCACTAAGCTTAATGTCTACCTGCAGTGGAGTTACAGTGGTTAGGGTACTCGACTACTGCACCCGAAGATGAAGGGTTGAATCCTGGCCATGGTGGCCACATTTCGATGGAGGCAAAAACATAGGCGCCCGTCTGCTGTGCAATGTCAGTGATTGTTAAAAGATCCGAGGTGGTCGAAATTTCCCTACCTCTCCACTACCTACTGCATCTCTCATAGCTTGAGTCACTCTGGGATGTTAAGCCCAATAAATGAAGCCAAGTGTAACCTTGACATCGGTTACACCAAGAGTAGGTTCAATGTGGTAAAGTATGGTACTTAACAGATTACACATATGTGTTTAAGCTGTGAATTTGTTATTTTAATACCTACAATATATATTTTGTTAGAGTCTGTGCAGTAAATTGTTAAACATGCAATATGTTTTTCCATGACTGAAAGATTGCCATTTTGTCAAATACTTGCATGGCATCAGAGTGCAATGGTAAACTCTGGGAGACTTGGTGAATGTATGCAAAAATAGAAGCACGGGCTATCATATTGTGGTAGGTGTTCACAGCCCCAAGTTTTGTATAAATTGTCTCGTATGGCATCCATGGCAGCAATGCTCGGACGAGCCATGTGGCATAAAAATAAAATGCGAACTACCTGCTCGCAGTGTAACGAGTAATTTTGCCATCAACATTCAATGGTCACACCTGTATTATTGGCAATGCTTACATTGCAATTACAGTTGCGACAACTGAAGAGTATATATAAGGCCACAGAAAACTGTCTTATTATTTGTAGGTACAATATTCAACAGAATTTTGGTTAACCTTGTATTAGAATGTTTACAGCCTTTTGTAGCACTCCTCACCCACCGTGATTCAAATCATGTGCATGTTTTGTTGTGTCAAGTTTTTATGTCAACTAAGCTTTTCTGCATTATACTCTTGCAAGTGCTTTAAAATTATTAATTCCACCCTTTGAGACCAATACCTGTAACCCATACAAACTGTTTGTTATTTATTCTCTGCTGCTCACTATGTAGCGTGACCTGCAGAACAAATATCAGCATGTCTGGTGTGTGTGTAAGGCATCTACAACTGTCATTTTGTACTTTTCTCAAGTATATGTTGTTTTGCTTGTATGATAATATTTCTTGCCAATGTGGGCTACCATTTCCTCAATTGTATGCTGCAAGAAGAGTATGTGCAAATGATTTTGCTCAATGTCATGCTGGTGCTGGTCACATGCTTGCATTAAGTCACCTCAAGGGCTACTGATCTTGTATATCTGTATATGGTTGCAATACCACTCGTAACCTGTGCACATCCAACACCCAGAACAGGCCAGAAATATATGACCGAAAGAAAAGTACCTGGTCGTTTTTGTTATCTGCAGGAAAAAACGGTGGGAGAGCAAATGCTGTGGTTGCACAAGCATACCACATTACTGTCATGGTGGCAACTGCTGTAGTCATATGAACAGCTGTATTTGTCAACAATACTGTAACATATTTGTGTTCATTTGTGTTTCGGAAATTGGGGTGTGGAGTACTGACATTTTGATATACAAATCGAGTACATTTGTGGGGAAGAATGCATTAGAATAAATATTCTACAAACTGGTGCAAAAATAATAAAAATTAATAAAAATAAAATTTTGTCATTTCTGCCTAACATTTGCACATGACTGATATTGTGCATAGGCATACACCAGGACTAAAAGTAAATTACAAATATTACACAGCTTTGGACATACAATTTTTTCAATAACCTGCATAAAACTAGTGGGAGCTGTCATATTGTGGCAGAATGCAGTAAACTTCCATATACCTATATCAGCCTTTAAGGACCCAGAAAAATCTGCGCTTTATAAGAAATCATTATTTATTTAAGGGGCCTGAATAAATTGACAGAAACCATTTGTACCTGACGTGCACTTGCGCGGTTTTGTCTCCTTTTTAAATAAAAGCGTATTGAGAACGACGTTATCGGTTTTCCTAAAGCGCTTTATAGGGCACACCGTCGCGAAGGTCCTCTTTACAAAACGGCCCCGTCGCGTTTTGAGAATACTTCACTGCATGGTCCACGCGATCACGGGGAAGCGTGGAAGAATTGAAAGTAAGGTGATTGAGAATAAATTAACGGTATATTTGTCATTTTTACACTAGTCACAAATTCAAATCAACTTTTCGGAAGACGGATAGATTAACAAGCATATTTCAATCCTATAGATTTTTTCGCGAAGCCCCTCTAAAACGAAAACCGCATACCTTGAAGTTCGTCAATACGTCCCCGTTTTCTATTCAGGAGTGTTGCAGGCATGTTTTCCAACCTGTGCCGCTGCTAAGCGCAAGTTATTCTTTTAGTGCTATTGCGGTCGGTGTTGTATGCCGCTGGTAAATAGGTTTACAGGAAACGTTTCGAGCGACGAGCCTGTGCCAGCAGTGGGTAAGGAAACCGTGTCGAAGAAAGGATGTGGTGACCGCTTCAAAAATTGGAATGTGTGAGCGTGGCAGCTAGTGAGGCGTTTTCTAAAAACGGAATGATATTGAATATTGGAATGATATTGGTGAATGAGCGACCCGACAGTCTCGCGTCAAGATAAAATGCATGATTGGTGAATCTTGCCTCGAGATAAAACGCACGATCCGTAAATGAGCGACCTTTAGAGAAGAGGTCGAAATTATGTGAGTCTTAATTCTAATACGGCATCTTTTGTCACAACCTGATTTTAGGTCACATTTGCGGCGCACATAACCTCTATTGTAGCTGCAGTGCGTAAAAGTGCTCTAAAATTGTGGGGGACAACTCCCAGATTTTGATAGCTGTTAGGAAAGCGTCTAAATGTAACTGGTCGATTCCTATAATATGCCTCAGTAGCGATTCAACCGGCACTGACGTCAGCACAATACTTGCTTTTGAGGACTGCAGTTAATTAAAGCTCCCTAACAGCACTGCTACGTACAAGTCTGATATCCGCGGCCTGTTTGCCACCTCCCCTCCCCCCTCTCACACACCAGCACCAGTACGCGCCCGTACTTAGGCTGCTTACACAAATGCATATAACCGCTGCCCTAGGAGGCTTTTGGAAGTCATCCCGAAAACGTGTTGTGGAAGGGCGGGGCGCGTTCCTGTAGGCATTTTATGAGAGGAAAAAAAAATTACCCAAGCAAAGACGTGGTAATTCAACAAAATGAGGCAAACGCTTCAGAAAAACTAGCGGCTTAAAATTTTAATTGTCATTGCTAGAATGAACATTCTGATTGCCAATGAAGCACGCACGACGGCTATGGTTTCTGCTGCTTAAGACGTGAACGTCGCGTCATATGCATGCGAAGTTGAGCTCTGTTTTAGGCAGCAACGACTGCAGCACGCTTTAACCTGCGCTCGCATCATGCCCCCTAAGAAATTAGACATGCATGAAAATTCGACTTTGGAGACGGCCTTCCTTAGCTGCTCAACGCTAGAGTCCCAACTGGCCCTGGCCAACGGGCAATGGTGATAGCTTTGTCTAGTGGCCTCCCATACTAGGCATTCCACTCATGCAAAGGACCCTTGACCTGCACTCTTTCTTTTTTTTTCTTCAATAAAGTTTTTCACCCTCACCACGCCGTGCCAGACTGAAAGCACCGTAAGGTGCCACGGCGCGTTCCCTAAGCAGGGGCCAAGATTTCCCATGTATAGGTACCCGCTGTCCTCAAACTAGGTATCCACTGTCTCTATGGGTATGTTAAGACAGCCCTGAATAAGTCCGGTCTTGAAAAAGTCTGGTCTTACTAAAGACACTGTTTAAGTCTCGACTTAGCTCGGACTTTATCGTGCAAGCGGGCCCTGGATTTGCTGAATACGCCGTCGCATATGCAAGTTGAACGCTCACGAAGGTGGAGTCCAGTTACCCGGTAACTGAAAAAGAATGTTTGTGAATAGTTCGGGCTCTGATCAAATTCCGCCCTTACCTCTATGGCCACCCCTTTGAAGTTTTGACCGACCACCACGCGCTGGGCTGGCTTCCCTTCTTGGAAAACCCATCCGGCCGTCTTGCTAGGTGAGCTCTTCGTCTACAGGAATTTAATATAAAGGAGGGTGTCGAACCGGATTTTTTTAGGGTTCGGCTTGGGTTCGGGTTCATGCCTTTCGGGTTCGGGATCGGTTTCGGCTCCGGAGACACATTCTGTACCGGTTTGAACCGGTTAAAACTCTGCCTGAACCGGTTCAAACCGGTTTGGTTCGTAAAAAATTCGAGTGTTTTTACACTTCACTTTTTAATGCCGAGCTTTCTTTCCTACTTTAATATATATTAAAATATAAACATTTATATAGTAGTCAGTCTATTGGTTTTGTTGTTAGATGTCACGGACTCCACTGGCTATACAGACCTCGGCAGAATGTTTATAATGAGTGACCGACGATTAGAGCAGGATGGCAGAAAAATAATATTTTCATTCGTATATAATCAGCCAAATAATGGTAAATAAAATAATGTTTCTTGCTACAGTTTTCAGGCACACAGAAGCTCACAATAACTTTATTTTCGAGCGAAAGCTGTACTACTACATGCACAGCAATGTTTCGCTAGGCTCCTGCTAAATGACTGACATCAGATCAAGGTCGAACCAAGCACGCATCTCAAGACTAACGATGTATATATGGTATGTGTGGCTACATATCATAAAGCAGGAGAACGCCTTTGCATTTCACGTTTCTTAAATTTGTCCCTCTCCCGGCTTTTCAAGGTTTTCGTCCCGACTTCCCTCCTCACAGCGCAACCCGTATACCAGGTTTCTCATTAGTTATGTTTTGTCTCAATAGTTCGCTTCTAGATTCAGTACCAGCTTTCTGGACCGTCTTAGGTATTCGCATAAGCGATGGTGGATAAAGCGACGAAAGGCATTCATTTAAGGCGAGAGCCTTTCTATGTTTATGGAACGAAATCCGGTGTGCGAAAGTTGCGCGCAAGATTTGTACGCGAGATCTGTCATACTAAGGCGAAAGCCATTAATGGCTCATGCTGTCGTGGACAAAATGTGTCCCAATTTTGCGGGACTTTGAGGCGGCATGACGTCATAAAGGTATCGACCAATCACAGAGCACCACCACGATATCCACAAATGCGTGCCTTATATGACCATATGTTAATCAATAATCAATAACTAATTAATTACTTTTAATGAATTAGATAATAAGAATAATAGACGAATGATTAAGCAATTCAGTAATCAAGAAATAAGGATTAAGTAAGTATTTATTGACTTACTAAATGAATAAATAATTATTATTGCCTAATATTTAATTACTAATTATTACCTGCTGCATAGCAGAATGCGGAACTAAGGCTTTCGCTTTTCGCTACTTTAATCGCTAAAGTCCCTCGTAATTTTTCCGTGAGATTCCGCGAGATGTATTTTATCTAGCGTTGCTGACATCTGTAGTGCCACACTTGAACGTGCGCCAACCCACGAAACACAAAACGTCTTAATGACATCTTGACACAGCTCCAAACGTCCACCAATGTCTTGTGCTAGATGAATACGTTGTAAAAACGTCTCCGGGAAGAAGTTTATTAAGAAACGTTTAAACGACGTCTCCAACAAGAAGTCAGTTCAGAAACGTTTCAGGGACATTTCGAACAAGATGCATGCTCATAAATATATATATTTCAGTATAATGATAGTCAAAACGAGGTGTAGAAAATCCCATTGCATATGTTCATGTACATACCTCAATACCGGCTTTAGAGAGCTAATTAACGCGCGGAATGAACGCGATCACGACAAGCATTTAATTAGTAACCTTTAAAATTGCTGTCATTGTTTTGAACATGCAGGTACATATGTATAATCGTGCGCTTAATTCTGTGCGAAGGGGTGATATACCGAGCACGATCGACATCCGTCCCACTGTACAATGCATGCTTGCTATGCTCCTTTCTTCCGATGCCTCTTTCATCTCACAGTTATTCAAAGTGGGGTGGAATTAAGCTACGCGAACGCAAGGCAACGACTACTGAAAGTAATGTTCCCACGCGCTCGCGATCCAACAATTAAGCCCAATATCCGTCACTTCGTGCTCGCAATTCCGCTCCACAGTAAACGATTAATGAGATGCTTTTAACTCACTCTAATGACGCGTTTTCGAAGTTAAGTCTTCAACCAAGCTTTTATATTGCATCAATGCAAAAGTTCGTATGCTTCCATTCTGCATAAACGCCAAAATTTGAAACGATAAACGCCTAGCAGCATCATAAACAAAGCAGCACCTTGGCAGCCATGTTGGCAGCCTACTGTGTTTTGGCTTGGCTGCATATGGCTGCCTAAGTCGAGTATCTTTTTCTAAATCATCCTAACACAAAGTTTGAAAATAAAATGCATATCTACAATTGTTTTATTAAAAACCAACTATGCGAAAGTTTTTTTGAAGTTCAATTTATTAACAATTGTTTTTTTAGCAATTTTGTCACTTGACAGTTTACCGGTTTACCCGCATAGCGGTGTTGCTATCGCGTTGTTGGATTTGGCGCCTTTTGCTGCCTTTTGTTCTGGTCGTCTGGCTGGCTAGCCTCGCTCTGAGGGGGATTCTCCTCTAGGGGGCCAACGGAGGCGCATGTGCTTCGTGTGGGCTCCGCGTTTCGAGCACCTGCTACAAGGGAAAACACCCGGATACGTCGACTGCGACACACGGACAAGAACCGTGAGTGTACAAGGCAACTTTCAAGACCTTATTTACACAAATCGGAACTTGGGAGACCGAGCTCCGACTGTCTAAATCCAGCGTCGCTCCGGCGGCCTTGCTTACCCGAACGCCAGGCCTAGTGCGGCGCGAACGCCACGGCGGCAGTCATGGAGTAGGCCGTAGTTGGGACGAACGCTTCCCCAGCCGAATTCGAAACACCAGATTGGAAGACAATTGTTTCTTACCGTACCAAGAACCCCAAAGCTGAGCCATTAACACCTCAAAAGAAAAATGAGCAGTCCGAGAAACCGAAGGCGAAACCTCTCCCTCCGCTACATCCCAAGAAACCGCTACCCCGACTCCCGGAGGACTATAAAATCATCTACAGACCAACGGGTGGCGTAGACATCACGCGCTACACCGAAAAATCTATCAGACAAGCGATCGCAACAGCGAGCGGCGTCACCGCGTCCGCGGCCGAAAACGACCAATCTAGAACCAACTCTGCAAAAAATGTGATCACCATATCGACGCCGGTGCAGGCAAACGCACTACGCTACGTCTCAGTCAAGCAAATCAAAATATAAGGCAAAGACATTGTTATGACGTCGTACATCGCCCCTCCGGACAGGGGGCCCTGCAGGGCATTATCTATAGGGCTTACGATGGCGAAACGCACCAAGAAATGATGACCGAATTCCGAAAAAGAAACCCTGACATCGTTCAAGCACGCACCATGGGAGGAACATCAAAGTCCCTCCTTCTTCACTTCGACGCGGACGAACTCCCAGATAGCATCGTCTACTTCGGAGTCCTGTACCCAGTTTACCCCTTCATTCCTAAAGTAGAGGCGTGCACAAACTGCAGAAGAGTCGGCCACAGAAGAGACGTATATCCGGACCCACCGCAACAACGGTGCCCGTACTGCGGCAACCAACACCTGAAAGAAGAAGTCTGAGACCCGGTCTGCATTATCTGCGTAGGAGGGCACCGTATAGACGATAACAGCTGCAAGAAGCGATTTCAACGACACCAAACGAAAAAGTCGGAGCACCAATCAAGACCCAAATCACGGACATGTAACGACCCAACATCTACCGAAAGGAAGGACCGCTCGAGCTCCTTCCCGTCCTTGGACAGCGGACGCAGCAGCAGCCGTAGTGGACGGAGCAGCAGCGGCGGACGCAACGGAAGCAGCAGCAATGGAGGAGGCGCCAGCACTAGCAGCCGGACTCAGAGCCCCGGGCCGAAACAGGTGAGCTGGGCAGGAGTGGCCTCTCATGGGAAGGGGATGGAGCTGCAGACATTACAGTCTAAACTAGATCAGGCACTCCACCACATTCAAATTCTCACGGATCGAATCAAACACTTGGAGGAGGAAAATAGTAAACTAAAAGCACCCGCCATATCTAAGGACCCGCCTCCGAAATCACTCCCATTGCCGGAGGTCACAGAAATGGAAACTACGGTGACCGCCTCAGTCGAAACCCCAGTAAGCGTAGTTAGCAAGGAAGAAACACCTCGCAAAAAACGAGCAGTAGCAGCTGACGTAAGAAATACCTCAGTGGAGGATAAGTCCCAAAACTCGAACAAAAAGTTGAGGAGCACAGCCAGAAACTCGATAGTCTAACCCAAAGAGTTGATAATTTAACACAAAGACTCGAACAACACATACAGGATGTAAATCACAAGTTCGGAGTAATTGACACCGTTTTAACGGAAATTTTACACCGGCTTCCCCCTTCAGCTCAAGGGGCGCCAATCGATCTATCCCAGCAAAATGGCCAATCCTAAAATCGTAACAATTTGGCAGTGGAACTGCAGGTCTATGCGCAACAAAAAAACAAATCTGCAGTTACACGTTCAATCGCAATCCGAAAAACCTGACGTTATAGCGATTCAAGAACCCAGAATGTCTCGACTAAAACTGCCAGGGTACCGGGCGGTTCTGCCATGTCACATCAAAGAACAGCCTTTAACCACTACGTTGGTACATAGAAACCTTACCGTGGTTAACCACGAGATTGAAAACGTAGAGATCGATTTATATTAATTGAAATTCTGCCTAGCAGAAGAAACTCCTCTTCTCTGTTCGTACTAAACGCATACAGCCACCCCAGGGCACCGGCTGGACCAGCGAAAGCCGCTATACTCAAAACCCTCTAAATCGCAGGCCAAAACCCAACCCTAATTGTGGGCGACTTCAACGCTCAACACGTGCAATGGGGACACGCAACCATATCCAGGAAAGGAACGGCCCTAATGGATTTTATCCAGCAAAGAGGGCTCACCCAATACACGGACCCCATGCAACCTACTAGGATAGGCAACAGCGTGACCAGGGACACGTGCCCGGACCTAACGATGGGCAAAAATCTCCCAGACTTAAGCTGGAGCAACACCAGACAAAATCTGGGAAGTGACCATTATATCATAATGTCTAAAATCACCATTGCCAATCTCAAACCCCAACCCAGAAAAAACAAAATCACCGACTGGGACAAACTTAGGACTATCCGCGACCAAAATAACGAACCAATCATAGACTTAGAACACTGGACACAGACCCTCCTATCGGATGTGGAAAAGGCCACTAAGGAACTAGTACATGACTTAGGCGTAAATACGGTTGACAGCCGACTTACGCAAATGTGGGAGGCAAGGCAGAGCCTAGAAAAAAGATGGCTTAAGCAAAAATATAACAAAAAGCTTAGAAACAGGATCGTCACACTCACGAAAGAAATTCAACACCACACCGCAGAACTAGCGAGACAGCAGTGGAACCATATCTGTGAAAATGTGAATGGCAATCTAGGCACGAGGGAGACGTGGAATCTTCTACGGCATCTCCTTGATTCGGAATCCAACAAAGCTACCACTCAAAAGGAAATCACCAAAATTTTAAACATAGACCCAGGCACGGATCAAGATATTATAGACACGCTACAGCAGAAATACTTCTGCACAACCCGTGAGACGAAGTCCCTGCCCGATTATAACGGAGAGCCTAACTCCATCCTGGATGCTGACATAACAATGGCGGAAATAAGAGCAGCCCTCTTTAAGGTACGTGCAACATCAGCCCCAGGAGAGGACGGCATTAACAATAAGACACTCAGAAATCTAGACGACGCTTCTATCACAGCCCTCGCGGACTTTGCGAACGAGTGTTGAAGGGAGGGAAAACTCCCAGCGTCTTGGAAACATGCCATCGTTAAATTCATCCCAAAACCTGGCAAAAAGCTCGCGCTCGAAAACCTCAGACCTATTTCGCTTACTTCTTGCATAGGAAAACTGATAGAGCACGTCATACTAGACAGACTCCAGTCCCACATGCAAAAAGAGAATTTATATCCAAACACTATGGTCGGCTTTAGACCACATTTATCAACACAAGATGCGATGCTAAGACTAGCAAACGAAGTCCTATCTCATGAGCAAGAAAGGAGTACCAGGGCAATCCTAGCCCTAGATTTAACCAAAGCCTTTGATAATGTTAAACACAAAGCAATCCTAGAATCTCTTTCACTGCTGAATGTAGGCGCAAGAACGTCAAGGACTTCCTCTCCGATAGGACGGCTAAAATTCAAATTGGCACTATCAAATCCGACACCTTCACTTTAGGAGATAGAGGAACTCCGTAAGAATCGGTCCTCTCCCCCTTTTTATTCAATATAACCCTAATCAAAATGGCACACGAACTCGCAAGAATCCCAGACCTAGAACACTCTTTGTACGCGGACGATATCACCCTTTGGACCACCAAGGGGAGTATTGGCACGATACAAGATACGCTACAACAAGCGGTAGACGTAGTCGTAGAGGAGGCGCAAGCCGCGGGACTCGCGTATTCCCCCCGGAAATCTGAATTACTCATTCTACACCCAAAGCGTCAAAGAAAGAATAAAGCGTCTGCGATCAAAATCTACGCGGAAGGTGCAGCCATCCAAGAAGTGGAAACACTAAGAATCTTGGGAATGCTCATACAGTCAAACCAAAAAAACGACACACTAATTAGGAAACTGAAAAACACCGTCAACCAAATTTCCCTCCTCCTCAGACGAATCGCGAATAGGCGTGAAGGAGTTAAAGAAGCTGAGACCAGGAAACTAGTAGAAGCCTTCGTTCTTAGCAGAGTTATCTACTCTACACCATACGTCACCCTCACAGTTAGAGAAAGAGAAGACCTGGATTCACTAATTAGGCAGTCCTATAAAATTGCGCTTAACCTCCATCGCAATACCCCAAATGAAAAGCTACTGAAGTTAGGAATTCATAACACCTTAGCGGAAATGATGGAAGCACACCTCACCGCACAATACGAACGATTATCAAGCACTGAAACGGGACGTTTCATCCTAAAAAAAAGCAGGAATACAATATGAAGGGACCCGGGCCCACACTTTGCCGATTCCAAGACATGTGCGCGAGCAATTAATAGTCCGTCCTCTGCCTAAAAACATGCACCCAGAATACGATACGGACAGAAGAAGTGCTAGGGCACAAAAATTACACGAAAGATTTTCAGTACAGAAAGACACGGCGCACGTGGACGTGGCAGAACATGCGGACAGAGATGCCTTTTCCCTGGCAGTTGTCGATCATCGAGGTTCTCCCCTCGCATCGGCGACAATCAATAAAACAAAATTTCCGGAGGAGGCCGAAGAGGCTGCCATAGCTTTAGCCATTACCTCCTCCACTGCCAAATACATCTTTAGCGACTCTAAAACCGCAATTCGAAATTTAGTAAAAGGAAGGGCCCACTCCGCAGCCATCAAAATCTTACAAAAAATCTCCCATACCCGCCTTATCACATTGATCTGGGTCCCTGCCCATTCGGACCATCCTGGGAACGAGGCAGCGCACCAATTTGCCCGAGGATTCGTAGTTAACCGGGACGTGCGCTGCCCTGAGCTCAGGTCGGCCAGGGAGCGGATGACAACCTACAAAGAAATTACTACCCACTTCAAGAAAGAAAGACAAATCTTCCCAGAACCACATCAATCTCTAAGTAAACCACAACAAGTCACCTGGCGGCAGCTTCAAACAGACACTTTCTTTAATCCGTACATGTACTCCATATGGTTCCCAGAGCAGTTCAGCCCTGTCTGTTCTCTCTGTGGACATCAAAAGGCAGACGCACCACACATCCTATACTCATGTAATCAAGAGAAGCCATCACAGAGTCTGCAGCTCTCTACCCAATCTCAGTGGGAGGCCGCGCTGCTCAGCTCCGACCCGGAGGTTCAACTCCGAGTCACGGAGTGGGCTGAAGAGGTCGCCGAACGACATCGTCGGTCGGCCACCTGGCGTCCGGCCTAGAAGAGGAGCCCACCGCGGGGACGGGAACGTCAACCCACCCCGCGCCTACGACCTCTTCTTTAAATAAAGTTTACCTCCTCCTCCTCGCTCTGACAACACCTGCTGCTATCGTCTGAAAACGGCGAAAACGGGAAGTGTAGTGCCGTATGGGAACCGTCATCTTGCAAAAGTAAGTCATTTATGCTTGACTTGCCTTTGTAAGACCGTAAAAATACGGCGATGGAAAGAAAGAAGAAAGCCCTAAGCGCCCTGTCACGCCGGCAAAAGCACCGACGACTAGATGCAGCTGTAGAGCCACTAATGCGCAGCATAGAAGGAGAGAGTGCTCTACAAAACGAACCGTGTTTCAGTGCATCAACTGAACAAAGCCTGGTAGGTTGTGACCGACCCTCAGCGAGTGACATCGGCCGTGCAGGTCAACAATGTGTAGTTGATATTCACGATTGCGAACCTTCAACTAGTGGCTTCGACCATACTGGCGCAGAAAGCACCTCTCGTGGTTCTTTTGAGAGCACATCAAAAGAGCAGAACATTGATGTTGATTTTATTTCTGCGGTGGGTGATGTCGGCGAGCATAATATGGAAGACATAGGTTCCACATTTATGCCTTCATTCTCAGCTACTCATGAATCAGAGCTAGCAATTTGTGACTACAGCGAACGAAGTGTTAGTGACCCTAGCTCTGAGAGCTCGGGTGGTTGTTTAGAAGATCTGCTCCAAATAGCCCAGAAACTAGCGAACTGGGCGTGCGAGGAAAACGTTTCACTAAAGGCGCTTTCGTCGCTGCTCAAGTTGTTGAAGACGCACACGTGCTTCGCAGAGCTGCCTTCCGATGCATGAACTCTGCTTAAAACGCCGCGTTCTGCTGAGATAAAAAGTTGTGCTGGGGGATCGTACGTCCACTTCGAAATCGCGGAGAGCTTGAAAAGCATCTTGGGTAAATTGCCTGACAGAGCATTACTCCCGCAGAGCATCGGACTAATGTTTTTTTATTGATGGCCTTCCACTCGCTAAAAGCTCCCAAAGTCAATTTTGGCCGATCCTTGACAGAGCAGATGACCTCCCAGGTACTGGTGTTTTCCTTGTAGGATGCTATCATGGCAAGAAACCTGCATCCTTAAATGATTACCTTGGCCAATTAGTCTCTGACTTACTAGAACTTTTGAATGAAGGCATTCAAGTGGGCGACAGAACATATTCAGTAACTATCAAGGGATTTGTGTGTGACGCCCCAGCGCGAGCTTTCATTTTAGGCACTAAGCTACACTCAGGTTATTATGGCTGTGCGAAGTGCCAGCAGAAAGGGGAGTATGTGGACGGGAGAGTAGTGTTCCCAGAGACAGAGGCGCTATTGCGTACTGACAGTGACTTTCCCCAAAAATTTCAGGAAGAACACCACGTTGCAGATACCCCTCTCTCTGCATTGCCAATTGGCTTAGTTTCACAATTTCCATTGGACTACATGCATTTGGTTTGTATTGGAGTGACAAAAAAATTGATATTAATGTGGATGCGAGGTTCATTGCCACATCGTTTGCCTTCGTCAGTTGACAAAATCTCACAACAGCTGCTTGTGCTGGCAGACACCCAGTGCGAGGAGTTTGCTCGTAAAGCACGATCCTTAAAGGGATATTCACACGTGGAAAGCAACTGAATTGCGTTGCTTTCGTCTCTACTTTGGCCTTTCAGTACTCCATGATGTGTTGCCCAGAAAGCTGTACTCTCATTTCCTAATTTTACATGTTTCAATAACTATTCTTTCATGCACTGACATGTGTCGTCAGTATTGTAACTATGCAAAAGACCTCCTTGTTTGCTTTGTTACGCAATTCAAGGCATTGCATGGAAAGCAGAACCTTTCATACAATGTTCATTCATTGGTGCATTTGTGTGATGATGCTGTCAACTATGGTGCACTTGACAATTTTAGTGCATTTCCTGCCGAGGATTACATGCGTCACCTGAAGAAGTTAGTTAAACACTCTAAGAGGCCACTAGAGCAGCTTGGTAATCGCATTGCTGAACGTATGGCTACTGGAACCTTCTTTAGTGTAAAGGAGCAATCTCAGCAAGAAGTAAAATACTCTCAGACACACAGCAACGGCCCACTGGTAGAACACTGCTTTGGTCCACAGTTTCATGTTGCAACTCTGCCACACTTCACTTTGAGGACATCACTGGGCAACAACATTTGCATTGTGGCTGATTCAACTGTGGTCATGATCGTAAACTTTGCTCATGATGATCATGGGCACAAAGTGATAATTGGAAAGAAGCTGAAGGTTCTTGGTGATTTGTACACAACTCCCTGTGCATCATCCAAATTGGGAATTTTCATTGTCAGAGAAACTGACAGGCCTCTTCAGTCATGGAAGGTCACTGACATCAAAACAAAGTGTGTCCTGATACCTTTTGGAGAGTCTAAGTCTGACTATGCCATTTTCCACTTATTCATTTAATCAGCACTTGAATGGATCCTACAAGCACTGAATGGGCAGTTGTTTATTTTGAGTGTAATTGTGCATGAAGCTGCTGTACTCTTTCAGATCTTGATATTAGGTGCCTGTGAAGTAGGTGCATTTAATTTGATATTTGCCTTGTGTGCATGCGACAGGCTGTATGTCTCCTTTATCAAAAACATTTGTGAATGTTCACCTGTTGGCATGGTGTGAATTATGTGCTGCTGCTTTGTAGAATGCTTGCCATCCTGTTACCTTGTATTGCTACATGTGGCAAATTATTTGTACTGTGGTCTGCCCACTGCATTGAGATATTTGTGTGTGTGTGTGTGTGTGTGTGTGTGTGTGTGTGTGTGTGTGTGTGTGTGTGTGTGTGTGTGTGTGTGTGTGTGTGTGTGTGTGTGTGTGTGTGTGTGTGTGTGTGTGTGTGTGTGTGTGTGTGTGTGTGTGTGTGTGTGTGTGTGTGTGTGTGTGTGTGTGTGTGTGTGTGTGTGTGTGTGTGTGTGTGTGTGTGTGTGTGTGTGTGTGTGTGTGTGTGTGTGTGTGTGTGTGTGTGTGTGTGTGTGTGTGTGTGTGTGTGTGTGTGTGTGTGTGTGTGTGTGTGTGTGTGTGTGTGTGTGTGTGTGTGTGTGTGTGTGTGTGTGTGTGTGTGTGTGTGTGTGTGTGTGTGTGTGTGTGTGTGTGTGTGTGTGTGTGTGTGTGTGTGTGTGTGTGTGTGTGTGTGTGTGTGTGTGTGTGTGTGTGTGTGTGTGTGTGTGTGTGTGTGTGTGTGTGTGTGTGTGTGTGTGTGTGTGTGTGTGTGTGTGTGTGTGTGTGTGTGTGTGTGTGTGTGTGTGTGTGTGTGTGTGTGTGTGTGTGTGTGTCCATGTGCCTTTAAATGGCACTAGTGGGACCCCTCTCAATGCAGTGTATGTGCACATGTGGAATGGTTAGATGTGAAATGTACATAAATTAACAGAAATGCTGTTCTGGTATGTGTAGGCAGTTCATTTCAGTGGTTATTATGTAAGTCTTTTATCTGTACATTTGTGATGTTGGCACACATCTAAGATATGTGCCTATGTGTTTTACATATTCTGTGGCATCTTTTTGTGTGCTCATTTATGGTTGCTAGTATACCAGACTGAAGTCGGTTGTATCTCATTTAATTGTTTTTGCTCAGCTTGCAAGGATATAAGGGTATCTGTGACATTTTACTTGTGACTTTTCCTCCTGTTCCTAGAGCAGTGACAGCACACAGACATATCCATGTGCTATGTGATGTTAGTGCATGTTCTGCGCCAGAATTTTTAATTTCATCTCTGGGTGTGAAAAGTGCCCTTTCTTCAGGAAGCCAACTTGATTAGCAGTAATTTTGTTTGATGTATCTATCTCTTAATAGGATATGTATGCTATAGTGCATGTATGCTATAGACTGGAACTTGACATCAATTCTTCTGAAGTGTATGATGTCAAGGTGATCAGGAAAACAGGTATGACACAGACAGCATTGACAACTAATCTTCGTAAATTGTGACCTTCTATTGTTCTTGAATATGTGAAGTTATAGCAAATGTAATGTACCATTGGGACTGTATAATTAGGACTTTCATCCTCCTCATGGTTTTGCAGAATATTCTTGTTCTTAAGACTGATATGCTATAGTTTGATACAACTCAAGAAAAAAAAAGTGGCAGGTGCCACTCAAAGGAGGCCGTTCAGCAATGACGTCTACTGGTTTTTAAAATTGCTATGGTTAATCCTTTGATTGTCTTGTACTGAGCTCTTGTTTTCCTCAATTGGCTGTTGTCCTCAACTGCTTGGCACTGTGTGTTACTGCACTCCAATGCACTCCAAGGCAGACAAAGGTCCGCCTCCTTCCCTTTTACTCCTTGCCTTTGCTGTGGAGCCATAAAAGCTGTCTATGAACACCTCTAAGTGGAGCCTTGTTTAATGATTTTAGGGGCAAGACCCAGTGTTTTCTTGAGTTATATCTGACTATAGCAGTTGCACAATTTGTTAGTAAATGTATGCCATAAATTGAATTGTTCCAACTCTTTATACTTCTACAAATAGTATAAAAATATAAAATTACATTAATGAGGAAAGCGGCACATATTTGGCATTGCCAAGCTTTGGCTTTATTATTTATAAGTGTCACTCTCTATTTCAGCATCGTATGATGAAGCAAGGCGAAAACTGCCAAGAGCAGAATACACTGATGATGAGAGTGCAACAGCGGATCAAGTATGCTAAAGATACCTTTGTCTAACATTTCAATGGTTTTCACAGAGAAAGGAAGAGGCAAGCGGCGAAGGATAATTTTGAAACCATACTCATCTGACGAGTCGGATCAGTCAGAAGTGGGAGCAGAGGAACTTGATGTACCAGAGGCACCACTTCAGTTGCGAAGGTAGTCAGTTGTTATGTATAATATAATGTGGCTGATTTTTACATTTGGTATCTTTAACAGGAGTGCTCTGATAAGAGAGGAGAAGAATGGTAAGTTTATTTGCATTTGACATACATTGCTACTTTGTTGGAGGCAAGTCTGAAACTTGAGACTCATCAGTAGGGAATAATTTGAATGTTCTGTGTTAACAGAGGAGAGCTATTAAAGTGTTCTAGACCTTTGGTTTTGCTTAGATATCTGTTACCTCAGTATTCCCAAACTTTGGAGCCTTTAAACTTCAGGATTGGATACCACGGTACGGTGACCTTTGGCAAATTTTTTTCCAAACTTATGCAAACATGTTTACTTTCCTCCATTACTCTTCAAACAGTGTTCATTTGCTTTTCAAGGTTAGTAGTGAAAGGCTTGCTGGGCTGCAGTGCACGCAGACATGGATGAGAGACAAAAGCCCACATAAATGGGTATTTTCCTTTAGTTCTCGTTCATGTACACTGCAGTGTAAGAATGAAGCCACACTGTCTTGCCCTCTGAGCATCCTCTTGAAACTTCATGTGCTTATGGACAATGATGGAACTGACAACCAAACTATATATACGTCTTTTGGTTTCCAAATACCCAATATAGGAAACAAGCTATGTGCAGCATCTTCCTCTAATCCTGATAAGAAGTTAACTGCAGGTACTGTTTTGAGAGCCCTCATAATCAAGATATACATTTTATGTCAAAATGTGCAGGAGAAAGTCATTTAGCATTGGCTGCGTCACCTGAGCCACACCGTACTGGTGAGGGATGCCCATTTTGCATAATACTGTTTTGGTAGATATTATAAATATTGGTAATTTTGTTACTTCAAGCTTTTTCTTGTTTTATTTTCTTGCAGATTCACTACAGCATGCAGCATTTCATTTTGAAGGTAATAGAAGATGGTCTCGTGACATACTTTTTGGCTGATACTGGTGACATGGGCATCTCTTTTTATGCTTTCGACATGATAGTGAAGAAAGCTACTTGCATGCTATTCTTTTGTCTGAGCCTTTCCATAAAGGTAAAATATTAATTTTGCGTGACACTGTCTTACTAAACTTTTGTATACATGTAATTTCAAATATTATTTTTGTTTTCATGCGAATTAGTTGCTGCAGCTTGTGTATGACTGTTTCAATGGCTATAAGTGAGACATCTTGACGGCTCGGTCTTGAAATAGCTTCAGTGTTGAGGTTAGAACACTGTTTGCAATATGCTGCTGAGCTGCCTTTGTTCGAATTATATCTTCTGTTCATAGTGTATCTGATTTATAAAATAATTAGATAGTTAACCTGTAGGGTGTTATATAGTAGTAATAGAGGCATCACAAACACTGATCAGTGTTTGTAACTGTATTCGCTTTTTGTAGGAAGCCAGCTAACATCGTCAGCGGCCTCTTCTTGCTTCTCAGGTACAAGCACATTTGTGAGCGGCATTTTGAGGTTCTACTGCTGACTTATTTTTTTTTTCCTTTGTCGTCTCTTTTTTTTCTTTTGTTTGTTCCTCACAGACCCGCCACAAGGACTTCGGTTCAGTCGACAAGGTGAGCAATAGGCTGTCATGCATCCTCAGATATATGTGTAATAGTGCCTCTCTAGGTGGCTGCCAATAACTACTTGCTTGCAGATTCACTCGTATATTGATGAAGGCCAGTAGCACAAAGCCAGTAGCCACTGTGATGCGCCTCACAGCAAGCATTGCAGATTTTGTAATTGAAATCCATTCATCATCTGTTTAACCAGATATTGCTACTGATCCTCATAAAGAGCATTGCAATAATAGCACCAAATTTGCTTGCCGATAACTGAACCAAATATCTTTCAATATCAGCAAATAATACTGCAGTCAGATTTGATTGCACTAATTTCATGCTCTTTGAACTGGCAGTAGTCATCTTAACCATCTGTGGACTGAAGTATGAGTTTGTTCTTTCAGGTGAAATGAACAGAGCTCGATCAGTCCTCACACGTGAAGAAGGTATCTGAGAGGAATCTTATGCTCATTTCTTTCTGAAATCTTGCAAACATTACTTTTTTTTTTCATGAAAGGTCTTATCAGTAGTACATAAAGCATAAATATTTTTGTGCAGAGCCTTGGGTGTCACAAACAGAAAGTTGCCGTGGTGAGTCAGAGCGGCTCATGCTTGCATGCTGCAGCTTGCATGTATGCATTCTGTATGCAAAAGAACTGAGCCACTACGCAAAGACTGCAGGTAACATTAATTTTTGCTTTTAACATTTAGGAAATGAAGAAAACTCGGAGTCCTTTGGGAAAAGGGAGATGGCTTGTAAGTGCTCTTGAAATGATGCTTGTTTTCTGCTTATTTTGTGCCAAATTTTGCATATAATTGTAGTACTGTATCTGTGTCTGTTGAACCATTATTTAGCTCTATTTGCTTCCTGCTTTATTTTTGCTCTCGCCCAGTGCATAATTTTTTCAGCTTTATTTTATTTCACTCGTTTAACCTGTTGGCATCTGCAAAAACACCAGCAGTTTTACAGTTTTCCATCTGGCCAGCTTTTGCTGTATATTCATTGTTAGGGAAACAATGCCAATTGGTATATGAAAGATTGAAGAAATATTTACAGGACAGCTTTTCATGCATTGTGTGCATACTTATTTTTAGTACAGTCACTTTGTATCCTTTGTCAGTGGTTGCTTTATCATATTGCTTTGTTACATTCAGTGCTTTACTTTTCATGTTTCAGTGACTACAAAGACCATACTGAAAGAACTCGCATTTATCAAAGAACAGAATAACCAGATTCTGAAAGCTCTGTGCCAGCGGCATGTAAACACTGAGATTGGGGAGCCACTGCTCGAAAGTGTTTTTCCTTTGGTCGCTCTCGTTGGCGTGGATGAACTTGAAGACAATATCAAAAAATAGCGGCTAGCTCGCAAGGAACTGGTGAGTGCTTTTAATTTATAGTCGGCTAACCATAATTTGTGCTGATTTTTTAATAGTGCAAGAAGCTATCCCTTATTGGTGGGAGCAATGTTCGTACCACAACGGCAAGCATTATGAAATACCTGTTTCATGACTGCGTTGGTATCCTGTTCAGTCTTTATGGACAGAAGGGGAAGAGGCGTCTGCTTGACACTGAGCTGTATCAAGTAATAGTGGGTAAGTGAATCCTGCATTTGTGTTTTGCATTTATTAGGCATTGCCCTAGTAATCTGCCTGCTATCAATTCACTTGTTTATTTTAGATTTTTAAATAAACATTTGAAACATAATACCACATAGCCCAGTATGGTAGTTCATTGATGAGGTAAAAATTGAAGACTACTGGCACCAAGTTTTGTGCATGCCAAAGTGTGTTGTTACATGTTGGATAACTTAGCTGTGTGTTTGTACTTCTGTGAATACTTCAGTTATCAGTAGAATTTACTCGGTGCTGTTTATCACCCCTCTTGACTTGTGTTCTACAGAGTCCATTCGAAAACATCCCACTACTTCTTTGGCATCTGACACAGACATTCGTGCTGGGATAATGGCCTGGCTAAAGAACTGCCAGGCTCGCCTGAACAGTGCAGAAAAAAGGTGCGCATTTTTGTATATATTGTTTGAAGATGACTTTTTGTTCTGTGCAGCTTTTTTGCCTACAGCAAAGTGGACATGTGCAATATAGAGCTTAATGATTAGATAAATGATTATCTAAAAGCTTTTAGTGAACATTGCTGATTACTTATTACCATGTCATTTCTCACAAGCTTTTTCTGCAGAGATGGCATTGTCGGTGCCTATAAATTTGAAATTAATCTTTCGTATAGCTAGTTTATGATCAGACGTGAAAATCTACAATATTCTAATTCTGTACTTGTCATATAGCACATCTTTTAGTTTCAAAAGGTGCTGTAAATATTTCATGGAGTAATGTGCTGTAATTAATATTTTACAGTCGCCGACTGCAACACCGCATGTTTCACTGCAACATGCTTCATACAACTAATGTATATGAACTCCTGAAATTTCGGTTGCATCATCGCAACAGATTGCTCGATTTTTCATACTTCATTCGCATTCCCTGCGGCACCACTGCTAATTGCCATGCCTCCATATAATATGTATTGTGGAGGGTCGTTATTCCAAGCTTCAAGGGGGTCAAAAATGTGATTATATAAAAAAAGTTTAAGCTAGAAATATGGGGCCCTGTATGCAGTGTGACGCAGTAGCTGCACATATTGGCTCAACGAACTGGCAGTGGCAGGTTTGTTTTCATGTCTAGACTGTCTAAGCCAGCGTGATGGCCCTCGAGGTGCCGACAGCAGTACAGCCATCGAACGCTGGTTACCGTCTGTCTGTGTAAGCATTGTGCAGCATGACCGTCAAGCATCAGACCGGGCTTCTGGCCCGTACCATCATAGTGGAAATCAGAAGCTTATGTAAAGTGATTTCTTATACAAAATTTCATTTTTTGTTCGTTTCGACATGCCCTACAGAGGCCGAAAAGTCGGGTTGACGACTATATTATTATTATTATTTAGGGCCTATTTTCAGCACTTTACTGAAACATGGAGGAAATACTTCATATTATGTAACATAAGCATGTAAGGGAACTCATTTGTAATGTGACTTGTGACTGCTTTATGTTTTTTTGTGCCATTTTGTACTGTTTTGCTTCCTTGAGCTTGTCTGAACATCTATTCTGCATCAGATCTGGTGCCATTCCAAACAGTGAATGATGTGTTCGAAAATGCCTTAGTGTGGCTGAGCTTGTCACGTTTATTGTAAGTTTATGCATTGGCATTTGCGCATTCTGCTAAATGTTTCAGTTCAGTGCAGACTTTATTGCATCTACGGTTAGCTGTAAGCCATTTTTTCATGCAGGACTACCTGTGTGGATGGTTCTGTTTGCATTTATGGTATGCCAGTGCATTTTGATTAGGCGTCGGTGGCCTCGGCTCTCATAAAGGTTTTTTGTTTGTGCAGGTTGATTTAAATTTGCTTTCAAAGCACTCTGGAAGACTTAAGTTGTCACACAGAGCTTAGACTCCAAACTTCGTGATGCAAGTTGCCAATTTTTTTTTTTCATGCAGGACCAATTGTGCGGAATAGCTTTTTTGGATTTACTGAGTTGATGGTAGGTTGGTGCGTTTTAAATTGATGCCAGTCACCTGAACTCATTATTTTGTATGTGTGCAGGTCAATTAATATTTTTGTCTCCAACGCCGCCAGGGAAGGGAGCTCGTAATGTTTATGGTAAGTCAGTGCACTTAGCTCAAATGCCACTACTTGCACCTTACTTCATAATTTTGTGTATCGTTGCAAGCTGCGGAATTTTTTTTTTCTTGCAGGACCCCCTGTGTGGATGGTTCTGTTTGCATTTATGGTAAGCCCGTGCATTTTGATTAGGCGTCGGTTGCCTCGGCTCTCTTAAAGGTTGTTTTGTTTGTGCAGGTTAATTGAAATTTGTTTTCAAAGCACTCTGGAAGACGTGGTAAGTCGTCGCACACAGCTTAGACTCCACACTTCGTGGTACAAGCTGCAAAAATTATTTTCTTTTCATGCAGGACCCATCGTGTGGAGTGGCTTTCGGCCTTACTGAGTTGACGGTAGGTCGCTGTGTTTTACCGTCGGTGTATTCTGAACTGATGCCAATCGCCTCAACTTTTTTTGATATTTTCAATCTGCAGGTCAATTAAAATTTTGTTTCCAGGACCACCAGGAAAGGCAGTTACTAATGTTTATGGTAAGCTTAGCTACCACTACCTTCAGCTCACTTCATAGTTGTGTATCTCTGCAAGTTGCGGGAGTTTTGTTTTCATGCAGGACCACATCAGTGGACGGGTCTGATTGATTTCACTCCGGTAAGCCAGCGCACTGTGCAGAGATGCCAATGACCTGAAGTTTCTTTTTTGTGCCTGTGCAGGTCATTTGGCTTTTTTGCTTCTGCAGAAGATGCTCAGCTGCTGCAAGAGTCTATATAGTGTTAATTATTTTAACGGTTGCTTTTTGTATATTCAGTACAATAAAAAAGTTACGCAGATTGAAGAAGCATGTGTTCTTGGTGCACTAGCATGTGTGTTCACATTGAGTGTAGAATTGTAGCCCTCAGTTCCTCATGTGAAGTCACATGTACCACTCATTGCTTGATGAACAAGTTTTTTCTCAATTTATTTTCAAGAACTTAAGCTACAGAAAATTGAAAAAAATGGGTGAGTTGCTGAAGGTTTGAATCTTGAGCAGCGGACAGGCACAGCAGGAGATGGCACAATATCGATAGGTGGTATAGACGCACCAATAAAATTTGCAAGATTATTTAAAGACGTCTACTAGCACAGCTATAGTACAGCTAGAGCTAGAAGCAATGTCTAAAACAGGTATAAAAAGTTTCTAGGTGAGAAGTTCTCAAGACTTCTACTAGCGTAGCGTTAGCACAGCTATTCCGGAGCTACAGGAAGGCTTGTAGCCTTGGGGTCTAGAGAACGTCTCAACTGAAACTTCTTTTAGAAGTGCCCATTTCTTGGCTTAGACATTTACTAGATGTCAATTAGCCCCTTTTATGTTTAGTGGGAAGAAAAGCCACGCGACAGGAACGATGGTATATCGTCCGTGCACTTGCCGGAGAAAGCGTGACAGATACTGCACCTTTTCTTTCCTGTAAACCAATTATAATTACATGTAGCACTGCAACGAACGTCGATAAAAGCAAAAGATGAGAGCAAATGATAGGAAAGGAAGGGTAGGCTTTCGCCATTCTCTTCTTAAGAGACGTCTAAGAGGCCCTCTAATTTTTGAAAGGCGATCGAAAGTCTTTCTTGGCTATGTCGGCGGGGTCCTGTGTACAGAGTGTCGCCGCAGCCGTTCTGTCGTCTTCAGAAGGGGTAGGATCAAATGTAAGGTGGTGATCGATAGAGGATGATGCGAGGATGCTGCAGAAATAAAATTGTGTTAATAGGGTGATTAGTTCAACTAAAGTATATCCCAATGGTAAAAGAACAATCAATCACAAGTCGAAATAGCCATACAACCAATTTCGATGTCCCAGGCAAATGATGTCACGCCAACCGGAAGTAGATGTGTTTCTGACTTAATGACGCAAATAGATGCCTGATTTTGATCAGAAGTGTGCAATGAGTGTCAAAGTCTCACGTCGGCGAGATTTGTCCGCGAGATGTGGCAGCGAGTTTGCTTTCCGGCGCTTTTCATTTCCTGTAAACCAATTACAGACCACCGGTGAACTGTGATGCGTTCAATGAAACGCTGGTTATGTTCGACAAGGGGTGCACGATGTAGCGTGTGCACCAGCAACGCTCAGGCTTTAGCATTTCCATTTCTCTACTGCACTCGG
The DNA here is from genome assembly GCF_055883805.1 of Amblyomma maculatum. Lineage (NCBI taxonomy): Eukaryota > Metazoa > Arthropoda > Arachnida > Ixodida > Ixodidae > Amblyomma > Amblyomma maculatum. Next base: position 58,820,569 of record NC_139350.1, read on the forward strand.
AACTTTTCTTTTTTGACGCCGTAGCTGCATGAGCAGAAATGATAGCACATCGAATAGAGGTTGCGAATTTATCCGCTTAACAGTATTTCCACTCAGTTCCTTGCTCCATCCAGTGTTTAAATTTGACACCAGAGTTTCACTCTTGGCATAGTTTAACTTGCCAAGAGAAATAAAACAAGCAGACATTGCTTAGGGACAAAAAGAAAGAGCAGATCGACAAAATTGGAAATCGACTTCTTCATATACAACTCAAGAACGGACCGGTAAATTGCTGCCCAAGGCGCCCACTCAACTTCAGCATCGGCTTATTATTCTACGTCTGGGTCAACCATATCGCATCTGCTGGCATCTCTTTGCATACGGCTGCTATGCACACGCAAAATGACTCATTGCGAAGTTGTGGATGGATATTAAAATAAAATGATTTCCTAAATATTTTTAACAGATTCGTGATTTCGTTTTTGTGTGGCACATTATTTATTTGTCTAAATATTTACCTCTACTTATGAATTATATGCTATTTTCCCCTGCTCTCGAATGGGGCAATTTTCTCTATTAGTCATTTGCGCCAGTGCGCAGTGCAGTGGCCACCCGTGTTCTGACGCAAGAGATCGGTGATATGCATGTGGCAAGGTAATTTTCTTTATTCTTTTCATCTTTTTGCAAGGGACGATTTTTCAGTGGGTTTGCGGTGTGCAGTGGTGCTTTGGAAATAGAAGGCTTTTTACAAGAAGCGATAAAAGAAAAAAATAATAAGGGTAAGTGGCCAGCAAAAGTGGGTCAGAAGAATACCTTGAACCGGTTCGGAACGGTTCCTTCTTTTTGTTCAAGTTCGGGTTCAGTTCCAAGATTGCGGACAAAATTAGGGTTCGGTTCGGTTGCGGTTCCTGGCAAAAATTCTGCTTCGGTTCCGGTTTTCTGTTCTGGTTCCGGTTCGACCCCCTGAATGTAAGCGTAGTCTACCACGCTGGCCGCAAACATCAAGACGCCGATGCCCTCTCTCGCTGCCCCCTTTCAAATGACGTCGCAAGCTTTTCCACCTTGGATGCTTCGGCAACATCATTTCACATCAGTGACATGCCTCCTGCGTAGCGGAGAGATCCCTGGGTCGCTTCTCTTATTGAGCTCCTCTCAGATCCATCGGCTGCTTCTCCATTGAGTGTGCTTCGCCGCCAAGCATCACACTTCTCCATTCGCTACAACCTTCGTTATCGCCGCAACTACAGTGCTGACGGCCGAAAATGGTTGCTAGTCATTCCCCGCCACCTACGCTTGCAAATCTGCGACTGCTTTCACGCTGCCCCACAATGCGGCCATGCGGGAATGTTCAAGACATGCCATCGCCTAAGCTTGCGATACTACTGGGGGGGGGGGCACGTACAACTGTTCTCTAATACGTTCGCTCATGCTTCGTCTGACATTGTTGCAAGACCCCTACTCATCTTTCTGCTGGCGAGTTGCAGCCGTTACCTTTCCCATCACGTCCCTTTGATCGCGCCGGTATTCATTTATACGGCCCGCTCCCGTACTGTGCCGCTAGAAATCGTTGGGCCATCGTCGCGGTTGACCACCTGACGAGATATGAAAAAACCGCTGCCCTTCCATCTTCCACAGCGTCAGACGTAGCCTCATTCATTTTGGAACGATTCGCCCTATGCCATGGCGCACCTCGTGAACTACTCATTGACAGAGGATGCGTCTTTTTATTTGACGTTGTTAAAGCTCTACTGAACAAGTGGCGCATAGTTTATTCACCTCTAATAATATATGTATACATATATACAAGTGAAAAATAGCTTCATACTGTTTCCAAGTTTATTTGAAGTCGACGTTATGGCAAGAGCCCTGCCTTTCTCAACACTGAGGGTTCACTGTTCTTGTTTGTCTATTTATAGTGTTGGCAGCTCAAGAGGTGATACAAACAGAATATGGGCACATACATGTGAACCAGCTGCGCACGCACAACTCACACATACACACACACGCAGAGAGGTAGACACAAAGGGTCATCCACCCAAGGCGCTGGCCGGGAGTCAGCGGTATACATCTTTTAGTGAGAACCGCAAATTATTTCACCATCTGCAGCAAACACTGTCCTCCGCCTCTTCTTTTTTTCCTCTCTTTCTTTTTTCTCCCGAGGTTGTTCCGCCGCTGCCTGTATTGTATAAAGTTGACCCCCGGCCGGCACCTCGGGTGGATGACCGTTTGTGCCTACCCTGCTCACCGCGCGTGAGTGAGTATGTGCGTTGTGCGTGACCAGCTGGTTCACCTGTATGTGCCCATATTCTGTTTGTATCACCTCTTGAGTTGGCAACACTATAAGAACAAAAACAAGAACCATGTACCCTCAGTCTTGAGAAAGGCAGGGCTCCTGCCGAAACGTCGACTCCAAATAAACTTGGAAACAGTATGAAGCTATTTTTCACTTGTGTATAACCTCTGTGTAAACAGCGGCCGATGTAGCTCAGTTGGAAGAGCACCGGACGCGTTATTCGGAGGTCGTGGGTTCGGTTCCCACCATCGGCACGTTGTTTTTTCTTCTACTTTGTGTCTAATTATCTTTCCCCTGAACAGATTACATTACTAATTTCTGTGATCATCCAAGTAAACATTAAAAAAAAAAGATATAAAGTACCATCCCCAACGCTTTCCTTGTTGGCTTCTTTCCTTCATGTATTATAACGAGCACCCTCATTTCCCCTTGATTGATTTGCTTGTAGCTTACGGGGGTCTCGGTTCTGGCAGTCTTGAAGCCATAGGTAGCGTAAGAGGGTTCTAGCACAGTTTTCGCCCTCGCTCTTGATCACGTTCTACGTGACGCTGGCGGTAACAAAGGACGTCCCACGTCCGCCGCTATGACTGAGGGTGGCGCTGGTGAACACTCTCAAGGTTCGTATACATACAACATAAATACCCAAGAAAGTAGCAAGGGGAACAGCGGCCGATGTAGCTCAGTTGGAAGAGTGCCGGACGCGTTATTCGGAGTCGTGGGTTCGGTTCCCACCATCGGCACGTTGTTTTTTCTTCTAATTTGTGTCTAATTATCTTTCCCCTGAACAGATTACATTACTAATTTCTGTGATTACCCAAGTAAACATTAAAAAAAAAAACGATATAAAGTACCATCCCCCAAAGCTTTCCTTGGCCTCGCCGACTGTTGGCTTCTTTCCTTCATGTATTATAACGAGCACCCTCATTTCCCCATTTCCCCTTGATTGATCTGCTTGTAGCTTACAGGGGTCTCGGTTCTGGCAGTCTTGAAGCCATAACGAGCACCCTCATTTCCCCTTGATTGATCTGCTCTAGCAACCAAGTACGTCTATTTACTTATGCTATATATATATATATATATATATATATATACACACACATATACATATGATGACACACTCGAACGTCGACACACTTTCTTTTTACCTCGTTGCTCATGCTGCAATGAACCGCCGAATATATTCCTGAGTCTCCCCCTCCTAGGAAGCTTTCATGTTCCTACAAACGTGTTTTAAGGTACCTATATCTGTGTCTGACCTATATATGCACTTGTCCACATGCCATCGGAAAGCGGTAAACAACCCGTCTTGCCTTGACCAATGGTTTCACTTGCTTCAATTTACTTTTCTTCATGTTTCCTTCTTCATTGATTTTCTTCAAATTTTCAAGGAGAGACTATCGATTTGGAAGGTGAGCAAAACGCAATGCTTACATTTTGCATTTTCCCCATGCAATTTGTTAATATTGCAGGAGGTTATTTTGTTATGGTATCATTAATAAATTTTTCAGTCACTCCGATTTCAGCACCGTCTAGCCTCTGTTATATCCGTCCTTTGCGTAATTTGTTTCTGCTGGTACCCCCATATGCACTCCAAACATCTACAAATACTTGGGAAGTATTCTATTTTCTCTAAGACTCATAAATTCAAAAAAAAATTTTCTTGTGAGTCCCTGTCATGTGAGTTTTCTACTGACCTGCATTTCAACATGATTGTAACCAACAAACCGATTGCATTATTTGGGATTTGCCGAATGATTTGATCGTGTAGCACACTGCCGACCAATATGAAATCTTTCCGAGCTCAGATTAGACTCTTTATATTTTTCATGATTCTAACTTTACTTATGATGGTCAGCAGTGCACCATTGTTAATATTAATATGATATAACATCAGCCGTGCCGCAAGGAAGCGTCTTTGGCTCGTTACTCTTCTTAATTTGGTCTGTGTGGTTTAACGTCCCAAAACGACTCAGGCTATGAGAGACGCCACTCTTCTTAATTTAAATAATCACATCCCAATAAGCCTCGAATATTGTACATGCTAATTTCTCACAATTGCATTTTTGCCGATTTAGCCAATTATCACATTTCACTACAAAGTGACCTCGATTGCATTTACGACTGGTACAAAATGTGGAAAATGAACCTGAACATTTACATGTAGCATAGTTTCTTTTAGGCGAAAATCAGCAAATGCACACCTTCACTACCAAATTAACAATGATGCGCACATGCACCCCCCCCCCGCCCCCCCCCCCCCCCCCCCCCCCCCCCCCACACACACAAATATATATGCGAGAACATTTAGCATGCTTGGCCGCTTAGAAAATTATAGAGTGAAGTGCACGTTTCATTTAAAGAAACATTTTATTGGACTCAACGTTTCGACCAGAAGCTGGCCTTCATCAGTAGTGAGAATGTAAACGATTCGGGTAGGTTCTAAAGGCGAAGAGAGGAAAAGAAGCGGGTGTCGGAGAGGCAATGAGGGAAACAGGGTTTAGCAGGAGGGAAGATGGTATTGTAGTGATGGTTGGGGTAAAAAGCAAAACATAAAAAACAGGCCCATGTTGGGAGTGAAAAAAAGGAGAATGAAAGACGGCACATGTAAGGAAGCACGGTAATCGATATGACCTGAGGCGACGAAATCAGGAGTTGCAGGCCTTCATTGTGTGTATGGTGGGGGAGGCTGCCATTCGTTCGGGCTACTAGCAGTAAGCTTGACTTGGCAGTTTGGGTCAGATTGAGGGAGTAATTTAGGGGGTAACTCAACTTTGAAGTGCAGAAGGAATACCAGGGCTCTCATTTACACCGGCCTGCAGAGCATTAAATTTAATGTTGTTCCCGTTCACGGTTGCTATGGAACCCGCTCTGGAGCAGGATAACCTTGAGTTTGCCGAATTCACGACTTTCTGTTGAAACTGTTTGGACAGGGGAAGGTGGGGAAGAGATTTAGTGTGCGCGCGATGGTTGTTGAATCAAATTTGGGAGGGGTTCTCGGTCTGCCCTACTTATTGCATTTGACACTCGCCACACTCGAGCATGTGTACCAGATTCCTGGAGTCACAATTCAAGTTTTCGCGAATGGAGTGTTTAAAAACAGAATGTATGCTCTTTGCCTTCGTCGTTGTTTGCATGTGTTTGCAAACTTGGCATCGATTCTTTCCGCACGGCAAGCAACCCACAGGATCTGCTTTACCGACAGTAGAGGGGACTACACAATTTTGAAAATGTGTTGGTCGTCTGCATGTAACCCGGAGAACCACAGGAAAAATTTTGGAGAGGCGATCACTTTGTACGATGATGTTAAAGTATTCTTTTTGTATTTTGTTGATGTTCGAATGTTATCATCATTTTCAAATTTAGAAGGTTGTTTGCGAAAGTTAAGATCAGATTTGAGCGGTGTTCATTTTGGGCTGCCGGCCGGCTTTGCCCAAATATTCCATTGCGATCAATAATTCCCGCTTTTCGAGTGGCGCCTCATTTGTAATAAGGGACGAATTTTAATAAGGGACGGAATTTAAAGTCATGACTTTTGGCCTTTGCAATGCCTCAGCAACCTTCGAACGCATGATGGACTCTTTGCTCAGAGGCTTCAAGTGGACCACTTGTTATCTTGACGACGTAATTATTTTCTGCTCTACTTTTGACAGCCATCTCCTTCGTCTTCTACAATCCTTTTGCTTTTTCGCCGCGCCGGACTTGAACTGAACTCCAAGAAATGTAGTTTCGGTCACCAGAAATCAAAGTCCTTGGTCACTTGGTCACTGGGTAATGCTTCCGGCGTTCAGCCTGACCCTGGCAAGATTCGTGCCATCAGAGATTTTCCCACTCCGCGATCATTCAGCGATGTTCGAAGAGTTATTGGTCTATGTTCATATTTCCGACGATTCGTCCCGAACTTCGCAGCCCTTGCTCGACCTCTCACCCGCCTCCTCAAGAAAGACTTTTCATTTTATTGTGGGTCTGAACAAGCTGCAGCTTTCTCCAGGCTTATTGCTGCTCTCACAACTCCCCCCATCATGGCCCATGTCAACCCATCCGCCAGTACTGAACTCCGCAGCGACGCAAGAGACCATGGCATAGGAGTTATACTCGCTCAGCGACAACACGGCCGTACAAAGGTGACTGCGTATGCCAGCCGCCTCCTCTCAATGCCCGAACAAAATTACTTTACCACAGAGCGAGAGTGCCTGGAGCTTGTCTGGGTTATTACAAACTTCCGCCCTTATTTGTTTGGTCGCCATTTCACTGTCGTAAGAGACCATCATGCCTTGTGTTGGCTTTCCTCTCTCAGAGATCCTACTGGTCGTTTGGGCTGCTGGGCGCTATGATTACAAGAATATACCTTTTCCCTCGTCTACAAGTCCGGCCGGCTTCACCAAGATGCAGACTGCTTGTCCCGCCATCCCGTCGACTCCCCTAGTCCTACCAACTTTGACAATGACGCATGTGTCTTGTCTGTCTCGGCCTTTTCTAACATTGCCGACGAACAGCAATTAGACCCTTCGCTGCATTCCATTATCCTCCGTCTTACCTCGAACCACCCTGATCCATCTCTCGCCCTATTTGTGCTCCACGAGAACACCCTATACCGACGTAATATGCGACCAGATGGCAAATTTCTTTTACTCGTCGTTCCCCAACACCGGCGTTCCACCCTTATTGAACAGTTTCATGTTGCTCCCATGGCTAGCCACCTGGGTGTATCGCGCACATATGACAGCCTGCGCCAACGTTTCTAGAGGCCTGGGCTCTACCACTCTGTCCAGCAGTACATAGCCGCATGTGAACTGTGTCAACGTCGGAAGAAGCCCACAATTTTGCCTTCAGGCCATTTGCATCCAATCCCCATACCAACTGACCCGTTTTCCCGTGTAGGCGTTGACCTTCTTGTCCCCATTCCAGTTTCCGCCTCGGGGAACAAATGGATCGCCGTCGCCACCGATTACGCTACTCGATACGCTATTACCCGAGCCATCCCGACTAGCTGCGCCACAGACATGGCTGACTTCCTTCAAGAAAACGGAATCCATCATGGTACTCCTCGGGAACTACTAACTGACCATGGCCGTTGCTTGCCGTCGCGAGCTGTTGACGAAATTCTCCGTTCGTGCTCCGTCCGCCACAAATTCACCACCGCCTATCACCCCCAGACCAACGGCCTCACGGAACGTCTAACCGTACCCTCACAGACATGCTGGTCATGTAGGTGTCTGACGACCATAGCGATTGGGACGTTCATCTCCATTCTGTGACATTCGCCTACAATTTCTCTGTCCATTCTACCGCTGGATACTCCCCATTTTATTTATTATTTGGCCGACACTCGTTACCGCCCTTCGACACCTCCATACCCGCGGCTGACGCCACCACTACTTACGCCACTGATACCGTTGCCCGCGCTCATGATGCCCACCGGATAGCTCGTGCCAGGCTCTCGCATCTCAAGGTTCTCAAAAGATCCGGTACGACAGTCGTCATCGTGACTCCCACTACACTCCTGGATCTCTCGTCTTGCTGTGGCTTCCGTGCCGTCGAGTAGGCTTCTGTGAAAAGCTTTTGCTTCGTTACACAGGCCCTTACCGTGTTTTGCGCCCCGTGACCGACGTCACATACGAAGTTGAATCTGTACTACCGAAGTCCTCGACCAAAGCACCAACCTCCGAAATAGTGCTTGTGTCCCGTCTGAAACCCTTTACGCACGTTCTATTTCACCAACGTAGACCGCACCGGGACTGCGCTTTTCCAGAGGGGGGTAGTGTTAGCGGTATTCGCTAGTCGTGCTGAAGATGATGAAGTGAAACCGATTCCGTGAAGGAGACAACGCTGAGGGTGGTGGAATTAGTGCTGTCAACAAAGTTAGCTGTGCAGACATCTTTCGGACTGTACACCTTCCCCGTAACAATATAAAGGGAGGGGGGTATAATGGCACGTCGGTGTCGGCCGCTATGGGTTATCTTAAGCTGTTTCGGTGAAAGGGGATCTGTTTTTCAGTGTGCGCATGTGTCTTCGTTAGTCATGTTTCATTTTTGCTGTGAAATACACCAGGTGCACTACGACCAGTCTCGTGCCATCACTTTTCTTTTGTGTACGTGTTTTTAGAGCTAAAAAGCCATATGAAAATTGCCAACAGCGCGCCATGAGTAGCCCCATCTTTGCCATAGTAAGCCGCGGCAATGCGAAAGTGCACGCACCTTGAGGAAGAGTTCGCAGATGAGGACTGGACTGATGTGACGTCATCGAGATTGTGCGGAACAACGTATGTATCGGAGCTGCCATTGAGTCCAGCACCAATTAAATTCCATCAATTTAAGTTTAAGAACGCGCACTGCCTTACCTGCCTGATGCCATCGGGAACTCCGCTGGCGCATAGAGAGGGCAGAATTGCAAAGGAACCCCATATTTCCGCGACTGGGAGTATTTTAATAGAACTTTTTAGATTGTGAGCTGTTTACGCTGGGCGCGCAGGCTTTTCTACTGAAATGGTCCTCTTGCCACATACATGTCCTCGACAAAAGGTTAGTGCTTAACGTTACATTTTCACGAAGCACGAGCCCATAAGTGAACATTCCTTCTTTTCTTGAGCCTTTTCTCACCAACACCCCTATTCATTCCCCTGTTTCTCGTTCCTCCAACACATCCAAACAATTTCACTTCAGAGGAACTCCCCAAAAACTGTGATGCCATATGGGTCTCTCCGCTCCCCCTTAACACGGTCATCGACACGCACGAAAGCAGCCAAGCGGAAGCTCGGGTGCTTTAGAGAGAATACGGCTCCCGACCTGGTGTATGCGAAGTAGATGTAGAGGAGTCGTCGTACCTGAGATGTCTACACGGCTGCTATCGTTCACCAGGAAAAGCAGATTAATGGACCCTCCTTCCGAAACCAGAATTCAGCGCGAGCCGAGGAGGTAGTGATAGCTCCTGCTGCCACGGACCGAAATTCAAGAATAATCATCAAGGAATTCCGAAAAGCACGTGGTCGTTAATTGAAAGGGAAATATCCCCCTTAGCCAGTTGAATTCTAATGCAGACTGCCCTGCACACGCCTCATTTATAGTTTTACCGGGACAACAATGGGGCAAGAAAAATAGAGTTCCATAAAAATTGGATTCAAATTGATATCGTTCCCTGCTTCTTATTACCTATTAGAGAGTATGCCTTGTTTTTGTAACGGACTATGTAATTATGCAGTATGTGTTTACAGAAAAGCTTGCCTCCCTTGTAATTATGCTATTTATGCAGGTTGAATTTAAAGAAAAAAATCTTGACTCTTACCGCCACCGCCGAGTTGCTAGGTTCTTTTGCAGGCATAAGTGAGCTCAATAAAGGGTTAATGTATGTGCAACATCAGGCCCTTCTTTTGGTGTCTTGTCTTCGGGATTGTCAAGGACACGACATCTCGTGGAACTTTGCATGGTCGAGACACCCACTACAACCCATGATAACAGCCCTGAACGTCTCGCCCCAGACGACTTTTCCACAATGCATCGAGCCAGCCACCGACTTCAATGCCACCACGTGTAAACATGCTACTGCTGGCTCTCACTGGACACTTCAAGGTAGCTTCGACATCTATGATAATCCAGCCAGTAGCGTCAGTTTCTGCAATGCAGCAGCCCTGAATGCCACCGATCTTCCATGGCACCCAGGGAGAAGATGCCGAAGAGTGGCTAGGCCAATACGAGCGAGTGGCAGCCTTCAACTACTGGGACGACGTTGATGGTACCACCGGCAAGTAGTTTGAAAAGCAAGAGTCTTTGCTAACAATTTAATATCATTCAAGAAGGCGCTAATTAAGGTATTCGCAAGCATCGTGAGGAAAGAGAGCCGAACTCCTCTTTGAGCCCAGAGCCTAGCTCCCTACCGTTTCAGTCTTTGCAGACGTGGTAGTAAAGCAGATGATTGAGCTAGTTTGAAACTGCACCAGGAAACATACACACACCGGAAGAAGGGACAAGCGCTAATAATAAATGAAGCGCCTTTTGTGTCGTGGCGAGTCTGACATGTGCGAGGAAAAGAAGGTAAAATTCAAATGCGAAGCATAAAGGACTCAATATTTGTCAATCCCGTCAGGAACCCGCGGAAAACCGCTGCCAAATTGAAGCAGAAGCGTCCTGTATAGAGCAGACCCGGACTTCTGACTAGACAGTAAAGCCGACATTCACACGTCAGCGCACCTCTTTCGGACATGAAGACCACTATCAGTGACTTACGGGACCTTATCCGTGCAATCGCTCGTGAAAAACTGCACCGAAGAGTGCCATCTCCAGCGCAGTCTTAAGCTGCGATGCTGACAGATGCCATCTGTGAAAAAGTACAGCAAGCAATTGCGGGTTCCTCAAGCGACGGCTCCGACTTTTCCGACACAAGAAGCGATGAATTTGCGGCTGCGTTACGCCGATCTCTTTTCTAACTAAACCACAAGCCACCCTCGACGCAAACAGGCTTCGTTTCAACACCGGCTTCTGGTCTCCGCTCGCCAAGCCTGCCACCGTACTTCAAGCCCTACAAAGTGCGATGCCTGGAGGGCTACAAGTGGCCTTCCACTATGCTTCCACTGCAGTGAGGCCGAATGTATGTTTCATCACTGTCATGCGGACGAATTGGTCTGCGTGGTTTCTCCCTCGACGCCTTGCGACCTCATCCAAGCGAACGACCACTGGAAATCGACTTATATACGTACGCAGGGCAGAATACACGTCGCCAAGACATTTATCCCGCTCCACCTCAACATTCAACGCCCGCATTGCTTCACCGGGCCGACGCCACATGCAAGAAAGGTCCCTTATCTTCTCCAGGGCAAACGAAAGAGAGCAACCTTTGGAGATGAGGTTGCTAGAATGTGAACTGAAGATTCTCCACCGCCGACGGCGTTTGAAGACGCTGAAACAATTACACCAACGCTAAACACGACGACAACTCAAGAACCATGCCAGCAGGCTTAAAACTGGCGCCCAATGAAATCACAACGAGGTACCCCGGGCGCGATCTCAGTACATGACGGAGTGGATATCAGACACCAAGGCCAAAGCGCATTGCAAGGACACCAACAACTGATCTTGAAATGACTGCAGACGAAACCACGATTACTGTCTTAGTTGGCACGGAGCTGACCCTCAGTGAACCGTTCGCTACCGAGCTCAAGAAAGTAAAAGCTACTTATGATAGCCCGGTAATACAACCGCTTCGGCTAACCTTATTATGCCATCAGGAGGATGTCTGGGCGATGAAGGAGAGTAAAGAAACGTACTTATCTTACCAGCTTCGTGGTCTTATACCAATGCTCCCACGACGTGAATTTGGGTTTGAACACTCTGAGTGAACATTGAGCGATCATCGCCTTCTATCAACGCTCATTGAGCTTTCGACAGAGAAAGCCAGAGCTGCTGCTGCACCTTCTACACATCATGTTACCCTAAATGTCTGCGACGTAGTATGTAGTGTACCGCGTCGAACAAGTATCGTCACCCCGAGGGTACCGTTGACATCGAAACCACTGAAAGTGTTGAAATATAAACCAAGGTGCTCACTCTTGGAGGGTGGAAGAGATCACAAGCGGCGTCTGCGATTTACGATCTGAACAAGCTCATGTGCTGGTCACGAAATTTTCCAAAGAATACGGGCACCTGAACAATGGCGCGACGATCGCTTTCCTCCATGAACTAGCGGACACCCGAGATGTATTTACCCTTCTCAGCCAACCCTCTCACGATGCACCGTACAGAGCCAAGCAGCCCACATTCGATGTAAACCCACCAAGGCAGACATAAGTGCGTTCGCGCTTTTGTTTAAAGCTACAGCGAGCGCTCTTGATCTGCGCTTCGAAGGTGCGACAAAATCCATGGATCGCACACCGCACTATCACGAACGAACCCGACCGAACGCTTCGTCAAATCCCATGCCATGTATGACCGCAAGAACGACATGCCATCCGCGATCAAGTGGAGGAAATGCTTTGAAACGATGTCATCGAGCCATAAAAGAACTCCTGGGTGGCATTGGTCGCTCTAGTCAAGTCAAGAAGAGTCTAGTCAAGTCAAGAAGAGGGCACACTTAGCTTCCAGGCCGATTACGACCGCTTGAACAATGTACCGAAGAAGGATGTCTACAAGCTCCCCCGCATAAACGGCACACTAGAACAGCTCTGCAACTCTCAATACTTCTCATTCATGGACCAGAAGAGCGAGTATAGTGTCGAATTGAGGTCGGCGGAAGACTGCGAGAAGATCGCTTTCATCACGAAGGACGTCTCTTCGAGATCAAAGTAATGCCACTCGGCCCCTGCTCCGTCCCGGCAATGTTCCAGCGAGTAATGGATACTGGACTGGCGGGCTTTAGGTGGCGTATTTGCCCAGTTTAATTACACGACGTCGTTTTCTACCATGGTCACATCGTTAGCAAGGGCGGAGTTTGCTCACACCCGCAGAAAACAGCTGCGATCACGCGGATTCCGCAGCATGGTGGCAAGAAAGCAGTGCGCCGATACCTTGGATCTGCTCGTGCTACCGGCGATTTATGAGGGGCGTTTCTCGCATCGCCGAACCTTTGACGCAGCTTACAATGGCAGACATTCAATTTAAATAGGAAGCGTCACAAGATAGTTTTCTTGCTTTGTGGGATTTAACGTCCCAAAGCGACTCGAGCTACGAGAGACGCCGTAGTGGAGGGTTCAAGAGATTTTCTCCACCTGCGCCCCATTAACGTACACTGACGTCGCACAGCACACGGGCGCCTTGCTTTCGGCCTCCATCGAAAAGCGGCCGCCGCGGCCGGAGTTCGGTCTCAGATTTTTGGGCATAGTAGTCGAGTGCCCAAACCACAGCGCCATCTCGACGGGGCAGGAAGCGCCACAAGAGGAAGCCCGAAGACTAGCCCTGCTAGGCATTAAAACCCAGCAGCGCATCAATGCTGGACGTTACAACATACAACAATGGTACGCAGAATACAAGCCGGGAGACCAAGTCTTTGTATAAACAGCCAATCGCCATCGCGGACTCAGCGAAAAGCTCTTATGGTGGTACTTCGGACCATAGTCCTCCGCCGCATCGAACAACAGACCAGGAAGTGATTAACGACGGCGCGACAGCACCCCAGCTACGCCGTGCATCCATCGAGATCGTGCATGTTCGCCTTAAGCCCTGTCACACGCATGCTGATGCCCCGCAATATTTCATGCTTATGTCTACCCTTCTCAGTTTATGTTTGAATATCGAGATGTTTTTTAGTAGGAGTAATGCCGCGAATACTTGTAATCTTTGTTGCTGCTGGCAGCTATTGGCATGAGGCCTTATCAATCAACGAGTGCCGCAAATAAAGATTGTATTCTTTGTTTGTTTACGCTCAGTGTTGTGTGAAGCGCCTTTATCATTTTCGCGGCCGCTCAAGATGCGCCGAGATCTATTTGGAATGATTGTGGCCACTCACGTCTATTTCTACAATGTTCGAGGTTATGCTAATCACCTTAAGTAGCTTTATTTAAATGCTTCTTCGACTTTAAATTGGACGCTGGCGAGCGCGACAGGCATACATCGACGACGAAAGAGCACGCTTGCTCTTATTGCCGCCGTCGAGCTCTAATTTCTTGCCCAAGATGCTGTCCTTCATTTGGTGTCTTCAATTCGGTATTGCTACAACACATAACAATATTACTCTCTTCTTCGTCTCTAATTCGCTTTACTGGAATAAATAACGTGCAAGGCATGTTGCGCACCTGTGGCCTAACGGATATGGCGTTGGCCTCCGGAGCCAAAGGTTGTGGGTTCGAATCCCATCAGGTGCGGTGATTCTTTTTTTGTTTCCTCAAATTTTACCGTTGGGAATTAAGGCCCGTATACACTAGGCCGATTTACGTCGGCCGACCATCGCCAGACGCGATTTTTGCGTGTTCGCCGTGCTTGTCACACGGCGCCGATGCCGACAGCGCACCAATGGCCGACCGACGGGGATTTTGGTCGGCCGACGCCGAGAGCGAAGCGATCGGGCGGCCGTCGGCCGATTTTTGACGACGCGATGCCTCACTGTCCGCGCCGACCAATAGCAGTCGCTGCCTTCACCTCGCCCCGCCCACAGCCGCGTCTCTCGTCTGCTGCAGACCCCGGGGCTACTGATTTTGATACCTGCTTCTCGCTTTTTACCACTTGTTCATCAAATAGCGCCCGTATTCGCTAAATGAATACTTCATGGTAATAGTAAACGCTTTGCCATTTTCCGTGTGAGCGAGAAATTTTATCGGGAATGCGCCGATGACGAGTGCATACCATCGCTGCTGCAGTTTACATCTCTTTGCATACACACAAGCGGCTAGTTCTCATGGCAAAACAACCGCCTGCCGGGCTGTACTTTACTCGGGTTTTTTCTCTTCTCGTGCTACGGCTGCACATTACGCGTTTACGCAATGCGGTAACTCCGCAAGAACCGCCGATGAGGCGATATACCGCATGCGAAATGTTTGGAAGTTGGTTGTTGACGTCGCACGAGAGCGGCGCTTCCTGCTAATTGTATTTGCTTTCTTCGATGCTATCAGGGCTCGATTCTGCTTCCTTTTAACCGGAAGTATGTTCTTCAACCATTTGCATGAATTAAAACGATGTTATTTGTGCCCCACGAGTGCAGCCGACTACTACCAGCCGCCCTCAACATTGCTCGGCAGACCGGTGTTACGTTTCTCCACCGAGAAGTGGGACAGCTGACGCGGCCACCGCATAGCAACAGGCAGAGCCGCGAGCGGATCGGCCATTTCGACGCCGTTCATCGGCCGCGCAACGCTTTCTCCCGCGGGCAAGACTCGACGTGTTCCTGCCACGCGCCAAATGTGTGTGTGTGCGTGTGTGTGTGCAAACGTCGGCCAAGCCTGCAGCTCGTCAGAGAGGGCGCCGCCCTCGCCCGTCTGCAGGAGGTGGAGGAGAAGAGGTCGGACCATCTGCGATTGAGTCATTCGTCGTGAACCAACATGTTTGGTTCTCCCTTTCCTGTGAGGGTTTACCCTTTCCCTGTGAACGGGAAAACCCATAAAAAGCAGCGGCCGACTCCGCTGGGGCAGAGACTACTTTGACGCGCCGTTGGCACGACGCTAGACACCAGCTGTGTGAGAGTGTCTGTAATCTCTCCGGGTCAGCTTCACTGCCCGTTTCTTCATGATGTTGCAGTAAAGGTTGTTTCGTTAAAAGACGCCTCGTCTTTGCTGGGACCGTTCATGCCGTCCGCCGTCCACGGAGCCGCCAGGCCAACGCTACCGAGGGGGCCGCGCGCCGCACGTAATAACTGCTGGCAGCGGTACGCTAACCCAGGCGCTCGCAACCCCAAACGTAACAATTGGTAGGCATCGGTGGGACGACCAAGCCGTAACCGTGGTTGGAGGGACGAGGCAGACGATACCGTCGTCCAACAACTGGTGAACAGCGGAGGTACGAGGACGACCAAGCAGCGACCGTGGTCGGTGAAACGATGCCAGGCCTGACCGAGGTGCAACATCTGGTGGGAAGAGCGATGTCCGAGGCGTGACTCGTGAATCAAAGCAGCTCAGCGAAAAGGCGGGAGCAGTGCAACGAGCCCTGTGTGATGACTGGTTGCCTGCAGCGGAACGACTGCGTTGGATTCTTGGCTGCGAGGTTCGGTGAGTGCGGGACTTTCTTCTACTGAGTTTTGCCAGGCTTTTGTTAAGTAGAGAACAGAGCTGGTAATTGTGTTGTCGTTGTTGCTGGGTTAAGTGCAGCAAGGCAATAGTGGGCAGTAGAGAAGGCAGCATTCGGAACAGCCATGAATTTGGATTTGAAGTCGTTGCGCAAACCGAAATTGCTGGAGCTTGCGGAGGAGTTGGGTCTGGATTTGTCAGACAAACTCAGAAAACCAGAAGTGTTAAAGGCTATTCTTGCGTTGGAAGCTGAAGATGACGAGCTTTTGGAATGCCTTGAGATCATTGACGAACGTCATGAGAAAGAGGAACGTGAACGTCATGAGAAAGAGGAACGTGAACGTCGCGAGAAAGAGGATCGTGAACGTAGGGAACGTTACGAGAAAGAGGACGCCCGCGTAAGCAAACTGATGCAGCTGGAGATTTCAGCACATGGAATGAGCGTGGAAAAGATTAAAGCTGTTAATGCCATTCATTGTAACAGTTCAATGCCGCGAGACGGTCCGCCACCGTTCCTCATCGCCGAGGATATGGCAAATTATTTGGCAGACTTCGAAAGTGTCTGCAGAAATAAACGCATCGGGCGAGATAGTTGGGCGCAAAAGTTGGTAGCTGTTCTCTTCGCTGAAGCGTCAGAAGAAATCAAGCGATTGGTTGGCAACAGCTTTCAAAATTATGATGCACTAAAAGAGTCATTGCTGATACGATATCAGATAACGCCTCATGATCTTCGGAAGAGATATGAGAGCGAGAACAATTGTTACAAGTCGTACTTTGATTTGGCGTACCAGTTGAAAGCCGCTGTAAGCGAATGGCTAGACAGTGCGGAAGTTCGGGAGCAAATCGAACTTGCACCGGAGTGTGAGAAAGAGCTTGGGGAAGCGGCCGAGCAACGTGACCGCAGTAGCGAGCCGACCGAGCCTCTAACAGAGGGGTATCGTGTTACCTTGGTCGAGCCACTAGCTGAGAAGGTTAGCGCCAGCTCCAACGGCGAGAAGTCCGAAGTGACGCCGTTAAGCGAGGTGAACTGCACGCCGACCCAAGTAGCTGTAGGAGATACAGTTCCATCACATGAGTGTGGGGAACTATCAGTAACTGAACTGCCTCTCGAGTCGAAAGCAAACGCTCGTGGAGAGCGCAACGGAGATGAGAAAATTTCGGTTTCCAAAATCAGCTGTGTCGTAGAGCAGGGCACGCAGAAAAACGAAGTGCCGATCAGGGAAACTGCGCAGACCCCGAGTTGTGATCAGCCAGGGCAGACCGACGAGGAGTGCGCGTCCGCTGTAGAGAGCGAGACTTGCGAAGGCGACAGTGAACGACCAGAGCAAAGTCAGAATCGTTCGTGCCCCAATACCACGCTAGGTTGTATTCGCGAAAGCAACACCAGTGCGAACGCGGACGTGGCGCACATGACCCTCACGCTATCCGAAGCGCCCCAGCTGTCGAAGTAGCTTGATCGTGCGCCGATTAGCGCTGAGCGATGCGGCTCATCGGAGGACCCGTGTAACGTGAGTGGCGAGCCGCCTGAGGAAATGCCTAGCTTGAGGGCTGGCATGAGCGGTTGTTCGGATTTGAATGAAAGTGAGTCAAGCAATGCAGCCGCGGTGCTGCCAGAGGAAATGCCTAGCTTGAGGGCTGGCGTGAGCAGTTGTTCGGACATGTCTGGAGGTGAGTCATGCGCTGCTGGCCGCGATGCAGACGCGGCACCACACTTTGACCACTCAGACGACACCGGTGTCCTACTAGCTCCGGTTACCGCTAGAACGTTAACCACTAGCTTGTCAGAGATTGCTTAGAAAGAAAGCAGAAGGCTAGTATTCCAGTGCTGCCGACGAAAAACGCGGAAGGGCAGGCGCGAGAAAGAATGCTGCCATCGTAAGGAGACCAAACGCATACGGTTGCGAAAAGAAAGCAGAAAGCTAGTGTTCCAGTGCTGCCGACGAAAACCGCGGAAAGGCAGGCGCGAGAAAGAATGCTGCCATCGTAAGGAGAGCAAACGATTGCAGAAAGAAAGCAGAAGGCTAGTATTCCCGTGCTGCCGACGAAAAACGCGGAAGGGCAGGCGCGAGAAAGAATGCTGCCATCGTAAGGAGAGCAAACGCATACGGTTGCGAAAAGAAATCAGAAAGACTGTGTTTCAGTGCTGCCGTAGAAAAAAAACGGAAAGGCAGGCGCGAGAAACAATGGAGCAAATTGAAGCTATCGCGAAAAGGAAAGCGACTATCCCAAAGGCACAAATGCGTCCGTGCCGAGAAATCGCGTGACTGGTGTGCCACACGTAAGGAGAGGGATAGGTTGTTCAGAAAAGTGAGTGATTCATCCTCATGTGTTTCTTTGCACAGAAACAGGAAGGTACGGTTGTTCCGAGAAACGGACAGCCGAAGCTTTAGTGAAAAGGGTGATCTCAACGGTAATGCCGATGGCTTAATTCGAAGCCCTTAACGTGAGAAGAAGCCTCAATTTTCACTTGTTGGTGTTTTTCTTCCTGGCATAGGATTTTGAACAGATTGCATTGTATTATTTTTGATTGGGAATTACGTTTTTGAAAGCGCAATTTTCAAATTTGTGGACGCGTTCGAAGTGCTGCTGAGCTGCCCTTTAATGTAGATGGGGGCATAAGAGGGAAATAGTCTGGCATAACTTAGTGAAGATTGTGCCGTGCTTGCTGGCTGAACGGTTGAGTTTTTAGCGTGGTTGTGACGTTGCGGGTTGTCAGAAATCTCTCCTGAAGACAAGTTGCAGAGTGCCTTGGAAACCGGATTTGCCAAGGACTTCTTCAGGCTGTTTGAGCTCAAGAGAAACAGAGTCGGATGATCCCGGCTAGCAGCAACATCCCGATCCCTCCGGACAGCGGATGCAGTCCCCTGCCCTTCGGGATCTCCCTTCCCCGGCGGGGCAGTCTGTTACGTTTCTCCACCGAGAAGTGGGACAGCTGACGCGGCCACCGCATAGCAACAGGCAGAGCCGCGAGCGGTTCGGCCATTTCGACGCCGTTCATCGGCCGCGCAACGCTTCCGCCCGCGGGCAAGACTCGACGTGTTCCTGCCACGCGCCAAATGTGTGTGCATGCGTGTGTGTGTGCAAACGTCGGCCAAGCCTGGAGCTCGTCAGAGAGGGCGCCGCCCTCGCCCGTCTGCAGGAGGTGGAGGAGATGAGGTCGGACCATCTGCGATTGAGTCATTCGTCGTGAACCAACATGTTTGGCTCTCCCTTTCCTGTGAGGGTTTACCCTTTCCCTGTGAACGGGAAAACCCATAAAATGCAGCGGCCGACTCCGCTGGTACAGAGACTACTTTGACGCGCCGTTGGCACGACGCTAGACACCAGCTGTGTGAGAGTGTCTGTAATCTCTCCGGGTCAGCTTCACTGCCCGTTTCTTCATGATGTTGCAGTAAAGGTTGTTTCGTTAAAAGACGCCTCGTCTTTGCTGGGACCGTTCATGCCGTCCGCCGTCCACGGAGCCGCCAGGCCAACGCTACCGAGGGGGCCGCGCGCCGCACGTAATAACTGCTTGCAGCGGTACGCTAACCCAGGCGCTCGCAACCCCAAACGTAACACCGGGTTACACCGGCGCTTACCGCTTTCTATACCGGCGTCCCGTGATAAAAACAAACGTCGGTCTTAGGTCACTATAATCAAACTTACCCTCGATGACCGTTTGCACTCATTAAAACATAATAATTTGCTCCCCACGATCGTAGAAATCTCACACACGATTCCTGCGGGCTCGCTAGGCCTACTCGCCTTCGACGGGGCCGGCGTCGACTCATGTTCAAAGAAAAAAGCACACCCGCGAGTGCCGAAGTGTGATAATATGAACCGCCATCCTCCCTTGCCTATACTTTAGCATGTATATGACACAGGGAAGAGCAGCCATGCGCAGTACGTCGTTCGTCGGCATTTCATTTTCGCTTGCTCGACGATCTGCCGAGGACTGATCGGGCGACCGTCGGCCGATGCGTTTCGTCGGCGTAGCTGGTCTGGGAACTTGTCACAATATGACGACAGGCGGTCGTTGGTCGTGCTGGCGTCGTTGTCGGCCTAGTGGGTCTCACCGGTGCATCAACGACAGGATCGGCCGACCGACCCGCAGACAACCGACGTCGGCGTCGCATCGGCATCGGCGTCGCGTCGGCCTAGTGTAAACGGGCCTTTATTGCAATTTTGATCGTTGCCGCGATGGCCATTCTTCCGCCGAAGTTCGTGAGCCTCCTTAATATTCTTCGAGTTAGAACCGGAGAAGTGTCGCTGTCAGACCCTCGGGACGCAGTAAATGTTCTATCCCATTTTGAACCAACAGTGGTTGATTGGAGGTTCAGATGATGTGCACCTCTTGTGGTTTTACAGATGACGCTATCTCATACCTGTAAAAGAAAGCAGGTGCCGAGAAAAACGAGAAAGGAGAAAACCCGTAAAATACTTGGTCCTCTCGCTGGAATATTTTTACCTCCCTGTGATAAAAAAATCCTGATTTTATCGTCGGCCCCCTATACAGGGTGGTTCAAGGCAGACTCAGTAAAATTAAAAAAAAAAAGAAACCGCAAGTTTAACATTGAGAAAGAAAATATCTGCAGGAACAAACTCTTCTACGGCGGGCACAATACGCTGCAAATGTTCTCTCATTATGTAGCTAATTAACCAAAACCTACCAAAATAACCAGAAGAAGCTCAATACTGAAGCCACGTTCGTTGATGACGTGGTTCAGGGCGCGAAATTCTCCTTGCTCTAGTAACAAGGCCTAATTACTCATTGACATCAAACCAAGCGCAACCGTGCGGCAACAATTGAAAGCTATACAGCTTCTTCCGAAACTTTGTAGCTAAAGAAAAATTTGTCCTGGTCCGAGGATCGAACCCTAAACCACCACCTTTTCATGGCGGTTGCTCTACCAATTGAGCTAACCAGTTTTTTTTTTTAAACTATATTTGTTACACGTGGTTTTGTACAGAAAGAGGTATGTACACAGACTATTTAAAAAGCACTCAGCGGTTGCTGAGCTGCATAACAGAGAACACAACTCAAAGGCCGGCAAAGAAAAACACTTTGTGACCGACGGAAACCAGTCAGTTTGAAAGTCATTTTTTTTTTCAAAAATGTCTTTCAGTTGCCGCATTAGTCTGTTAAAATGAATTCTAGGTGGAACAGGCTCAGTGTTGCGATCTAACATACGCGTCTTCCACAAGCTATGAAGTAATAAGAAGTAATAATTATAATAATAATAATGGTTCACAGGAAGGGAAAGGCGCAGTATCTGTCACACTTGTAGCTGTGGACACCTGAACCACGCCGTAGGGGAAGGGAGGAAGGTGGGAGTGAAAGTGGAAAGAGAGAAAGAGGAGCCGTAGTGGAGGGCTATGGAGTAATTTCGACCACCTGGTAGATATTTAACGTGCGCTGACATCGCACAGCACACGGGCGCCTCTTCGTTTCGCCTGCATCGAAACGCAGCCGCCGAGGTCGGGATCGAACCCGGGTACTCCGGCACAGTAGTCGGGCATCTCACCACTGCACCACCCCGGCGGGGCAAAGCTATGAAGTCCAATAAGGAAAAACATGTCATAAGGTTCGTAATCAGATTATGTAACAACGAGATACAGCACACTGTACAAATTTACAACAAAGTCCTTCTTAGAGTTCTTTGCAGCATGTCCCAAAAGAGAATTCCGTGTTTGCAATTAATGAAACAGTGCTCAATTGTTTCAGGCTAATCACACAGACGGCAGTTTACAGAAAATACAGAAATATTTTTCTTGTGGAACCATCTGTTAGCAGGTACACCTTCGGTGTGTAATTTAAAGAAAAATGTTTTCGTGCAAGGAGAAATCGGCATTTTGCTCATCCTCCTTAGCACATCGTGACCCTTAAGACCAAAATATAAAGCACGATAGCATGGTGGCGAAAAAAGCATTGCTATCAATTCCTTGTATAGACTCTTGCGCAAAACAGAATATAAGTACTCATTCAAAAACTGTACTGTCAAAAACCGCACCGAAGCATAACTTCTTGCATAAATCCTAGTAAATATGGGAGGTCAGTAAAATCTCAAGAAACCACTACGTTGGGAAACAAATTCATGAAATTAACTTGCAGGAATGATGTAATAGTCGGATGTGAACCATCACCACTAATCAGCGCGATCAGCACAAAAGATTGTAGGGTGAGGTCCCATGTTCGATTCCCGGGCCGAGACGAATTTTCCGTTAACTAGAGGAGAGAAAGGCGATTTGGCTTGCAGAGGCATGGCGGAGGCTACACGGTTAAGGGCCTGTCACACTAGCGCAACACGACGCCGACGCAGACCCGACAACGACACCGACGGTCGGCCAACTCGTCGTCCGACCGTGTCTGCGGCCGACCAAGCTGTCACACTAGGCCGACGACGACACCAAAACGACCGAAAACCAAATGTCTTCCCAGTGTGACAGGTTTTGAGGCCGGGGACACCGACAAAACCAGCCTGCCGACTGTCGGTGGCCGAGTCTCCGCGAGATCGGCCGCCGAACAAAAACTTTCTCGAAACACAAAGCCGACTAAGTACACCACGTCGACGGCGAATACCTTTCAGCACTAATATACGTAAAAAAGTACAATCAATGCTAATCCCTCACCAAAACGCGAGCGTGAGCCGCCAAAGTATACCGGGGCCGCCGAATGCGAGTGGAATATCAACGGCAGCGTTTTCTTTTCGGGGCGAGTGAATTCAGGGCGCATAGATTTGCGGCGCGCATCGGGACCGTGAGCAATCTTTCCGCATTTCCGAACTGCATGGAATAGTGCAAAATAAACATAATACAGGACAAAGAAATTATGAAAAGAAGCGATTATTTTCCTGAAGCCAGCAGAGATGCCGATCCTCCTGCGCACTTCGATCGTTGTGTTTACAGTCAGAACGTCTAGCCGCTGCGTCGCTACTTCGCAACCCATATCTAACGCTACGATACGCATCACGCAATAAATGTTTGTTCCATAATTCAATATGTTTCAAGAATTGTGTGCGCAAGAAAGCGCAGAATTTGCGTTTAAACTTTACAACAGAACCAACAGCAGCTGTGGTCCCACGGCCGGCCCTGTGAAATACGTATAAGGTTTTACGCGCTATACACGGCATGATTCAAACTATCTGCAGTTTACTCTCAGCAAGCTAAGCAGTCAGTTAAGCGGTAAACGTTACTACTGCCTTCGCAACTTTCACATAGCAAGATAGCATATCAGCTAAAACCATATCTCAACCTCTGAAAGCATCGGTTAAGCCTAACTTCTGTGGTGCAGTCACAGTTGATAAATATTGAAACGAAAAACGGGCTTGCAATACACTTTACAAGGACTTGTGCGATGTCTTTCTCCCGATCCCATTGTGCAGGTCCATGGAAGTCAGTCCTTAAACGAGTAAAAAATATGGCTGTACCAGGGGGAACAAAAACTTGCTTTTTCAAACTCCATAGCAATACACTAGAAGTTAAGACTTATTTAGAAATGAAAGGTTTTTTTGTACCTTGGGGAAATCACTGCTTCATATGCCGCAAACCGGAAACTATCGAACACGTTTTCTTAGACTGTTGGGAAGCCTTTTTCTTCTAGGACATTCTACAACGAACAATTAAAAAGGACCTACCCGTAGATGCTTTCGGAATTCAATTTTTACCTATTGAAGATGATGATGGGCTACCGCTGGACATGATCATGTTATTGGGCCTGCACAGTATCTGGCGATCCAGAATGGCTTTCAGGCATGCAGACGTTGATGCGAGGAAAATACGGTAGTCTTTTCTCGAAGCCGTTGCGATTGTTATTGAAGTTCTCAAGACACAAGACGAAGTGCTTGAGTGGCTTCCGCAAATGGAAGTGTTGCTGCAAATGACTGATTTGTAATGGATCACGCAGCCCAAATCGCGTGGTTTTAACCCATGTAGTGTATTTGTCGCGTAATATTCACTCTCTCTGTGTGTGTATGTGTGTGACGTTCTGTATATGTAAAATCTGATAATAAATTAGGCAATAAAGAAAAAGAAAGAAAAAAAAAACTTCTGTGGTGCAGTGGTTAGCGCAGCTAGCTATCGTACAGGAGATCGTAGGTTCGATTCCACAGGCAGAGTTTTTTTTTTCTGCTTTTGATATACTGTCTCTTATTCGCCGTGGACAGCTTTTATTTTTCGAACACTGCCTTTCTGATCCGGCAACCACAACCGTAAAATCCTGGGCAGTATTCACTCTCGGCCCATAATCATGACTGGCGAGGCGCTTGTTTTGGTATCATCGAATTTATGAAATAGAATAAAAAAAGCGTCCCTTAATTTTATGAGAATAAACCAAGTAAAATAAAAACGAGAGTATGTGTAGAAAGGAGAATCTCGCATGGCAGAAAAAAATAAAAGGATTAAGAAAACGAATTGTACAGTAACACGAGAAGAGACTGAGAATGGGAGGGCCTAGTCGGTGGGGAGGTTTCGCACGTTGTCTCGCTAGTGTGACATAGGAGTTGGGCGATCGCCGGCCGACAGCCGTCTTGCGAACGACGCGGCGCCGACACCGACTGTCGGCCGACTGTTTCTGTCGGCGCAGTGTGACATAGACGCAGACATCAGGAAGACGCTCTGTTGGCAGACCAAACCGGCGCCGTGTCACGCTAGTGTGACAGGCCCTTTAGGCAGCAGAGGAAAACCCTCTGCAATGGAACGGGAGGAGAGAAACAGCAAAGTCGGTTGTTACGGAGGCTGTAACTGCGGTACTTACACTCTTTTAAAAATATGATTTCTGCGGAGGCGAAGAAAATATTTTCGACGGGGGGATGGACATTGGCCCTTTAAATTAGTGTGTACGCTGTCTGTGGCACCTAAAGAAGAGTAAAATTGATGCGTTATGACCCTTCTTGTCTGTGCCCCGCCGCAGTGGTGAAGTGGTTATGGCGCTCGACACCTGCGCCCAAGGATCATCATCATCATCATCGCCATTTATTTTTCCAACATATCTCTTTTGGGTCCTCGGACAAAGGAGCTGTTTAGAAACAGTATGAGGGTGCCTGGCGCCCGTACAAGGCACCAGTATACAAATCACACCTATGCATTGCCATCTAAGACAAAAATCACCTTTTTTTTTTCTGTGTACATGTCAAGATCCCAAGCAAAATATACACAGGTCACTAATATCAATGAAAGGAAAAGTAAGCAAGAAAAGTCAGCACCAAGCAAATTTAATTATGAACAAATAAGCATAAAAATGGAGGCTGTCAGCAGTAAGACAACGAAAAATTTGCACAATTGTCTTCGGGTAACAGTCGTCAAGTGGAAATAGAGGCTGCCAGAAGTAAGATAACAATTCACGCCTTTGTCTTCGAGTAACAGTCGTCAAGTGGAAATTTTGGTTGAATATTTATTTAGTAAAAAAAGTTATTTGTGTTTTAGGGACGGCAACATGTCGGTGCGTCTGTGAGGAATGAGCCACTTATCACAACTGTGGGTACCGGGGTCACCACTGTACACTGTTAAGTTGGATGACGGTTCAAGAAATGTTTTAGACACATTGCTGGCAAACAAATATGAGTCAATAAGGCTCAAATAATAGACTGTTTAAGCACTTATTACCCGGTATTGAGAAAATAGTCTTTTAGACGGACGTACTGGTGCAGTCAAAAGTAAATGGAAGGTCCGAGAGCGTGGCAAACCGTGTCGCAGCGCTTTCTAACGCCAGCTCTGGTAACTGATTAGCACGGTTGCCAAGAGTAGGCGCGTACTATCAGCAGACCTATATTTGCAGCATAACAATGGTCACATTCGACGGCTGGAACGGATGATTGTTGCTTTTCCCATGCGATGCCACGGATTTTTCTGGCGATATCTGCGACGTGTTTGAAGACAGATTCGCGCCGTTTGAAAATAGTCGGTAGCTCGCGCGTACGGCCTCGGGCATGCCTGGCAGCGAGCACTGCCACGACGTTTTAGTTGTTTTTGCCGTGACCGGCGTATCGCAGGGCGTTTTTTCTTTCTTGTTTTCAGGTTTCATGGCTTCTCTAGTGTCCGCTCATGAAATGAGGACCAGCAATGAACATCCCTCGGCTTTTTTTTGCTGCCTTCATTTAGTTTATAGTAAGTTGTGCATGCATACCCTAGCATATGTAAGAACGAATACGCACAAAATAATTGAAAGGACACGATGCTGGTTCAGTCTGTGTGTTCTATGTAACAGATGAAAAGGTAAAAATATGCGAAATGCACGTATTGCGAATTGGCCAAGTTGTTGCTGTCCTCCTCTAATGTGATGGCACATACCCACACAGGGGGATCGGCCAAGAATTGGGGTGTAGAGATATTAGATTTTGAGATGTATAACTACATCGCAAAAATAAAAAAAAATTAATGATAGGGAATAGAGAAGGAAATGTAAATATGATAAACCAAAATATAAAAGAGTAAATACTAACGCACGCAGTAGGAGAATAGTAAGATTTATATGTACAGATTAAAACTTCAAAGCATATTAGCAAGGTAGACGTTTTGTTTCTATTAAGAAGTTTTCAATGGCGTTAAAAACATGCCTGTGGCTGTACCCAATCATGGTGGCACCAAACGATAATAAAATTTGGCTGCTCAAATTAATACTCAGCTGTTGTAACGGCTTCTCTAAATACCGTTTTCTCATCATGGTAAAACAGCGGCAAAATATCAAGAAATGATCTATTGTTTCCGGTTCCCCGCAGAATGCGCAGACAGGAGAAAGCGCCAAACCAGACCTGTGCATATAGAAATTTAGGGGCGGAATACGACAGCGTAGCCTGGTTAGAGACACCTCAGTCTGCCTTGATTGACATGATTTCCTATTCCAGGAATACTTGAGATGCAGGTAGTCATCCGATGATAAAATAGATCCAGACTGCGTGCTTAATAAGGCACGCCGCCGAAATCGTGCTGCTGTTATGTACGCTGTTACCGGGAGGATGGGCAATACAGGGCCGTTCAGAGAATCTTTGGCTAGTCTGTCAGCAACCTCATTGGTTGTCACATTGCTGTGTCCTGGTACCCACACTATATGTATGTGGCTCAAATGTGAGGGGAGCAATGAAAGAAAGGGGTTTAAAATTGGCGAATCCATATTCGAAGAAAGCGACAAGCACAAGGAATAAGATTCTGTAATTACAGCCACTGTTGAGTATGTTGGGTTTAGTTTGCGCAGAACAAGCACCACCGCCAGCAACTCCACCTGGAAAATTGGAGTAAAATCCGGAAGACGGACTGAAAAAGCCCAGTCTTAAAGCGGACAGTATATTCCAACGCCGGCTTTTTCATTAAATTGAGAAGCATCCGTTGCTATCGTTATGCTAACGGGAAGACTTTGTAAATAATCTTCTAATATTCCATTTAAAATGTGAGGTGATAAGTGTTTTGCATTATTTGGGAAAATGTCATCATAGACAATTTGAACCGACGATGCACTTACTTTTGTTGGAAGGATGTTAAAAAGAGCTACGTGCAAAGGTTGTAACAGATTTTGCACTAGAATTACTTGCGGGGTATGAAACCGAGGCCATCCGACTCCAAAAAAGGAGTCTGGCTCGCAACAAAAAATTGATATGGAGCGGTGGAATTGTGATTCATATATTTTTAGATACGTCTGGACAGTCAAGAATTGTAATCTAGTTAACAACGGTGGTATTCGGGCTTCAAGGTATAATACATTGTTAGCCACAAATTTGGGGAGCCCAAGGCATAATCGAAGCGCTTCCCGCTCTAAAAGAACAAGCGGACGAATTTTGTAAGCAGGTGAACCAGAAAATAACACAGATCCAAATTCTATAATTGGGCGGACATACATAGCACAAATCATTAAAAGTGCGTCTCGCCGCATCCCAGACTTTGGATTGCTTAACCTGCGCAACATACCCACAGCACGTGCCCCCTTCGCTGTAACATGTTCAATGTGATCCCTCCATGCCAGATGGTCATCGTAAATCACCCCTAGATATTTCAAAGACTTAACTTGAGGAATCATTTCCTGCTTAAATGTTAGAGAAAGATTTACCGGATCCTGAATTTGGAAAACAAGGAACGCGCACTTTTTAACGTTCAATGTAAGTCTTAAGTCACATAACCAATTTTGAAGGGAGCTTAAGTACGATTGCAGGCGCCTGTTGAGGGATTGAATGTCAGGTGCAGCCGTAAAGAATGCGATGTCATCTGCATAGACATACGTGCGAACCTCCTGATGAGTCGGAATTGAACTCATTAAAATGTTAAAGAGCACGGGCGAGAGAACTGCCCCTTGAGGGACAAATCTGGTTTGTTGATATTAGCCAGAATGCACTCCATTGAATGAACAGTAAAATTGTCTGTTTTGTAGGAATGTAGATATCCAATCAATTAAGTATTGTGGAAAACGTAGAGATTCTAATCTGTGGAATAAAATTCGGGGCTCTACACTATCATAAGCTTTCTCTATATCGAGAGTCACCAATGCAGCATGCATTTTTTTTGCGCCGCGCAAGAAGAATTCGACTCTCAAGGTCGGTATGTGCATTCCATATTGAAAATTTTGCTCGAAATCCGATTTGACAGAGACTAAGAATATGTTTTTGTTCGACAAACTCGGTAACCCGTTTGAGTACGACCCTTTCAATTAATTTTGCCAAGTTTGATGTTAAAGATATTGGTCTGATATTGTCCAAAGTATAGCCACCACCATTATGTTTCCGTAAAGGAATCACTTTGGCTAGTTTCCAGTCACCAGGTATCCAAGAATGAATAATTGAGTAATTTACCAATTCTAACAAGGAATGTGGAGACACCTCAAAGAGGATCTTTAACATTTTTGACGTTACTCCATCAGGGCAGGCGCAGCAGCTGGCAATGTCATTACAATCGAAGAAAGTTGAGAAAGTGTAATTTTAGGGACATCCTTAACCGTATATACTGGGCCTACAAACATAGGGGATTTGGGAAGTGTTGACAAAAAACGCTTTTCTAAACCTTTAGCGATGTTTTCTACTGTTTTAAGAGCTTCTTTAGGAGTCGAAACACATGAGGGTAAATTTTCTGAGACAGGAATCTTTTTCCGTGATTTTAAAAACCTGAAAAGTGCACGTCGGTTATTAGATTGTGAAAGGTAATTGAAATACTCAGTATCATAATTATCTTTCGCTTGTGCGACTGTGCGTTTAAATGTAGCTGCAAAAAATTTATAATCATGCCAATTTTTGGGGCACTGGTTGTGAAGGAGCTCCTTCCATGCAGCCTTTCTTCTTCTATAACCGCGCGAACAATCTGCATTCCACCATTTTGTTGATGTATTGCCTTTAGATGCACGTACAAAGAATTCACACTTCTTACGACAGGATGCAATAGCGTGGCATAATGTTTGCGATTTCAACTCTTCCGTAGCCTCAACCACTGACTCAAGAGACGAAATCAAAAATGAGTGAAACTGGTTATAATTTACGTATGACCTCAACTGAGATGTCGGCGGAGTTAAGCGGTAGTTAACCTAAAAACAATAGGTATATGGTCGCTAGAGGTCCCACCATCAAATGTCGACCGATTTAGTATAGAAACACTAGTGCTGGAAAAAGTTAAATCTATCACAGATTGACTGTGAGCACGTACAAAAGTTGGTAAGCCAGAATTCATGCAGTTAAGGTTATTGTCTGAAAGCCAATCCCACAGACGCTTGCCGCAGGGATCCGTCTTGTAACCCCACGAAACATGGTGTGAATTAAAATCTCCAGCCAAAATAACCGAAATTTGACAATTAACTAGTAGGTGGTCTAGAGATCTGGTGTCCTGAACACCATGAGGGAAATAAACATTCGCTAATGTAAACGGACTGAACCCTGGAATTTCAAAATCTAAAGCCAATAATTCAGAATCTAAAGTAGAATATTGACAAGAAATCTTAGCCCTATGACAAAATTTTGAAGAAACTAGAATTAGTAACCCACCACCTCTTGACTGCCGATCTTGTCGGAATGATCGATAATTTTGTAAGTGAAAATGTTTTTCAGTTGTAAGCCAAGTTTCTTGCGAAACGATTATTACTGGATTATGTTTTAAAGAAAGATAAACTAAATCAGTAGTAGCTGAAAGAAGAGATCTACAGACTCACTGAAGAACTTTTAACTTTCCAATCTAACTACGGTCCCGACTACTTTGGTTACTGTGTAGATCAGTATAGAACTCCTCAGCTACTTTGACTATCTTGTCCATATTCGAGATGACGTTGTCCGCTTTGTCCCTTAGCGCATACATCTGCTTTTTGCCTATGCCCAATTTCTTCACCGCTTTAAGGCTTCCCCCGTTCTTTACAGCGTGCTCAATTTTCTCCATGTTATACTTGCTTATATCGGCCACCTTGCGCTTATTGATTAGCTTTGATATCTCGGCCAATTCGATCTGGTCTGTTGGATTGGAAGCTTTCATATTTTGGCGTTTCGTCTCCTTAGACAGCTTACCGGTATCCTAACTTTCTACCGCCTACTTCTACCGCGCACTCAGTAATGATATCTCTGAAATTATATTTCCTTGCTTCTAGGGTAATGTTGCCATCCTCGGTTAGAGCTGAATACCTATTCTGTAGCGAGATCCTGAACTCCTCTGCCCTTCCCCTCACCGCTAATTTGTTGATGGACTTCTTTCTTACTAATCTCCTGCGTTTCTTCTTGAGATTTAGACTAATTCGGGACCTCAACAGCCTGTGGTGACTGCGTCGCACTTTCCCGATTACCTCTTGCATAATGGCGGGGGTTGCACACAGTCTGAAGTCAATTCATTTTTAGTCTCCCCGTTAGGACTTTTCCATGTCCATTTCAGAAGGTATTTATGATTCTTAAGGTATTGCGCTCTGCAAACTCAACTAGTAACTCCCCCTGCTATTCTTAGAACCAATCCCATAGTCATCTACTGCCTGGTTTCCTGCCTGCTTTCTCCCTACCTTAGTATTGATGTCGCCTATTATTACAGTATACTGAGTCTTTACTTTTCGCATTGCCGATTCTACATCCTCATAGAAGCTTTCAACTGCCTGGTCATCATAACTACATATAGGTGCACAGGCCTGTACAACCTTCAGTTTATATCACTTAGTAAGCCTAATTACGATGCCTGCCACACTCTCATTAATACTACAGAAATCATCTATATTACCCGTTATATACTTATTGACAAGGGAACCTACTCCTAGTTCTCGCCTCTCCGGTAAACCTCGATAACACAGTACATGCCCATCCTTCAGTACAGTATATGCCTCATTCGGCCTCCTAACCTCACTAAGCCATATGAAATCCCATTTCATACCCTCTAGTTCCTCTAACAGCACTGCTAAACTAGCTTCACTAGCTAGGGTTCTAACGTTAAACGTTGAGAGGGTCAGTTTCCAATGGCGGCCTGTCCAGCGGAGCAGGAATTTTTAGCACCCCCTGCTGCGTCACAGGTCTGCAGACCGCCGCCGTGGTCAGTTTTTCCGTAGCCGCTGTTGACTGAATGCCGGGGTTTGCTTTCAAGATGGTTTTTAAGCATGTTTTATACGTCGTCAATAATATAGTAACAGTAGTAGAGAACATTTATTTCAGAAAAATGGCTTAGGCGGGTAAGAGCGGGGTCAGTATAAGGTCCTCCCCCATGGCTCCGGTGGCGGAAGCCTTGCCGGGGTAAGGCTTCATTTTCTTGACAAACCCATGGCATGAGATAATGGCAGACATTCTTGAGCCTAAACATTTAGAAGGCCCCGAAAGGCACGATTGGTCGGCCCTACGCATGCACGCAGGGCATGCCTCATGCAATGTGCACGTCATTGCCATCGAGTCGGACGCGGGGCTTATGCCGTCTATGGAGCGCTTAGAAATGCCCGACTGTTGCGCTGTTCTCAACCTTAAAGAAGTTAAGTACTGAGGTGGGACGCGCAGCAGTTACAGACCCTACCATTCCTTCTATAGGCAACGGGCGATCGTAACTCTCGCGCCGACGGAAGCGCCACTCGCGCCGAGAAGCGCAGGTGTTGCAGGATACGCTCTCCGGCCTTGCGTGGGAAACGGCTGCGATTCCTTTACTGCGAAGATGCTGCTGCATTCTCAGTTAACAAAGACAGCCGATTTTAAACATAAATCGCTGCGTTCTCGATTCCGCAGGCATGCGCATATAACATTTCTACATAAACCCCGTTTGACAGCTTACACTAGTGATTTGATTGTGGCCTAACTTGCGGTATACGTTACCTCAGGCTGAATACAGCGCTTTTCGGTTACCTGGCGATGAGTGCCATTAATACAGGTTACGCAACATCGATCTAAATTTCCACCCGAACGTCAGTAGAGAATAGGGAGCAAGCGTTGTTTCTCGTTTCGAAGGCAAATGAAGAGGCCCATGCTAAGTACGTGTTATAAAACCGACACTCGGACCGATTGACTGCGATCGCAATATATTAAAAACTTTCTAGAAAAAGAAAAAAACATTCGTTCAGAACATCTGCCTCGCTCTACGTCTATCATCACAAATACGTTTGTAGTACCTACCGTAGTTCGTTCCCATTCGATTGCAAGTATATGCCGATTTCAGAAACAACGGCACGCGGGGTGGACTGCTGCCGAACCAGATTTTAACTGAAACATGCTGCTGAGTCGGCCGTATGTGATCTAAATTAACAGCTAGCAAACTTTTGGGGTGTGCCGGGAGAGTGAAAAAAAAGAAATAGTTTGCAATGTTTTCCCAAATATACATGCTTGTGTCTGGTTTTGATCGTCACAAAGGATTATCTCCCCTCTCTTCCAAAACGAAATATCTAATCAAGGGTGGATATAAGTGAATGAAATTTATTACGGCCTTATTTTCATTCCACCTAGCAGCTGTTTTTTTTTATTTGCATGCTATTCTCCTCATATGTACAACAATTCATCCGATGAACATTTTTTTACCTGCGCAAACACGCCAGATTTGGCTGAAAGAGTAGCGCAACAGCTGCACCATGCTCACACATTTTTAGTGCACTAGGCTATACTTAACACAGTCACTTACTTAACAGTCACACAGTACTTAACTTCAGCTACGAACCTTGCGTGAAGCCTCTGCTGAGCACAGAAGGAAACAGCTATCGGAAATGAGCGGATTCGAATAGAGTAATTTCTCGTGAGAAGCTGATACGAAATCCTGTCGCTCGCTATCACCGCAGCCGATCATCCCGCGTGCAGAGTGTAACATATACTCTCGCGCTGTTCATTGCACTTCGCCGTCTACGTCAACTTCCATCTGTGCCGAAAGGCTTTCGCCCGTAGGTGCTACCAAATCAGTTTAACTACGTTAAAATTTTACCGTTTTTGTTGTTCTCACTGTCCTGCACTCAGCCTCAGGACGTCGGGAGTAATGTGGTGCCCTCAAAAAAGTTGTAGAATTGTCGTGCTGTAAAAATGTCTAAATATACGACAAGACGCCTTTTGCGACCAGATAAACGGCGCAGCATGATTTCGTTTTCTCAGTGGGACCATTCCAGAGTTTTCGACTGAGCTGAGGCACAGTTATATTTCATTCAGAAAAGGTTTAGCCGAAATTACTGTTTAAAATGTTTACAGGCGACCATGCATAGGAAATTATGGCACCGCACTAATTAGGCATCGAAATTATGCTGCATATTCATACAATATTACAAGTGACACGAGTTACAGCGCTCGCCGTACTAGCCATGCTAAAACCCTTTAAAAGCAGCCAGAACTGTAAGCCCATTTTAATACAGGTGTTTTAAGAGGAAGTGCGAAACGCACTATCCGTCGGAGGCGTGCAGTTTGCTGTATTTATTTACAGTGGAGCCAAACATCACCTCCTTGGTGTTCTTTACGAGCCCTGCTTCGAAACAGCGCGCTTCACAATTAAATTGCCTCTGAAAAATAACAGAGCTGATAAATAAATATATAAGGCATAAATCGCCGCCGGAATAGCCATTTCGCCGCTAGATTTCTTTTGCGATGCCTTCTACGCTACCCGCCTCCTACGCCGGCTGCGCCGGAGCGATCCTGCAATACTCTCACCGCTTCTCGCAGGGCGGCGCTGACTTGCTAGGCGATAGCGGCGGCCCCTAGCGAATGCCCGTTGCCTATTACATCAAAATTTTAAAAATACTTCGTTGCCCTCCTCGATACAATCGCACCAAACAAACGCAGATTTCTTTTTTTTTCAAGCGGACAACGCTTGCTGCCTACGTATAGAAACAAGATTCGGCGCAATATACAAGCATATACACTTCAATCTGCGACAGGGCAGTAAGACGTAGCACCCTTAAAACTATATATACCATAGGCGGCCAGACTGGCCTAATTCTTAGCGATGAGGTTTTACATCCACATCCTGCAAACTTTTGTCCCATGACGGGAAATAGAAACATAAATATTTTATTTAGACACTATTTCATTTCGTGGTGAAAGGAAACTGAATATGATCAAATTCTGGAAACCAGAGGTTGAAGAGATTGTGCCGGTGAAAGCAAATGCTGTACCGTTTCGACTCCCCACCTCGGAACCAACACCGGCTATATTGCGCCGCAGGTCTTGTAAGCACAGAAGACGGCTGGGCTATCTGCAGAATATTTTTATTGTGATTTCCACCAGCCATAAACTTGCACTTGATTCCTATATGCTGGCGGGCTCTGCTTTGAGGGCTTCAACAAGGAACGAATGAGGAACAAACCCTTTAGGCTGCTGCTGCAACATAGCTCCTAATCAAAAGGTATAACCGCCAACATAAAAAATAAAAGCATTATTTTATATACGTTCTCTACCTTGGCCTGAATATTTAGCTAAAATTCTCAGATGTACTGGAATAAATTCAACAGCATTGCAAGCTAACATTTTGCTATAAGTTGTGTACTTGTTGCAGCTTTTTAACTAGTTCGGAGTCAACGTTTTGGGGTAAAGTTTTCAAAGAGAAAATATTGGAGAAGCTGAAAGCAGAGCAGCCCCACAAATGGGTGCTAGGAATACGTGGCAATAAAATTTTGCTTTATAGAAACAAAACCAAACCTGGTCTAATGAATGCGTGCTAACCACCGAAGTATTTGTCACAAAAGTATTGTTGCCTGGTCAAGCTATTCATCAAGCTAATTAGTTTTGTCCGAAAGATGTATAAGCGAATGTATACCTCTCGTGAGCTGCCTTCGAATATTTTTGCAAAGTCGGCTTAACATCCCGCGTTTGAAGGCTTGTTCCTATGCAATGTTCTGGGAAGATTATCTATGCTTTTATTAAAATATTATCAAGACATATTGCGACCAAACCGAAAGTATTTCAATCTAGAAAATACTTTAATCCTCTCTGACAGCTGAGAAAAAAACTTACCTTCTCTCTAGTAGTGTTAGACAGGTGGTCATTTGCGACGCAGCGGCTCCAACCTTCGCCGTGGCAGCGTACGCGTTCTTCGTTCCCACGCCTCAGAAGCTGTGCGGTGAACGTCGGTAGAGTTCGAACTTTCGGTCCTATATGAAACCATGCGGACAGCGCTGCAGTGCTCACTCGACAGGCGCGTCCTATCGCCCTTCCGTCTTCTCTCTAGCACCGCAGGTGCGTGCCTCGCGGGGTTGCCTGCCGTAGCTCCGCTCGCACTCGGAGAATAAACAGTATACCGAGTAATTGATGCCAGTGTCAACGAGTGCAGTGACCACGTGAACGTCGATAATAACGCCTACATTACTAGAGACCGGCAAACCATTTTCATTTCCTCGTGTGCCGTTGTTCGTGATGTCAAACGTACGTGGAGGTTCTTTCTTTCGGCCGAATTCGGCAACGCCACCTCCAGGCGTCGCCGCACTCAGTTTTCCCGACAAGGAAAAGGAGACAAGCTCTCACGACGAGACCCGTGAGGAGGCGGGGTGGGGGGCGGCGTGGCGTGTGCAAGCGAGATAAACGGTCATCGGTTTGCATCGGCGATGAAGAGGATCGAAGATAATCACAGTCATCGGTTCGCATCGGGGATGAAGTGCGTCGAATATACTCCTGGATAATTCGGGGTTGTTCGCCATAACGAGGTAGTCCGCTCCGGCTGGATCCTCGCAGGCCAATATCTCGGTATGGGCAGCGGCAGTATATGTGGTCCGGTTCACCACAGTGAAAACACAAGGGTCGAGTGTCCGAGTTCTCCAGGTGTCGGCTTTTCATCGTCTCCGTGGCTTCGAGTATGTGTCCTGCTGCGTCAGAAATTCCCGGCGTCGAGGCCCAGAATCCGTAACCCGTTGGTACTAGGGAGGTATGGGCGGAGTCCGACGGAGAACGGCAGCATAAAAGTAAGGCCGCAGTGGCCCTTTCTTTAATGTTTCGGCGCGCGCGCCTCAGAAAATGGCGATGGAAATTACTACAAGCTTCGAGAACGCGACGCGACCAATTACGTAATCTTGGCCACCGCGCTGCGCCTCCTCGCCCTCGTCGTCATGGGCGGAGTCACGCGTGCATTCCCCCGCACGGTCCCGGCCCTCCTCCTCGCTTCGCGCGGGAGGGCCGCGCGTGCTGACCATGTTGGAGTAAATTTGAGACCTCTCCAGAAGGCCAAGGGGGGAAGGCATAGCTTTGGCAGCGCTAAGCTGTTTTCCGTTCCTCCTCCGCGCCTAGAAGGTTCTGCGCTGGCTATTTAAGAGCGCGCCGCGCAGCCATCGACAGTTCTGGTTCTGATTTTGGTTTGATTCTCGCTCGGAGAAGACAGCGTAGCAGGCAGGCCCCGAATGAGAAGTCGTAAAATCAGCAATGTGCTCAGTTTGCAGTTAGTCTTTCGCCAATTCTTGTTTGTAAAGTGTGATGTCTCACTGCCTCGTGTGAATAAGTTTTCTGTACCCTGCGTTTCGTGCTCTTGTTATATAAAGTTAATTTTCGTTTTGTTACTGCAAGTACATCGTCCTACGTCTCACTGTGTGTTTGTGTGTGAACTGCACGTCGCCTGTCGTATCGAGGGGCACCTTGGAGAGGTGTGGAAGATTCGAAGAAACAAGAAGAACCTGACGTTTACTATAACTTTCAGCCTGCTGTTCTGCCGTAGCCACTGGCCCAGTAGACATGGCTTCCGGTCTGAGTGCCTGTCGCACTTCCTCACGAACGACCGTAGCGATGGATAGACGGGAAGGCTGCTCAGGAGCTGGGAAAACCCTCCTGAGCTCTTCGCGCACCACTTCTTGAATGATTTCTCGGATGTCAGTGAGGCCAGCGCCACTAGGTCCAGAGGAGGCAAGACTCGAGACGTTGTGGTAGGTTCCCAATCGCTGATAGTGGTTTGTTCGCGTGGCCAATGCGCGCTCAATGTTAGTCGCTTCGGCCACAAAACTGGCTACTGTAATCGGCAGATTGCGTATAAATCCGCCAAGGTTCTCGTTTCCGACGCCCCGCATCAGGGCGCGTACTTTTTTTTCGTCCATAGCCTGTAGGTCCACGCGAGCACTTAGGCGCAGCACGTCCTCTACAAAGCTCCTAAAACTTTTGACAGGGCCCTGAAATCGAGCTTGGAGGAGATCTTCGGCGTGCTGTCGCCGGTGCTGGTTTGTAAACGTGCGCACCAATTCGTTATTGCAGCCCTTTTGAGAGGTCAACGAGGCCTCGTGGTTCTCGAACCAGTACCGTGCCGTTGACCCTAGAGAGAAGTGAATATTCTGAAGGCACTTATCGGGGGTCCCCCCGTTGAAGGCGCGCGACCCGCTCGTAATGTTGGACCCAATCTTCAACATTGTCCAGGCCATCGGCAAGAAATAGGGTGACAGTCCTTAGGGTCACCGGCACGTAGATTATCAGCGCAGGAGCCGCAATGTCGGTTTGCTGTGGTTGGAAGGCCCCAGTGACGTGAGCCCTGGCGGTCTTCCCCTCGGGAAAGAGTCCGAATTCCGAAGCTTGGCATTATTGACGCCGACTGGACCGGCTTTCAGGTGCTGTAGCAGATTCCAAGAAAATTCGGCGGCATGGACTTAAGACCGGGCTCGAATTACGTGTAGAGCTAGGCTGCATAAGACAATCAAAGATATCAAAGGAAGCTTCTGTGCTAAGCTAGGCGTGATAAAGGACCAATGAGGCAAGGACCTCACTGAAGCCTCAGAGATAAAGAAGAGGTGGCAGGAATACACAAAAGAACTGTACAAGAAGGGCCCGAATGTGCAAAC
The DNA here is from genome assembly GCF_055883805.1 of Amblyomma maculatum. NCBI lineage: Eukaryota > Metazoa > Arthropoda > Arachnida > Ixodida > Ixodidae > Amblyomma > Amblyomma maculatum. Next base: position 58,858,555 of record NC_139350.1, read on the forward strand.
CCAACATAAGACGGTTGGGATCACTGATCTCGAGCCGGGAATCCTGAAGAGTGAAGTTGAATGGGCCTTAGCCAGCCTTGCTAAGAACAAAGCTAGCGGAATTGATGGCATTCCAGCTGAGTTGCTTCAAAACCTCAACCATGACGCTGTTAACATTCTGCATACATTATGTCAGAAGATTTGGACAACCCTGCAGTGGCCACAGGATTGGAGGAGGTCAGTTTACATCCCCATTCCAAAGAAAGGCAGTGCCAAAGATTGTTCCAACTACTGCACGATCGCGCTTATTTCACATGCTAGCAAGGTAATGTTGAAAATCCTCCAAGGTAGGCTGCAGCAGTATGTGGATCGGGAGCTTCCGGACGTGCAAGCTGGGTTTCGCATGGGCAGAGGAACTAGAGACCAAATTGCAAACCTTCGCTGGATCATGGAAAAAGCAAGAGAGTTCCAGAAACCCATCTACCTCTGCTTTATTGATTATGCGAAAGCGTTTGACTGCGTAGATCATAGCAGATTGTGGCAAGCTCTCCAAGAGATGGGAGTTCCAATTCACCTCATCTCTCTCCTCAGGAACCTGTATGAAGGGCAAGAGGCCACAGCCAGAACTGGGCATGGTCTTACTGATTGGTTTCCGATTGAGAAAGGAGTGAGGCAAGGCTGCATACTGTCGCCCTGTCTATTTAACCTATATGCAGAGTGCATCATGAGGAAGGCCGGTCTGGACGAGTCTTCCGCTGGAGTGAAGATTGCTGGAAAACGTATCAACAACCTTAGATATGCGGATGATACCACTTTAATGGCAGAAAGTGAAGTGGAACTCAAGAGACTTCTGATGCGCGTACAAGAAGAGAGGGACAAGTTTGGGCTTAAACTGAACATTAAAAAGACAAAGATCATGGCGTCTTGCCCTGTCAAGTCCTGGAGCATCAAGGGACAAGAAGTGGAAGCTGTGACAGATTTTCTCTTCTTGGGCTCGAAGATTACCTCGGAAGGAAACTGCAGCCATGAAATTAGGAGACGCCTGCTTCTGGGAAAGAGAGCAATGGTTAGCCTTGACCGCCTAGTAAAGAGCAGAGACATTAGTCTGCCAACCAAGATCCGTATAACTCGTGCTATGGTCTTTCCAGTTGTGATGTATGGATGCGAGAGTTGGACTGTGAAAAAGGCTGACCGCCGAAGAATTGACGCGTTTGAATTGTGGTGCTGGCGAAGACTCTTGAGAGTTCCTTGGACTGCCAGAAGATCAAATCAGTCGATATTGTCGACCATAAACCCTGACTGCTCATTGGAGGGTCAAATTTTAAAGTTAAAGCTCAGCTACTTTGGTCATCTGATGAGAAGAGAGGAGTCGCTGGAGAAAGATTTGATGTTGGGAAAGGTTGAGGGTTGCCGGAGAAGGGGTAGGCAGCGAACGCGATGGTTAGATGGCATCCTCGAGGCGCTGCAGATGAAGTTATGTGATGTTAGGAAGATAGTGAGAGACCGGAAAGCGTGGCGTGACATGGTCCATAGGGTCACGAAGAGTCGGACACGACTGAACGCCTGAACTGAACTGAACTGTAAACATATGGGTCATCACAAGTCATAACCTCTATTAATCAATATCACTCTCATATTTTCTTTCATCTGTCCTCATACGGCGGACACTTCCCGATGACGGGTCTGCTGGTCTCCTACTGAAAATAATAAACCGACTACCTCCTCATTCAAGCATCCATTTAGTGCTGTCTGTACATCCTCTGCCTATACGTTTTGAGAACATGATTCTATTTGTTTAAAGGATTTAGCACGTCAAGTTTTAAGTAATGCCATAATCGGGGAGTGCACAAGCTTAATGCGGCTTTTTTTTAACATGCACCGAGTTGCAGAGTACATGGCCAGCTTTGTATTTAGCCGCCATCTAAACCCAGACAACAAGGCCAGAATCGAAGCAGGGTTCTTGGGATCTAACCGTCAAGTTCCGCAAGCTAGGCCACTATATTGTGCTCGGACGACACTAGTACCTACAGGCTTCCAGGCTGCAAGTTGTGATGTAAATGTTGTAATTTTGGGCCTAGCAACAACACAAGGGCTTGATAATGAGAAATTAGAGTTTTAGCTTACCGTGATCCGCGATCCGCTACCGTGAACCGCCACCGCGCGTTCCACTGCGCATGCCCAAACCCCCTCGACGCGGATAGATGGCGCCACATACTGCATGTCCGCACATGGACCTGCCGCGTCGGGACCAATGAGCTTGTTCGCCCCGCCCACGCACGGTAGAAGGTCACCGTGGCGAATCGCGGATCACGGTAAGCTAAATCTCTCCATTATGGGGGTTTGTAACAAGGCAACTAACGAAGGAAACACTTTATTTTGCAAGAGGAAATTACTGAAGAAAAATTATTCAAAAAACAAACTCTACATAAACAATAGGCATGCAATTCTAGGCACTGCCCTTATTAGACAGTGACCAACTAGCATAAAAACAGAATGCAGCCCACCACCACACCGAGCCTCTTGCTGCTAACTGAAAATATTTTGCATGCACTAGCACAACGATATATTCAAAGATGTTCATAGAATGGCTAAAATAAGAAACATGCAGTAGACTGAAATCAATGAACACAAAGAGTCTTAATAATACCTGCCAGCATATCAAAGCTAGGACTACTAAATAGAAACGTTGCAGGTTTATATAATTTTGTACTAGGGTATTTATTACTAATTGCTTTGCAATAATCTAAATATTACACAGGTACCACTTGAAGGACTCAGTGCACTATGCATCATATTGTGAAATGCAAAACAGCAATTTCTCTGCATACCCTATTGGTCGGTATGTGCCCCCGAACCCCTCCCCTTTTTTTCCCGATATTTCGTTTAAACCCAGTGAAACACTCCATGAAAATTGTAGCATCCCATATACTTTAATGTAATAGGCTAACCATTGTCAATACAAGCTGTTAGTGCGCATGCAGTTAAAGAATCATAGTGTTCGGATTTAGCAAGGACAAAGAACATACTTTCATTAACTATATTTAACGTCCCTCATGAAATCAGGTATGATAGAGTGCATAAATATGTCAACACCATTTAGTGGTGCTGGGTGTTGTGACCATGTCCTCCATTGCCTGCTGTAATCATTAAAGGTATTGACAGCACTGAACACCTTATGCCTGGAGGCTTTGTTGGAGGATTTTACTTGACAGCTAGCAAAAGGAAAGATTAAGATGCTAGATAAGGGACGACATAACACTTATAGAACTGACCTGAGGAACAGTATGCATTTTTGTTCTCCTGTGCAACAATCTAGTTAATTTTTCTGTCTAAATATTTCAATTTCTGTAAGCAGAAAAGTCACATGTTTTCTAATAAAATGTTTCCAAACTTGGCATATTGCAATCGTTACATTTAATTGGAGTCCTTTTTGATTTAGAGAGATATATCAGTGATGACCATTTGGGAAGTGAAGTGTGGAATAGCACAACCACAAGGAATTGTGTACAAAGAATTATTATTCCACGATACAGAATCTTAGCAAATAGCCTGTTATGCACACTGTTTCCATGCCCTCTGCCTGCTCAATAACGTAAAGAAAACCTACAGCAATTTAAAAAAATATGAGCCCTAAAGGGTTGAATGTTGAAGGATTGTAATCTGTCATGTGAAACATTGTGATGCTACTATGGGGGGGAAGAAGCCTGAGTCAGTGGCAAATTCAGATGGGACAGTTTTCAGGCTTCTGTAATGGCACAGGCCGAGCGGGAGTACAGGAAGTAATGGGTAGTACCAGCATGTTGCATAAAAAGTATTGCTTTAATATACGAAAATGCAACCAAAAAGCAAAGCCCCGATGCAATGTACGGTAGCACCTGATGAAGCACCATTTTGTGAGGGCGATGATAGAAGAAATGAAATGTGTTACTTTATGTATAGTGATTGAAGAGCTTTTTTTTCACTTCTGTGGTGCTTTGAGTAGAAGTCATACTTTTGATCATCTATTCCTTCATCAGAATGTAAACGGGGCAACCTGTATAGCAATGGATTGTTAATTATTATGGAATTGTAAGAGTGATTTGCTACCCTGCTGTACTGTTTGTCTTTATGCATAAAGGTGTTCTTGTATAGCTCCCACTCTCACACTGCATTCACATTAGATTAGGTAATTGTCCTGTGTCTGCCCCTATGGGGAGTACCACTTGCAAATAGTATCAAATAAAGGTGCTTACACCCATAGCAACAGTTGAATTGTACATACACTTCAAGTAATGCATTACTTATAATCAATTACTGTACTTGTAAGTAATTTAGCTTGAAACAATGTGAACTGAAAATGCATTGAAAACGAGTCATTAACAGTGAGATCAATTTGGTAAATAATTTCAGATGATTAATTGCATAGATGAATCCTTTTGAAATGACCACTGTAATCATATGCTTCTGATCAAATAAGTATATTTTTTCCATTTCTCTAATGCTCTGTTCAACACTAATGGCACCCATGAAAGTAAAAGATTGCATAGCCGCTCAGCTGGTACTGTTCTGTATGCAACATATACAGGTCATAGTTGAGGATGCCTACGTAGTGTGCTTTATTTTGTAATAATTTACATTTCAGTCATAACATGATTTTTTTGTCGGTATGACAGTTGTGAATACAATTTTTATGCATATATACTTTCAAAAAGTCAGAATACTCTCAAAGCTTTTGGTGACAACATTTGACTCTAGTCTTCCGCCTGTGTTTTGTGCGGTGTCACTGCATCATAAAGAACCCCAGGTGGTCGACATTTCTGGAGGCCTTCACACCGAAGTCTCTCATAGCTTGAGTCACTTCGCGACACAAAACCCTACGAAGAAAACCAATCTTGTGCATTGTGCGTGCCATTACGAGCCCCTCATTTCGCTACACTTTCTTGGCCAACACTGACAACATAATGCAGAAATAATGCATAAAGGACAAGCCATGGTTCAGATTTGGATTTTGCTACAGGGCATTTTTATCATGGTTATGCAGCCTGACAAAGAGTTTCTTCAAGACAGCGGACAGAGTATTCAAGGGAGTTGGAAATATTTCGCACATTCTTAGCAAACACATAACGTGCCTGCTTGCAGCAACAGGTAGTATCAGTACACAAAACACATTGCTCACACTGGATACAGAAATATGTGTAAGTGAACTCTGCAGGCTAATAAAAGGGTTCCAAAAGTTGCAACTGCAGTTATACAATTTAAAGAGTGTGTAGTACTTTGCTATAAATGAATGCAATATGCTTTTTTAATTGCATAAAAACTGCAAACATCTGCATTTTTTGAATGACACTTTAAAAGCAGGCCGGTCAAGACTACACCGATTGTCTCCACATAAGTGAGTGCTTTAATATGTTGGAGCCTGATACAGCAAACTTTAAGGTTGGCTAGACAACGTTAAAAGTCCAATGTTGACAGCTGCAGCTTCACATGTGTTTACACTGGACGTTTCGTCTCCCCCCAAAGCTGACAACGCTGACACCAACAGCACAGGTGCAACGGGTCTCACTTCTCTAGCAGCACTGTGAACATCCAAATTACACGCATTGAGCACATAGTGCTGACACCAAGCATACATATGGAATCAAAAATACTGCAGCGGTTCTCACTTCTGGTGATGCTGTGGACGTACCGGCACCACACAATGAGCACACAGCGTTGACACTAAAAGCAGCGGGGACTTATAAACATCCAATCATTAACGGGCTAATTGCAAAATCAGTGAAGCACTAATGCGAAGACTGTCAGTTGGTTTCTGCACGCTCTCAGATGCAGCCGAGCACTAGGATTGTGAAGAGAGTGCAATGGATGGCGCCCACGACGCGTTGGAAGTCTCTAAAGTTTTGATGTATTCACGCCAGGCTCATCCTCCGGAGAATGGTGGCTGGAAACAAGACGAACGGGTTTCACCTACGACACATGTTTGATTTGCTCTCGACTGGAACATACATGTTGTGGTACGAATGGATGTTTGAGCTGCACACCCCATTTTAAACACTGAACGGAAAGAACAGGCGATTAGAAGGTGAGAAGGACCGTCGAGGTTTGAAAAGAGCAGCTCATACCACGTTTAAACGTAGGCACTCCACTAAAGGCTCCTGTGGGAGGTACGGTGCCAGCACACGCAAAAAGGAAAACGAAAAAAAATATGTGCATCGCAACAACTTCGACGACAACTACGGCAACCAAGCAATGGCTTCGAAAATACACCATCAGTTATCCGGGATCGCCCGGTATCATAGCAAAAACATAACGGTGGTGAAGAGCATCACTACGTTCCGCGTATTTCCTTTTTTACTGCATTCACCGTTTAATACATGAGAGACTTATCATAGCAAAGCACCCGCGCAAAAAAAAAATGGCGGAAATGTTCAAGCTCACCTCAAGCCGACGAAGCCAGCGCGACCCGCATGGCAGTCCAAAGAGCAACGGAACCGCGTCGACACAAGTTCCGAGTCACTAAACGACTCCGAGAGGACGAATTTCACCTCTGCATCAACACGAAGGGGTACAGAAAAACTTAGTTACACGTTTTCCACGCTCCAAGGGGTCTAGCATGTGCATCCAGCCATAGATGCCGCACTGCAGCCATTTTGAATCTTAATAAAGTTTGCAGTTTAGACAGCCTGTACGCTGTCTTGAGCTGCGTCTTAACCTCAGTCTTAAACGCGCACTGAACGTTTGGTGCAAGCTACTTAAGCCGTAGGAAAATCTAAGCTAAGAACGCTGGCTATAGGGACATCCAGAGCCAGCTGAGATAGACTTGATGCCTGCACAAAGACTATGAACGAACTGGGCAGTCACTACGTTTGCCGCAATGTTTCAGCACGAGGTGACAACGAAATAGGAGAAGCGGCTTGGCTTGACACCCATTTAAGCGTCTTTTTTACCCTGTGCCTTCCTTGCGTTGTTTCCTAAATCCTGTCGCCATGTTTAGGGAGGCCGTAAAACTAGAGATGGTCACTCAGTGTGTGCTGATCGGCGTGTTGTGTTTCGTTCACATTTTCTCGTTTGTCGAATGCTTGCAGAGCGTCAGGATCGCCTGCTGCCCCTTCCAGATCTCCTCCTGTGTCGTGAACGTGCTTTCAGAGAATCGAAGTATCCCTGCGAGTAGGCGCTGCAGCTGCGATCTCGATTCGGCCGGGTCGGCATCTGTTAACCGAGCTGCTTCACACCGACATCATCACCCGACTCATCGCAGTCATGCGTTAACTTCAAAGTGCCAGGTGCTTCTGAGGTTGAAGTTTTTGCTACCGGCGGCTTTCTCATAAAGGCTGGTGAACCGGTCGGCCTGGACGAGTCGACGGCAATCCGGGCAGTAAGAACAGCCGTCCTCGTACTGAAACGGAACGCTGCAGCCTGGACATGGTAAAAGCCACCGTTTTCATTTCCCCCATTTCACCCCTTTTGCGTGTTCTGATGTTTATTGACCAGTAGAGTCAAGGCAGGAAGAAATAGAAGAAAGTGATTTAAATTGTATACTTTATTAAGCTTTCGTTGTGTCTTACAGGGCCCATAGCGGACGTTACCGACGGCGAAGCAACATTTTGAAGAACATTAATTTTTTTTCGCTTATAACGGTCATAAGCGTTTATTGCCTTGAAAGAGAACAATGGTTTACTAAATCAGGTTTATAGTACCTATTGCGCACCTGGACGGGGTTTTAATCATACAGAGTCTACGACAAGTTTCTTTTATTGGAAGGCTTGCCATGTGGCATAGAATGAGGCTGTCTTAACTTAAAGAACGTCATGCAGTCTATTTTCTTCAAGGAACCGGAGCAAGCGCCGGCTCTTAATTTTGTCCATTAGCCACAAGTTCCTCCTTTGTATCCGACAGTTCAACTTCTTGTAGTCGTTTTATTCTTAACGGCTGCATTTCTGGGCATGTCCATAAAAGGTGGTGAAGATGTACATCGGTAGCCGGCCTTGGACACTTAGGGCATGTGATCTGCACTGCATCATCTTCAGACCCCCATCGGCACGTCACCGACGGAGTAAGGAACGAGAAGTCTTGCTGCGCTATAGCATCAGCGTGGAATTTATTTTCGGTTTTCTGCCGCCGCATGATTGTCTGCACCCGTGAGCGATGAATGTGCACACCAGAAGTGATATAAGCTTCCTTCTTCAAGCTGGCTATTACAGGAGGAGGTGCAGGGCTGCATGAGCGACTTCTGTGCTGCTGAAGGTTTCCCCGTTATTATGGGCGCCATCGATGCTACTCATGTCAAGATCCAGGCCCCTGAGCTGTGTGAGGAAGCGTACATATAAATAGCCATTTCTATCACTCCATCTTCGTGCAGCTTGTGGTGGACAGCAAGTGGAGTTGCAGTGGTTAATGTGCTCGACTACTGCACCCCAAGATGCAGGTTTGAATCCTGTCCACGGTGGCCACATTTCGATGGCGCCAAAAACATAGGCGCCAGTCTGCTGTGTAATGTCAGTGAATGGTAAAAGATCTGAGGTGGTCACAATTTCCCTACCTCTCCACTACTACCTCTCTCGTCGCTTGAGTGACTGTGGGATGTTAAACCCAATAAATCAAACCCAGCCTAACCTTAACATTGGTTACACAAAGAGTTGGTGCAATGTGATAAAGTATGGTACTTAAAAGGTAACAGATATGTTTTAAGCTGTGAATTTGTTATTTGAAGACCTGCTATATATATTTTGTTAGTGGCTGTGCAGTAAATTTTTAAACATGCAATAAGTTTTTACATCACTAAATGATTGCCATTTTGTGAAACACTTGCATGGTATCAGAGTGCAATGGTAGACTCTGGGAGACGTGGTGCATGTATGCAAAAGCAGAAGCCCAGCCACCATACTGTGGTAGGTGTTCACAGCCCCAGTTTTTGTATAAATTTTCTCGTTGTATGGCATACATGGCAGCGATGCTCGGATGAGCCATTGGCGTAAAAATAAAATGTGAGCTACCTGCTCAAAGTGCAACGAATAATTTGCCATCTATTTTCAGTGATCACGCTTGTATTATTGACAGCGTTAGATTGCAATTACAGTTGCGACAACTGAGCTATATATTGAAAACTTTCTTATTTTTGGCAGTTGCAATATTCAACAGCATTTTGTTTAACCTTGTATTAGAATTGTTATAACATTTTGCAGCACTCCTCACTCACCGTGATTCAAATCATGTGCATGCTTTGTTGTGCCCAGTTTTTATGTCAACTAAGCATCTCTGCATTATACTCTTGCAAGTGCTTCGAAATTATTAATTCAACTTTTTGAGACCAACACCTGTAACCCTTACAAGCTGTAGTTTGTTGTTCATTCTCTGTTGCTGACTCTGTAGTGTGACCTGCGTAATAAATATCAGCATGGCTGGTGTGTGTGTAAGGCATCTACAATTGTCATTTTGTACTTTTCTCAAGTATATGTTGTTTTGCTTGTATGATAATCATCATCATCATCAGCCTGATTATACCCACTGCAGGGCGAAGGCCTCTCCCATATTTCTCCACTTAACCCGGTTCTGTGCTAGCTGCATCCACTTGACCCCTGCGAACTTCTTAATCTCATCCGCCCACCTAACTTTCTGCCGCCCCCTGCTACGCTTTCCTTCCCTTGGAATCCAGTTTGTTACCCTCAGCGACCATCGGTTATCCTCTCTTCGCACTACATGTCCTGCCCATGCCAATTTCTTCTTCTTAATTTCTATTAGAATGTCGGTAACTTGAGTTATTTCTCTGACCCACTCTCCACGCTTTCTATCTCTTAATGTTACCCCTACCATTTTTCGTTCCATAGCCCTCTGGGTTGTCCTCAACTTAAGTAGAACTCTCTTGGTTAGCCTCCACGTTTCAGCCCCATAGGTGAGTACAGGCAAGATGCAACTGTTGTATACTTTCCTCTTGAGCGATACCGGTAAGTTACTAGTCATAATCTGCGAGTGCTTGCCAAATGCGCTCCATCCCAATCTTATTCTTCTTGTTATTTCCTTTTCATGGTCCGGATCTGCGGTTACTACCTGTCCTAAGTATACATATTCACCTACTACTTCCAGTATTTCGCTACCTAATGTAAACTGCTGTTCCTTCCCGAGGCTGTTGAACATTACCTTAGTCTTCTGCGTATTGATTTTCAAGCCTACCTTTCTACTTTTCCTGTCTAGGTCATCAATCATCATTTGCAGTTCATCCCCGAGTTGCTTATCAAGGCAATGTCATCAGCAAATCGCAGATTACTGAGGTATTCTCCATCTACCCTTATCCCTAACTGCTCCCATTCCAAGTCTCTGAATACTTCCTCTAAACAACCTGTGAATAGTACTGGGGAGATTGCGTCTCCTTGCCTAACATCTTTCTTTATGGGAATTTTGTTACTTTCTTTATGCAGAACAATGGTTGCAGTGCAGCCACTATATATATCTTCCAGCACTTTCACGTACGGCTCGTCTACCCCCTGATTTCGCAATGCCTGCATCACCGCCGAGGTTTCAACTGAGTCAAATGCTTTTTCGTAATCAATGAATGCTATGTATAACGGCTGGTTATATTCCGAGCATTTTTCTATCACCTGAATGATGGTATGGATATGATCGATAGTAGAGTACCGTTTCCGAAACCCTGCTTGATCCTTTGCTTGATTGCAGTCTAAGGTTGTCCTAATTCTATTAGCGATCACCTTAGTGAATACTTTATACGTAACAGACAGTAAGCTGATTGGTCTATAATTTTTAAGGTCCTTAGAGTCCCCTTTCTTGTGAATCAGGATAATGTTTGCATTCTTCCATGGTTCCGGTACCGTCGATGACACCAGACACTGCGTATACAGGGTGGCCAGTTTTTCTAGCACGATATCTGCCCCGTCCTTCAGCAAATCTGTAGTTATCTGATCCTCTCCAGCTGATTTCCTCCTTTTCATAGTTTCTAGTGCTTTCTTGACCTCGTCCTTCGTCACTGGTGGAACGTCTGACTGTTTTTCCCTACCGCCAGTCTCATTACGGTCCTGACTACTTTGGCTACTGTGGAGATCTGTATAGAACTCCTCGGCTACTTTGACTATCTTTTCCATATTAGTAATGACGTTGCCCGCCTTGTCCCTTATCGCATACATCTGGTTTTTGCCTATGCCCAATTTCTTCTTTACCGCTTTAAGGCTTCCCCCGTTCTTTACAGCATGCTCGATTTTCTCCATGTTATACTTTCTTATATCGGCCACCTTGCGCTTATTGATTAGCTTTGATATCTCGGCCAATTCGATCTGGTCTGTTGGATTGGAAGCTTTCATACTCTGGCGTTTCTTAATCAAATTTTTCGTCTCCTTAGACAGCTTACCGGTATCCTCTCTAACTATCCTACCGCCTACTTCTACCGCGCACTCAGTAATGATATCTCTGAAATTATTGTTCCTTGCCTCTAGGGTAATGTCGCCATCCTCAGTTAGAGCTGAATACCTATTCTGTAGCGAGATCCTGAACTCTTCTGCCCTCCCCCTCACCGCTAATTCGTTGATGGGTTTCTTTCTTACTAATCTGTTGCGTACCTTCTTCAGATTTAGGCTAATTCGGGACCTCGCCATCCTGTGGTCACTGCATCGCACTTTCCCGATTACTTCTACATCTTGCATAATGGCGGGGGTTGAACACATTATGAAGTCGATTTCATTTTTAGTCTGTCCGTTAGGACTCTTCCATGTCCATTTCCGGTTCTTCCGTTTGCTGAAGAAGGTATTCATGATTCGTAAGTTATTGCGCTCTGCAAATTCAACTGGTAACTCCCCCCTGCTATTCCTAGAACCAATGCCATAGTGACCTACTGCCTTGTCTCCTGCCTGTTTTTTCCCTACCTTGGCATTGAAGTCGCCCATTAGTACAGTATACTGCGTCTTTACTTTTCGTATCGATTCTACATCTTCATAGAAGCTTTCAACTGCCTGGTCATCATAATTACATGTAGGTGCATAGGCCTGTACAACCTTCAGTTTATACCGCTTATTAAGCCTAATTACGATGCCTGCAACCCTCTCGTTAATACTATAGAATTCATCTATATTACCCGCTATATACTTATTGACAAGGAAACCTACTCCTAGTTGTCGCCTCTCTGGTAAACCTCGATAACACAGTACATGCCCATCCTTCAGTACAGTATATGCCTCATTCGGCCTCCTAATCTCACTAAGCCCTATGACATCCCATTTCATGCCCTCTAGTTCCTCTAACAGCACTGCTAAACTAGCTTCACTAGCTAGGGTTCTAGCATTAAACGTTGCCAGGGTCAGTTTCCAATGGCGGCCTGTCCAGCGGAGCCAGGCTTTCTTAGCACCCCCTGCTGCGTCACAGGTCTGACCGCCGCCGTGGTCAGTTGTTCCGCAGCCGCTGGTGACTGAGGGCCGGGGTTTTGTGGAGCTTATCATAGGAGGTTGCGGCCAATTACTGCACCAGGGTGGCCAACTCCTGTTCTGGTGAGGGAGTGCGTTGCCGGAGGTGTTCACCGGCATCAGGTCGCACCCCAAACCTGTGTATGCAATTCCATCGACACGCGGATTTTTTTTTTTTCATCCGGTGGAGAATTTCGCGGCACCGAGATTTGAACCCCGGTCCTCTTGCATGCGAGGCGAATGTTCTACCGCTACGCCACCGCTTGTATGATAATATTTCTTCCCAATGTGGACCCCAATTTTCTCAATTGTATACTGCGAGAACAGTATTTGCAAATGATTCGCTAAATGTCGCGCTGGTGCTGGCCACATGCTTGCATTAAATAACCTCAAGGGCTACTCATTTTGAATACCAGTTATTGGCTGCAATACCACTCAAAACCTGTGCACATCCAACACCCAGAACAGGCCACAATTATATGACTGAGAGAAAAGTACTTGGTCGTCTTTGTTCATCTGCAGGAAAAAATGGCGAGAGCAAATGCTGCGGTCGCACAAGTATACCAGGTTACTATTATGCTTATAACTGCTGTAGTCATATAAAAAGCTGTATTTGTCAACAACACTGTAATATATTTGTGTTTCAAAAATTGGGGTGTGGGGTACTGATATTTTGATACAGAAATCGAGTGCATTTGTGGGGAGGAATGCATTAGAATTTCTGCACTACAAACTGGTGAAAAATAATAAAATTTAATAAAAATAAATCTTTGTGCGCCATTTCTGCCTAACATTTGCACATGACTGATATTGTGCATAGGCATGCACCAGTACGAAAAGTGCATTACAAATGTTACACAGCTTTGGACATACATTTTTTTCGTCAGGTTCTGCATGAAACTAATGGAAGCTGTCATATCGTGACAAAATTCAGTAAACCTTCATATATATCAGCCTTCAGGGATTCAGAAAAAATCTACGGTATATAAAAAGCATTCTTTATTGAGGGGCCTGAATAAATTGACAGAACCCGTTCGTACCACAGTATTTGTTCCTGATGTGCATTTGCGCGATTTTGTCTCCTTTTTAAATGAAAGCGTATAGAGAACGACATTATTACTGGGTTTCGTAAAGCGCTCTACTGGGCAAACCGTCGCAAAGGCCCTCTTTACAAAACGACCCCGTCGCGTTTTGGGAATACTTCACTGCATGGTGCACGCGATCACGGTGAAGCGTGCGAGCATTCAAAGTTAGATGATTTAGAAAATTTACGGTGTATTTGGTATTTTAGCCCTAGTCACAAGTTCAAACCAGCTTTTCGGAAGACGAATCAATTAACAAGCACATTTCAATCCTATACATTTTTTCGCAAAGGGCCCTGTACAAGCGGTGGGTAAGGAAACCGTGTCGACGAAAAAAGTGGTGACGGCTCAAAAAATGGGAATTAGCGAGCGTGACAGCTAGTGAGGCTTTTTATAAAAACGGAATGATATCGAATAGGTGTCTATTGGCACGCGCGCATGGTCATAGCGCCTTTGTTGTCTTCAGCTGATCGCGCTCATGAAAGCTATTCACGTTACAGCCCTGTACACAGCTGACGTGTATCATGAGTCGCATAGATCTGGGACTCTTAATTCTTCATACACAAAGTTGGGGGTGGGGGTGTATAGAGTCGTGACAAGCTTTGGCAACGTCAGCAAACCGAAAAAAAGAAGTTGTGGATGTGTTTCCGGGGTAAAGCTAGTTATCTGCGCGTAACGTTTATTAAGCATGACTATACAGTGCGCCGAAACGTGTGTTTAGAAAAAGTTTTATTAGACACTATACATTGACATTAACCGACTCGGACTGGTACTCACCTCATTCAAAGCGGAACTTCGTAACCAAGCGCTGGTGAAGCAGCTGTTAAACCCCAGGCCTGGTAACCGTGTACGTTAAAGAACCCTAGCAGGTATCCAAATAAATTGCACGGCTGTTGACGTGTGAGGAGAGGTCGGGCTAGACCGTGTTCAATGACTAAAAAGAACGCTTATTTGGTCAGCTTGCACGTCCCTGTACGTCTGCACGACCCCTACACCTACTCGCTCGTCTGCTGCTTTTGGGTCGTGACACTGTGCTCAAGGGTTTAATTAGCAGACATGTCTTGTTTACTTGGACGTCGTGATCACCTTTTCTAAAAATAACTGCCCCGCTTTAGAACTGTCCTCGAAGCCGTTCGGTCCGTCAACCTCTTCCTTAAACCTGAAAAGTGTTACTTCGGTGTCATGGGACTGAAGTTTCTCTGGTACGTCGGAAGTGCTAACAGCATCCTAGCTTACCCTAAGAAACTTGCGGCTATTAGGGCCTTTCCGGCTCCCAGAGACAGAAACGCAGTCCGGTGATTACGGCGAGTGTGCAACTACTACCCTTTGCTAACGGAAACTTGGCTCAGATCGCTATGCAGGCTTCCCATGCTCTTAACCTGGGATGATGCAGCGAACAGCAAGGAGCTTTAGATGATCTGTGGCACCGTGTACAAACGTCCACGATATTCGCACATTTCGACGACGATGCCGATACAGAGATACACACTGATGCTAGCACCGTCGGCCTTGGCACAGTCCTCGTTCAGCGGCAAGACGGTATCGACAGAGTAATCGGCTATGCCAGGCTTGCCCTTTCGCGTGCTGATCAAACTGTTTTACAAATGACAATGAATATTTGGCTGTAGTGCGGGGCGCCGCTAAGCTTCGTTCGTACCTGTATAGAAAACCATTTCGCATTGTCACCGATCACCAATCCTTGTGTCGCACGGAGACTTTAAATGATCCCTACAGCCGCTTACCTCGTTGGGCATTACGGTTTCAATAATTCGATTTCGCAATAACCTAAATTCTAGCCGGAAGTACACAGACGCTGATACGCTGTCAAGCGCACCCCTCAAAACACGTACGCAAGACGCCGCGAACGACTATGGCTTCCTCGGAGTCATCAGTACGTCTGACAATGTCCAGACAGCGTGCCGACTCCTAGCTGTGACTGCTCATTGATCAAATCGAAGGAGGGCACCCTTTTATGCCCCGGCACCTAGCTCGTGGGCTTTCATCCTTCTGCCTCTGGAGTTGTGTGCTTTATAATATAAATTGTGCTTCCTGTTTGAAAACTTCCCTTCACCTCCTACTGTCCGATCTTCGAGATGAGTACTCCTCACAAGTCATAATGAACCGACGTACGGTAACCTTGGTTTCACACACACCGTCTTCAGATTCCGGAAAAACTATACAAGCCACGTCTTGCGTCCAACGTGAAATATTGCATAGCAACCTGCAAGCAAAGGCAGAAGCGGAAGACACCTGCACTCTAAGAAGCGTTGCATGAAGCGATGCATGCTGGGTAATCCGCCATGCTGTTGTCGTTAGAAGCAGACGACGCAGCACGGCACTACCACAGAGCCTCGTCTAAATGGTGGCGTAGTGCGCGCAGACGATGCTGGAGGGATCAAACAGGCTGACATAGGGTTCTTCACGATTTCAAAAATATGTTTTTCACGAGGGCGAGAAGACAAATGATTCCTCTAGCGGCTCCGACGCGAGTGGCTCGCATGGGCCAACACACGCGAGATTGGCACCAATTTAGGCAAGTATCAATTACTATTCGCCAGAACTGAAATCATGAATGTCGGCAATGTCGACGGGCGGCCAGATCCAGACGCATAGTGCAGTCAGTCGTTCGCGCTTGAAGGAGCGTAGTTTGAACAGGTCCGCTTCGCACTGCTTTGCAATTCTTCATAGCGATCTCGATTTATCGAGCACAGCGTCGACGCGTACGTTACTCAGAAATCTGCCGACAAATTGCATGCACGCAAGAGCAGCGCACGAAAAGCCGCGTGTTTGCTTGGTGGACCGTCGAAAACGACAAGGCACTTGCTCAAATCAGCCTGGCTGCTCTGCCCACCGTCTGCTGATAACGACATCGTCATGGCGGATTACCCTGCATGCATCGCTTCATGCAACCTTCCTATATCCTTCCGGCATGCTTCATTATATCAAGCAGCCGCAAATACCATTCGACAAAGTGGGCATGAACCTCTTAGGGCGCGTTACTCATTGGTCAAACGTTCACAAGTGGATCGTAGTTGCCACGGACTACTTGACTCGCTTCGCCGAGACGAAGGCCCTCACGCGACGTACTGCCGCTGATGTGGCTCATTTCTTTATGGAGGAAATCGTTCTTCGACATGGTGGCCGTCGGTCATCATCACTGACCAGGAAAATGAAATCATCGCTCAGTGCTATGGGGATATCATTGCATAATGACAACGTGTGGTTCCTTCGCTTACTGTGGACGCAATGAAGTGCAAGGGTGCAATATTCTGGTCTGTTTTTCTTTTCTCGTACTGCGTATGCTTCGTAGAACCGATGGAAGAAATGTTATCGGAATTGAACGTGACAGCTCCCGAGCAGCACATTAGTAGCCATGCAGCAGAGGTTCGATGGGCGCTGTGCATGTCTACAGAGTTCGGTTTGAAGGCCCTACTACGCGTTCACCTGCGCTATTCCCAAAAAAATCACTGGTAAGTGGTGTGAGGAGTGCAATTTATTGTGGTATAAATCAGGGTTATTTTTTTTCATGGTGCGAAACAAATTACCGGATTGGGTCTCATTTTAAACCGGATCCAATGAACCGTAAGAGACTGCTTCAGTAACCATTGAAGAAGCAAATAACACGTTGCTTCCTTCTCTGGAAAATGGCTGCTTCTTCTAGATCGAAGCACTATGCTACTGCAGAAAAGGGTTTTGTAGTCCCATGAATGGCTGACATGAATAGCGATGCCTCATCAGTAACAAGTCTACCCGTCTCGCCATCCATACCGTCAAGTTCCGACCAAGATAACGTTTGTCAATATTTTAACATTTTAAACACAGCTAAAGCAGAACATCATCGTTGAAGACTCAAATTGACGTCCTTGCCTGCGCGCATGCAGTTCCAACTGTAAGTATAAAAGCTATTTATAAAGGATGCGTGAAGAGCGTATGAACAGTACCAAGGAGTGGAAACTTCCTATACCTCCTATACCTCCTATACTAAGAAAGTTAGACTTGCTATAATTCTGACAAGTGACAGAGAGGAAGACATGCATGTGTATTAAAAACTGTAGACCGCTTGTTGTGCCTTGCTGTAAGGGAGTTTTCATTCTCACAGCTGTGTCACTGTATCAGCGACCGCGTGCCATCTGACATCCTTTCCTTTATCGTCGAGAAAAGTGGCAACTGCCTCACCAGAATACAGCTAAAGATCTTCAAAAGCCGTCTCCTTTATATAAGCGCCTGCGGCATTTTGAGGCCCCGGTAATCGCAGTCTCGAGTTTTCAGGCTTGTCGCTTTTTTTATATGGGGGGGGGGGGGTCTCTTTTTCGACTCAAGTTTTATTAATTCTTATCATTCTCCCATACTTGTTCTATCCTTCTCGCCCGCTCAATTCCCTGCGCAGCTTCTTTTTTCCGCAGCCACCCAACTTGGGGCGTTGGCCTTTATGAAGCTGTGTGCCACACTTAGGAGGAGGGGTGTTCGCCACAAATGTGTTTGTATTCATCTTCATTTTTACCGTGTTTTCATTTTTTCCAGTGAGCATGTTTGCCCTCGAGGTGGTCAGAAGCAACACTTTGTCACCGACTGCGAATGTGCGTCGTCGCGCATTTCGGTCGTAGTACCACTTGGCTTTTTCCTGCGCTGCCCCTTCACTAGCTTCATCGGAGCCTTCCTCAAGTCGAATGGTTTTCCGACTCGCTGACAAATGCCGCAGGATTTGACGAACTCTTCTATATTCCTGAAATATCCGGGCCAATAAAACTCCCTTTGAAGCCTAGCTTTAGTTTTTTTTCACGCCAAGGTTGCAAGACCAACCTCCACCGTGACACAATTTCAGGATGCGTGCTCTGTGTTTCAGTGGGACTGCGAGCTGATCAAACTGGGCCCCTTTTGAGTACTTGTACTGGCGGTACAATACCCCTCAACGGATACGGGCAGTGATATTTCTCTTTGCCACATCTTTACCTGGGTGGCTGGCTAAATACTCGAGGGTTACGTCTGCCGCCTGCTCGGCTGCTATGGTCTATCGACTTTTGCCAGAGCTAACAAGGGTTCCATACGTGGCTGCACTACAATAGACGCGATCTCCCTTGATTCATCCGGGGGTTCGGTGCCCAATTCCCTGCCTTCGAAATCATCACTGTCGCTGACCTGAGCCACTCCGCCAGAATCTGACAAACGGCTACCTTGGTTTGCCACTGCCTGGCCCATCGTGAGAGAAAGCTCATTCTTCCTTCGGCTTAGTTCAGCTGCAATTTCGCGGGCTTTCAATCGAGTGAGCGCTTGGACGGTTTGGTCACCGCAGCTACGACCTTCGTCCTGCAGTATCTGCTCTGACCTGTTCAAAAAGAGGTACGAAAACTGCCCTAGCAAGTTCCATATGATACTGCTGCATCTGTTTCCAGAATGCCAAATGGGCCTCTTCTGACCCGTGCGACCGGCAGACATGCGTTATTCTTTGCGGCAACCTGTTTAATTCACGCACATTCCCCCATTAAGTCAGCTGTCTTCACGTATGTGGGGTGGATTACGTCCATGGTGGCCACAGAATCTCTCAGAACTCGACAATACTTCCCATTAACCTGCACCTCATTTAGGTGTGGGTCTAGCAGGCGCATGTTTTTCACATCTGCATCCGCCAAAGAGAAAAAAACCTTCGGCTTCCTGCATGCGGTGGCAAAGTGACCGGACTTGTTGCATCGAAAACACATCGATGTTTTTCTCGGTTTTCTTCCCTTTGTAGGCTGTCACTTTAGGGTAGTTACTCGCCTCTGCCCTGTGGCTTTCGTCTCGCTTCAAGGTGCCGCTTGCTAGGTTTCCAGTCTGGGTTCGCGGACATTTTTTGTTTGCTTTAGGGTCTACACGAGAACGCGAATCCTCTGTTTCCCGCCTAGCATGAAGTTCTTCGGCCAGCTCTGCTGCACCCACACACGCACTTCTGCTCCTAGACAGCTATAAAATTGTTCCAGGCAGATCACTTCTATTACTTTGTCATGAGTTCCGAAAGCCTGTTCTCCTCTTTTAGCCATTCTGTCAGGTCTGCCTTCAGATTGTAAGCGAAATGCAAAAACGACTGATTACGTTGTTTCCCGGTTTCCCTGAAACGGCAGCGAAATGCGTCTGCGGATAGGCAGTCCTTTTTGAGAAGCGCTGTCTTTATTTTAGTATAGTCGGCCTCTTCCTCTTTTGATAGCCGAGCAAGCACTTGGGATGCCTCACGTGGGAGGACGGTCAGCTGTTTCTGGGGCCAAAACTGTGACGATAACTCAACATTTTCGCATGCCCGCTGGACGTTTACGAGAAAAAACCCTATGTCTTCTCCTAGTTTGTACGGTAGCAAGAGGTTTTTTTTAACACTTGACGCTCCGTGACTCACCACGGAGTTTGGTAAGTCTCTCCCAGTGCGTTCTGCCTGTGCTACTGCAAATCGAGTCGTTTTTTCACGATCCCCCTTTCATGCTCTTCGCGCTTCCTTTCATTCTCTTCGTCCCCGCAGAGGGCACCTGTTAAAGCAGGTGTTTGTGTGTTTTGTGCGAGACCACGGACCCCGAGCACCCATGTTTAGCCGTGCGTGGCATCGTCGTGTCTGGGGAAAAGGGGATCCTGGTGGTTGAGCCGATGCCGCGTGTTTGGACCTTTAAGGGCCCTCGGCGGAGGCAACACACCACTTTGGCCCACGCTTCCCAAAGACGGCGCCTCCGGCCTGACCCGACCGTGGGAAATCGGCAGTCGCCTTTTCCTGTCCTTCCCTCCATCTTTTACTTTCCTGTCCTCTTGTTTACAACTGTCCTGTCTCCTCCTCTTTTCTTGGATTTTTCATTTTCCAGGCGGCAAGGGTTAACCTTGTGTGGCTAACCACCCTGTGTTACGCCATATTTGGTTACAGTCAGGGTGTAAGGCTGGCGTGGGCTGGACTTTCTCGGAAGCTCCTGTGCCGTCCCCTTGTTGGGCTCGGTGGTGGGCGGCCGCCACCCTGGCCGAACATCAACATTATTTTATGGCGTCTTTACTCTCACATGATCGATCCCGAAAAAGGGGTCGCACCGATGAAACCTCTAAATTCTTTTCTGAAAAACCCAAACAGGTTCCCACGATTTCATGTAGTACACAGTGACAACGCTGAGAAAACGGCTAGACAAATCTCACCTTTCATAGTGACCAAGACACTGACAGAAGTAATAGGTCAGGGTTACAACGTACAGAAACTTCTGAACGGAGACCTTCCGTTGAAAATCTTCTATAATCATCAACATGAAAAACTGTCCACATTAAACTCTTTTGGAGAAATCCCAGTGACCATCAGTCCACACCGTTCTCTGAACACTGTCCGCGGAGTTATCTCTGACGATACCTCAGATCCCTAACCGAAGAGGAGCTTCTAGAAGGCCTCAAAGACCAAAACGTAACAGGTGTTTACAGAATAAAAATGAGGCGTGATGACAAAGAGATTCCGACCAAGCACCTTGTCCTGACATTTGCACAAATTATCCTCCCGAATCAGTCGAAATAGGTTATGTGAAACTTCAACTCAGGAAATATATTCCAAATCCTCGCCGCTGTTTCAAGTGCCAACGCTATGGTCACGGCTCCCAGACCTGCCGCGGCCAGCCGAGATGTGCAAAATGTGCTTCCCATGAAAACGATTCCCAGAAATGTGAGGTTCAGACACATTTGTGGGAACACTGTGAGGGTAGTCATCCTGCCTATTCACGCACATGCCCAATATGGAAACAGGAAAAGGAAATCATTACCATCAAGGTCAAAGAAAACATAACTTTCCGGGAAGCACGAAATCATGTTCTTTCAAAAAACCTGCCTATTCTGTTGTGGCACAACAGGGCACTGAGCCACAACAGACTCTGGCACCTGCCCAGATTTCACACAGTGAACCGGGAGCAGGGCCATCCGTGCCCTTGGTGGCTGCGGCCAGCGCTGCGCCACCACCAGAAAAACAGGCTGCGCAGACCCCCAGGCCAGCCGGCCTCAAGGCCTCTCACCACGCGGTGAGGGGAAATACAAACGCACCTGTGCGGTCCGCACGGGCGTCCAGCGTGTCAGAAGACGCGATGGACACAAGCCAAGGCAGTCCTGTGCCGTCGACGTCAGACGGACGGCGCAGCTCCTTGGATCGACAAAAACGAGAAAAGCCCCGAATCAGAGGGCCTGAAAACAAAACTTAGCTTTCTCTACTCATTTAATACAAAATGGCTTTTTTACAATGGAACTGACGAGGACTTTTAACTGATATAAATGACATAAAACACTTATTGGCCACTCACTCACCACTAGCCTTGTGTTTGCAAGAGACAAATTTAGGTCCCAAACATAAGAACATACTCAAAAACTATACAGTCTTCCGTCGCGACCGAGAGCAAGCTCTCAGGCTCTCAGGTGGCGTTGCGATCATAGTAAAAAATGGAGTAGCAGTTCGAGAACACAAACTTAAAACTAAGTTTGAAGCTATAGCGGTAACCTTACAGGCTCTTAAAACTATAACTGTGTGCTGCATATACTTAGAGCCACACCTTAAATTTAGTAGTTATGAATTAGAAGATCTTTTAAAGCAGCTTCCAGAGCCATTTTTAATAGTAGGAGATTTTAATGCACATTCCATCCTTTGGGCCAGTAGAAAAACAGATACGAGAGGCGAAATCATCGAGGATTGTATACTATGTAATAATATCTGTCTCCTTAACACCGGGAAACCAACCTACTGTTCATCTAGTTCAGGAAAAATGAGCTGTATTGATTTATCCCTCAGCTCACCATCAATTTTTACAGATTTTAAATGGGACGTTTTAGATAATCCATACGGAAGTGATCACTTACCTATACTAATCAGCTTAACATCTTCACCACAAATCATCCCATCCAAGCCGCGACGCTGGAAGCTGCATTTAGCCGATTGGGCACTGTTCCGAGAGAATTCCAGCCTAGAAAACATTACTCCAGATAACTATAATATAGATGAACTAAACGATGCTTACACGAATTGTATCCTTACTGCAGCACATAGAGCAATTCCTCAGTCCTCAGGAGTGGTGAAACAAAATCACAAAACCTGGTATTCAAAAGAATGTAAACAAGCAAAAAAGAACAAAACAAAGGATGGGGAATTTTTCGCAGATACCCAACACAGGACAATTTCGTCAAGTTTAAAAAAAGCAAGAGCAAAAGCCCGCTACATCCGCCGCCGCGCCGAAAAAGCCTCCTGGCAGAACTATGTAACTTCTATAAACAGCTCAACAACAACAAAACAGATGTGGGGACAGGTTAGAAAGCTAAATGGCAGCTACTCTCCATGTACAATTCCCCTTCTAACAGCCCCCGGAGTACAGACAACTATGCAAGAACAGGCCGACATTTTAGGTGAATACTTTTCTGAAGTTTCCAGTTCATCACACTACACTCAAACATTCCTAAAACACAAAAACACAGCAGAGAAACAAAAGCTCCCTACAAGTAGTGGTACAAAAGAACCCTATAATAGCTTAATTACACTAGAAGAAATAAAAAATGTCCTAGCTGCCGGTAAACAAACTGCACCTGGTCCTGACCAAATTCACTACAAAATGCTCGCCCACTTATCCGAACCTGCCATAGAGGCACTATTAAAATTTTTTAACAAAATATGGGTCCTAGGAAAATTGCCAGAGGCGTGGCAAAAAGCTGTTGTCGTACCATTTTTAAAACCCGGAAAGGAGCCGACATCTCCTGGTAGTTATAGGCCCATTGCTCTCACCAGCTGTTTAGCAAAATCCTTTGAAAGTTTTAAACATCAGACTAACCTTTGTTTTAGAATCTCATCAACTTTTAAACATTTATCAGTGCGGTTTTAAAAAAGGATGCTCAACAACGGACCATCTCGTGCGTCTTGAAAACACTATCAGAGAGGCTTTTATACACCGACAGCATTGCCTTGCCGTTTTCTTTGACCTTGAGAAAGCATATGATACAACTTGGAGGTATGGGATATTGCGCGACCTAGCAGATTTAGGCATATGTGGCAGAATGCTAAAGGTTTTAAGTGACTTTTTGTCACATCGGTTGTTTCAAGTACGTCTTGGGATCACTTTATCAAGAACCTTTCTGCAGGAGAATGGTGTGCCCCAAGGGTGCATTTTAAGCACCACACTTTTCGTTGTAAAAATGAATACGATCAGTAAAGTAATACCAAATTCCATAATGTATTCACTCTATGTGGACGACCTTCAAATAGCCTACACATCATGCAACATGTCCACATGTGAGAGACAGATCCAATTAACAATATATAAGCTAACAAAATGGGCCAGTGAAAATGGGTTTAAATTTTCTCCGCAGAAGACAGTGGCAGTTATGTTCTCGCTCAAACGAGGCATACAGCCCAATCCTACCTTACACCTAAATGATATCAAATTGCCCATAAACAATAACCATAAATTCTTGGGCATTACTTTTGACAAAAAACTCACTTTTCTCCCTCACATACAAGTACTAAAGGAGAAAGCCTCCAAATCCCTAAACATCCTAAAAGTCCTTTCACGCACACATTGGGGATCTGATAGGGCATGCCTTTTGCATATATATCGCTCTGTTGTGCGCTCCTCCTTGGACTATGGAAGCATAGTTTATGGATCAGCTAGGCAATCATATTTAAAGAAATTAGATCCAGTGCATAACTTAGGCCTCCGCCTTGCTTGTGGTGCATACAAAACGTCTCCTGTGCATAGCCTCTATGTTGAAACTAACGAGCCTTCACTGAAAGATAGACGAGCTTTACTTACATGCGCATATGTCCTCAGAATAAGGACACGGAAACAACACATCTGTTAACCGATTGTCACAACTTGCCCCTCCCGAACAATATTCTCAAATAAGCCTCAGACCATTGATAATGCGATTTGAAGACATTTGCCGTGAGCTCCATATTCTGGACACCTTGCCTGATGTCGCTCAAGAAAATAGGCCCCTAGCCCCATGGTACAACTTTCCAACAGTCTGTGACCTCACTCTTACACAGTTCAAAAAGAGCGAAACTCCTACAGAACATATATTACAAGAATATCGCGCACTAAAAGAGAAATACAGAAAATGCACAGAGTTTTACACGGATGGATCAAAAACTGCCTCCTATGTTGGCAGCGCTGTAGTGGATCCGAACTCCGAAAAAATTATTCGACTTCCTCAATGTGCATCAGTATTTGCAGCCGAGTGTTATGCTGTCCGGGTAGCTGTAGCAAAAATTGTGTACGAGGGCACTGAGAACAGCGTTATCTATACAGATTCACTGAGTGTACTCACAGCTCTAAACTCCAGAAATGCAGTCATGCCATTACTCGGTAACATAATACACAATGTAATAAAGATATCAACCCAAGGACATAACATAATATTCTGTTGGGTTCCAAGCCACATGGGCATTGAAGGAAATGAGAGAGCGGACGTGTGTGCTGCTCTCAGCACCCACAGCAGGCAGGAAAGAAATAGAGAAAGTAAACATACCTTATAAGGATTGCATAAAGTTAATTAAACGAAAACAAAAGGATATATGGCAGTCTATATGGAACAACCAAGAAAGTAATAAATTGCACCTCGTAAAGCCTATAATAGAAGAATGGGAAACAAGCACTCATCAGGAAGGCTTCATGGAGGTTACAGTATGCCGTCTGCGTATCGGGCACACATATCTCACACATAATTTTTTACTAATGAAAGAAGATAAGCCTACGTGTGGAGAATGCGGAAAAGTACTCACAGTCAACCACATCCTGATTACATGCCCAGAACTGGAGACACTACGGAGAAGGCATTTCGCTATTTTTTATTATCGTGCCATCCCTTTCCATCCCCAATTGCTTTTGGGAGAGGGAGCAATGATAAACTTAACATGTGTTCTTGGTTTTAAAAGAAGCAGACGTTCTGAATAAACTGTGAACTTTAACGAACCTTCTTCCCCTTTTCAAATAAGAACAGATTTTAACCTTGCTCTTGGCGCATGATAGCCTCAGTTGCTTATGCGCCATAAAACCCCAATAAAATACAATACAATACATTCTCTTCGTCTTCTAGCTCCTTTTTGAGCTTTTCCTGTTCTTCAGCTTTCTTTACCTCTTCTTGAATAAGCTCCCAACATTCTACTATCTCCTCCGCGTCTACACCGACGTCCTCAATTGCAATAATCAGTTCCGATTTTCTTCGGAAGGGCCCACAGTCAATGCCCAATTCCCCAAAGTATAAAACCAGCTCCGGTTTGCGCAATTTCTTCCAGTCCATGACTACTGCAGCAATGGCAAGTCCCTTCACTACGTGGTTAGAGGAAACCAGTCTGCCTCTAAAACCACCCTTTATTTGCGGAAGCTTGCAAATATCCACAAGTTGTAAAACCTGGCAATGTTCCAAGAGAAGGACCGTGCCCTTATCATACCAGAGTCAGGACTGGGGGGCGCAGACCATTACACTGCAGCCATCCAGTTGATGCGATCGGGTTCAGAGGCCGGTGCTTCTGGGTACCGTGATCAGGCAGACAAGACATCGGACGGGGAGCAGTAGGTAGAGCTGGCAAAGATGTTTTATATACACTATTTACATACCAAAACAGGAAGAGAAACTTAGACAAGAAGAGCGGAGCCGCCCTGAACTCCTTAGCTACTGAGCTGCTACTTTAGCCACCGTGTATACAGTTCCACACACTAATAAAGCGTCTGCAATCCCCAGTTTTCTATCTGGGGAAATTAAGTTCAATTGGGCCTGTCCAATCAGCGGGCACGTGCGGTCAACAGAGACCCGGCCAACTGCCAGAAGCATCACTGGAACCTCCTCGCAGCTTTTCAGAAGGTCAGCAGCGCTTTTGGCGATGTCGATGTTGTGCCTGGTTATCGGTGCAATTTCGGCACCTGCAGAAAACAGGCCGTCGGCTGATGTGTCCCGCCACGTGATCTCGGGAAGGTCAAAGCTAGTCACTCTGCAGCTGGTGGTTAAGCAATGTACATTCGGCTTGGTTCCGCTTTCGGCTCCCTCCGTCAAGAAGGTTACTTGATATGAGTCCCTTCCTGCAGTTGTTTCCTATGGCAGAATAAAGGCATGACGAGGGTCGCTTCACCCGTTTTAGCCCGGCAGGGTAACTGACCGCCACAGCACGTGGGAATGGAACGCCTGTTTCAGTTTTCAGCTGCCGGAAAATCTGCATGGGGATTGGCCAGAGCCATAATCACAAGAATGCGGCGAGCCGTGGCTACTTTAGCTTCGCTCAAATTGGCCGTGATAAGCTGCTTAGCCGATGATGCCAGTGGTGCTAGTGCGGCCTCGGATTGTGATGCCAGTTATTACAATGCAGCTGCAGATGCCTCGCTGCCAGTTTGCAAAAATCGTTCTTATGCGCGCAGAGGCCACGTATTGGAATATTTAGCGCAGCGGTAATACAATCTGAAAGTTCAATAAAAAATAAGAAGTCTTCTGGGCAAATCGGAAGGGTTGGTTGGCAGTTACGCTTTTGAAAGTACTGGCATTACGAAACCTGCCTATATAAATCCGTGGCAAAATTTGTAACAGATGCAAAATCTAAGCAACAATATTACTTGGTAACAATAGCACATGTACACTGCGGTTGAGTTGAGTACGTAAGAGCTAACACGTGCATGTGTGAAGTGTGCATACAAGAAGCGCATGATCCAGCATATTTTGCTGTACATGCACCATAAACGTGAGACGAAGATTATCGCTTTTATGGGAATAGAAATGTTGTCTGCGTCCTGGCAGTCAACCAGCAAGGACATAATTGTCAGCTGCTTCAGGAAGGCTGGTATTAAAGCTGTGTGCAATTCTTCAGGTGAGGAAGACAACAATGAAGTTAGCGGAGGAGAGGCGGCGACTGCAAAGTCAGATTTTGCTGACGCTTGGCAACAGCTGTGCTAAGAAGGTGGCGTTCCTGAGGATGTTACTTCAATAACAGCGCAGGTAGGAAGAAGGGACGGGAAGGCACAAGAGAATAGAGCGCTGACTTCCAACTATTTATTTCACCAAGCGTGCCATGTATATGTATATACACCAGCAAGTGTGAAATCATAGAAAGGGAAAGGGAAACGACACTCGTCATGATGCCGCAGACTAGCACCAGGAGCCCAATATGATCAATCTAAAAATCTGAGTTCCTTCTGGCTCAAAAAGACCAATGGCAAGCTCACACACTTATCTCCCGCACGCGCAATTTTCCCAGCCTAGATAATTTCTCTCTCTGATCCTGATGTTTACTTTCAATTGGGCATAGATTAAAAGCTTATACGCATGACTTTTTCCGATACTGACGTTCACATTTATTGTCACAATTACGGCAGTGCAGGCTGAGCTGACCCTGGTTCCCTTCCTTTACGTTTTTAATGTGCTCTCTCAATCTTGTTTTAGCACATATGCCTGTCTGTCCCATATATTCGCGGCCACATCACTACACCCTCTTGAGAACTGACGAAGCGGTTTTGGTGATTATTACTGCATGGGATCTCCTTAATTGCGAATGGGTTTGTTTTCTTACATAATACTGATAGTTTCAACGGAGCAGAAAACACAACTTGAACCCCTATTCGCTTTTCGATTTTTTTTTCGGATTATGTGATGTCTGGTGCACATATGGAATTACAGCTACATTTCTGTGATCATCCTTCTCGTGTCCTTATTTTTTCTTCCTAAGCATACCTTCAGCCACAGCGCTAACAAGGGGTTCAGGGTAACCAGTATCATAAAGCCTACTAATCTGTAGCGCCAGGTCCTAACGGCGCATATGTACACAAGACTTATTTAGGGAATTGCTGATACAGTATTTCACTACACCTCGCTTTACT
Source organism: Amblyomma maculatum (assembly GCF_055883805.1). Taxonomy (NCBI): domain Eukaryota; kingdom Metazoa; phylum Arthropoda; class Arachnida; order Ixodida; family Ixodidae; genus Amblyomma; species Amblyomma maculatum. Next base: position 58,886,788 of record NC_139350.1, read on the forward strand.
AGCTTCGAGTGTGCTGATACCACAGGGAGAAGCGCTTTTTTCGCTCGAGGTTCATATCACCAACAAATGTGATCATCAAAAATCTCGAGTCGTTCGAAAAACAAATCGGAAAAAGCCATGTGTTCCAGCTTTTAATCAATGCACAATTGAAAGTAAACATCAGGATCAGGGAGTTGGAGAAATTATCGAAGCGGTGAAGATTTCGCGTGCGAGAGCTAAGTGTGTGAGTATGCCATCGGTCTTTTTGAGCCAGAAGGAACTAAGATTTTTAGATGGATGAGATTTAGCCCCTGGTGCTATGCTGTGGCATCCTGACGAGTGTAGTTTTCCTTTCTATGATTTCACACTTGCTGGTGTATATACATATACATGTCACGCATGGTGAAATAAATAGTTTGAAATCAGCGCTCTATTATCTTGTGCCTTCCCGTCCCATCTTTCTACCTGCGCTGTTATTGAAGTCATAATTCACCAACTAGCCCAACGAGCATCAATCGAGGATGTTATCTTTAAGAACTTCGTCACTAGTGAGGAATGTGCCATTACAACTGAAGAACTGGACTACAGTGCAATAATTGAAAGTGTCCAAAAGCCGCTGTGGAGGATGGGCACGACATGGACCAAGACATCGAGGAGGCAATGCAGACACCTACGACAACAGAAGTGCTCAATACCATTGACATTTTACGTAGGTAAGCTGGCGTGCAAGAGCACGAACAAGCATTGGTAGCGGTAGCCACCTATGAGCGCTACATAACGCCGACGCTCATGAGCAAACGTCGGGCAAAAATAACAGACTTCTTTACCGCATCATGAAGTGGGCTGCCTTATGCACAAATTGTATAATAAAGGTTCCTTATTTTTGAATTTTGCTTCAGATAGCTCGCCCCAATCTTTTACTCCGCGGTGGCTGGGTGGTCACGGCATTGGACTGCTAATTCGGGTGACGCGGTGGCTGTTTCAATGGAGTCGAAACGCATGGGCTCGTATACTGTATGTACGACGTTGGTACACGTTAAACCTCAGGTAGTCGAACTTTTTGCAGCCCTTCGCTACGATGCGACGAACACGCGGCAGGCGGAGGACCGCCAAAGCATTGCCGCTCGTCGCTGTCACTCCGGTTCTAGGTTTTTAGAAATTTTCGTGCGTCGCCCGGAAGCAGCTCGCGAGGCAGCAAATCTCAGAAGGCTTTCGGGTACTCAACTTTCGTTCTGACTTTTTTTTTTTTTTTTGCGAGCGAAGATTGTTTTCCTGTCCGGTTTGAGCGAAGAACCTGCAGATGCTCACTTCGTTTAATCTGTGCATATATGAGCGCATCAAGACCATTCAGTAAAAGCTTGCTGGGTAGTAAAGGAAGAAAAAGGCTAGTGTGGCTGGCTATAGATATTGTTAATTTTCGAAAGGAGCAAGCGGAAGTCTCTGCTTGCATCGCAGTGTAGAAGTGTACCACTAAACTGTGACCTTTTTTATCTTTTTTTTTTTACACTCGATTTGATACAAAAAATTCATCACTGTTCTACCGTACGCCATCCTATTTAGTGTTAGAAACGGGATATAGCGTAATTGTACTCCCCCTGACCGAACAACGAGGCGACGGTAACAAAGCAACGCTGAAAACGCGCCTCTGTTGCAGAGTTCCGTCGCTCCGTGCGGTGTGCGCCAGCGGCAACGACAGGCATTGGCGGCGGCGCGGGACTGATCGCCAAGGTTTGTCGCTTCATGCGGTTACCGCTGAACGCCATAAACCAAAACCATCACGCCCTGTCCCATGTTGTCGCAGTCGCTGGTTGATGAATCGCGTCCTGCCGAGCGCACGGTGCACAAAGCCAGCATAACCAGCTGCGCTGTTCGCTGTTTTGCAGGGACTATCGGCCCTCTTGCTTGAGCGTCTCATTCCCATCAGCCCGCGAGAGCACGTGATCGGTCGCTGTATTGCTTGACGCCATGAATGAATTTCCACTGCGCCACTTGGTTTCGTTTTCGGTTATACCGCACCCTTATTAGCAGTCGTTGCAGCAACACGTGAATCTAGCTCGCGCTAATTTTTCAGTGGCGATATTTATCTCTATTTACTAGTCAAGATTTTGAGATATTCGCAATTCGCTGAGGAATGAAATGCATGGCGCGGTGGGGAGCGGCTGAGCTCCTCAAAAAAATTGGACTGAATCGATATTTTCAGATATGTGATTTTGTGGCAACGAAGCTTTACTGAACTACTCTTGCCGCTATATTCTCTTGATGTTCCCTCTAAAATTGCTCGTAAAATCATCGCGAATGCACGTGGGCAAAATGAATGGAATGGCAGTGTTCGAAGAATGCGCGATTTCATTTGTGGCATTGAAAGACAAAAACCTCGATGCAACGAAGTTCACGATATAGCGAAGTTTTTTCTGGAAACGTACTACTTTGTTATAGGTTCAACTGTAGTTTAAAGATATCGTTAGCACATGAGTAATACAATCGTGAACTAGTGGAAAATTGTGGAGTGCAATTTCAATGCACACCTGAGTAGTGTCCATAATAGTCACTTGGTCTGCGGCTTAAAGTCAGTCAAACTTCTGTGCTTTAAACAAAGAAAACAAAATCATAGGGTAAATCTCTGCCCATTAGGTATTACAGCAGTTTTACTAGTGATCACCTTTCTCAAATGAAATAGCAACTGTACATACAATGGGTCCGGTTCACCCAAAACAGTTCAGGCTATATGGGACACCAGAAGGGCAGGGCTCCAAAAATGTTAACCACCAGGTGCTCCTTAACGCGTATTGATATTGCACAGAACGTGGCGTCTTGCGTTTTCCCTCCATCAAAGAGGCTGACCCTTGGCTTCAGTATTAGAATGCCCAACCACAGAACCACTATGGTAAGGGCAGACAAGGTAAACATTCTTATCATTGTCATGTATACACACGAGTCATGCCACACATAGACTGAAAAGAGGTTTCAAGAGTTTATAGATGATCACAAAATAATCACAAGCCCTATATAAGTGTGCATACCTGACTGGCATCCACCAAGGATGGAGGGTTTGCTGCACCAATTCCACAAAGTGTTTCCACCTGTAGTGCCTCCTGAAAAAACAAAAAACGTTCTAAAGTTGAGGTTGCAGTTCTAGCGCATTAATCAGCAAAATACTAATATATCTTTGGTTTAGCCATTAAGCTGCAAACTTTCCCTCCACTTTCCAAAGTAGCCATTGTTACAGTTGCTCTCTTGACAACAAGCCTCATGTTACACATTCCTCCACCTACACTGAAACCTGTTTTATCTATGGTAGCCACCCTGAACAGGAACATTTTACAACTAATTAGCCAAGTAAGACATGGCCACTTCACCATGCTATAGACCTTTGCGCAAAATTGTTGCCATCTGCCGGACCTTCAGCAGACCGAGCCACACGATGCCATGTTGAAGGGTTGAGTGAGTCGGCCGCGCTGCTGCGGCTGCTGCCGTCGTACTGGCTGCATCTGTTCAGTGCTTTCGTTTTCATGCTGTTTCCTCGCATTTAGAGCAAAACATGACAGAAGAATAGAGGATGCACTTGTACATGCTGCCTAATAAAGCAGTACTGCATTGTCAAAACTTGGAACAGCAACGTCAGCTCCACAGTACAGAGGGCAAAAACTACGTTGCCGCTTCTAATTTCCCTCTGCTCCGGCGGATTCCTTAATGCACTGCTGAAACTCTCTGCGCTTCTAATTTCCCTCTGCTCCGGCGCATTCCTTAACGCACTGCTGGAATACGCGTCTATGAATGACATTGCTGATGACATTGCCTTGCTAAGTAACTCGGGGGACCAATTGCAACAAATGATTAATAATCTGGACAGGAGAAGCAGAAAGGTAGGCCTAAAAATCAATATGCAGAAGACTAAGCTAATGTTCAACAGCCTGGGAAGGGAAAAGCAGTTTAATATAGGTAGCAAAGCGCTGGAAATGGTAGGCGAATATGTCTACTTAGAACAGGTAGTGACCGCTGATCCCGACCACGAAAAGGAAACAACTAGGAGAATAAAATTGAGACGGAGTGCATTTGGAAGGTATTTATTCAAACATTATGACTAGCAGCTTACCACTATCACTCAAGAGGAGAGTGTAAAACAGTTGCATCCTACTAGCACTCGACTACAGGGCTGAAACATGGAGGTTAACAAAAAGTGTCCTGCTTAAGTTGAGGACAACGCAGAGGGCTCTGGAATGAAAAATGGTAGGTGGAGATAGGAAGCGTGCAGAGTGGGTCAGAGAAATAACTCAGGTTACTGACAGCATTTTTGAAATTAAGAAAAACAAATGGGTAAGGGCAGAACATGTAGCCCTACGAGAGGACAACCGATGGTCTCTGAGAGCAACTAATTGGATTCTAAAGGAAGGTAAGTGTAGCAAAGGGTGACAGAAAATTAGGTGGGTGGATGAGGGGAAGAAATTCGCAGGGGTCAAGTGGATGCAGCTAGCACAATACTGGGTTAATTGAAGGAAAATGAGAGAGGCCTTCGCTCCGCAGTGAGAATAGTGCGGCAAATGATGATATTGATAAGTTGATGATAAGTTTGACATTGCTTCTGGGTGTAAAACACGCCTGCAATGTGATTACATTGTGTCGGCCATCGCAGGAGACTTTCATGTCCAGGGCGGGCCATGTTTAACATGTTACTACGCTTGCCGCTCGACCTCACTATTTGGCGTTCGATAGTATATTGTGCGAATATGTGTACATGAAGGAGCTTGACATGTTTGTTTTTTAATCTAAGATATATGCTTAATAAACACTGCACTGCGATAAACCTGAAAGCGTTCACAATAAGGCGCGCGCACTACTGTTCCCATGCCTTGTGTGGATGTTTCGCGGCAGATGTATTTCTTTAGCATGTAAACAACCAAAACATAACTCCAAACGACATGAATTTGCAGACAAAACAGAGCAATTTAACGACGTGATTTCGCGCGCTGATCCTCTTCAGATAGCTTGATCCTGTTGCCGTCACATTGTGGTTCCATTTCGTGAAAATCGATACATTACCAATATATTATTTATCAAAAATCAATAACTTAGCCTGCGTAGTCACAACACCGGTGTACGCCTTATACCCAGACTCAATGTCAAGCGTGGACGCGTAATCGAGGAATACATTTTTTTTTTTGTTCTAATTAAAGAAAACAGTCTGACACCTTTGGAGTGCTATGCTTTCTATCGGCAGGCCTGGATATATACATATGTAGAAAATCTCTGGAGAGCTTGTATGCGTGAAGCAGTAAATTCTGGGATGAGTATGCCCAAAAAGCCTAGCAAATCACGAGCAACACTCTTGCATATGTTTTACATGAAAATGCTTTGCGAAATCTTTCTACATAAAAATGAAACACGCTGTGGGCGACATATTTCATCGGCCTTGGCACTGAGTTTGAATTTGAAATCTTTCCAAAGCAGGCTAAATAAGATATCATTTTACAATTTAGGGTCGCTATTGAACGAAAGATAAAAGGGAACCTACAATGCAAGAACCATGCGACAGCAGATTAACAGGCCACAAGAAAAAAAACTGATTGGACATACCTTGCTGCTTCTTTACTTCAACAACCTTATTTTACCTTTGCTTACAGCAAACGAAATAAAAGTATGTCGGTATTATTGACGACTACGAGCAATAACCCAGCGGCCATGCAGCCCCTATACTATTCCGCTTGCCATTCCTTGATTCAGCTATCTTCAAACATGACAAACACTCATTGCGGTCGCTAGATGACAACACTTTTGCATAAGGTCTATAGCATTTTCAGACTACAGATCTTCCTTTCCTGGCTTCAGTGGTGTCGGCATAACCGCTGAGCAGCTATAGGATAGCTGGCACTCCCAACCTCTGACGCAAGATTCTGCACAGCCTTCTGTAACCCTCCATGTCCGAAACACAGACATCTCGGATGTTCTGGTGAATGGCAGCATTCGAATCATAAGAGACAAAGGCGAAGTTCAAAAGTACCCATAATATGGTACCCCAGGTGGCCACACAGAGGGCCTGTGTGCCTCAAATTCTCTTGCAAAATAATGTTTCTTCCTCCTCCTCCTCCTCAGCATTTTGCTTCCATCAAAATGAGAGTGGCACAGAAAGAAACCACACCTTTATTTGTTTATATATATTTTTTACTCACATACCTCACAGGCTCCAACTGGAGTATTATGTGAGGGGGGTTACATAAAAAACTGGGGTGCGGAAAGAAGCAAATAAAACAGTTATTTGAACATCGTTACACAAATAGTCAAGTTGAATGCAGTTAGAAAAACTTCAGATCAAGAGCTGACCACGACACCAATCAGCCACTCAAATGATACCCTAAGCAATGCATTTTTACCAAATAGAATCATTAGCCGTTATTTACAACACTGAAATTAAGAAGTGAAGCTCTCATTTCCTATTCCTGTCTATTTATTTGACCATACAATGCAAAAGAAAATACTCTTGGCAATGATATCTTTATTTCCATGACAACAGCTATATAAACAGGCAACAAAAGGAAGTGAAATAAATGCCCTAAGCTTATGTGTCGCAGACTGCGCGCAAACTATCATGCAGTGGAATGTTTACTTTATGTACCTCTACTATGTAAAAAGATACTGTCCATGTCTACCTTTAGGCTTCTGAAGTGTCATGAATAGAAGTCTGCCATCAAGGACAAAATTTACTGGACCACTCCACAGCAGCATATCATGCACCCGCTCGTGGTAACACACCAGTTGACGAGACTGGCTCTAGGAGCATACGTGTCCTTCCTTACGAACTAGCATGCTATTTTTCTGGCATTGAGCTGCTGCTTATTGATTACCAGGGACGTGCTGCAAGGCACTGTTGCAGCAGTGGAACTCTGCTCACCCACCACAGCGAGCAGGTGCCTCTTATTCCCTTGCTCGGCCACTTTCACAACGTTGTGATAATGCATATCTTCGGCACTACTCCGTGCAGCGTATTAGCATTAATACACTGCCACATGCAACGCACTCATTACAAAAAGTTCCAGTCTGCACGTCGCTGCTCCTTTATATTTGCACAGGCAGACAAGATGTTGCAAACTTGAGCATGCACTGGGGAGCACCTATACATAATACCAATGAATCAGGTTAATATTGTAGATAAAAACAAATTATAGAATACTGGCATTGTGGGTACTGGTCATACTTGCTCAAGATATCAATTGTATCTCTTCATGAGTTATCGCTTATGCAAACACCTGGGGCCGAATTCGCTAAGGTTCTGTATGTTTGGTGACCACACCTTAACTGATGCAATAGAAATACCAACTATTTCCTTTGTTGGTAGATCATTGAATATGTAGCCCCCATTGCAAAACTACATTCACAAGAACTGTGGCAGGGTCCATTCATATTAAAATGCATGGAGTGTGGTGGCTCATAGTGGCACAATTGCGTTTTGCTACATTTGAATCAAATTAGCAGATGAGGAAGGTTGGGCAAGTTGGTGACAGTATTCTTGGTACCAATGGCATTACCAGAAATATTTTAGGGGGTTTTATAAGTTGCCGGCCGAATACAACAGACAAAAAAGACCAACAGGAAGGGGAGATCGGGGAAAGGAAGGTGGATGCAATGTTCAGAAAATTTTGGGGGCGTTCTCTGACACCGAACGCCCCCCCTCCAGGATAAGTCCCTGCTTGGCCAGCCCTAGCACACACACACACACACACACACACACACACACACACACACACACACACACACACACACACACACACACACACACACACACACACACACACACACACACACACACACACACACACACACACACACACACACACACACACACACACACACACACACACACACACACACACACACACACACACACACACACACACACACACACACACACACACACACACACACACACACACACACACACACACACACACACACACACACACACACACACACACACACACACACACACACACACACACACACACACACACACACACACACACACACACACACACACACACACACACACACACACACACACACACACACACACACACACACACACACACACACACACACACACACACACACACACACACACACACACACACACACACACACACACACACACACACACACACACACACACACACACACACACACACACACACACACACACACACACACACACACACACACACACACACACACACACACACACACACACACACACACACACACACACACACACACACACACACACACACACACACACACACACACACACACACACACACACACACACACACACACACACACACACACACACACACACACACACACACTGTGCCTCCCTCGTCTAGCACTGATAGAAGAACCATGCTTTATTCCTTATTGAAAGAACACTTCAACTCTTATGCACAAGTCACAGTACTAAATTTTTCTATTGCTCTCCTCAATGTTACACTAACTTATGGTTTCTGCTTGTACGTAGATCTCAAATGCTAAATCGAGACCACGGTGCCCACCTGACCCTTCAAAAGTAAGAAGACAGTAAACTACCATTTTAGAAATGTGCTGTTTACAGCACTGCATTTGTTGTTTCATTTTCTAATATGGCCATTTATTATGATGCGTTTAAAAGCGCTGAAGGGCGTAAAAGCTCCTGGGTAAGTGCATGAGACGCGCCTGACCATGCCAGTTAGTCAGCCGGGTGCCAGTAGTGCTACAAGAACCTAGAAGCACACTCTTGATGACCAATAAGAAGCAACCCAAAGCATAAAAATCAGCATGCTTTAAGGAAAGGATTGGGTATGCTCCCAACATTGGCCTCGTCACAAGGCATTTCACTGTTACAGTATGTGCAGACATCTACTAAATGAGCGGCTAGTCAAGTTTAGGAAAGTAACAAACATCTTCATTTTGTTTTCGACACTGAATATTGCTAAGAACAATGAAGATGAAGCGAGCAGTGCCACAGGCATGAGCACTTGCTCCAGGCCTGCTCCCATTATAAAAAACCATCGCATCACCATCGGTCATGCTCTTTTTTCACTAGCTTCCCACCCTGTAAGAATAATTTTCTAATCTTTAGTGTCAGGTAGAACTCAACACTGGGGCCCCAAAAGCCCTTCAAAAGAGGTATTCTGGCTGTACATCATCATGGCTTAGCCAGCTGCCAAGCAACTCATCTTTGGAACTGCTGCAGGTACCACTTCTTACACAACAGCAAAAGCAGAAGGCAATTTTCGGAGATAAGCGCAGGGATCCCATTCCTCAGTGCGCTTACCTTTTGCTGCTCCCTGCCCTTCTGCCATGTGCAAGGTGGGTATTCAATTCCACTTCAATATTCTCTGCGAACACATGCAGACAGAAACAAATCAATTAGAGTTTGCAACCTCGTTATTACGTAATTAACAAGAAGCTGATGTTTGCAAGCTTACTTCATGCACTGCGCAAACAGCGTAATGCATGCATCAATTGCAAACATTTTTGACAAGTGACCCACATTTGAGAACCCCTTGCATGCAAGCTACAATGAAAAACATTGTTTACAGCAAAGAGAAAGCCTTAAAGGAGCCCCAAAAATGCTATTTAAGCACATTGTTCTGTCTCTTGGTTACGTAGATAGTGGCGCTATTACTGGTGGTTGTTTTGTGTATTATCCAGCATTTAACGTTCTAAGTTGCTCGCGAAATATCAGTTCGGGCCACTGAGGGTGGTTGCACACAGTGGCCGTTATTGGCAGCGGATGTGATATCACTGGGTGGAGGTTTGATGATTGGACGAGCAATACATTCACAGCTTAAAGGGCTCATAAGTAAATATATGTTCTGTCATATTCTTGTGTTTTCTGTAATATCGACAAAGCCAGCATGTTTGCTTTCGCCAGAGCATTCCAAAGTATTAGAAAAAATAAACATTGCTACAGGCTCTGGCTATTGCTCTGCCTCGGGGAACTTTGCGTCTCTCTACATAAATGGATTTGGCAAGTATAGCTACCCTCTATGCACGGGCAAACTCCTGCCTATACAGCTCGTTTCTCGCAGGTGATATCTTGTTGAATTTCGCGCTGCCATGAGAACGAAAACTAGGCAGCACCATGCTACTCGAGCAGCGAAGGCACAAGAAGAATGTGTTTTTATATATTTTCCTCTCAGAATGAGCGAAAAAAAAATATGGATGGAAGCTCTGGGCATTTACGAGCAACTAAAGTGGCGGGTGTGCTCACATTTCACTCGAGTATGCCCTCGAAACTCCTTCGAAGGTTCACCAAAGATTCGGCATTCGCTGGCTACAAGCAACAGCGGCAACGATGCAACGCGGTGCTGGTGGCGGCAGGCACTTACGCAAAACATCGATTGAAAAAAGTAACTATCATGCGCATTGGCTGAGCAGTGAAAGCTCGTACCGATCGGAGCCTATCGATGTTCATACACAATAGAGTTTGCAATGTTTTCAATGCTGCTCTTTTTTCAAAGACTCATCATCACGAGTAACGTTCCTGGCAGCAGCTCACTGTGCTCTCACCTGTCGACTTAGTGTTTAGTCAGATTAACACGCTTGAGCACACTTATTGAGAGCTTACATCCCTTGGATTATTTATAATATTGCGTTACCATCGGCTGCGTGGATTGTCAGCAGCGCAGGAAGGTCAGCGAAATTTCCCGCAAGCGCACCATTCCTTTTTTTTGCCTAGCGGTCTGCTTCATTGTCACTAGGAAAAACAACTGATGTATTTACAACTATGGGACACACGTTTCCTTTCTTCTTGCCGAATCATCTGTTGACGCAATGCGGATAAAAGGTATTTTCAGCCAATCCTGCGGTTTTTTTTTCTCAATGACTTGAAAACATGCATGCCAAATGGCATTGATCAAAAACTAAAATAGGAATTTATCAGCTGCGTGCTGGGTGCTTTCTTTTGAAAAGCAAACCATTTGATTTTTCCTCGCAGGACTCAAATTCGGAACACATTCACAGGAATGAACCAGGCTGTATTCCATTTAAGCAATGAACCAATATGCCTTTGAATGCGTCTTTGCAATAGTTTGATAAGCGTCATCATCAGCATTAGTGCAAATGTCTCAGATCCCTTTGAGGTGTGCAGAAAAGTTAAAGATTAAAGCAATGAAAGATGAATGTACACAAATAAAGCCTCTATTCACTGAAGATGGCCGCTTCAAATGCAAAGCTGGTGGCACATGTGATGATGCCATAGGCTCCTCACTGTAGGTTGTTGGAGGCTCCATCCTCCCTCCTCCTCCTCCCCCTTCCTCACTGCGGCCTTAACACGAACCCCGATAGGTAGTACATACAACTGGGCGCTGTGCACCGCTTTGAAAAAGTCGCCGCAAGCCACCAGCTGACGGCCACTTGCCCCGGGGACGGCTGTTGTTGCAGCGAGCGTCTTTCGCTTCTTTTTCTTTCTTTTCTATTTACTCTTCTCTCCGCACGAGGCAGCGGAGGTGGCTCAGCTACACAGCCAGTAGCAGGCACGTGCATTTTCTTTTCCTTCTTCCTGCAGCCACAACAACGGCCACTTGCCAACCCGCGAGCCACCAGCTGACAGCTACTCGGCTCTTCCACTAAGGGACCCAGTAACTCAGCTTCCGACAATAGTTTTGTTTCTCTCTCTAGTGACGTGCAACTGCTGATGCTGTTACTGTTAGCCCTACTGTCATTGCAATGAGAGACAAATAGGGAAAGGGTACGCCCATGTAAACATAGTTACAGCACTTGCCTGCCAATTCTTCACCATTTCCATGATAAAATTTCTCCTCTTGCGGGCATCTCCTGGCATGCCAACACAAGTAAGCCTGCCTTTCTCAACATTCTTTGTAGTCTGTGGCATGTATGCTTTCACAAGCGATACGTGCACGAAAGCTTTCCCCCGTCGTCGCATACCGTCCAATACCATCACAGCCAAAATAGAAGGGTTGGTCCACCTCATGGTCTACAGAATGGAGCAAGCTTTAACGGGGCCCGGCGACGAAGTGTTGCCGCGGTTCACGCCTTTCATATATAGCTTTATTAGCATGCAATGCTGCTATGTTCAAGTCCGACTTGCAGGCTGCCACTTGATATATGACTTATTTCATACAGCTGCACAAAATGAATCACTGCATTGTCGTGGCGGAAGGGCTTGCCAAACTCGATGAAGTCGTGAGCTCTGCTGTGTAGGGCCACCCGAGATAGACAGGTCACGGTAGAGAGTTGTGACAAAATGTGGTTCACTGGAGAAGGTAATGGCAACCCACTGCAGTATTTCCTGCCAAGAAAACCCTATGGCCATTCATAATAGCATTAATGATATGGCGCCCTTTCTTGTGAATGAGGATATTTGCATTGTTCTATGGTTCCGGTACCGTCGATGACACCAGGCACTGCGTATACAGGGTGGCCAGTTTTTCTAGCACAATATCCCCCCGTCCTTCAGCAAGGACTCTAAGGACCTTAAAAATTACAGACCAATCAGCTTACTGTCTGTTACGTATAAGGTATTTGCTAAGGTAACCGCTAATAGAATCAGGACAACCTTAGACTGTAATCAAGCAAAGGATCAAGCAGGATTTAGGAAACGGTACTCTACTATCGATCATATTCATACCATAAATCAGGTGATAGAAAAATGCTCGGAATATAACCAGCCCTTATACATAGCATTCATTGATCACGAAAAAACATTTGACTCAGTTGAAACCTCGGCGGTGATGCAGGCATTGCGGAAATCAGGGGTTAGACGAGCCGTACGTGAAAGTGCTGGAAGATATATATATACTGGCTGCACAGCAACCATAGTTCTGCATAAAGAAAGTAACAAAATTCCTATAAAGAAAGGTATTAGGCAAGGAGACACAATCTCCCCAGTGCTATTCACATCTTGTTTAGAGGAAGTATTCAGAGACTTGGAATGGGAGCAGTTAGGTATAAGGGTAGATGGAGAATACCTCAGCAATCTGCGATTTGCTGATGACATTGCCTTGCTAAGCAACTCGGGGGATGAACTACAAATAATGATTGATGACCTAGACAGAAAACGTAGAAAAGTAGGCTTGAAAATAAATAAGGAGAAGACTAAGGTAATGTTCAATAGCCTCGGGAAGGAACAGCAGTTTGCACTAGGTAGCGAAATACTGGAAGTAGTAGGCGAATATGTCTACTTAGGACAGGTAGTAACAGCAAATCCGGACCATGAAAAGGAAATAACAAGAAGAATAAGATTGGGATGGAGCGCATTTGGCAAGCACTCGCAGATTATGACTAGCAGCTTACCGGTATCGCTCAAGAGGAACGTATACAACAGTTGCATCTTGCCTGTACTCACCTATGGGGCTGTAACGTGGAGGCTAACCAAGAGAGTTCTACTTAAGTTGAGGACAACCCAGAGGGCTATGGAACGAAAAATGGTAGGGGTAACATTAAGAGATAGAAAGCGTGCAGAGTGGGTCAGAGAAATAACTCAAGTTACCGACATTCTAGTGGAAATTAAGAAGAAATGGACATGGGCAGGACATGTAGTGCGAAGAGAGGATAACCGATGGTCGCTGAGGGTAACAAACTGGATTCTAAGGGAAGGAAAGCGTAGCAGGGGCGGCAGAAAGTTAGGTGGGCGTATGAGATTAAGAAGTTCGCAGGGATCAAGTGGATGCAGCTAGCACAGAACCGGGTTAAGTGGAGAAATATGGGAGAGGCCTTCGCCCTGCAGTGGGTATAATCAGGCTGCTGCTGCTGATGATGATGATGATATGGCGCCGGAAGATGAGCCCCCAGGTTGGAAGGCGTCCCACATGATTCTGGGGATGAACAAAGGGCGATTCCTAGTAGATCCAGGACGAATGAAGCGGCTGGGCTACAGCCAAAAGGACGCTCAGTTGTGAATGTGTCGGGAAGCGACCGGAAAGTCCGATGTTGCAAGGAGATATACTACATAGAAACATGGAATGTAAGATCTATGACGCAAGGTAAACAGGATGTCGTCAAGCGAGAAATGGACAGATTGAACATTGATATCTTGGGTATCAGCGAGCTCAAGTGGACTGGAATGGGAGAATTTAATTCCGGCGACCATTATGTCTTTTAATGTGGGCACGAATCCAAGATTAGGAATGGGGTCGCTCTCATAGTAAACAGAAGAATGAGAAAATCAGTGCTAGGGTACTACCCCAAAACGACCGAATGATTTCACTTCGGATCCAAGGTCCTCTTTCAACATAACAGTTATCCAAGTCTATGCACCAACCACTACTGCTGAAGAAGCTGACGTTGAGAGATTTTAGCGGACGTGCAATGCCTTTTAGACAGCACTCCATCATCAGACGTCCTTTTTCTCATAGGAGACTGGAATTCTGAGGTGGGGAGTGAAGAAATATCCGGAATTACAGGCAAGTTCGGTCTTGGTGAGCCAAACAAAGCTGAGCAGAGGCTAGTAGAGTTTTGTCAAGAAAACAACCTGACCATAGCGAATACTCATATTTAACAGCACAAGAGGCGCCTGTACACATGGACTTCACCAGACGGTCTGCACAGGAATCAGATTGATTATATTCTTTGCCGGCAGAGATGAAGAAGCACTATAAAAGCAGTAAAAACAAGGCCAGGGGACGATTGTGGCACCAATCATCCGCTTCTTGTTGCCAAATTTAAGTTTCGATTGAGGAAAACGCAGAGAACTAGGCCTTTGAGGTACGATCTGGATCAAATTTCATCAGAATATGCTGTGGAAGTGAGGAATCGATTTCATGAATTAGATCTAGAAGACAGAGAGCCTGAAGAGATGTGGACTGTTGTTCGTGATATATTACAAGAAGTTGCCACTAAGGCAGTTCCAAAGCAAAAGATATGCAAGAAAGGAAAATGGTTATCTGAAGAGGCTTTACAAAAAGCAGAGGAAAGGAGGATGGGAAACGCTATGGGGGAAAGATAAAGATACAAGGTTCTCAATTCGGATTTTCAGAAAATAGCAAGGAGAGATAAGAATACCTTCCTGAACATACAGTGCCAAGCAGTTGAGTTCAACTGCCAATTAAGGAACACAAGAGTTGTGTATAAGACAATAAAAGTATCAAAGGAGGCTGCTGTGCTAATCTGGGCGTGATAAAGGACCAACGAGGCAAGGACCTCACTGAAGCCTCAGAGATAAAGAGGTGGCAAGAATACACAGAAGAACTGTACAAGAAGGACCCGGATGTGCAAACTCACCATAAGACGGTTGTGATCACTGATCTCGAGCCGGGCATCCTGAAGAGTGAAGTTGAATGGGCCTTAGCCAGCCTTGCTAAGAACAAAGCTAGCGGAACGGATGGCATTCCAGCTGAGTTGCTTCAAATCCTCACCCATGATGCTGTTAACATTCTGCATACATTATGTCAGAAGATTTGGACAACCCTGCAGTGGCCACAGGATTAGAGAAGGTCAGTTTACATTCCCATTCCAAAGAAAGGCAGTGTAAAAGATTGTTCCAACTACCGCACGTTCGCGCTTATTTCGCATGCTAGCAAGGTGATGCTGAAAATCCTCCAAGGTAGGCTGCAGCAGTATGTGGATCGGGAGCTTCCGGACGTGCAAGCTGGGTTTCGCAAGGGCACAGGAACTAGAGACCAGATTGCCAACCTTCGCTGGATTATGGGAAAAGCGAGAAAGTTCCAGAAATCCATCTACTTCTGCTTTATGATTATGCGAAAGCATTTGACTGCGTAGATCACAGCAGATTGTGGCAAGCTCTCCAAGAGATGGGAGTTCCAATTCACCTCATCTGTCACCTCAGGAACCTGTATGAAGGGCAAGAGGCCACAATCAGAACTGGGCATGGTCTTACTGATTGGTTTCCGATTGAGAAAGGAGTGAGACAAGGCTCCATACTGTCGTCCTGCCTATATAACCTATACGCAGAGTGCATCATGAGGAAGGCCGGTCTGGACGAGTCCTCAGCTGGAGTGAAGATTGCTGGGAAACGTATCGACAACCTTAGATATGCGGATGATACGACTTTAATGGCAGAAAGTGAAGTGGAACTCAAGAGACTTTTGATGCGCGTACAAGAAGAGAGTGAGAAACTTGACCTCAAACTGAACATAAATAAAAGACAAAGATCATGGCGCCTTGCCCTATCAAGTCCTGGAGCATCAAAGGACAAGAAATGGAAGCTGTGACAGTTTTTT
This sequence comes from Amblyomma maculatum, assembly GCF_055883805.1. Taxonomy (NCBI): domain Eukaryota; kingdom Metazoa; phylum Arthropoda; class Arachnida; order Ixodida; family Ixodidae; genus Amblyomma; species Amblyomma maculatum. The sequence continues at coordinate 58,902,936 of NC_139350.1, forward strand.
TTTTCTTGGGCTCCAAATATACCCCGGAAGGAGACTGCAGCCATGAAACTAGGAAACGCCTGCTTCTGGGAAAGAGAGCCATGGTTAGCCTGGACCGCCTAGTAAAGGGCAGGGACATTAGTATACCAACCAAGATCCGTATAACCCGTGTTATGGTCTTTCCTGTTGTGATGTATGGATGCGAGAGTTGGACTGTGAAGAAGGCTAACCGCCGAAGAATTGACGCGTTTGAATTGTGGTGCTAGCGGAGTCCCTTGAGAGTTCCGTGGACTGCCAGAAGATCACATCAGTCGATATTGTCGATCTTAAACCTTGACTGCTCATTGGAGGGTCAAATTCTGAAGTTAAAGCTGAGCTACTTTGGTCGTCTGATGAGAAGAGAGGAGTCACTGGAGAAAGATTTGATGTTGGGAAAGGTGGAGGGTCGCCGGAGAAAGGTTAGGCAGCGAACGCGATGGTTAGATTGCATCCTCGAGGCACTACAGATGAAGTTATGTGATGTTAGGAAGATAGTGAGAGACCGGAAAGCGTGGCGTGCCATTGTCCATGGGGTCACGAAGAGTCGGACACGACTGAACGACTGAACTGAACTATGCACATTCCTTTTTAAAAAGTAGTCACTGAAATACATTTTATGCTGATCACGCATGCACACTGAAAGGAAGCTCCTCAGCATACATTTTTTGTGTGAGTAAAATCAATGGTTTCGAGAGAAGTATCAAATTGTGTGCACTTACTTGTAATGTACCTGTATCCTATCCATGATGCGATGATGGCTAGAAATTTTATACCATCTATAATCGAAGCTCACATTTACACTGACTCTCTAGCGGATATAAAACAGCTCAAGAGAGTTACAAACCTAAGCGTTACCCAGGAGTTACATGCTCTAAATAAGAAAATAACAAAACGCATTCAGGTTCATTGGATACAAGAAGACGGTAATAACATAGATCATAAAAAACGGATACGCGTACACACCAAGCCCCTAACACGAATGCCTCGCCCCCAAGCCTCCCATTTGATCCTCGCTCCACTTTCCCAACATTAGTATCTGTTGCAAGGAAAAGTGCACGTTTCTTTATTCCCTCGTCCACTTAATCCATCCCTCATAACATTAAGAGAATGGAGGAGGTGTCCCTTGCAAGGATTAGGGCCCTTACCCCGTCGGTCACGTGCCGACGGGCTCTGAAAATGATGCAGTGCAGAGCACATGCCCTAAGTGTACAAGGCTAACTGCCGAGGTGGATCTTCGCCACCTTTTATGGACGTGCCCAGGAATGCAGCCGTCAACAATAAGACAACGACAAGAAGTTGGACAGTCGCCTACAAAAGAGGAACATTTACACTTGTGGCCAATGGACAATATTAGGAGCCGGAGCTTGGTCTGGTTTTTTGAAGAAAAAAAACTGCATGATTTCTTTTAAGAAAACAGCCTCATTCTATGCCACATGGCAAGCCTTTGAATAAAAGAATGGGTGCACTTCTGGGTGACCATCTTTCTACTAGTGAAATGCAGGACATGATGGGGGGGGGGGGGGGGGGGGAGGGAATGACATGGTCAAAAATTATCAAATTTAGAATAATTTATTTCTCAACTTCTGGCGTAAAATGTTATTTTACAATATTTTCACATCTGTCTGAAACAAGGCAAGAGAGAAAATAATACAAGTTGAAGTTCATATACATGTATGTAAACAACACTATTTTATACAACTCTGTTATCATTGTAGGATATGCTCTGGCACATTGTTGATCTGAGATACACATGCCACTTCCAACCGGTGACGAGATGTGGTTCCTATTTTACACTGTGCTGTGCTGTTCCGGCATCCTTTCCCAAACGAATTTAAACCATTTCATGCTGTTTGTTGATGCAGTATTCATACTACTTTTAGAAGAGTTGAGCGAAGAACAGCTACAGCATACTGGTAAGTTCAAAAATTTTATTCAGCTCTGTTGTTTCAATATTTTCTTGATTCACAGTTTTGTAACAATTATGCATGACATAAAAGAGATTAATAAGAAAGGTACATATAACATATTTCAAAATGTACAGGGATTGCAATCACTGGCTTCAATTAAACTAAGTGAGAGCTATAAGTATTGTCATTTACACATCCTTCAGGCAAAGCAGTTGCTAGAGGTCACAACATAATAACAATAATAATAATAATAATAATAATAATAATAATAGCTGTTCCACTACTAACAGTTGAGTTTGTACTTTTGGTGGATTTGCCCTTCTGCAAAGAATCAGTGGTTAGGGCACTTGACTGCTGTGCCCAAGGATGCGGGTTCAAATGCAGGACATGACTGCCGCTTTTCAGTGGAGATGAAAAGCAAGGCACCCGTGTACTGCATGACGCCAGTGCACTTTGGAAACCTCCAGGAGGTTAAAATGACCCGGAGCCCTTCACTGTGGCGTCCCTCGTAACCCGAGTCGTTTTGGGATGTTAGGCCTCATAAACTAGACTAAATAAAATTTAGGTAGATTACAATCACACTGTGGTAAACAGTAGCATAGTACTATGTAGATATAATGTGAGCTGTTAACTGGTATACTTAACACCATTGTGGATATTACGCATTAAATAATCCAGCGCATTTTACAAAGCATGATTTGAGTTAACAAGGTATCATTTCACTTTATCAGGGATAAACAATTGTAAGCCATGCAGAGCATAAAATTTTATTTGTTGGACAATTGAACTAACCAGATCCATGTGTGAGATTGTGCATGAAGATGCCAATGTATGCCTTATAGTCATATTTTAGCATATGGCTAAAATGAATAATATTCACCAGGAAAATAAAATGGGCACCCAGACCAATTCAGCAGATCCTATCACAACAGGCTGAACAAACCAAACTTCCCTGCCTTTGCAATTGTTTTGCTCATTGTACAGAATGTTTTGCCTGTGCTAATACATGCTTTATTTGTTCTTTTCTGTGGTGCAGGTCACTTGCTGCAGGCGTTTGTTGGATGAAGACCCTATAACCGGCAAATGACGATAGTCAATGTGCATCAATTGCTTCATCTCGTAACAGCTGTCAGAAACTTTGGATATCTGTGGGGACATAGTGTTTTTGTTTTTGAGAATGGGAGTGGCAGGCTCGTTAAAATGATAACGAATGCAAAAGGGGTGCCATAAGATGGTGGAGAAGCTGGTAGTGCTGCAACAGCTGTAGCTTGTTTTCGTAGCATTAGCGCAGGTAGCCTCGCAAGGTAAGAACTTGCACAGAATGGTCAAGAAAATGACTCAAGGGTTCACAAGTTCGAGATGCTGGTATAGTTGGTAGTGCATTCTCAAAAACATCGCAAGGTAAGACAGACGTGAAAAAAAGGCAGAACACGGCAGTGACTAACAACTTACAATGTTATTTGTAAGCGCGACACATATAAACATGCATAGAGGAGTGGAGCAAGGGCGCGATCACCGGAATCAGTGTCACGTCAAATATAAACAGATAAAAGATCAGAAGGCTAAAAACGATAAAAGTACGGTGTAAAGGGCCGGGACAAAAACCAGAATAAAACCGATAAAGGGATGAGTACTAGCCAAACGGCGCGCAAAAGCAATAAAAATGCGGCGGAAAACCAGAATGAGATTTCTGACTTAAGGCTATTGGAAAGCAGTAAAGAGCACGTGGGGAAGCCTGGGTTCAATTATGACTGCAATTATTCCGACAAGTCTCCGAAAAATGTAACAGCTGATCCTTAAACACTACACCTACTAGGAAGCTGCAGTATGTACAGATAAAATAACCTTACTCTATACTTATCACTGCACCAGATAATCATTTACAGCATCGATGCAAATCAGCGAAAACGAATACACAAGGCCAGATTTATATCATTTCCCAAATTTTATTTCGACTCCATGCGTGTCGGTTAACGCTAAAAATAACAATCTTCTTAATTAGTATGTACATTGTAACCGCAGGTTGCTTGTATTTTTTTTTTCTCTTTACAATTGTACGCAAAAATGTACAGCATGCGCTCTAAGAAAATAGCGTAAAATTAAGACTGCACGTCAGAAGGATGAATGACCCATCTTATAGCAATGGTCCATCTTGAGCTGTGGCTGCCCGCCAATATTCAGGAGCTGCATCCGAACAACGCCGCCTTTGAAATTCGGATCGTCAGCGGCGGGACTCTTGCGTGGCTTCGCTTTTTGCCGACGTCCGCAACACGGCTTCAAGTTCACCGCTGCCGAGGACTGCAAAGACCCTTCGTTAGCGGACTTATCGACGACTGTTCTGTTCGGTGAGGTCCTCTTATTACAGGCGGAATGTCGCACTTGTGAAGTTCTCTGAGGGCCCGAAATCGGCTGTTCACTTCCAAATGTGTTGGCGAAAGCAGGGGTGCGAACGGAGCCCTCCGCAACATCCGAAAGCGGTGATACGAGTGGCTCTGCCGCCGAGAACGAAGTTTTGAAGTAAGAGTCATCGGTTATGGGGCGTTTGCGTGGCTTCGCTTTTTTTCGGCGACCGCAACACTGCGCCGAAGTCACCACCGTCGAAGACAGTAGAGAGGCCTCGTTAGCTGAATTAGCGACGGCTTTGCTGGTCAGCGGGGCCCTCTTGAGGCCGGCAGATCGTTCCACACGTGAGGTCTCCCGACATCTCTTGTCCGAAGTCGCCTGTGCACCATCAAACGTATTGGCGAAGAAAAGGTGGTGAACTGAGCTGTCCCCAGCATGTGTAAGCGGTGACACTAGCGCCGCTGCCTCCCTGGACGAAGATTCGAAGTTGGTATAATCAGTGATGAAACGTTTACGTGGCTTCGCCTTTTGTCGGCGACCAGAACACTGCCTCGAAATCACCACCGTCGATGATTGGGGAGGCTTGTCGCTGCTAGAGGACGTGGCGACGGCTCCACTGTCCCGAAAAGTCGGGGTCCCCTCGGGGCTGGCGGACCGTCGCATTAATGAAGTCGCGTGTTCACGCTCACATCTTTTGTCGAAGAGAGGAGTGCAATCTGAGCTCTTCGCCGCATCGGTTAGCGGGGGCAGTGCAATGGGTTTCAACGAGGACGCCGCCGCCTCCGAGGAAGACGACAACCGGTATTCCATAGCTGGATTCGTCGTGCTTACTGTAGAGTTTTCAACATTGTTAGCGGTTGTAACAGCAAAATCATGGTCGACGTGCTCAACCGCTTCGCCAGCCAACATCTGTTCCGCCACGTCGTTAATAATCAACTGTCTCTCAGCCTCTCGCAATGCGTTGAAAGGCACTACACACTCCGTGTAGGGAGGCATCGGAATAAGATCTGGATGCCGGGGTGTCATGGGCATTTCTGCGGCTTGCGCGGTATGCGAAAGACCCCACGTTGTCGAGGCTATTGCGTCGCTGAAGGAGTCTGTCAACCAGGTGTTCGCGCTACTGTCCAAAGTTTGGAGGCGTTGGCCGGACGAAGGGACGATGTAAGGTTTACAATAAGTAGATTCGTAACTGAAAGGCCTCTTCTGTATACCAGAGTAGCAGCTGAAAAGCAGCGCGTCCTGTGGTGCTGCAGACTCGTCCAACGTCAACGGGTAAGCCATGGTGGGGTACGATGCTTAAGAACCGTGGTCCCTCTGCGACGCCATCTCACGCTCGATGGCCTTGGTTGAAAACCGTTCTTGCCGTAACTGTGGTAGGGTGCTCAACAAACACCAGCCAACTGACGTCGGCCAACCTGCATAATCCAAAGTAAACTCACATCGACATCAGTGTCAGTGCTACAGTAAGACGCATTTTTTTAGTGAAACTGAAGCGACAAAACCGAATAATCCTTCGTCAGAGCGCACCAATATGCGTGATGTTTCATAAACGCCCATGTAATCGATGTTTCTGCGTGAAATGGCACGTTTGCCGTACGCGGTAATCTGCCCTTTTATCGCTCCTCTTCATTTCCACTGTTTCGATACTGCCCATGGTGTCTGCTGAGAAATAAAGATACTGCGCATTTTCTAAGCCTCTCTTTACAGGGCTCTTTCTATGCGACGATCACATTTAGCAGTCGTTGCGCCGTGCAGGCCCTGTCCCGCGGAAAGTGTCATCTGCACGCATTGCTGAGAACTGTGGCATGCTTCGTAGTGCAAGGAAATGCTAGAAAGGAGAAGGCGAACGATATGCCTGAACGCGAGAGCCAACCGGGAGGGATCAGGGAGTGTCTCGGAGTTCCCCGTCAACGAACCTTACACATAAGGAAGAATGATCAATCACCTCCGTGAGGCACGGAAACTGTGCACCTTACCCGGACCTTACCAGAAAACACGCCAGAAATTTACCTGCAGCCAAAACTGCTCTCTGAAAGAAAGGTGGTAAAAAGGTATTAATGCCTTCCGTTACTGCCTTTTTTACAGTTCCTATATTTGTACTACCTTCTTACGAAGTTGTTGCTACCTTAAAGAAAAATTAGGTAGTAAAATGGTAGTAACTCCTGCTGTTGCTACGTTTTTTGACTGAAACTACCATTGTACGACCTCCTTACTCAATCTCTGGGAGCAGGGGTATTTAATGGACCTTAACTGTTATTACCATGATCGGAAAATGTCTAATAGTATACACGATAGGAATATTCAAGTATACGCTAAGTGCAACACTCCTGACGACATTGCTACTGTGTTTCATTTTTGCGTGATAAAAATAATTTCATAAATGGCAGCAAAATCTAAAAAAAATGATAGTGGGACTCTCTTTGTTCGAGATGACACAGTAATACATGGCAACTATATATTCGATCGTTTGGCGTCATGCGTCATTGTGTTGTGCCAGGAGCGATCCATGTACACGTTTAAAAGCCCGATTGAAAGTCCTATAACCAGCGGCCCTATTTTCGACACTTTGCCGTTTTGTTCAAATTGTCACGTACGCGTGACGTGCGCAGTAGGACGATGCCGGGTTACCCTAAGCACATAATCGGGTTACGCATTCTGACGAAAGAGAGAAAAAAATTATAGAAAAAAGGCGCCGTCGTCTGCTACCGTATATTGGCGTCAAGTATGAAAAAAAGAAGATGCTCAAAGAACCAAGCCGCTGCGGTGTCCGCGATTGATTCGGAAGCCTGCAGTGAGGGCGAGAGAAATACGTTGTGGCGTTGCGGTGTGTCATGACATACTTGCGGTCGGACATTCGGCAGCAGCCACGCACGGAAAGGCTAAGCGAGTTTGTAACTTGAGGAGCGTTGCAGCTGAGGAGCAATAACCACAACGGAATATTCGCAGGGAGCTGACGCAGAATGGGAACGGAAAGTGGCATTGCTCCTCAGGAATACGCGAAGACGCGCCCGCACAGCCATCATGGTTCATGACCGAACTGACAACGCCCGCAGTCTCAAAATATTAATTAGTGTTAGGTACTGGTTGTGCTTCCCACCTTTTTCAAACAGCCCCGTTATCACATGCTACCATCAGGTCGCAAGTCAGCTCAAGTTGACAACATATTGTGCCGGCTTGAATTGTGTAGAGCGCGTTAAGCCGCGCAGAGAGAGAGAGAGAGAAAGGGTGTGTGTGTCTCATAAACACACACACACACACACGATCGAAAAGTTGAAGGTACACTCTGGGCCTTACACCTAGTCGGGCGAATGTTCATGCGCTGGCGTGCAAAAGGCTTTTGCGAAACACGAAAGATGTCTGAGAAAAACAAAGGAACAGAAGAGCGGAATAGAAGACAGGTTAACTAGGCGATACCCAGGATACCGTACACATGCAGAGGGGGATAAATGTAAAATAACGAAAGAAAGCGAGAGATGACTAAAGAAATCATGGCATGATCTAGGACGGCGCCGCGCGCATTCATTCCTTACTTTTGAAACGGCAAAATGTAAATCATTAAAGGGGGAATATATTACGGCTGTAATAAAAAGCAACACAAAACGTCACTCTACATCATCATATAGTTAGAGCGTACCGTCATAACGTGCTCTGGACTAATTTTTTTTTCTAAACAGTAAGAAAATGGTGATCCCGCATGCACTTCAAAACAAAACTTTGGTTTGTGGGGTTTGACGTCCCAAAGCAACTCAGGCTATGAGAGACGCCGTAGTGGAGGACTCCGGAAATTGCGACCACCTGGGGTTCTTTAACGTGCCCTGACATCGCACAGCACACGGGCGCCTTGCTTTTCGCCGCCACCGAAAAGCGGCCGCCGAGGCCGGGATTCGATCCCGCCTCATCGGGAAAAAAACTTTAAATGAACACAACACATGTGGCAAGCAAACATGTGCCATGTAGTACATGGCACACTCCTTTATTAAATTAGAAGATGTCAGTATTTTGCTTGCTTTGGCCCCCTTCCCATCGTGGGAAGGCTCTTCAGTTCATTAACATTGCAGTGAGTGCATAATGCTAGACAAAGAAGGCAGTGCTGAGGGCCGGCGTCTAAGGCAGTTACCTCGTTACCTGTCGCGCGAAATTCCTGCAGAGCCACCGCGCCATATGACCCCTCCGGTTGTACTTCAAGAACCGTTCAGGCAAAGAATTAGAAATCACCGCAGTGCTCTCTGAAATCCATCGTCTAGCGCAGATCACCGCTTGCGTTGGCAGGCCGCACTTGCTGCGCTTGGAAACAACGGCGCGAATCAACGGTTTCTCTATGAGGACAAAGCATTTGCAACGGGAGTGCGGCTGTAAATTTGCGTCTTCATTATTATTGCTCTGAAAGGTTGCTCAGCTGAAATGTACCCCTGCGACGTCGTTTCAGTGCTTCCTGCCATCATAACAAGATGCTTCAGGTATACTTCACCACCCACCAAACTGTCTACCAAACTGTGGCGAGCTAACAGCCGCCTATACTCCACGTCGAATTTACCATGCTTTTTTTACGCAGCCGCAAGTGGTCCGAAATGTGGCACCCAACTTTGGTCGTTTACAGCAATGGCAGCACATCTTTTACGTAATGAAACGACATTTTGACGTCATCATATAAATATGTTTATGCCTGTCGTATTTCCCGCCACATAACGTCAGCCAAACTGATTTCAGGAGGTAGCTTTTGACAGTGGGTAGTTCATTTCACCCCATTCGTAATACAAGCATAAGTGCTTTCCTCTCTATCACTGATACCTCAGTTGTCCCTCCTCAATTATATATACCATCCAGGTATCATGATAGCGCAGCTAAAAATCATTTTTCACGCTCAGGTCATTTTTGCGTCACCGCAAAATACCATTTCGACGGACCGCAATTTCTCGCCACAAATTTGAAACACGTGACTGCTCAGAGAAGCAATCAGAGAAAGAACATGGGGCCGAATGATGGCCATGTGTGTCGAAAATGGGGCCCCAGGACCGGCTTTCTTAAATAGAGACAGTTAGAAAACTGCGCGGTGCGAAGTGGGCCAAAACGATGGCCGATCTGGCTGGCGTGAGTTGATCGCAAAGCGACCACAGCGCCCCTCTCTCCTGCTGCGGTTGATGGGTGATGCGGATATTTGAAAATAATACTAACCCTTTCTTTTCAGCCAGTTGCATTGCTAAACGAAGAGGGTTAGCAGTATTTTAAAATTTCCGCCAGTGTATTAGCTCTATTGCCTCACTCATCTACCGCAGCGGGGGAGAGGGGCAATCAACTAACGCCCGACCGGCGATTATTCGGGCCCACTTCGCAGCGCGGCGCGCCAGCAGTTTTCCAACTTTCTCTGCTCAGGACTAAGATTAATCCGCTTAACCACTCCTTTTAAAGACAGTACAAAACCAGACCGTGCCTTCATGACAGAGGAAGATGCGTGCAAAAGCCATACTTGCCCCCAGCCTGACAGCTTTGTGCCTAACGATAGCCCTGGACGCAGGCTGTACGCTTTCTTTCCAAGAAAAAAAGAAAGAAATATTGCCCAATCTGGCTTCCGAAGCTGAAAATACCTCTAGGAAGAGGCAGCGAAAAAAGCCAAAAAATCCACCGATAGGTCAATCTGATCCGAAGTCATCAGTAGCGGAATGTTGCGTTAGCGCCATCTGCGTTTGTTGTCGTGCACTGTGATTTTTTAAGGCTCTTTCCTTGCGTTGTGCTGTGGTTCTATGAATGGGCAGCAGAATTGATGTGGGACACGTGCACTTCGATAAAGGTTCTGAAGCATGTGAAATAGTTGTAGATACAGTGTCCTACACCGCTTGTACCACGCCGTGGCAACGCCTGCATCAACATTAAGGATGGAAATGAAGTGGCATGATTGCTTGAAAATGTGAGTACGCAGCTTGAAATTACTTTTATTTAATGTTGCTATTGAATGAGGTACGCTCTGTTAATACTGTTGCGTGTGGTCTCAAAATTTCCTCGTATGCAAGCTGCGAACTCGATGCGAAGGCTTCACTAAGCTTCCTGCTTAATTTCGGGGGTGAGCAAATCACTCTTCGGAAGCCATCGCTTTTCTATGTAAGTTCGTCCCAACCGCGGAAAAGTTGTACGATATAAATATAATGTTATGGTGTATATTTCACGATATAGTTGTGGCAGATGTGTATTGGTTGTGACCAGTACCTCGAACGAATTGTGACCTTTGTGATCCTTATCGAGGCAAGTGCGTGAACGAATAAGCTTTTATTTGGCCTCTTAGTGTGACCGTCGTGCTTTTCAATATTTCATTTAGATAAGTGTCTTCTTAAAGAGTCTTTGTTAAAAATTCGCCTTTTTGTCTAACAGTTGGGTGCATTATTGCGATGAGTAAAACCAGCGCATGAAAAGCAGGTTGTTGTGGTGACGCATGATTCACAATGGTCGCTGCATTCAGTTTTGGTGCTTCTGTGCATGTACAAAATATTCCTATCTCGGTAAAACATGGTCGGCTGACGCCAAGGTACAAACTCGTATGCTGCTCAGCCGTCACGTGTTTGGCACTAAAATGACGGTTCGAAATATTTATTTGAGTGACTGCACGTAGTCAAATGTGCATTAAACGAGTGATGACTTTCGTTACCAAATAGCCTTTCGTATTTTTGATTAATTTCATTTCATTTTATTTCCTTAAAGGCCCCAGGAAGGGGTGTTACATAAGGAGCGGGGGGGGGGGGGGGGGGGGGATTATAAAAGCATTGTTATTGTACATATTTTTTTACATTTTCAAGGAACTTGGATGAGCAGGTGATAACAGCGATGTCACCTGGAAGGCCGTTCCAGTCTGCAGCTGCGCGGAGAAAAAAGGAATTCGAAAAGGTAACGGTGCGTGACAATGGACGGGCGACGTGCAGGCGATGACTTGTGAGAAGTGATATGCGTGCTGGGGGAAGAATATAAGGCGTAAGAATATAAGAATTATGCGTATCTTAGTGTTATTCAGAGCACAGGCAGAAATAAACTTTCAGTGGGCAGTTCCATTCGTTGGTACTTTGTGTCGTGGCTTTTTATTTAAGCTTCGAACCGTTGCATTAGTAAACAGTTTTAATCCGAATTGAAAAAGTCATCAGCCTCTTTAATGTAATGTCCGCTGTGTTTCCACCTAATTTTATTTTAAGGCTTTTATTGTGCAGAGGTCTTTGGTTGGCTTACACATTGTACACATATTGCTCAATACACCAGCAGTGAAATTAGTTTTGTGCTGTTGCTAATATTTCGCAAGAAAAAAGTACGACAGGCATCGTGGCGTAAGCAGCCTTTCTGTGGATGCACTTCTCTGGAACTTTAAAATCACCTTGGATTGAAATATGCAGGCCCTGATCAATATATTCTATGTGCTCGGCGCAAAAAGGAGGAAAAGTGCAGGATTCCAGACATATTTTTTATGCTGTGAGAAAGTCACCACACAGAAAAAACAACAACATTAGAGGTGCCACAAGTCTGAAAGGACGCTATTTGAAATAATTTTTTCACGACGCCTGTAAGGCACACCTGCATCGGAATCACAGAATGGATACACACTTAGGTGATAAAATATTTACAAATATATTTTTTATATACGGAATGCCAGCACGTAAAACACTATACCAAATTTGGCGCATTTCAACATAGTAGTCTTATACAGGAATTAAAGAACAAAAATTCAATCTTAATTTTTCTTACAATTTAGGGATCAAATTTTTAGAAGGAGATTAAAAAAAAATATGAGACATGTTGTATTGTATTGTTTCCAGCAGAATTATCAAAGCTGCAACGTTTTTTTTTTTTTTTTTTTTTTTTTCGAGCATTGGATGAAGTGCCTAAAATGAAGGGAAGGCACAAAAGGAACAAATAGACTCTCCGCTTCTCAAGAAACACCCTTGACAGCCTGAGTCACTTTGGGACTTTAAACCCTACAAAATCTAACCAATCAAATTCTTGCACGTACACTAACCCTGTGACCTTTAGCATAAAGGGAAAACATGCCTGATTACATTATTATAAGCTAATGCTAATCTGTGACATACGCAGGCTGTGGCGGTGCTACTCTCCGTGGGTGTGGTTAGCAACTTGTGGCATCACCCTTAGGAATTCAGTTGTAAAAACAGCTTTCAGCATATTTTTTCATAGTGCATCTATGAAAATTATCCCCAAATTCTTGCTTTGTCTTTCTGCTGTTGACATTGTTGCTTAATTTTTCTCTTGTAGTCGGCATTTATTCATAAAAAATACGTTGGGATCATTTTGTTCTCGTTACTTAAATTTATTTGTTTCTTCGTAGCTTTGTTAGAGCAGGCATCTCCAAACTATTTCCTTGCTTCCTGTTTAGTTTTGTCCGTCAGTAGTACTACAAGACAAGGAAATGAAGTTTCCTTGGTTAAACATTTGAATAGAGCTTAAACAGAATATTGCCATGTGAAACATATTTGATAGGCTCATGTTGTAGTGATTTAACAATACTGGATATGAAATGAAGAATCTTACGCAACCTTTTTTGCTCTAGAATGCACTTCGTTATGGTAAATGTAGTAACTTGCTTTAGACTTGGTATTGTTGCTGTGCCAATGGCTGTGCTGCTGCATCCTGCTTATGTAGCAAACCAGGAAATGTTCATAATAATGTAATCGCATATGCTATTCCTTCACAGTGCAGGTCTTAGTCTTAACATAAGGGTAAAATTTTAGCAGCTGGCATTGTGTTTGCTACTCTTGCGTTTTCATTCAAGCACAAGTAGCAGGCCTTCAATAGGCCACAATCAGCCCAATATTTGAGAAAACTGGCACCAGTATTGGGGCCAATAATGGCGTTTGATTGGGGCGCTACCCGTGCCAAGACTTGATCCAATTCACTAGACTGGATATACTACAATGGCCACCAATGGCAGACTAGCTTATTTAATGGCATACAGTCTCACTCAACGGCTTCCCAATATCTTCCACCCGCGCATACCCACTGGCTCTTATACAACGTACGTCGAACCACTCTCACTGGCTATCCAATACTTTCAACCAAGCTTACTCACTCACTTTTTTCTTTTGTTTTTTATTGGGAACTTTACTGCGATGACAAGAAATATGCGCAAACACTGTTTGGACCGACAGCTATAAAAGCTAGTGGACGGTCCAATACAAAAATTACTTGTAGTTCAGCCACAGAGCGCCGAAGGCTGAAAACGTCAATCATAATGTGCACACTAGGACACGTTTACAAGGTACGCTCCACAAAACCAAGAAGAATATAGGAGACTCTAAGAATAAAAAGAGTGCATAATACTATGGAATACAAAAATACGAAAACAATACACAGAATGCATGGAGAAATGATTTGTCAATATTTCACAAGACAAGAGTTTTGGAAAATTTGATTGGACTTGAAATGCAGTTTGCAAGTAATTTTAAAATTTCTCGCTACATTTACCTCGATCAACAATTCGTTCCATATTTTCGCTCCATTGAACTCCATGCGGCGTTCCCCATAAACATTGCTACATTTGGGAAGGTTAAAGTTACAATTGGATGCCTGTCTTGTATTACGGGAAGGTAAGGCAAAAAGGCTTAACAGAAGGGGAAAGTTAGTGTTTATTATGTTGTTTGTCAAGAGCGAAATTTTATAGTTGCAAAAAGATGGGAACGAGAGCACATTATTAGCATAACAAATGTTCCTAGAGTGGTCAGAATCAGCTGTTATCATCCTCAATGCCCGCTTTTGAAGGCAAAAGGGAGGAGATAGTAGGTTTTATAGGTTTGGCCCCAGGATTCACAACAGTGACTGATGTGTGAAAGACTGAAAGAGTAGTACAGGGAGCGTAATACATCGCACGGAAAGTATTATCTCGCCCTGATAAGTGTCCAAAAGCAAATTTTTTGCATACATCGTTAATTTTTTTTTTCCAATGTAAATGACAATCAAAAATTACTCCTAAGTATTTGAAGGACGAGACTGGCTGTTTCACCTAGCCACCTAGAGAGTCTAAAATTTTAAGTTGTCTTGTACCTGGATTGAAAAGTAGCGTACTTAGCTTTGTCGACATTCAAGGTTAGGCAGTTTCTAAAAAACCAGAAAGACAAAACTTTGAGTTCCCTCATTACTGTTGTTTGAACTGCCGAAAGAGATTCAGCAGTAACTATTAACGCGGCATAATCAGTATGCATTATTAATTGTGAAAAGTTAAGTGCCCGCGGGAGATCATTTATAAAAAGTGAAAACAATATCGGACCCATAACAGAGCCCTCACCATAAGATATATTTTTACATCAGGCATAAAATCATTGACAAGTACTCTTTGTTTCCGAGAAGATGAATAGCTGTGAAAGAATCTGAGCTTTCTGCAAAGCCATAGCTTTCTAATTTCTGCAACAAAATGGGATGACAGACCGTGTCAAATGTCTTTTCAATATCTAGGCAAACAACAGCTGCAGTATTATTTTGATGCATAGCGGAATTAAGGATTTGTGATAATGTTAATGCAGCTGTGGAAGTTGTTCTGTTTTCCACAAAACCATGTTGCTCAGGTGCAATAATATTATTCCCTTTAAGATATGTTCTAACCCGTTGCGCAATTAGCTTTTCGAAAAGAGTGCTTAGCACACTTAGTACAGATATTGGCCTGTAACTACCCGGTTGGTTTGGATCTCCTTCTTTATACATATGTAGTACTTTAGCAATTTTAAGTATATCTGGGTAACAATTATCTTCTATAGAATGGTTGAACAAGTGACGTAAGTAAGGACCAAGGATATCAATATTTTATTTAACTACCCGTGTCTGTATGCCATCAAGACCAACTGCTTTATATACTGTCATTTTACTGACAACATATCTTATATCGGCCGTAGAAGTGTCCTGAATATAGAAGTTACTACGCACAGTTTAGGTACAAATGAAGCAGATGACTGCAATGGAAACTGACCAGTGAGACATGGGGAGATATTGGTAGGGGTGACATTTTGTCGTTCAGCCCCAATTACATTTCTGACTATTTTCCATAGTTTTTTTGTGTCCTGCTTGTTTTCCGTAACTAGTTTGCATATTACAGTTTTCTTGATTTTCTAATCATTGCTACTGACGTATTCCTGTAATACTTAAACTGCTCGCGGTAATACTCGTTTGTTTTATTGTTCTTCCATCTCTGATAGTATGCATCCTTACTCTTCAGAACAGCAAGTATGTCCCGAGTTATCCATGGGCATATGGGGTCGTCATAGCTATGCTTAAGATGTACACACGTAGATTGGGTGATTGCATTGCTAAAATAACTAACAAAAGTTTCAAATTCAATATTTACGTTGTCATCTATAATGTTTTAAAAGATAATAGACTCAGGTATGTTTTTAACCCTCACATAATCAATACGGGAAGATTGCTTTAGGGGACTTGGAGTAGGCGGTAACATGCAGGCTCTAGGCAGGAACATAAACATGGGGCAATGATCGGCAACAACAACATCGCACACACCGGCTCGCAAATTCATGTCAAGGTTAAACAACATATGGGCTATGAGAGTTGGATTTACTCGTTATCCGAGTCGGAGAGTTGATTACATTTTTTAGATTAAATGATTGGAGCAGGAAGACATAGTCACTGCACTCGTCTGATAACAGATCAATATTGAATTGGGATTATTCGTAGTAGCATACGGCATCAGAATTGCTTCCATTTCAGAAATGGATTTCTGCACATTAGAGCTTGGAGTGCGGTAAATCACAACAATATTGAGCCCACACTAAAGCCTAAATAAAAGGGCTTCAGTTCCATCAGTACTGTATTTCATTACCTCGGAGCTATAGTAGCTAAGCCCAACTTTTACAAAAAAGGCAATGCTATCACCAAGTGTAAAACTGCTCCTAGGCAGCGATAGTATTTCGTATCCCGGTATGAAAACCGATTCGACTTCTTTCAATCACGTTTCTAAGACAGCGATGACGTCATATCGGAAAGAAAACTGTGACAGGTAAGTTGCAAGAACATCAGAATTCTTGCGGACGCTTCGTACGTTGCAATGTAGAATAGATAAGGCGTCAAAAGCACGTCTGGCGTACTCCATCGCAGATATGGCGTATGCCATCAGATTAGACAAATCTGCTTAGGTCTTCTAAGCATGTTACGTGAAGTACATTCGTTTTTTCCTGCTTTCCGCATTAGAATTTTACCATCGGACACCTAGGTAAATTTCCAGTTTTTTTCTCGTTTTGCCGCCAAGGCCTTACCTAGAAGCAGTTTATTCGCCGGACAAAGCTACTCATAATTGAAAATAGGATCCTCTTCCTCCAGGCCCGGTATATACGCGTTTAGCAGGCTTTTCTTAGCTCTTTTCAACACCTGGGCCGGCTTGCACGATAAAGTCCGAGCTAAGTCTAGACTTAAGCGGCGTCTTTAGTAAGACCAGACTTCTTTAAGATGGCTCGGGTTCCGAACGCTTCGGGTTCATGTTCACCATGGTGGCTTCTCAGAACGGCCTCAGCAACCACTTGGGGCATTTTTCCTCGTAACACAATCTTAAGCCGCAAAAAGCAATGGCACTGATTTTACGCAGCGCAAGACTGACGGAATGTGTACATCTTACAGCGGGGACAGGGCCAGCGTATCCCTGTATTTCCCTAATTTTTCTACTTAGGTACCTGGCGTCCTTGTGTCTTAACCAAGACAGCACTAGAGTCGTAATCATACAAGCGACTTATTCAAGTCAGGACTGAAGCCCAGTCTCGACATCAGTCTTTAGTGGCCATGCTAGCGGCCTATCCTTTAGACTCAGTTAAGCCTGGACTTAGCTAAGACAGTCTTAAGATCGTTTTGTGCAAGCGGGCCCTGATCTCGAACTCTCACGGAAGTAAATTTCACAATGATGTTTGCTTTGCTCTTGTCTCTTGTTGAGACACGGTGTATAGCGTCTATGTCTGCTTCTTTGACATCCAATTGAGAATTGCTATCGCTAGGCTCGTCGGCTGCCCAACATACACCACCCATGCTTGTCCCCTGGCTTTGCATCATTGGAATCCAGGCGATCCCATTATTGTTGAATGTTTTTTTTTTTTTTTTTTTTTTTTTTTGTGGTGGCTATTTTTTATAGGTGTTACGGCTCAGAGGCTGCTAAGGCCATCATGCGCCAAACGGTGTTAAGTTTGCTTTTGTGCAGGTATTTTACATGCAGCTAATAATATATAAGCAGCATCCTTAAAGTATACATGCACACAAAAAGCCAGAATAGTTTGTTTCATGAATGTTTATTAGGTGCGCATGTGGTTCATAGTGAAGAAACTCTAGGAAGATTTCTTTAAAACTCACAGGACTTGACTTGCGGTTGGGTCCATTGACAAGGTGTCCACGGATCCCAGAGTGTAAGAAGACGCCGCAATTATGGAAGTTTCAGGTGTCTGCCAAGCCAGCATCTCTAGCATACGCCTTTTTCTCTCGGTTATAAGGACAGCAGCTTTCAGCAGCCCTTGTCTATGTATGCTTGAGCAGCTTGCATATCACGATCTTCCCTTTCGCGCAAAACATCCGCAAGCAAAAAAATATATAGGAGACAATATTATGCAGAAATATGATTTTTTCAGTACAACTTGGGAAAACTGCTCATGAGCCGTAAAATTTGCCACAGCTACAAACATTTGTGTGTCCAAGTTGAGACCATTTAATTAGCACCAGCCCGCAAGACCAGCGACAGTGTTGTGGCGGGCCTGCAGGATTATTTATTTATTACAAGTTCCTGCAGCGTCCGAAGGCATTATTGCAGGGGGGGGGGGGGAGATGACAAGTTATCTTGCTGGGAACGCCAGTGATAAAATACATAAAATTGAAGAAAATAACAGGACACAAGTGATAATGCAGAATGAAAAACATGCATCTAAAGGGGGCAACTGCGCGACGAACAAAGTGATGAAAACACTCAAAAACAAAGTAATGAAGGAAACACACGCAAGAAAACTGGGCGCCACGTCACACATCCGATAAAAAATCCCGAAATAAATTTTCAGTGCAACACTCAGTGATGCCAGCTGGCAGCCGGTTCCACTCATTGATTGTCAGTGGAAAAAACGAGGTTTTATACACATCTGTCCGACATTTTATTTCGCGGATCTTCCACTGATGATCAAGTCGTCTAGACAAAAAGTGAGGTTGAAGCAGGTACCGGTCTTTGTCAATGCTGAACTTTCCAAAATGAATGCGATACATGATCTGCAGTCTGAAATGTTTTCTGCGGTGAGCTAAAGATTCCCAACCAAGATGATGTTTAATAGACGAGACACTGGATGAAAAATTATAATTGTTAGACACAAATCTGGCAGCATTATTTTGGACGCGTTCGAGCATGTCTGATAAGTAAATAAACTGGGGATCCCATACAGGGTATGCATATTCAAGAATTGGCCTTATGTAAGTGAAATACAGGAGCTGCTTGACATTTGACTGCGCTTTGCTGAAATTACGCTTTAAAAAATTAAACATTCTGCAGGCTTTCGAAGTAATATGCTCAACTTGTCTCGTCCACGTAAGGTTAGAGGTGAAATATACGCCGAGATACTTATATTCAAAAACTTTTTGCAGGGGAACATTATTTATTGAGTAGCAGGTCGGTAGAGGGGAACGCTTACGAGTGAACGAGACAAGTTTGCATTTTGAAATGTTCAAAGACATTTGCCATTTTGAGCACCAGTACTGGATAAAATTTAAGTCACGCTGAAGTTTTAATGCGTCAGAAGAACTTTCCACAACATGGTAAAGCACACAGTCGTCAGCATATAGCCGAACTTGGCAGGTGAGGTCAAGAACAATATCATTAATAAAAATGAGAAAAAGAAGGGGTCCAAGGACAGACCCCTGGGGCACACCTGAGGAGACGTTTATGGAATCGGAGTGACAACCGTTAATTACAACACGCTGCATGCGGTCCTGGAGATATGAATGAAGCCAGCCAGGAGGCACATGAAGCCCTGGACTGAGGGCTGCATTCAGGAAGATAAGGAAATATAGAATAAAAGGCTTTCCTCCTCCTCTTCCAAGTCAGAGTGCTAAAATTGTAATTCATGAAGAGTGCATATTTTTTGCTTGGTGCAATATGGTTGAAGCAAAAATTTATTTGACTCCCGGCGTGCATGAACAGCAGATAAGCACTTTGTGTTAATCATATCAAGTGGCAGTGGCTGACAAGATGATTAATTTCCAGTTAATACGGCGCACTGTATAAAAATGGATATCTTACTGGTCGTCCAGCACAGCCTTGCATGCAGCGTCAACCGAAGCAGCCCAAGAGGAAATTGGCATGAAAAGATCCGTCCTAGTAATCCCGAGTCTTTCCTCCTGCAGGGAAGTGTAGCAACATGGCAGGCAAATAAAGCAACAAATACTTCCCAAACCCTACTCCGTTAAGAAAATACTGTTACGTGGAAACTCGATGTATTTACAGAGTATGTACAACAGCTTCAAGTGGCATAGCAGCAAGCAGCAACACGGAACCAGTCCCACTTCTTCGTCATCACCTTGTCCCTTCCGCGAGGCAAGAGAAGGAAGCACTTCGTCTTCCTCATCGCGTAACATGACCCCAGGCGGTGTAAGCGTCGTCCCAGCGCTAATCTGGTAAAGAAGGCATCAGTTCATATGGCTTCAGGCGCGAAACATGGACAATGTCAGTAGTGGGGCGAAAGGAGGAGGACGCGGGCACAAGAGTGGCAAGTACATACGTCACATCAGTGACTTGGCGCACCACCCGATAAAGGCTACTATAGGGCCACTATACGTAACAATATATCTTAAAGGGCTAGTGGTACTCACACCGAGTTACAGACTATCCGCGAGACAGGACGAGGCATATCGTGGTTCTATATTCAGCGGAAAGTTATGTCGCCGACTTCGCACGGTGACCACCCAGTGGGATGGGCCTCCGATACGAACCGCAGGAGGTCACCGCGTCATTCCAGTTGGAAAATGCACTGCCCGTGTCGAAATTCATGGTGAGACATATCCCTCCAAATTTGTGATCTTAGAGAATCGTTATGTTATTCTCCGAATAGACTTTCTTCGTGAATATGGAGCAGTCATCGATGTAGGGCAGAATAAGTTGACCCTCCGAGCACGTTCTTCATCGCCGAGGTTTTGCAGAGCCACCCCAGTTGCGCTTAAAGTTGATGCCGAGCATGTTAACTTGCCACCGCTCTCGACAGTTATTTCTACCTGTTCGAGCCGAGACCCCCGCATGGGGCGAAGGCCTCCTGGAAGGAAGTGTACAAATGTTGCTTTCGAAGGGAATTGGAATTGGTGTTGCGAGAGGAATAGCCGATGTTCAGGGAGGACGTGCGAACATCTTGGTGACGAGCTTTAGGAACGAGCCGCAGCACCTGACAAAAGGGGCATTTATAGCCCATATAGAAGAGACAGGTAACGCTCGTGAGGCCGTTTTGTTGCCTGAGAGAGATATTCCGCCAGAACCGCACGAGGAAGAAAAACCCTTGCAACTGAACATCGAGCAAAAACTTGAGTCGTCCCAGACACGCGAATTACTCGAACTTTTGCATCGTTACCGCGATTGTTTTTCTACGACATACAGGGTACGCCAGACGCCCGTCGCGAAACATAGAATTATTGTCGATGGCGCGGCTCACCCGATTCGCCAACCGCCAACCACAGTACCGAGTTTCCATGAAGGAAAGAGAAGCAATACACGACCAAGTGCGGGAAATGCTACATGACGATGTCATTCAGCCTTCAAACAGTTCGTGGGCCGCACCTGTTGTGCTGATAAAGAAAAAAGATGGGACGCTTCGGTTCTGTGTGGACAATAGGCGACTCAACAAGGTGACAAAGAAGGATGTGTTCCCACTGCCCCGAATCGAGGACACTCTCCATCGGCTCCGTCACGCCCGCTATTTCTCTTCTATTGATTTGAAAAGTGGATACTGACAGAGCGAAGTGAATGAGCGAGACCGAAAGAAGACCGCGTTTATAACACCGGATGGTCTTTATGAGATCAAGGTGATGCTGTTTGTACAGCGCCCGCGACATTTCAACGCGTCATGGACACTGCTCGCCGGACTGAAGTGGCAGACGTGTCTAGTTTATCTGGATGACGTTGTCATCTTTTCAAGCACCTTCGCTGACCATCTTGTGTGCCTCGAAGCGGTTCTTCGTGCTATAGAGAACGCCGGACTCACACTCAAGCCTTCGAAATGCCGGTTCGCATATGGTGAGGTGAAGTTTCTTGGGCATATAGTCAGCCAAAGAGGCGTGAAACTAGATCCCGAGAAAACAGCGGCCGTGGCGTCCTTCCCACCACCGTCAGAAAAGAAAACTGTCAGAAGCCTCCTTGGTCTGGGCGCTTACTTCAGACGTTTCGTTCTCAACTTCGCCCAGATCGCAGCGCCGCTAATCCACCGCAAAAACAGCGTCGACTTTGAGTGGAATGAAGAGCAAGAGTTAGCATTCAGGAAACTAAAGCATGCCCTTTCTCCAGCACCTATATTAGGCCACTTCGATCAAAATCAAACAGAACTCCGCACGGATGCCAGCAACAAAGGACTAGGGCAGTGCTTGTACAGTTCCAGGATGGCGCTGAGCATGTTATTGCGTACGCAAGCCGAACTCTGTCCAAGGCGGAAGGCAATTACTCGACAATAGAAAAAGAGTACCTCGCCGTCATCTGGGCCAGAACCAAGTTTCTTGCCTTACCTGTACGGCCGCCCGTTTCGTGTGGTCACCGCCCACCATTCGCTCTGCTGGCTGGCCAATCTTAAGCATCTCGCGGGCCGGCTTGCAAGGTGGAGCCTTCGGCTACAGGAGTGCGAAGTCACGATAGTGCATACATCCGGAAGAAAACATCGTGATGCTGACTGCTTATCTCGGGCACCCGTAGGACATCGCCAGGCGGCGCAGATGATGAGGAAGACAGCTTCCTTGGGGCCTTGAATCCTGACATAATGGCAGATCGGCAATGAGATTATCTACAGCTTCGTCAACTGATGGCGCATCTCGCAGGAGACGAAGATGCGGTACCTCGGGATTTCCTGCATATCCTCCCTGCATTTAAGATCCGGAATGGTGTCTTGTACAAGAATTGCGACAGCAGCCAGAGATCGTGGCTTCTTGTCGTGCCGGAAGAGCTGCGTAGTGAGGTCACTGAAGCGTGCCACGACGATCCTACCGCTGGTCAGCTAGGATACACCAGAACGCTTCCGCGTATTCGAGAAAAATATTTTTTGCCGAAACTCGCAAAGTGCGTGCGTCAATATACAAGAACCTGTCGCGAGTGCCAAAGGCGAAAAACACCTCCTACGCGACCGGCGGGTCTTCTCCGGTCAATCGAGCCACCGAGTGCTCCGTTTCATACGATTGGAATAGATTTTTTGGGCCCATTTCCGACGTCGCAATCAGGCAACAAGTACATTATCATAGCAACAGACTATCTAACGCTCTACGCGGAGTCCCGCGCACTGCCGTCGGGAACGGCTGCTGAGGCAGCCAAATTTTCCATTGAGAGCATTGTCCTCCGGCATGGTGCCCCAGCAGTTATGATTACTGACCGTGGCGCCGCGTATGTGGCGCAACTCACTCAGGAGATCTTGTGCCTAAGCTGCACCAGCCACCGCCGAATCGCAGCTTATCATCCGCAAACTAATGGACTGACGGAGAGGCTCAACAGAACTGTAGCCGATATGATCGCCACGTACGTGGACGTCGACCATCGTAACAGGGACGAGGTACTGTTTTGTCACGTTCGCTTTTAATACCGCAGTCCAGGAGACCACCCGCATGTCCCCGTTCCACTGGTGCATGGACGGCAAGTCACCACCATGCTTGACGCTATGCTGCCTGGAGCACCGCCAGACGACGTAGCTGATGATACCCGGCTAGTATGCGAACGCGCGGAGGAGGCTCGACAACTGGCCCGACTCCACATACGACAGCAACAGCGTACCGATGCTCGTCACTACAACCACCGGAGACGTGACGTCAATTTCAGCCCAGGAGACAAGATGTGGGTGTGGACACCGGTTCGCCGTCGAGGGCTTTCAGAAAAACTCATGAAGCGGTATTTCGGGTCGTACACAGTTGTTCGTCGAGTCGGTGAACTTAATTATGAGGTGCTGCCATGTGTAACGCAACCGTCTTCACGCCGTTTATTGCGTCCTGACATTGTACACGTAGTGCGGCTAAGCCGTATTACCAGTGATTCCCGAGAACCTTTCTACCAGCAAATGTGTGTGCTTCTGCGCGACGAATAATTCATTTTGTGTTTAGCATCGGGACGATGCTTCTTTGGAGCGAGGCAGTTTAGCCGAAGAAGCGGAAGTGCGAACGTTCGGTGAAGAAAGAAGACGCTGATGCGGGCGATTCTTTCGGTCTCTGGGTATCCCCGCCGTCGCGCTGGTTCCTGCTGCCGCCCTGCTAACCTGCGGTCGATATCATCCTGCCGTCCTTTGGCTAGGACGTGACAATATATCTTTCAGCACTTTCACGTACGGCTTGTCCACCCCATGATTTCGCAATGCCTGCATCACCACCGAGGTTTCTACTGAGTCAAATGCTTTTTCTTAATCAATGAATGCTATGTATAAGGGCTGGTTAAAATCTGAACTATTTTCTATCACCTGGTTGATAGTATGGATATTATCGATAGTAGAGTACCGTTTCCGCAACCCTGCGTGATCCTTTGCTTGATTGCAGTCTAAGGTTGTCCTATTTAATTAGTGATTACCTTGTAAATACCTTATAGCTAACAGACAGTAAGCTGATTGGTCTGTAATTTTTAAGGTCCTTAGTGTCCCCTTTTTTACGAATTAAGATAATGTTTGCGTTCTTCTATGGTTCCGGTATCGTCAATGACGCATTAGAAAGCGTATACAAAGCGTATACATTACGCATTACAAAGGACTGATAGGGAATGACAGAAGCGCGAAGGGCAGTCTGTGGGACGAATTTTTGCACCTCATGCCTCGATTAGACGAAGAGAAACGTGCGTGCTTAGAACAGCCTATTAGCTTAGAGGAAGTTCAGAAGGCTATTGAGGACCTGCCACTTGGGAAAACACCAGGACCTGATGGGTTAGGCGCTGCTTTCTATAAAACATTCAGAGAAGAAGTCAGCCCGCTGCTATACGATATGATTGCAGAAGCATACAATGTAAAACAAATGCCACCTTCCTTCTCTACTGCCCACATTGTGCTTATCCCCAAAACATGTGACCGAGAAAAAATGCTATCTGTGGGGGCTTATCGCCCGATAACCCTCGCAAATGTCGACTACAAGATCTATATGAAGATTCTTGGCAAACGTTTACAGAGTGTCATCACGGACCTAGTTGGACCGCACCAAACGCGCGGAGTGAAAGGGCGTACCATCTGCACAAATGTGCACATCGCTCGAAGTATCCTTGAGTGCTGTGATGTGTTCGGTGGCCGAGTTGCAATGGTACAGCTAGACCTGTCGAAGGCGTTTGATCGCGTGGCGCACGATGTCTTGTACTCAGTTTTGGAACATGTAAATGTGGGCAGCATAATACAAGACGGGCTCAAAATGGTTTACAGCAGCTGTACAGTTCAAATAATTGTCAATAAGAACCTGTGTGAACCCATCCCTCTGCGGTCCTCCGTACGGCAGGGATGCCCGCTTTCACCATTGCTTTTTGCACTTTACCTTGAGCCCTTCTGTTTAAGTCTTATTAACAACGACCGAATAAATGGCTTCAGGTTTCAGTCATCTAATGTTAAAATTCTTGCGTATGCGGACGACATTGCTGTATTCTGCAGTGACCGCGAGAGTGTACAAGAAAGTGTTGACGTCGCCAAGCGGTTTCGCCTGCAAACTGGGGCTGAGATCACTTGGGAAAAGAGTGTGGGCTTTTGGCACGGAAGCTGGGGAATTACACCACCATTGTTCGCGAATCTGCAGTGGACAAACATGCCGTTGAACTACTTGGGTGTGCCTCTCGAGCACTATAACAAGAGCGCAGATTACTGGAACGAGGCGACGTCAAAAGTGAGCGAGAAAGCAAGGGCATGGCAAGGACGAGACTTGTCGATGTTTGCGAGAGCAACAGTATGCAACATTTTTTTAATTGCCAAAGTGTGGTATGTTTTGCAGTTTCTGGCTATGTCGCGTGTAAATGTGCAAAAAATGCATAGGGTATTTGCTGTGTTTATCTGGAATTCAAGTTGGGAGAGGGTCAGAAGAACCAATTTGTTTCGAACAGTTCAAGATGGTGGTCTGGGTCTCGCACATTTGTTCGTTCGCCAGGTTGTGCCTCGTTTTATGTTTATGAGGGATCAGAAAGACCCCTTCCTGCGCTCAATGATGCAGGTGCGTCTGAGCAGAGCTCTTCCTGATTTTATAGTGTCCACTGTGAGATTGTCAACTTGTGGCGCTAGAGGTTATTTGAAAGAAGTTGTTGACTCTGTGCAATTTCTCAAGGTTCGCTTTTCACAAGGGTATCTCAGCACTGTAAAGAGGAAGAGACTGTACAAAGATCTTATAGATCTAATCATGCCAGTGCCTCTGTATCGTATAATAAACTCTGGAGGCCTAGGACAAGATGTTCTTAAAAGAATTAAAAGGATACCAGTTAAAGCAAGTACAAAAACATTCTTTTTCAAACTGCACACGGGAACCTTGCCGGTTAAGACATGGCTATCAGACAAAGGCATTTTTGTAGCATGGACAACGAACTCCTTGCTGTGCAAAAAGCCAGAAACCGTTGAACATGTATTCATTGAATGTTGGGACGCGATCTTCTATTGGGATGTCCTGCAACGTACACTAAAAAAGGAACTACCTTTAACACCGATTGGAATCCGCTACTTACCAACAGACACAGATGACAGAGGTGTCCCTTACGACATGATTATGCTCCTCGGCCTCCATAGTTTATGGAAAACTCGAATGGCGGTACGCAATGCAGATGTAAACGTCCGAACAACAAAGGAAAACTTTGTGGAAAGTGTATGTTATATACGTGATGTGTACCGAGTGCAGAGAGACCCACCCGCGTGGATGTGTGTGCTTGACGATTTAGTTCAAATCAAGTCATTTTAACTTTTGACCGGCTGAAGCAGCCGGGGTGCTTTTAACAATGTATCGTGCTTGTCTCAATAAAAAGGTATTAAAAAAAAAAGGCCTCCGTGGCGCAATCGGTTAGCGCGTTCGGCTGTTAACCGAACGGTTGGAGGTTTGAATCCTCCCGGTGGCGGCATGTTTTGGTTCTAGCTTTAGTGTAGTTTGTCACTGAGCAGCAAAACAAGTTTGGTTGATTGAGAGAAACACACCAATTGATATTTTGCTTTGTTACTGTATTCTCGTGCATTAAATAAAAAAAAATATGCTTCATGAAACACTAAACGCCCTAGCCATTTTAAGCTGCCCGAGGGTGCTGTTAGCTACAGAAGCATTCTTCTTGGCATACCCCCCCCCCAACTCGGCCTCCGTGGCGCAATCGGTTAGCGCGTTCGGCTGTTAACCGAAAGGTTGGAGGTTCGAGTCCTCCCGGTGGCGGCATGTTTTGGTTCTAGCTTTAGTGTCGTTTGTCACTGAGCAGCAAAACAAGTATGGTTGGTTGAGAGAAACTCACCAATTGATATTTTGCTTTGATCCTGTATTCTCGTGCATTAAATAAAAAAAATATGCTTCATGAAACACTAAACGCCCTAGCCATTTTAAGCTGCCCGAGGGTGTTGTTAGCTAGAGAAGCATTCTTCTTGGCATACCCCCCAACTCGGCCTCCGTGGCGCAATCGGTTAGCGCGTTCGGCTGTTAACCGAAAGGTTGGAGGTTCGAGTCCTCCCGGTGGCGGCATGTTTTGGTTCTAGCTTTAGTGTAGTTTGTCACTGAGCAGCAAAACAAGTTTGGTTGATTGAGAGAAACACACCAATTGATATTTTGCTTTGTTCCTGTATTCTCGTGCATTAAATAAAAAAATTGCTTCATGAAACACTAAACGCCCTAGCCATTTTAAGCTGCCCGAGGGTGTTGTTAGCTAGAGAAGCATTCTTCTTGGCATACCCCCCAACTTGGCCTCCGTGGCGCAATCGGTTAGCGCGTTCGGCTGTTAACCGAAAGGTTGGAGGTTCGAGTCCTCCCGGTGGCGGCATGTTTTGGTTCTAGCTTTAGTGTCGTTTGTCACTGAGCAGCAAAACAAGTATGGTTGATTGAGAGAAACTCACCAATTGATATTTTGCTTTGTTCCTGTATTCTCGTGCATTAAATAAAAAAAATATGCTTCATGAAACACTAAACGCCCTAGCGATTTTAAGCTGCCCGATGGTGTTTAGCTAGAGAAGCATTCTACTTGGCATACCCCCAAATCGGCCTCCGTGGCGCAATCGGTTAGCGCGTTCGGCTGTTAACCGAAAGGTTGGAGGTTCGAGTCCTCCCGGTGGCGGCATGTTTTGGTTCTAGCTTTAGTGTCGTTTGTCACTGAGCAGCAAAACAAGTATGGTTGATTGAGAGAAACTCACCAATTGATATTTTGCTTTGATCCTGTATTCTCGTGCATTAAATAAAAAAAAATATGCTTCATGAAACACTAAACGCCCAAGCCATTTTAAGCTGCCCGAGGGTGTTGTTAGCTAGAGAAGCATTCTTCTTGGCATACCCCCCAACTTGGCCTCCGTGGCGCAATCGGTTAGCGCGTTCGGCTGTTAACCGAAAGGTTGGAGGCTCGAGTCCTCCCGGTGGCGGCATGTTTTGGTTCTAGCTTTAGTGTCTTTTGTCACTGAGCAGCAAAACAAGTATGGTTGATTGCGAGAAACTCACCAATTGATATTTTGCTTTGTTCCTGTATTCTCGTGCATTAAATAAAATATTGCTTCATGAAACACTAAACGCCCTAGCCATTTTAAGCTGCCCGAGGGTGTTGTTAGCTAGAGAAGCATTCTTCTTGGCACACCCCCCAACTCGGCCTCCGTGGCGCAATCGGTTAGCGCGTTCGGCTGTTAACCGAAAGGTTGAAGGTTCGAGTCCTCCCGGTGGCGGCATGTTTTGGTTCTAGCTTTAGTGTAGTTTGTCACTGAGCAGCAAAGCAAGTTTGGTTGATTGAGAGAAACACACCAATTGATATTTTACTTTGTTCCTGTATTCTCGTGCATTAAATAAAAAAAAAATGCTTCATGAAACACTAAACGCCCTAGCCATTTTAAGCTGCCCGAGGGTGTTGTTAGCTAGAGAAGCATTCTTCTTGGCATACCTCCCAACTCGGCCTCCGTGGCGCAATCGGTTAGCGCATTCGGCTGTTAACCGAAAGGTTGGAGGTTCGAGTCCTCCCTGTGGCGGCATGTTTTGGTTCTAGCTTTAGTGTAGTTTGTCACTGAGCAGCAAAACAAGTTTGGTTGATTGAGAGAAACACACCAATTGATATTTTGCTTTGTTCCTGTATTCTCGTTCATTAAATAAAAAAAAATGCTTCATGAAACACTAAACGCCCTAGCCATTTTAAGCTGCCCGAGGGTGTTGTTAGCTAGAGAAGCATTCTTCTCGGCATACCTCCCAACTCGGCCTCCGTGGCGCAATCGGTTAGCGCGTTCGGCTGTTAACCGAAAGGTTGGAGGTTCGAGTCCTCCCGGTGGCGGCATGTTTTGGTTCTAGCTTTAGTGTAGTTTGTCACTGAGCAGCAAAACAAGTTTGGTTGATTGAGAAACACACCAATTGATATTTTGCTTTGTTCCTGTATTCTCGTGCATTAAATAAAAAAAATGCTTCATGAAACACTAAACGCCCTAGCCATTTTAAGCTGCCCGAGGGTGTTGTTAGCTAGAGAAGCATTCTTCTTGGCATACCCCCTAACTCGGCCTGCATGGCGCAATCGGTTAGCGCGTTCGGCTGTTAACCGAAAGGTTGGAGTTTCGAGTCCTCCCGGTGGCGGCATGTTTTGGTTCTAGCTTTAGTGTAGTTTGTCACTGAGCAGCAAAACAAGTTTGGTTGATTGAGAAACACATCAATTGATATTTTGCTTTGTTCCTGTATTCTTGTGCATTAAATAAAAAAAATGCTTCATGAAACACTAAACGCCCTAGCCATTTTAAGCTGCCCGAGGGTGTTGTTAGTTAGAGAAGCATTCTTCTTGGCATACCTCCCAACTCGGCCTCCGTGGCGCAATCGGTTAGCGCGTTCGGCTGTTAACCGAAAGGTTGGAGTTTCGAGTCCTCCCGGTGGCGTCATGTTTTGGTTCTAGCTTTAGTGTAGTTTGTCACTGAGCAGCAAAACCAGTTTGGTTGATTGAGAGAAACACACCAATTGATATTTTGCTTTGTTCCTGTATTCTCGTGCATTCAATAAAAAAAAATGCTTCATGAAACACTAAACGCCCTAGCCATTTTAAGCTGTCCGAGGGTGTTGTTAGCTAGAGAAGCATTCTTCTTGGCATACCCCCTAACTCGGCCTGCGTGGCGCAATCGGTTAGCGCGTTCGGCTGTTAACCGAAAGGTTGGAGTTTCGAGTCCTCCCGGTGGCGGCATGTTTTGGTTCTAGCTTTAGTGTAGTTTGTCACTGAGCAAGAAAACAAGTTTGGTTGATTGAGAGAAACACACCAATTGATATTTTGCTTTGTTCCTGTATTCTCGTGCATTAAATTAAAAAAATGCTTCATGAAACACTAAACGCCCTAGCCATTTTAAGCTGCCCGAGGGTGTTGTTAGCTAGAGAAGCATTCTTCTAGGCATACCTCCGAACTCGGCCTCCGTGGCGCAATCGGTTAGCGCGTTCGGCTGTTAACCGAAAGGTTGGAGGTTCGAGTCCTCCCGGTGGCGGCATGTTTTGGGTCTAGCTTTAGTGTAGTTTGTCACTGAGCAAGAAAACAAGTTTGGTTGATTGAGAGAAACACACCAATTGATATTTTGCTTTGTTCCTGTATTCTCGTGCATTAAATAAAAAAATGCTTCATGAAACACTAAACGCCCTAGCCATTTTAAGCTGCCCGAGGGTGTCGTTAGCTAGAGAAGCATACTTCTTGGCATACCCCACAACTTGGCCTCCGTGGCGCAATCGGTTAGCGCGTTCGGCTGTTAACCGAAAGGTTGGAGGTTCGAGTCCTCCCGGTGGCGGCATGTTTTGGTTCTAGCTTTAGTGTCGTTTGTCACTGAGCAGCAAAACAAGTATGGTTGATTCAGAGAAACTCACCAATTGATATTTTGCTTTGTTCCTGTATTCTCGTGCATTAAATAAAAAAAAATATGCTTCATGAAACACTAAACGCCCTAGCTATTTTAAGCTGCCCGATGGTGTTGTTAGCTAGAGAAGCATTCTTCTTGGCATACCCCCAACTCGGCCTCCGTGGCGCAGTCGGTTAGCGCGTTCGGCTGTTAACCGAAAGGTTGGAGGTTCGAGTCCTCCCGGTGGCGGCATGTTTTGGTTCTAGCTTTAGTGTAGTTTGTCACTGAGCAGCAAAACAAGTTTGGTTGATTGAGAAACACACCAATTGATATTTTGCTTTGTTCCTGTATTCTCGTGCATTAAATAAAAAAAATGCTTCATGAAACACTAAACGCCCTAGCCATTTTAATCTGCCCGAGGGTGTTGTTAGCTAGAGAAGCATTCTTCTTGGCATACCCCCTAACTCGGCCTGCGTGGCGCAATCGGTTAGCGCGTTCGGCTGTTAACCGAGAGGTTGGAGTTTCGAGTCCTCCCGGTGGCGGCATGTTTTGGTTCTACCTTTAGTGTAGTTTGTCACTGAGCAGCAAAACAAGTTTGGTTGATTGAGAAACACACCAATTGATATTTTGCTTTGTTCCTGTATTCTCGTGCATTAAATAAAAAAAATGCTTCATGAAACACTAAACGCCCTAGCCATTTTAAGCTGCCCGAGGGTGTTGTTAGCTAGAGAAGCATTCTTCTTGGCATACCTCCCAACTCGGCCTCCGTGGCGCAATCGGTTAGCGCGTTCGGCTGTTAACCGAAAGGTTGGAGGTTCGAGTCCTCCCGGTGGCGGCATGTTTTGGGTCTAGCTTTAGTGTAGTTTGTCACTGAGCAAGAAAACAAGTTTGGTTGATTGAGAGAAACACACCAATTGATATTTTGCTTTGTTCCTGTATTCTCGTGCATTAAATAAAAAAATGCTTCATGAAACACTAAACGCCCTAGCCATTTTAAGCTGCCCGAGGGTGTTGTTAGCTAGAGAAGCATACTTCTTGGCATACCCCACAACTTGGCCTCCGTGGCGCAATCGGTTAGCGCGTTCGGCTGTTAACCGAAAGGTTGGAGGTTCGAGTCCTCCCGGTGGCGGCATGTTTTGGTTCTAGCTTTAGTGTCGTTTGTCACTGAGCAGCAAAACAAGTATGGTTGATTGAGAGAAACTCACCAATTGATATTTTGCTTTGTTCCTGTATTCTCGTGCATTAAATAAAAAAATATGCTTCATGAAACACTAAACGCCCTAGCCATTTTAAGCTGCCCGAGGGTGTTGTTAGCTAGAGAAGCATTCTTCTTGGCATACCCCCTAACTCGGCCTGCATGGCGCAATCGGTTAGCGCGTTCGGCTGTTAACCGAAAGGTTGGAGTTTCGAGTCCTCCCGGTGGCGGCATGTTTTGGTTCTAGCTTTAGTGTAGTTTGTCACTGAGCAGCAAAACAAGTTTGGTTGATTGAGAAACACATCAATTGATATTTTGCTTTGTTCCTGTATTCTCGTGCATTAAATAAAAAAAATGCTTCATGAAACACTAAACGCCCTAGCCATTTTAAGCTGCCCGAGGGTGTTGTTAGCTAGAGAAGCATTCTTCTTGGCATACCTCCCAACTCGGCCTCCGTGGCGCAATCGGTTAGCGCGTTCGGCTGTTAACCGAAAGGTTGGAGTTTCGAGTCCTCCCGGTGGCGTCATGTTTTGGTTCTAGCTTTAGTGTAGTTTGTCACTGAGCAGCAAAACCAGTTTGGTTGATTGAGAGAAACACACCAATTGATATTTTGCTTTGTTCCTGTATTCTCGTGCATTCAATAAAAAAAAATGCTTCATGAAACACTAAACGCCCTAGCCATTTTAAGCTGTCCGAGGGTGTTGTTAGCTAGAGAAGCATTCTTCTTGGCATACCCCCTAACTCGGCCTGCGTGGCGCAATCGGTTAGCGCGTTCGGCTGTTAACCGAAAGGTTGGAGTTTCGAGTCCTCCCGGTGGCGGCATGTTTTGGTTCTAGCTTTAGTGTAGTTTGTCACTGAGCAAGAAAACAAGTTTGGTTGATTGAGAGAAACACACCAATTGATATTTTGCTTTGTTCCTGTATTCTCGTGCATTAAATAAAAAAAAATGCTTCATGAAACACTAAACGCCCTAGCCATTTTAAGCTGCCCGAGGGTGTTGTTAGCTAGAGAAGCATTCTTCTTGGCATACCTCCCAACTCGGCCTCCGTGGCGCAATCGGTTAGCGCGTTCCGCTGTTAACCGAAAGGTTGGAGTTTCGAGTCCTCCCGGTAGCGGCATGTTTTGGTTCTAGCATTAGTGTAGTTTGTCACTGAGCAGCAAAACAAGTTTGGTTGATTGAGAGAAACACACCAATTGATATTTTGCTTTGTTCCTGTATTCTCGTGCATTAAATTAAAAAAATGCTTCATGAAACACTAAACGCCCTAGCCATTTTAAGCTGCCCGAGGGTGTTGTTAGCTAGAGAAGCATTCTTCTAGGCATACCTCCGAACTCGGCCTCCGTGGCGCAATCGGTTAGCGCGTTCGGCTGTTAACCGAAAGGTTGGAGGTTCGAGTCCTCCCGGTGGCGGCATGTTTTGGTTCTAGCTTTAGTGTAGTTTGTCACTGAGCAGCAAAACAAGTTTGGTTGATTGAGAAACACACCAATTGATATTTTGCTTTGTTCCTGTATTCTCGTGCATTAAATAAAAAAAATGCTTCATGAAACACTAAACGCCCTAGCCATTTTAATCTGCCCGAGGGTGTTGTTAGCTAGAGAAGCATTCTTCTTGGCATACCCCCTAACTCGGCCTGCGTGGCGCAATCGGTTAGCGCGTTCGGCTGTTAACCGAGAGGTTGGAGTTTCGAGTCCTCCCGGTGGCGGCATGTTTTGGTTCTACCTTTAGTGTAGTTTGTCACTGAGCAGCAAAACAAGTTTGGTTGATTGAGAAACACACCAATTGATATTTTGCTTTGTTCCTGTATTCTCGTGCATTAAATAAAAAAAATGCTTCATGAAACACTAAACGCCCTAGCCATTTTAAGCTGCCCGAGGGTGTTGTTAGCTAGAGAAGCATTCTTCTTGGCATACCTCCCAACTCGTCTCCGTGGCGCAATCGGTTAGCGCGTTCGGCTGTTAACCGAAAGGTTGGAGGTTCGAGTCCTCCCGGTGGCGGCATGTTTTGGGTCTAGCTTTAGTGTAGTTTGTCACTGAGCAAGAAAACAAGTTTGGTTGATTGAGAGAAACACACCAATTGATATTTTGCTTTGTTCCTGTATTCTCGTGCATTAAATAAAAAAATGCTTCATGAAACACTAAACGCCCTAGCCATTTTAAGCTGCCCGAGGGTGTTGTTAGCTAGAGAAGCATACTTCTTGGCATACCCCACAACTTGGCCTCCGTGGCGCAATCGGTTAGCGCGTTCGGCTGTTAACCGAAAGGTTGGAGGTTCGAGTCCTCCCGGTGGCGGCATGTTTTGGTTCTAGCTTTAGTGTCGTTTGTCACTGAGCAGCAAAACAAGTATGGTTGATTGAGAGAAACTCACCAATTGATATTTTGCTTTGTTCCTGTATTCTCGTGCATTAAATAAAAAAAATATGCTTCATGAAACACTAAACGCCCTAGCTATTTTAAGCTGCCCGATGGTGTTGTTAGCTAGAGAAGCATTCTTCTTGGCATACCCCCAACTCGGCCTCCGTGGCGCAGTCGGTTAGCGCGTTCGGCTGTTAACCGAAAGGTTGGAGGTTCGAGTCCTCCCGGTGGCGGCATGTTTTGGTTCTAGCTTTAGTGTAGTTTGTCACTGAGCAGCAGAACAAGTTTGGTTGATTGAGAAACACACCAATTGATATTTCGCTTTGTTCCTGTATTCTCGTGCATTAAATAAAAAAATGCTTCATGAAACACTAAACGCCCTAGACATTTTAAGCTGCCCGAGGGTGTTGTTAGCTAGAGAAGCATTCTTCTTGGCATACCCCCTAACTCGGCCTGCGTGGCGCAATCGGTTAGCGCGTTCGGCTGTTAACCGTAAGGTTGGAGTTTCGAGTCCTCCCGGTGGCGGCATGTTTTGGTTCTAGCTTTAGTGTAGTTTGTCACTGAGCAGCAAAACAAGTTTGGTTGATTGAGAAACACACCAATTGATATTTTGCTTTGTTCCTGTATTCTCGTGCATTAAATAAAAAAAATGCTTCATGAAACACTAAACGCCCTAGCCATTTTAAGCTGCCCGAGGGTGTTGTTAGCTAGAGAAGCATTCTTCTTGGCATACCTCCCAACTCGGCCTCCGTGGCGCCATCGGTTAGCGCGTTCGGCTGTTAACCGAAAGGTTGGAGGTTCGAGTCCTCCCGGTGGCGGCATGTTTTGGTTCTAGCTTTAGTGTAGTTTGTCACTGAGCATCAAAACCAGTTTGGTTGATTGAGAGAAACACACCAATTGATATTTTGCTTTGTTCCTGTATTCTCGTGCATTAAATAAAAAAAAAAATGCTTCATGAAACACTAAACGCCCTAGCCATTTTAAGCTGCCCGAGGGTGTTGTTATCTAGAGAAGCATTCTTCTTGGCATACCTCCCAACTCGGCCTCCGTGGCGCCATCGGTTAGCGCGTTCGGCTGTTAACCGAAAGGTTGGAGGTTCGAGTCCTCCCGGTGGCGGCATGTTTTGGTTCTAGCTTTAGTGTAGTTTGTCACTGAGCATCAAAACCAGTTTGGTTGATTGAGAGAAACACACCAATTGATATTTTGCTTTGTTCCTGTATTCTCGTGCATTAAATAAAAAAAAAATGCTTCATGAAACACTAAACGCCCTAGCCATTTTAAGCTGCCCGAGGGTGTTGTTATCTAGAGAAGCATTCTTCTTGGCATACCTCCCAACTCGGCCTCCGTGGCGCCATCGGTTAGCGCGTTCGGCTGTTAACCGAAAGGTTGGAGGTTCGAGTCCTCCCGGTGGCGGCATGTTTTGGTTCTAGCTTTAGTGTAGTTTGTCACTGAGCAGCAAAACAAGTTTGGTTGATTGAGAAACACACCAATTGATATTTTGCTTTGTTCCTGTATTCTCGTGCATTAAATAAAAAAAATGCTTCATGAAACACTAAACGCCCTAGCCATTTTAAGCTGCCCGAGGGTGTTGTTAGCTAGAGAAGCATTCTTCTTGGCATACCTCCCAACTCGGCCTCCGTGGCGCCATCGGTTAGCGCGTTCGGCTGTTAACCGAAAGGTTGGAGGTTCGAGTCCTCCCGGTGGCGGCATGTTTTGGTTCTAGCTTTAGTGTAGTTTGTCACTGAGCATCAAAACCAGTTTGGTTGATTGAGAGAAACACACCAATTGATATTTTGCTTTGTTCCTGTATTCTCGTGCATTAAATAAAAAAAAAAATGCTTCATGAAACACTAAACGCCCTAGCCATTTTAAGCTGCCCGAGGGTGCTGTTAGCTAGAGAAGCATTCTTCTTGGCATACCCCCTAACTCGGCCTGCGTGGCGCAATCGGTTAGCGCGTTCGGCTGTTAACCGAAAGGTTGGAGTTTCGAGTCCTCCCGGTAGCGGCATGTTTTGGTTCTAGCATTAGTGTAGTTTGTCACTGAGCAAGAAAACAAGTTTGGTTGATTGAGAGAAACACACCAATTGATATTTTGCTTTGTTCCTGTATTCTCGTGCATTAAATAAAAAAATGCTTCATGAAACACTAAACGCCCTAGCCATTTTAAGCTGCCCGAGGGTGTTGTTAGATAGAGAAGCATTCTTCTTGGCATACCCCCAACTCGGCCTCCGTGGCGCAATCGGTTAGCGCGTTCGGCTGTTAACCGAAAGGTTGGAGGTTCGAGTCCTCCCTGTGGCGGCATGTTTTGGTTCTAGCTTTAGTGTAGTTTGTCACTGAGCAGCAAAACCAGTTTGGTTGATTGAGAGAAACACACCAATTGATATTTTGCTTTGTTCCTGTATTCTCGTGCATTAAATAAAAAAAATGCTTCATGAAACACTAAACGCCCTAGCCAATTTAAGCTGCCCGAGGGTGTTGTTATCTAGAGAAGCATTCTTCTTGGCATACCTCCCAACTCGGCCTCCGTGGCGCAATCGGTTAGCGCGTTCCGCTGTTAACCGAAAGGTTGGAGGTTCGAGTCCTCCCGGTAGCGGCATGTTTTGGTTCTACCATTAGTGTAGTTTGTCACAGAGCAGCAAAACAAGTTTGGTTGATTGAGAGAAACACACCAATTGATATTTTGCTTTGTTCCTGTATTCTCGTGCATTAAATAAAAAAAAAATGCTTCATGAAACACTAAACGCCCTAGCCAATTTAAGCTGCCCGAGGGTGTTGTTATCTAGAGAAGCATTCTTCTTGGCATACCTCCCACTCTGCCTCCGTGGCGCAATCGGTTAGCGCGTTCGGCTGTTAACCGAAAGGTTGGAGGTTCGAGTCCTCCCGGTGGCGGCATGTTTTGGTTCTAGCTTTAGTGTAGTTTGTCACTGAGCAAGAAAACAAGTTTGGTTGATTGAGAGAAACACACCAATTGATATTTTGCTTTGTTCCTGTATTCTCGTGCATTAAATAAAAAAATGCTTTATGAAACTCTAACCGCCCTAGCCATTTTAAGCTGCCCGAGGGTGTTGTTAGATAGAGAAGCATTCTTCTTGGCATACCCCCAAACTTGGCCTCCGTGGCGCAATCGGTTAACGCGTTCGGCTGTTAACCGAAAGGTTGGAGGTTCGAGTCCTCCCTGTGGCGGCATGTTTTGGTTCTAGCTTTAGTGTAGTTTGTCACTGAGCAGCAAAACAAGTTTGGTTGATTGAGAGAAACACACCAATTGATATTTTGCTTTGTTCCTGTATTCTCGTGCATTAAATAAAAAAAATGCTTCATGAAACACTAAACGCCCTAGCCATTTTAAGCTGCCCGAGGGTGTTGTTAGCTAAAGAAGCATTCTTGTTGGCATACCCCCCAACTCGGCCTCCGTGGCGCGATCGGTTAGCGCGTTCGGCTGTTAACCGAAAGGTTGGAGGTTCGAGTCCTCCCGGTGGCGGCATGTTTTGGTTCTAGCTTTAGTGTCGTTTGTCACTGAGCAGCAAAACAAGTATGGTTGATTGAGAGAAACTCACCAATTGATATTTTGCTTTGATCCTGTATTCTCGTGCATTAAATAAAAAAAAATATGCTTCATGAAACACTAAACGCCCTAGCCATTTTAAGCTGCCCGAGGGTGTTGTTAGCTAGAGAAGCATTCTTCTTGGCATACCCCCCAACTCGGCCTCCGTGGCGCAATCGGTTAGCGCGTTCGGCTGTTAACCGAAAGGTTGGAGGTTCGAGTCCTCCCGGTGGCGGCATGTTTTGGTTCTAGCTTTAGTGTAGTTTGTCACTGAGCAGCAAAACAAGTTTGGTTGATTGAGAGAAACACACCAATTGATATTTTGCTTTGTTCCTGTATTCTCGTGCATTAAATAAAAAAATTGCTTCATGAAACACTAAACGCCCTAGCCATTTTAAGCTGCCCGAGGGTGTTGTTAGCTAGAGAAGCATTCCTCTTGGCATACCCCCCAACTTTGCCTCCGTGGCGCAATCGGTTAGCGCGTTCGGCTGTTAACCGAAAGGTTGGAGGTTCGAGTCCTCCCGGTGGCGGCATGTTTTGGTTCTTACTTTAGTGTCGTTTGTCACTGAGCAGCAAAACAAGTATGGTTGATTGAGAGAAACTCACCAATTGATATTTTGCTTTGTTCCTGTATTCTCGTGCATTAAATAAAAAAAAATATGCTTCATGAAACACTAAACGCCCTAGCCATTTTAAGCTGCCCGAGGGTGTTGTTAGCTAGAGAAGCATTCTTCTTGGCATACCTCCCAACTCGGCCTCCGTGGCGCAATCGGTTAGCGCGTTCGGCTGTTAACCGAAAGGTTGGAGGTTCGAGTCCTCCCGGTGGCGGCATGTTTTGGGTCTAGCTTTAGTGTAGTTTGTCACTGAGCAAGAAAACAAGTTTGGTTGATTGAGAGAAACACACCAATTGATATTTTGCTTTGTTCCTGTATTCTCGTGCATTAAATAAAAAAATGCTTCATGAAACACTAAACGCCCTAGCCATTTTAAGCTGCCCGAGGGTGTTGTTAGCTAGAGAAGCATACTTCTTGGCATACCCCACAACTTGGCCTCCGTGGCGCAATCGGTTAGCGCGTTCGGCTGTTAACCGAAAGGTTGGAGGTTCGAGTCCTCCCGGTGGCGGCATGTTTTGGTTCTAGCTTTAGTGTCGTTTGTCACTGAGCAGCAAAACAAGTATGGTTGATTGAGAGAAACTCACCAATTGATATTTTGCTTTGTTCCTGTATTCTCGTGCATTAAATAAAAAAATATGCTTCATGAAACACTAAACGCCCTAGCTATTTTAAGCTGCCCGATGGTGTTGTTAGCTAGAGAAGCATTCTTCTTGGCATACCCCCAACTCGGCCTCCGTGGCGCAGTCGGTTAGCGCGTTCGGCTGTTAACCGAAAGGTTGGAGGTTCGAGTCCTCCCGGTGGCGGCATGTTTTGGTTCTAGCTTTAGTGTAGTTTGTCACTGAGCAGCAGAACAAGTTTGGTTGATTGAGAAACACACCAATTGATATTTTGCTTTGTTCCTGTATTCTCGTGCATTAAATAAAAAAATGCTTCATGAAACACTAAACGCCCTAGCCATTTTAAGCTGCCCGAGGGTGTTGTTAGCTAGAGAAGCATTCTTCTTGGCATACCCCCTAACTCGGCCTGCGTGGCGCAATGGATTCTGCTTTCGGCCACGCCAGTGAACGGACGCAGGATGCAGGGCTCCTCAGGAGCGGCTTCAGCGGCCATGTCAGGCCGCGGTAACAGGACTGCTGAAAAGGACAACACTTACCAGGTCGTTTTGCCTGCACTTCCAACAGGTCGGTTTGTTTTGAATACCGTTTTTTTGCACGCCGATATCAGGGCCCGCCCGTACCGGGTGGAAGATTTCCGGGATGCTTTAGCACAACACTCGCTAATCCCCGATGTTATCGCTATGGGGGCGTATCGGATGAGCCACGTCTGGGCCGTCACTCTCAAGGATACTGAAGCCGTCAACAAGATTGTCAGTGTAGGTGAGCTGTCTGTGAAAAACGGTCGCTGCTTGGTGATTGACCCGGCGAACCAGGACGTGCGACTCAAGCTTCACTGGCTACTACACAACGTGCCAGATGAAGATGTTCGTGCTGCATTTGCGCCTTACGGAAAGGTGTCGGAAGTTTCCCGGGAGCGTTGGCGTGTTAAAGGTATGCTAGAAAAGGGCTCTACAACTAGACTCGTAACGCTGAAGCTGAAAGCTGGCATGAAGCTCGACGACCTGCCGCATCAGTTGAATGTTAGCGGTGAGCTCGCGCTCGTCATTCTGCCAGGCAGACCCCCGTTGTGCCTACGCTGCCGGGGTACGGGTCACATCCGCAAAGAGTGCCGGGTTCCTCGCTGCGGAACCTGTCGACGGTTCGGGCATGAAGACAGCCAGTGTGCACGAACCTACGCTAGCATTGCCGGACCTGGGACCAGCGAAGACTCGTCCGAGTTAATTATGGACGAGGCGGATGCGGAGGAGGCTGCTGACATTAGAGGTCAGTCAACGAAACAGGACGCGCCTTCCATGACGGTTTTAACAAAGGGTAAGGTGATGGTCTCAAATGAAAAGAATGAACCTCGGCATGTCTTGAACGTTCCATCCCAGGACCATGAAAGCGAGTCAAAGGAAGGGTCAGAAGACTTAACCAAATTTTCTGACGCTGAGGATCATCTCAGTACTGAGCCTTCCTGTACTGATGCCATGGAGGTTGGGCCGGAGACAGCAGCCTTAATTGCCGCGAAACGTCCGCATGAGGAAAGCGTCGAGGAGACTCAGCTGCCAGGCGGTGTTTGTGGTGAGCCGCCGCCGAAAACTTCTGGCATCCGAAGAGCCACGTTAAGACCGAAGCCGAACTTCTCGGCTGACACGCGGCAGGCGGGGAAACCGCCTCCGTAGTTTTTGTGGAGACCTGAACGATTTGTGGGTCGGCTGCCTACCGACCAGCGTCACGAACCTTCTACAACCAAGTGGTGCGTGTGTTAGCAAAAATGAAACAATGGGCTTGGACTTCGTTTGAATGCATCCCGACATTCTGCTGGCAGGACATTACATGCATGCATACGCCGCTGTTTGTCAGAAGCGGAGGCCACGCAACCATGAAGGTAGGCACCATGCCGGTACTGGCGTCTCTCTCTAGTACATGACTCTCAAGCTTAATTCGCCGTTACACGTAGCTACTTTGAATGTTAGAGGACTGGGAGCGAGAAGGCGACAATGCCAGCTCAGTCGCCTCCTTGTGGATAATGATATAGATATAGCAGCTGTGCAAGAGTCAAAGATTGAGAGCCAAGAAAGCACTGACCGTATGGTGGCTTCTTTTCAAACAAACTTTTATGTGTGTGTATGCCATTCTGTTGGTGTATCGGGTGGGTGCCTTTTATTTATACGTAACACGCTGGGAGTAAGCGTAGAGTCCGTTTTTGCCTGTCCAAGTGGTCGGCTTTTGGTTACCGATTTTACCTACTCTAATTTATGCTGGCGTGTTGTGTGTGTGTATGCTCCCAATTCAGGGCGTGAGCGTGAATTGTTTTTTCAGTCTATTGAGTTGTGGTTGAAGGTCGACAAAATCTTGCTTGTACTTGGTGACTACAACTGTGTGTGCGCAGCTGTGGACCGAGCGGCCAAGTGTAAACCTCGAAGAGACAGGAGCTCCGAGCTGTTGAATGCACTTGCACATGAGTATAGCCTTGAGGATGTTGGTAGTGTGTTCTCCACTGGAAACCAGCCAGAGTTCACGCACTTTCAGCGAGATAGCCATGCCAGATTGGACAGGGTGTATGCCTCGGTAGATCTTGTTTCCCTATGTACTGCATATGATGTCAAACCTGTGTCTTTCAGCGATCATTGTCTCGTGAGTGCAGTGTTTGGTCGCAAAGGAAAGAAATCGCGATTTAACTGGTACCTATGGAAACTGAATGCCAAACTTCTTGCCGATGAAGAGTTCCTTACTGAAGTTAAGACAGAGTTTGAAAATCGTCTTGCTATGCGACCAGTAAGTTTTGCAGCGGAATGGGACAGCTTCAAAGAGTGGGTCAAATTGAAAGCAATAGAAAAGAGTAGTAAGCTGCGATACAAAGAGAAAGAAAAAGAAAAAGAACTGAATGAACAACTTGCTCTTTTTTTGAGCATGGAAAGTACTGTGCCAGGGCATTTCGCCAGTAAAATACGAGAGCTTAAAAGTGAGCTGGAAACAATCGACAGCGAAAGATACACAGCGGCTGTCATACGTGCAAGGGCTGAAAAACTTTGGGCTGGAGAAGTGCCGACAAAACGAGCCCTAGCAGACGAGAAAAGATACGCCTGCCAGAAAGAAATTAGGAGTATAAGGTATGGCGGCCATATCACAGAAGATGCTAAAGATATTCAGCATGCGGTAGCAGAGCACTTCGAAGAACTGCTTAGCGCTAAGCTTGAGACTGTAGGCGGCTTTCAAACAGACTTTCTAAGACTGATGCCTGCACTGGATGACGAAAGTAAAGCGCGCCTAGAAACACCGATAACGTTGCAGGAGATAGAATCTGCAATAGATGACCTGACACCTGGGAAGGCCCCTGGGCCAGATGGTCTAAGCGCTGCCTTCTTTAAAACTTTTCAGCAGTATGCGGCTCAGTTTATGCTCGATGTAATCACTGAAGCTTATGAACGTAATACTGTTCCATTGTCTTTCGCTACATCGCACATTGTGTTAATACCCAAGACAGATGATCCGGAAAAAACGACTGTTGGTGGGGTCATATCGACCGATTAGCCTCACCAATGTTGACTACAAGGTGTATATGAAGGTTTTAGCAAAAAGACTGCAAAGCGTAATAAAAAAACTGGTTGGATCTCATCAAACGTGCGGCATCAAGGGTCGATCCATTGCCACGAATATACATGTCGCAAGAACCGTACTAGAATGTGTTGATGCACTCGGTGGTCAGATAGCCATGATGCAGTTAGATTTGGCGAAAGCCTTTGACCATGTTTCTCACGAAATTCCTTTTTCCATTTTGGAGCATTCTAACCTTGGAAAAGTCATAGTGGAGGGTGTTAAAATGGCTTACGCGAACTGCACGACCCGTATTATAGTGAATGGTGAACTGACTGACAGCATCGCAGTACGTTCATCGGTAAGGCAGGGCTGCCCACTCTCACCCCTGCTTTTTGCACTGTATTTAGAGCCACTTTGCTTGGCTATCATTGATAGCGATCGCATTTTAGGGTTCAAGCTGCAATCAGCACACGTGAAAATGCTGGCATATGCTGATGACATAGCAGTGTTTTGTGCAACTAGAAAGAGCATCTGTGAAGTTACGGGTGTCGTCCAAACATTTTGTGATCAAACCGGATGTAAGATCAATTGGGAGAAAAGCTCTGGGTTTTGGCACGGTGATTGGGACGTGACACCTGATTTCTTCTGTAAGCTGCGATGGTCTGCTCTCCCAACACGATATCTAGGCGTGCCTTTAGATTGTTATCGAGATGCCAACATGCACTGGATGGAAGAAACATCCAGAGCGAAAGAAAAAGCGGATGCGTGGCAAGGAAGGCAACTCTCAATGTTTTCGCGCGCTTCCATTTGCAATGTTTTTCTTATTTCAAGGCTGTGGTACCTCATGAATGTGTTGTGTGTCTCAC
Source organism: Amblyomma maculatum (assembly GCF_055883805.1). Taxonomy (NCBI): domain Eukaryota; kingdom Metazoa; phylum Arthropoda; class Arachnida; order Ixodida; family Ixodidae; genus Amblyomma; species Amblyomma maculatum. The sequence continues at coordinate 58,946,003 of NC_139350.1, forward strand.
GAACCTCAATTCAGAAAATGCACCGCGTTTTTGCTGTTTTTATTTGGGCATCCACATGGGAAAAAACCGCCCGGACGAACTTGTTTATTTCTGTTAAAAGGGGCGGGCTTGGCCTTGCTCATTTGTTCTTGCGACAAGTGGTTTCGCGATTTATATTCCTGCGTGATCAAAAAGATACCTTTCTAAGAACTGTGATGCAAGTGCGATTGCAGAGGCTGCTCCCTGAATGGATTGTGTCATGTGAAAGCATGCCTGGTACTGTGACTGGCTACCTCCGCGAAGTTGTTTTTTCGTGCAAGTTGCTGGAAGTGCGGTTTTCTTTTGATTACCTTTTCAATGTTCCCAGAAAAAAACTGTATAAAAATCTCATTGACGTGATGCTGCCGGTGCCTTTTTACAGGGAAATACACTGTGGAGGCCCAGGGCAGGATGTTTTGAAAAGAGTAAAGAAGATGCCCGTGAGGCCATCTGCTAAAACGTTCCTTTTCAAACTTCACTCTAATACGCTCCCTGTTAAAACCTGGCTGAATGAAAAAGGTATCTTCGTCCCATGGACAACAAATTGCCTGTTGTGCAAAAAACCGGAGACAATTGAACACGTCTTCTTACAGTGTTGGGATGCTGTTTTTCTGTGGGACGTCCTCCAAAGGACAATTAAAAAGGAACTTCCCCTAACTCCGTACGGAATCAGATTCCTACCAGTGCAGAACGATGATGCACCTTATGATTTAATTATGCTTCTTGGTCTCCATAGTTTGTGGAAAACACGAATGCAGGTGCGTCACGCAGATATAAATACACGATCTGCGCGTGAAAACTTCATTGAAAGTGCGGTGTATATACGCGAAACTTTCAGGATGCAGCAGGATCCACCACATTGGCAATGTCTATTTGATGAGTTGGTGAACCTGAAAAGATTTTAGCCGCGTACGCGTTAGCTCAAGTGTAGTTGACGTGTTTTATCATGTGTATTTTTGTTTTCTGTTTCACGGCAATAAAGAAAAAAAAAAAAAAAAGCCTGCTTGGCGCGATCGGTTAGCGCGTTCGGCTGTTAACCGAAAGGTTGGAGGTTCGAGTCCTCCCGGTGGCGGCATGTTTTGGGTCTAGCTTTAGTGTAGTTTGTCACTGAGCAAGAAAACAAGTTTGGTTGATTGAGAGAAACACACCAATTGATATTTTGCTTTGTTCCTGTATTCTCGTGCATTAAATAAAAAAATGCTTCATGAAACACTAAACGCCCTAGCCATTTTAAGCTGCCCGAGGGTGTTGTTAGCTAGAGAAGCATACTTCTTGGCATACCCCACAACTTGGCCTCCGTGGCGCAATCGGTTAGCGCGTTCCGCTGTTAACCGAAAGGTTGGAGGTTCGAGTCCTCCCGGTGGCGGCATGTTTTGGTTCTAGCTTTAGTGTCGTTTGTCACTGAGCAGCAAAACAAGTATGGTTGATTGAGAGAAACTCACCAATTGATATTTTGCTTTGTTCCTGTATTCTCGTGCATTAAATAAAAAAATATGCTTCATGAAACACTAAACGCCCTAGCTATTTTAAGCTGCCCGATGGTGTTGTTAGCTAGAGAAGCATTCTTCTTGGCATACCCCCAACTCGGCCTCCGTGGCGCAGTCGGTTAGCGCGTTCGGCTGTTAACCGAAAGGTTGGAGGTTCGAGTCCTCCCGGTGGCGGCATGTTTTGGTTCTAGCTTTAGTGTAGTTTGTCACTGAGCAGCAGAACAAGTTTGGTTGATTGAGAAACACACCAATTGATATTTTGCTTTGTTCCTGTATTCTCGTGCATTAAATAAAAAAATGCTTCATGAAACACTAAACGCCCTAGCCATTTTAAGCTGCCCGAGGGTGTTGTTAGCTAGAGAAGCATTCTTCTTGGCATACCCCCTAACTCGGCCTGCGTGGCGCAATGGATTCTGCTTTCGGCCACGCCAGTGAACGGACGCAGGATGCAGGGCTCCTCAGGAGCGGCTTCAGCGGCCATGTCAGGCCGCGGTAACAGGACTGCTGAAAAGGACAACACTTACCAGGTCGTTTTGCCTGCACTTCCAACAGGTCGGTTTGTTTTGAATACCGTTTTTTTGCACGCCGATATCAGGGCCCGCCCGTACCGGGTGGAAGATTTCCGGGATGCTTTAGCACAACACTCGCTAATCCCCGATGTTATCGCTATGGGGGCGTATCGGATGAGCCACGTCTGGGCCGTCACTCTCAAGGATACTGAAGCCGTCAACAAGATTGTCAGTGTAGGTGAGCTGTCTGTGAAAAACGGTCGCTGCTTGGTGATTGACCCGGCGAACCAGGACGTGCGACTCAAGCTTCACTGGCTACTTCACAACGTGCCAGATGAAGATGTTCGTGCTGCATTTGCGCCGTACGGAAAGGTGTCAGACGTTTCCCGGGAGCGCTGGCGTGTTAAAGGTATGCTGGAAAAGGGCTCTACAACTAGACTCGTCACGCTGAAGCTGAAAGCTGGCATGAAGCTCGACGACCTGCCGCATCAGCTCAATGTTAGCGGTGAGCTCGCGCTCGTCATTGTGCCAGGCAGACCCCCGTTGTGCCTACGCTGCCGGAGTACGGGTCACATCCGCAAAGAGTGCCGGGTTCCTCGCTGCGGAACCTGCCGACGGTTCGGGCATGAAGACAACCAGTGTGCACGAACCTACGCTAGCATTGCCGGACCTGGGACCAGCGAAGACTCGTCCGAGTTAATTATGGACGAGGCGGATGCGGAGGAGGCTGCTGACATTAGAGGTCAGTCAACGAAACAGGACGCGCCTTCCATGACGGTTTTAACAAAGGGTAAGGTGATGGTCTCAAATGAAAAGAATGAACCTCGGCATGTCTTGAACGTTCCATCCCAGGACCATGAAAGCGAGTCAAAGGAAGGGTCAGAAGACTTAACCAAATTTTCTGACGCTGAGGATCATCTCAGTACTGAGCCTTCCTGTACTGATGCCATGGAGGTTGGGCCGGAGACAGCAGCCTTAATTGCCGCGAAACGTCCGCATGAGGAAAGCGTCGAGGAGACTCAGCTGCCAGGCGGTGTTTGTGGTGAGCCGCCGCCGAAAACTTCTGGCATCCGAAGAGCCACGTTAAGACCGAAGCCGAACTTCTCGGCTGACACGCGGCAGGCGGGGAAACCGCCTCCGTAGTTTTTGTGGAGACCTGAACGATTTGTGGGTCGGCTGCCTACCGACCAGCGTCACGAACCTTCTACAACCAAGTGGTGCGTGTGTTAGCAAAAATGAAACAATGGGCTTGGACTTCGTTTGAATGCATCCCGACATTCTGCTGGCAGGACATTACATGCATGCATACGCCGCTGTTTGTCAGAAGCGGAGGCCACGCAACCATGAAGGTAGGCACCATGCCGGTACTGGCGTCTCTCTCTAGTACATGACTCTCAAGCTTAATTCGCCGTTACACGTAGCTACTTTGAATGTTAGAGGACTGGGAGCGAGAAGGCGACAATGCCAGCTCAGTCGCCTCCTTGTGGATAATGATATAGATATAGCAGCTGTGCAAGAGTCAAAGATTGAGAGCCAAGAAAGCACTGACCGTATGGTGGCTTCTTTTCAAACAAACTTTTATGTGTGTGTATGCCATTCTGTTGGTGTATCGGGTGGGTGCCTTTTATTTATACGTAACACGCTGGGAGTAAGCGTAGAGTCCGTTTTTGCCTGTCCAAGTGGTCGGCTTTTGGTTACCGATTTTACCTACTCTAATTTATGCTGGCGTGTTGTGTGTGTGTATGCTCCCAATTCAGGGCGTGAGCGTGAATTGTTTTTTCAGTCTATTGAGTTGTGGTTGAAGGTCGACAAAATCTTGCTTGTACTTGGTGACTACAACTGTGTGTGCGCAGCTGTGGACCGAGCGGCCAAGTGTAAACCTCGAAGAGACAGGAGCTCCGAGCTGTTGAATGCACTTGCACATGAGTATAGCCTTGAGGATGTTGGTAGTGTGTTCTCCACTGGAAACCAGCCAGAGTTCACGCACTTTCAGCGAGATAGCCATGCCAGATTGGACAGGGTGTATGCCTCGGTAGATCTTGTTTCCCTATGTACTGCATATGATGTCAAACCTGTGTCTTTCAGCGATCATTGTCTCGTGAGTGCAGTGTTTGGTCGCAAAGGAAAGAAATCGCGATTTAACTGGTACCTATGGAAACTGAATGCCAAACTTCTTGCCGATGAAGAGTTCCTTACTGAAGTTAAGACAGAGTTTGAAAATCGTCTTGCTATGCGACCAGTAAGTTTTGCAGCGGAATGGGACAGCTTCAAAGAGTGGGTCAAATTGAAAGCAATAGAAAAGAGTAGTAAGCTGCGATACAAAGAGAAAGAAAAAGAAAAAGAACTGAATGAACAACTTGCTCTTTTTTTGAGCATGGAAAGTACTGTGCCAGGGCATTTCGCCAGTAAAATACGAGAGCTTAAAAGTGAGCTGGAAACAATCGACAGCGAAAGATACACAGCGGCTGTCATACGTGCAAGGGCTGAAAAACTTTGGGCTGGAGAAGTGCCGACAAAACGAGCCCTAGCAGACGAGAAAAGATACGCCTGCCAGAAAGAAATTAGGAGTATAAGGTATGGCGGCCATATCACAGAAGATGCTAAAGATATTCAGCATGCGGTAGCAGAGCACTTCGAAGAACTGCTTAGCGCTAAGCTTGAGACTGTAGGCGGCTTTCAAACAGACTTTCTAAGACTGATGCCTGCACTGGATGACGAAAGTAAAGCGCGCCTAGAAACACCGATAACGTTGCAGGAGATAGAATCTGCAATAGATGACCTGACACCTGGGAAGGCCCCTGGGCCAGATGGTCTAAGCGCTGCCTTCTTTAAAACTTTTCAGCAGTATGCGGCTCAGTTTATGCTCGATGTAATCACTGAAGCTTATGAACGTAATACTGTTCCATTGTCTTTCGCTACATCGCACATTGTGTTAATACCCAAGACAGATGATCCGGAAAAACGACTGTTGGTGGGGTCATATCGACCGATTAGCCTCACCAATGTTGACTACAAGGTGTATATGAAGGTTTTAGCAAAAAGACTGCAAAGCGTAATAAAAAAACTGGTTGGATCTCATCAAACGTGCGGCATCAAGGGTCGATCCATTGCCACGAATATACATGTCGCAAGAACCGTACTAGAATGTGTTGATGCACTCGGTGGTCAGATAGCCATGATGCAGTTAGATTTGGCGAAAGCCTTTGACCATGTTTCTCACGAAATTCCTTTTTCCATTTTGGAGCATTCTAACCTTGGAAAAGTCATAGTGGAGGGTGTTAAAATGGCTTACGCGAACTGCACGACCCGTATTATAGTGAATGGTGAACTGACTGACAGCATCGCAGTACGTTCATCGGTAAGGCAGGGCTGCCCACTCTCACCCCTGCTTTTTGCACTGTATTTAGAGCCACTTTGCTTGGCTATCATTGATAGCGATCGCATTTTAGGGTTCAAGCTGCAATCAGCACACGTGAAAATGCTGGCATATGCTGATGACATAGCAGTGTTTTGTGCAACTAGAAAGAGCATCTGTGAAGTTACGGGTGTCGTCCAAACATTTTGTGATCAAACCGGATGTAAGATCAATTGGGAGAAAAGCTCTGGGTTTTGGCACGGTGATTGGGACGTGACACCTGATTTCTTCTGTAAGCTGCGATGGTCTGCTCTCCCAACACGATATCTAGGCGTGCCTTTAGATTGTTATCGAGATGCCAACATGCACTGGATGGAAGAAACATCCAGAGCGAAAGAAAAAGCGGATGCGTGGCAAGGAAGGCAACTCTCAATGTTTTCGCGCGCTTCCATTTGCAATGTTTTTCTTATTTCAAGGCTGTGGTACCTCATGAATGTGTTGTGTGTCTCACGAACCTCAATTCAGAAAATGCACCGCGTTTTTGCTGTTTTTATTTGGGCATCCACATGGGAAAAAACCGCCCGGACGAACTTGTTTATTTCTGTTAAAAGGGGCGGGCTTGGCCTTGCTCATTTGTTCTTGCGACAAGTGGTTTCGCGATTTATATTCCTGCGTGATCAAAAAGATACCTTTCTAAGAACTGTGATGCAAGTGCGATTGCAGAGGCTGCTCCCTGAATGGATTGTGTCATGTGAAAGCATGCCTGGTACTGTGACTGGCTACCTGCGCGAAGTTGTTTTTTCGTGCAAGTTGCTGGAAGTGCGGTTTTCTTTTGATTACCTTTTCAATGTTCCCAGAAAAAAACTGTATAAAGATCTCATTGACGTGATGCTGCCGGTGCCTTTTTACAGGGAAATACACTGTGGAGGCCCAGGGCAGGATGTTTTGAAAAGAGTAAAGAAGATGCCCGTGAGGCCATCTGCTAAAACGTTCCTTTTCAAACTTCACTCTAATACGCTCCCTGTTAAAACCTGGCTGAATGAAAAAGGTATCTTCGTCCCATGGACAACAAATTGCCTGTTGTGCAAAAAACCGGAGACAATTGAACACGTCTTCTTACAGTGTTGGGATGCTGTTTTTCTGTGGGACGTCCTCCAAAGGACAATTAAAAAGGAACTTCCCCTAACTCCGTACGGAATCAGATTCCTACCAGTGCAGAACGATGATGCACCTTATAATTTAATTATGCTTCTTGGTCTCCATAGTTTGTGGAAAACACGAATGCAGGTGCGTCACGCAGATATAAATACACGATCTGCGCGTGAAAAGTTCATTGAAAGTGCGGTGTATATACGCGAAACTTTCAGGATGCAGCAGGATCCACCACATTGGCAATGTCTATTTGATGAGTTGGTGAACCTGAAAAGATTTTAGCCGCGTACGCGTTAGCTCAAGTGTAGTTGACGTGTTTTATCATGTGTATTTTTGTTTTCTGTTTCACGGCAATAAAGAAAAAAAAAAAAAAAGCCTGCGTTGCGCAATCGGTTAGCGCGTTCGGCTGTTAACCGAAAGGTTGGAGTTTCGAGTCCTCCCGGTGGCGGCATGTTTTGGTTCTAGCTTTAGTGTAGTTTGTCACTGAGCAGCAAAACAAGTTTGGTTGATTGAGAAACACACCAATTGATATTTTGCTTTGTTCCTGTATTCTCGTGCATTAAATAAAAAAAAATGCTTCATGAAACACTAAACGCCCTAGCCATTTTAAGCTGCCCGAGGGTGTTGTTAGCTAGAGAAGCATTCTTCTTGGCATACCTCCCAACTCGGCCTCCGTGGCGCAATCGGTTAGCTCGTTCGGCTGTTAACCGAAAGGTTGGAGTTTCGAGTCCTCCCGGTAGCGGCATGTTTTGGTTCTAGCATTAGTGTAGTTTGTCACTGAGCAGCAAAACAAGTTTGGTTGATTGAGAGAAACACACCAATTGATATTTTGCTTTGTTCCTGTATTCTCGTGCATTAAATAAAAAAATGCTTCATGAAACACTAAACGCCCTAGCCATTTTAAGCTGCCCGAGGGTGTTGTTAGCTAGAGAAGCATACTTCTTGGCATACCCCCTAACTCGGCCTGCGTGGCGCAATCGGTTAGCGCGTTCGGCTGTTAACCGAAAGGTTGGAGTTTCGAGTCCTCCCGGTAGCGGCATGTTTTGGTTCTAGCATTAGTGTAGTTTGTCACTGAGCAGCAAAACAAGTTTGGTTGATTGAGAGAAACACACCAATTGATATTTTGCTTTGTTCCTGTATTCTCGTGCATTAAATAAAAAAAAATGCTTCATGAAACAATAAACGCCCTAGCCATTTTAAGCTGCCCGAGGGTGTTGTTAGCTAGAGAAGCATTCTTCTTGGCATACCTCCCAACTCGGCCTCCGTGGCGCAATCGGTTAGCGCGTTCGGCTGTTAACCGAAAGGTTGGAGGTTCGAGTCCTCCCGGTGGCGGCATGTTTTGGTTCTAGCTTTAGTGTAGTTTGTCACTGAGCAAGAAAACAAGTTTGGTTGATTGAGAGAAACACACCAATTGATATTTTGCTTTGTTCCTGTATTCTCGTGCATTAAATAAAAAAATGCTTCATGAAACACTAAACGCCCTAGCCATTTTAAGCTGCCCGAGGGTGTTGTTAGATAGAGAAGCATTCTTCTTGGCATACCTCCCAACTCGGCCTCCGTGGCGCATTCTACTTCCGGACACCGTAGTGAACGGTCGCAGGATCATGTGCTCCAGCGGAGCGGCGATAGCGGCCCTTTCCAGCCGCGGAAACAGGCTCGACGACATGGACGATACCGAGTATCAGATTATTCTGCCAACTTTGCCCACCGGACGCGTTGTTTTTAACACGCTTTTTTTGCACGGCGATGTGCGAGTCAGGCCATACAGGGTCGAGGATTTCCGCGACGCCCTGGTCAAGGCTGGTGCGCTCCCCGACGTTGTGGCGTTGGGGGCGTATCAGATCAACCATGTTTGGGCGGTCACGTTAAGCAGCACCGAAGCAACGAAGAAATTGGCGGCTTTCAAGGAAATCGAAGTTAAGGGACGCCGTTGCCTCATTATTGATCCCGAAGACCAACAGGTGAAGCTGCGACTTCACTGGATGTTGCACGGTGTGGCAGACGACGACATCCGGACGGCTTTTGCTGCGTTTGGGAATGTGACCGAGGTGACCCGGGAAAGGTGGAGAGTTCAAGGCGTCAAGGAGAAGGGGTCCACCACGAGGACTGTGCTCCTCAAATTGAAACCCGGCATTAAGGTCGACGACTTGCCTCACCAGCTGCGAGTTGCCGGAGAGCTAGCCCTTGTCGTGGTGCCTGGGCGAGCGATGCAGTGCCTGCGCTGCCGCGGTACCGGTCACGTTCGACGTGAATGTAAGGTACCGCGTTGTCCAAAGTGTAGACGCTACGGACATGACGAGGCTGCCTGTGTGCTTTCGTACGCTTCGGCCGCGGGACATGGAACTGCGGAACGGTCGGCGGAGCTCACAATGGACGTGGTCGAGGCGGAGGAGGCGGCGAAGGGTGCCGGAGAGGTTCGAACGAAGACACGGGAGACGGATTCATCGGTGGACTCGGCAGAAAGCGGCAATGCTGCGAGGGATGTGGGGAGAGCGGACTCTGCACCTGAGCTCACTATCAATGAGGAAGGCACGGCACTTGAGCCGGCAAATGGTATGGAACAGGATAATGGGGAGGACCACTCGGACACCAGTGCTGTTCGTAAGCCAAGCGTCCCAGCCCCAGCCAAGCGATCCCACACACAGTCCGAACCTGAAGGTAACCAGGTGTCAGCCCCCAGCGTCGACGAGCCACCAGCAAAAACGGGGCAATCCCGGCGGTCCACGCTACGTCCGCGGCCAAACATATCATCAGAGAGACGGGCAGCGGATAAAGTGCCCCCGCTGCCGGGTCAGCCGCTCGCACCGGACGGGGATGGATCCAACGACGGCGTCTAGCAACGCGCTAGACGGGAGAGGTAAGCACCATGCTTTCGGTCTCTTCACCCTTGATGAAAATGGCGCCCGAAACCACCTTAAGAGTAGCCACGTTAAACGTCAGGGGATTGGCAGGCAAAAAGAAGCAGAGCCAGGTGCACCGGCTCTTAACTGACCACGATATTGACGTGCTTGCCGTGCAAGAAACTAAGGTTGATGGGGAGGAAGAGACCGGGAGCATGGTGCGACGTTTCACGGCTAGATTTTACGCCATTGTTAGCCACGCAGTTGGGACATCGGCCGGGTGTGTATTGTTCGTCAAAAAGCTGCCTGGTCTGGTTGTAAAGGGCTACTCCTCATGCTCTTCTGGACGGTGTGTAGTGGCTGATTGTGTATACAGCGGTGTTGAGTGGCGCATTATTTGTGTGTACGCTCCTAACTGTGTGGAGGAAAGAACAGTGTTTTTCGAGAATGTTATGCAGCAGTTAAGTACGGAAAGGCAGGTAGTATTGCTGGGCGATTTTAACTGTGTACTGAATGCTCGAGACAAAACCAGCACACGCGGATTCAGAGACAAGAGCACTAAAATGTTATGCCAGGTAATAAGCGAATGGAATATGGAGGATGTGGCTGATTGCTTGGAAGGACCGCGTGCCGTTCAGTACACGCACTTCCAAGGTTCTAGCCACGCGCGTCTGGACAGAATTTACGCATCGCTGGATTTGATTCATTCATGCAATGAATACCGAGTGGTGCCTATGACATTCACGGATCACTGTTTGGTGCAATGCTTATTCGGCACCAAAAAACGGAGCAATGCATTTAGCTGGGAGTTATGGAAATTCAACAACAAATTGCTTAAGGATGATGCCTTTAGACGCGTGGTATTGAATGAATTGATTAAAGTGAGGCCAGGGACTTGGCTCGAAATCTGGAAACAGTGGGAGTTGTGCAAGGAACAGATTAAAATTAAAGCCATTGACAGATCCAGTTGCCTGGTGTACGAGAAGAAAATTACAGAAACCCAGCTTAAGGCTTTGCTCGCAAAACTACACGAACAGGAATGTAAGGCACCCGGCAGATGGATAGAGGATATTCGAAAAATAAAAGAACAGATTAACTTGATAGAAGAAGACAGATACCAAGGAGCGTTAGTGCGTGCAAGAGCGGAAAAATTGGCCATGGATGAGACGCCGACAAAAAGATCGTTGGGAATAGAAAAAGCAAATGCAAGGCGAAATCACGTGGCAGAGGTAGATTGGGCAGGACGCACAGAAACTGATAACGAAGGAATCGCGAAAGCTTTCCGGGAGTATTATGAAGATCTATTTTCGTCCCGAGAGGTTTATTTGGACCGTTTTAAAGAATCCTTTCTTGACGCGATGCCAAAAATTGACGAGGAACAAAAAGAAAGACTGGAGCGGCCAATAAGCGAAAAAGAAGTGCAGCAGGCAATAGAAAATTTAAACCCAGGGAAATCACCCGGGCCTGATGGCCTGAGTGCGGCTTTTTATAAAGCGTTCAAGGAACAGCTATCACCTTTGTTGTGTGCCTTATTTAATGAAGCGTATGAACTGAAGGCACTGCCTGCGTCTTTCGGATCGTCGCACACAGTACTTATTCCGAAAACTGACCAACCAGATAAGCTTAGGCAGTTGTCGTCTTACAGGCCCATTGCTCTGACAAACGTTGATTACAAGATTTATATGAAGGTGCTTGCTGGCAGACTACAAACGGTTATATGCGAACTAGTGGGCCCTCACCAAACGTGCGGTATCAAAGGGCGATCTATCTTTCAGAACATTCACAAAGCGCGAAGTGTGCTCGAATGCTGCGATGCAACTCATGCATGTGTTGCGTTACTGCAGTTGGACTTGGAGAAAGCTTTTGATTGTGTGGCACATACTATTCTGTTAAGTATATTAGACTATGTTAATGTCGGCTCTGTTATTCGAGAGGGAGTGGCTTTGGCGTACCGTAACTGCACTACGAGATTAATTGTCAATAAGTCACTGGGGGCCCCCATCAACGTACGACGTTCGGTGCGCCAAGGTTGCCCCCTCAGCCCTCTTTTGTTCGGCATTTATATTGAAACGTTGTGTTTAAGCATCCTACAAAACAATGACATTGATGGTTTTCGACTGCAGGAGTCAGAAGTCAAATTGTTGGCTTACGCAGACGACGTTGCGGTTTTTTGTGTAAATAAGGAGAGTATAAAGAAGACAGTGGATGTGGTAAAACATTTTAGCAAAGTCACAGGGAGTAAAGTTAACTGGGGTAAGTGCCTGGGATTTTGGCACGGAGAATGGCAGCTGACCCCCGACACTTTTGCTAATGTGTCGTGGGTTACAACGCCTGCAAAGTACTTGGGTGTGCCCTTGAAATTTTACAAGGAAAGCGAGCCATACTGGCGAGAGCAGGTCAAAGAAACCAGTGAAAAAGCGGAGAAATGAAAAAACGCTCAATTATCAATATTTGCAAGAGCCGCAGTTTGCAACCTGTTTTTAATTAGTAAGTTATGGTATGTTATGCAAGTGTTGCATTGCTCCCGTCTAAATGTGCAAAAATTGCATCGAGTTTTTGCGGTGTTTGTTTGGGCCTCGAGTTGGGAGAGGTGCAGTCGGACAAATTTGTTCCGGCAGGTGAAGCATGGGGGGCTCGGTCTGGGTCATTTGTTTGTGCGACAGATTGTCAACCGGTTTATGTTTTTTAGGGATTCCAGTGATCCATTCCTGCGCACAGTGTGTCAAGAGAGACTTGGTCGAGCGTTGCCTGATTTCGTAGTGTATACTCAATGTATGCCTGGTTCTCTGTTTGGCTTCTTTAGGGAAATTGTTTTGAGTGTGAAATTCTTAAGCGCACGTTTTTCGAAAGAGTATTTAAGTAATGTTAACAGGAGAACATTATACAAGGATGTTTGTGAAGTGGTGTTCCCGGTGCCCTTGTACCGAGCTTTATACTATGGAGGCACAGGAAGTAATGTACTAAAACGCGTAAAGAAAATGCAAGTTGCTCCTGGAGCTAAAACGTTTTTCTTTATGCTGCATACCGGTACTTTGAGTGTAAAATCATTTATGGAGGAGAAGGGTATGTTCCTACCGTGGGGGGCCCAATGTCTCATCTGCAAACAACCAGAGACAATAGATCACGTGTTTTTGCATTGCTGGGAGGGGGTATATTTGTGGGATGTTCTGCAAAGGACAATAAAAAAACAGTTGCCACTTGATTCCCATGGCATTAGGTACTTGCCATTGGATAACCACGATGATATGCCGTTAGACCAGGTTATGTTAATGTGCCTCCACAGTATATGGCGCGCACGAATGGCTGGTTATCACTGCGATCCAGATGCACGGCCAGCCCGCATGTATTTCCGTGAAAGTGTGCAGCGATGGATCGACGTGCTTAAATTGCAACCATGTGCTCCTGAGTGGCTGTCAAAGCTGGAACCTTTGACGGTGCTCAAGGAATTTTAACATGACAATGCCTGCCCCTCAGTGGGTGTTAGGCAACGCTAGCTACCTTTGTGTACATATATTATTCCTTTTTTTCCTGTTGTTTTGAGTTCCAGTGCGGTGTATTTGTGTCAAAGCCAGGCAATAAAGAAAAAAAAAAAAAAAAAAACTCGGCCTCCGTGGCGCAATCGGTTAGCGCGTTCGGCTGTTAACCGAAAGGTTGGAGGTTCGAGTCCTCCCGGTGGCGGCATGTTTTGGTTCTAGATTTAGTGTAGTTTGTCACTGAGCAGCAAAACCAGTTTGGTTGATTGAGAAACACACCAATTGATATTTTGCTTTGTTCCTGTATTCTCGTGCATTAAATAAAAAAAAATGCTTCATGAAACACTAAACGCCCTAGCCATTTTAAGCTGCCCGAGGGTGTTGTTAGCTAGAGAAGCATTCTTCTTGGCATACCCCCTAACTCGGCCTGCGTGGCGCAATCGGTTAGCGCGTTCGGCTGTTAACCGAAAGGTTGAAGTTTCGAGTCCTCCCGGTAGCGGCATGTTTTGGTTCTACCATTAGTGTAGTTTGTCACTGAGCAGCAAAACAAGTTTGGTTGATTGAGAGAAACACACCAATTGATATTTTGCTTTGTTCCTGTATTCTCGTGCATTAAATAAAAAAAAATGCTTCATGAAACACTAAACGCCCTAGCCAATTTAAGCTGCCCGAGGGTGTTGTTATCTAGAGAAGCATTATTCTTGGCATACCTCCCACTCGGCCTCCGTGGCGCAATCGGTTAGCGCGTTCGGCTGTTAACCGAAAGGTTGGAGGTTCGAGTCCTCCCGGTGGCGGCATGTTTTGGTTCTAGCTTTAGTGTAGTTTGTCACTGAGCAAGAAAACAAGTTTGGTTGATTGAGAGAAACACACCAATTGATATTTTGCTTTGTTCCTGTATTCTCGTGCATTAAATAAAAAAATGCTTCATGAAACTCTAAACGCCCTAGCCATTTTAAGCTGCCCGAGGGTGTTGTTAGATAGAGAAGCATTCTTCTTGGCATACCCCCCAACTTGGCCTCCGTGGCGCAATCGGTTAACGCGTTCGGCTGTTAACCGAAAGGTTGGAGGTTCGAGTCCTCCCTGTGGCGGCATGTTTTGGTTCTAGCTTTAGTGTAGTTTGTCACTGAGCAGCAAAACAAGTTTGGTTGATTGAGAGAAACACACCAATTGATATTTTGCTTTGTTCCTGTATTCTCGTGCATTATATAAAAAAAATGCTTCATGAAACACTAAACGCCCTAGCCATTTTAAGCTGCCCGAGGGTGTTGTTAGCTAAAGAAGCATTCTTGTTGGCATACCCCCCAACTCGGCCTCCGTGGCGCGATCGGTTAGCGCGTTCGGCTGTTAACCGAAAGGTTGGAGGTTCGAGTCCTCCCGGTGGCGGCATGTTTTGGTTCTAGATTTAGTGTCGTTTGTCACTGAGCAGCAAAACAAGTATGGTTGATTGAGAGAAACACACCAATTGATATTTTGCTTTGTTCCTGTATTCTCGTGCATTAAATAAAAAAAATGCTTCATGAAACACTAAACGCCCTAGCCATTTTAAGCTGCCCGAGGGTGTTGTTAGCTAGAGAAGCATTCTTCTTGGCATACCCCCTAACTCGGCCTGCGTGGCGCAATCGGTTAGCGCGTTCGGCTGTTAACCGAAAGGTTGAAGTTTCGAGTCCTCCCGGTGGCGGCATGTTTTGGTTCTACCATTAGTGTAGTTTGTCACAGAGCAGCAAAACAAGTATGGTTGATTGAGAGAAACACACCAATTGATATTTTGCTTTGTTCCTGTATTCTCGTGCATTAAATAAAAAAAATGCTTCATGAAACACTAAACGCCCTAGCCATTTTAAGCTGCCCGAGGGTGTTGTTAGCTAGAGAAGCATTCTTCTTGGCATACCTCCCAACTCGGCCTCCGTGGCGCAATCGGTTAGCGCGTTCGGCTGTTAACCGAAAGGTTGGAGGTTCGAGTCCTCCCGGTGGCGGCATGTTTTGGTTCGAGCTTTAGTGTAGTTTGTCACTGAGCAGCAAAACCAGTTTTGTTGATTGAGAGAAACACACCAATTGATATTTTGCTTTGTTCCTGTATTCTCGTGCATTAAATAAAAAAAATGCTTCATGAAACACTAAACGCCCTAGCCAATTTAAGCTGCCCGAGGGTGTTGTTATCTAGAGAAGCATTCTTCTTGGCATACCCCCTAACTCGGCCTGCGTGGCGCAATCGGTTAGCGCGTTCGGCTGTTAACCGAAAGGTTGGAGGTTCGAGTCCTCCCGGTGGCGGCATGTTTTGGTTCTAGCTTTAGTGTAGTTTGTGACTGAGCAAGAAAACAAGTTTGGTTGATTGAGAGAAACACACCAATTGATATTTTGCTTTGTTCCTGTATTCTCGTGCATTAAATAAAAAAATGCTTCATGAAACTCTAAACGCCCTAGCCATTTTAAGCTGCCCGAGGGTGTTGTTAGATAGAGAAGCATTCTTCTTGGCATACCCCCCAACTTGGCCTCCGTGGCGCAATCGGTTAACGCGTTCGGCTGTTAACCGAAAGGTTGGAGGTTCGAGTCCTCCCTGTGGCGGCATGTTTTGGTTCTAGCTTTAGTGTAGTTTGTCACTGAGCAGCAAAACAAGTTTGGTTGATTGAGAGAAACACACCAATTGATATTTTGCTTTGTTCCTGTATTCTCGTGCATTAAATAAAAAAAATGCTTCATGAAACACTAAACGCCCTAGCCATTTTAAGCTGCCCGAGGGTGTTGTTATCTAGAGAAGCATTCTTCTTGGCATACCTCCCACTCTGCCTCCGTGGCGCAATCGGTTAGCGCGTTCGGCTGTTAACCGAAAGGTTGGAGGTTCGAGTCCTCCCGGTGGCGGCATGTTTTGGTTCTAGCTTTAGTGTAGTTTGTCACTGAGCAAGAAAACAAGTTTGGTTGATTGAGAGAAACACACCAATTGATATTTTGCTTTGTTCCTGTATTCTCGTGCATTAAATAAAAAAATGCTTCATGAAACTCTAAACGCCCTAGCCATTTTAAGCTGCCCGAGGGTGTTGTTAGATAGAGAAGCATTCTTCTTGGCATACCCCCCAACTTGGCCTCCGTGGCGCAATCGGTTAACGCGTTCGGCTGTTAACCGAAAGGTTGGAGGTTCGAGTCCTCCGTGTGGCGGCATGTTTTGGTTCTAGCTTTAGTGTAGTTTGTCACTGAGCAGCAAAACAAGTTTGGTTGATTGAGAGAAACACACCAATTGATATTTTGCTTTGTTCCTGTATTCTCGTGCATTAAATAAAAAAAATGCTTCATGAAACACTAAACGCCCTAGCCATTTTAAGCTGCCCGAGGGTGTTGTTAGCTAAAGAAGCATTCTTGTTGGCATACCCCCCAACTCGGCCTCCGTGGCGCGATCGGTTAGCGCGTTCGGCTGTTAACCGAAAGGTTGGAGGTTCGAGTCCTCCCGGTGGCGGCATGTTTTGGTTCTAGCTTTAGTGTCGTTTGTCACTGAGCAGCAAAACAAGTATGGTTGATTGAGAGAAACTCACCAATTGATATTTTGCTTTGATCCTGTATTCTCGTGCATTAAATAAAAAAAATATGCTTCATGAAACACTAAACGCCCTAGCCATTTTAAGCTGCCCGAGGGTGTTGTTAGCTAGAGAAGCATTCTTCTTGGCATACCCCCCAACTCGGCCTCCGTGGCGCAATCGGTTAGCGCGTTCGGCTGTTAACCGAAAGGTTGGAGGTTCGAGTCCTCCCGGTGGCGGCATGTTTTGGTTCTAGCTTTAGTGTAGTTTGTCACTGAGCAGCAAAACAAGTTTGGTTGATTGAGAGAAACACACCAATTGATATTTTGCTTTGTTCCTGTATTCTCGTGCATTAAATAAAAAAATTGCTTCATGAAACACTAAACGCCCTAGCCATTTTAAGCTGCCCGAGGGTGTTGTTCGTTAGAGAAGCATTCCTCTTGGCATACCCCCCAACTTGGCCTCCGTGGAGCAGATTCTGCTTCCGGCCACGCCAGTGAACGGACGCAGGATGCAGGGCTCCTCAGGAGCGGCTTCAGCGGCCATGTCAGGCCGCGGTAACAGGACTGCTGAACAGGACAACACTTACCAGGTCGTTTTGCCTGCACTTCCAACAGGTCGGTTTGTTTTGAATACCGTTTTTTTGCACGCCGATATCAGGGCCCGCCCGTACCGGGTGGAAGATTTCCGGGATGCTTTAGCACAACACTCGCTAATCCCCGATGTTATCGCTATGGGGGCGTATCGGATGAGCCACGTCTGGGCCGTCACTCTCAAGGATACTGAAGCCGTCAACAAGATTGTCAGTGTAGGTGAGCTGTCTGTGAAAAACGGTCGCTGTTTGGTGATTGACCCGGCGAACCAGGACGTGCGACTCAAGCTTCACTGGCTACTACACAACGTGCCAGATGAAGATGTTCGTGCTGCATTTGCGCCTTACGGAAAGGTGTCGGAAGTTTCCCGGGAGCGTTGGCGTGTTAAAGGTATGCTAGAAAAGGGCTCTACAACTAGACTCGTAACGCTGAAGCTGAAAGCTGGCATGAAGCTCGACGACCTGCCGCATCAGTTGAATGTTAGCGGCGAGCTCGCGCTCGTCATCGTGCCAGGCAGACCCCCGTTGTGCCTACGCTGCCGGGGTACGGGTCACATCCGCAAAGAGTGCCGGGTTCCTCGCTGCGGAACCTGTCGACGGTTCGGGCATGAAGACAGCCAGTGTGCACGAACCTACGCTAGCATTGCCGGACCTGGGACCAGCGAAGACTCGTCCGAGTTAATTATGGACGAGGCGGATGCGGAGGAGGCTGCTGACATTAGAGGCCAGTCAACGAAACAGGATGCGCCTTCCATGACGGTTTTAACAAAGAATAAGGTGACGGTCTCAAATGAAATGAATGAAACTCGGCATGTCTTGAACGTACCATCCCAGGACCATGAAAGCGCGTCAAAGGAAGCGTCAGAAGACGTAGCCAAATTTTCCGACGCTGAGGATCATCTCAGTACTGAGCCTTCCTTTACTGATGCCATGGAGGTTGGGCCGGAGACAGCAGCCTTAATTGCCGCGAAACGTCCGCATGAGGAAAGCGTGGAGGAGACTCAGCTGCCAGGCGGTGTTTGTGGTGAGCCGCCGCCGAAAACTTCTGGCATCCGAAGAGCCACGTTAAGACCGAAGCCGAACTTCTCGGCCGACACGCGGCAGGCGGGGAAACCGCCTCCGTAGTTTTTGTGGTGCCCTGAACGATTTGTGGGTCGGCTGCCTACCGACCAGCGTCAGGAACCTTCTGCAACCAAGTGGTGCGTGTGTGAGCAAAAATGAAACAATGTGCTTGGACTTCGTTTGAATGCATCCCGACATTCTGCTGGGAGGACATTACATGCATACATACGCCGCTGTTCGTCAGAAGCAGAAGCCATGCAACCATGAAGGTAGGCACCATGCGGGTACGGGCGTCTCTCTCTAATACATGACTCTCAAGCTTAATTCGCCGTTACATGTAGCTACTTTGAATGTCAGAGGACTGGGAGCGAGAAGGCGACAATGCCAACTCAGTCGCCTCCTTTTGGATAATGATATAGATATAGCAGCTGTGCAAGAGTCAAAGATTGAGAGCCAAGAAAGCACTGACCGTATGGTGGCTTCTTTTCAAACAAACTTTTATGTGTGTGTATGCCATTCTGTTGGTGTATCGGGTGGATGCCTTTTATTTATACGCAACACGCTGGGAGTAAGCGTAGAGTCCGTTTTTGCCTGTCCAAGCGGTCGGCTTTTGGTTACCGATTTTACCTACTCTAATTTATGCTGGCGTGTTGTGTGTGTGTATGCTCCCAATTCAGGATGTGAGCGTGAATTGTTTTTTGAGTCTATTGAGGTGTGGCTGAAGACTGACAAAATCTTGCTTGTACTTGGTGACTACAACTGTGTGTGCGCAGCTGTGGACCGAGCGGCGAAGTGTAAACCTCGAAGAGACAGAAGCTCCGAGCTGTTGAATGCACTTGTGCATGAGTATGGCCTTGAGGATGTTGGTAGTGTGTTCTCCACTGGAAACCAGCCAGAGTTCACGCACTTTCAGCGTGACAGCCATGCTAGATTGGACAGGGTGTATGCCTCGGTAGATCTTGTTTCCCTATGTACTGCATATGAGGTCAAACCTGTGTCTTTCAGCGATCATTGTCTCGTGAGTGCAGTGTTTGGTCGCAAAGGAAAGAAATCGCGCTTTAACTGGTACCTATGGAAAATGAATGCCAAACTTCTTGCCGATGAAGAGTTCCTTACGGAAGTTAAGACCGAGTTTGAAAATCGTCTTGCTATGCGACCAGTAAGTTTTGCAGAGGAATGGGACAGCTTCAAAGAGTGGGTCAAATTGAAATCCATAGAAAAGAGCAGTAAGGTGCGGCATAAAGAGAAAGAAAAAGAAAAAGAACTGAATGAACAACTCCAGTTTTTTTTGAGCATGGAAAGTTCAGTGCCAGGGCATTTCGCCAGTAAAATACGAGAGATAAAAAGTGAGTTGGAAACAATCGACAGCGAAAGATACACAGCGGCTGTCATACGTGCAAGGGCTGAAAAACTTTGGGCTGGAGAAGTTCCGACAAAACGAGCGCTAGCAGACGAGAAAAGATACGCCTGCCAGAAAGAAATAAGGAGTATAAGGTATGCCGGCCATATCACAGAAGACGCTAAAGATATACAGCGTGCGGTAGCAGAGCACTTCGAAGAACTGCTTAGCGCTAAGCCTCAGACTGTAGGCGGCTTTCAAACAGATTTTCTGAGACTGATGCCTGCACTGGATGACGAAAGTAAAGCGCGCCTAGAAACACCGATAACGTTGCAGGAGATAGTATCTGCAATAGATGACCTGACAACTGGGAAGGCCCCTGGGCCGGATGGCTTAAGCGCTGCCTTCTTTAAAACGTTTCAGCAGTATGCGGCTCAGTTTTTGCTCTGTGTAATCACTGAAGCTTATGAACGTAATACTGTCCCATTGTCTTTCTCTACATCGCACATTGTTCTAATACCCAAGACAGATGATCCGGAGAAACGTGTGTTGGTGGGGTCATATCGACCGATTAGCCTCACCAATGTTGACTACAAGGTGTACATGAAGGTTTTAGCAAAACGACTGCAAAGCGTAATAAAGAAATTGGTTGGGTCTCATCAAACGTGCGGCATCAAGGGTCGATCCATTGCCACGAATATACATGTCGCAAGAACCGTACTAGAATGTGTTGATGCACTCGGTGGTCAGATAGCCATGATGCAGTTAGATTTGGCGAAAGCCTTTGACCGTGTTTCTCAGGAAATTCTGTTTTCCATTTTGGAGCATTCTAACATTGGTGACGTCATAGTGGAGGGTGTTAAAATGGCGTATGCGAACTGCACGACCCGTATTATAGTGAATGGTGAACTGACTGACAGCATCGCAGTACGTTCATCGGTAAGGCAGGGCTGCCCACTCTCACCCCTGCTGTTTGCACTGTATTTAGAGCCACTTTGCTTGGCTATCATTGATAGCGATCGCATTTTAGGGTTCAAGCTGCAATCAGCACACATGAAAATGCTAGCATATGCCGATGACATAGCAGTGTTTTGTGCAACTAGAAAGAGCATTTGTGAAGCCACGAGTGTCGTCCAAACATTTTGTGATCAAACGGGATGTAAGATCAATTGGGAGAAAAGCTCTGGGTTTTGGCACGGTGATTGGGACGTGACACCTGATTTCTTCTGTAAGCTGCGATGGTCTGCTCTCCCAACACGATATCTAGGCGTGCCTTTAGAATGTTATCAAGATCCCAACGTGCACTGGATGGAAGAAACATCCAGAGCGAAAGAAAAAGCGGATGCCTGGCAAGGAAGGCAACTCTCAATATTTTCGCGCGCTTCTATTTGCAATGTTTTTCTTATTTCGAGGCTGTGGTACCTCATGAATGTGTTGTGTGTCTCACGAACCTCAATTCAGAAAATGCACCGCGTTTTTGCTGTTTTTATTTGGGCATCCACATGGGAAAAAACCGCCCGGACGAATTTGTTTATTTCTGTTAAAAGGGGCGGGCTTGGCCTTGCACATCTGTTCTTGCGTCAGGTGGTTTCGCGATTTATATTCCTCCGTGATCAAAAAGATACCTTTTTAAGAACCGTGATGCAAGTGCGATTACAGAGGCTGCTCCCTGAATGGATTGTGTCATGTGAAAACATGCCTGGTACTGTGACTGGCTACCTGCGCGAGGTTGTTTTTTCGTGCAAGTTGCTTGAAGTGCGGTTTTCTTTTGATTACCTTTACAACGTTCCTAGAAAAAAACTGTATAAAGATCTCATTGACGTGATGCTGCCGGTGCCTTTTTACCGGGCATTACACTGTGGAGGCCCAGGGCAGGACGTTTTGAAAAGAGTTAAGAAGATGCCCGTGAGGCCATCAGCTAAAACATTCCTTTTCAAACTTCACTCTAATACGCTCCCTGTTAAAACCTGGCTGAATGAAAAAGGTATCTTCGTCCCATGGACAACAAATTGCCTGTTGTGCAAAAAACCGGAAACAATTGAACACGTTTTCTTACAGTGTTGGGATGCTGTATTTCTATGGGACGTCCTCCAAAGGACAATTAAAAAGGAGCTTCCATTAACTCCTTACGGTATAAGATTTCTACCAGTGCAGAACGATGATGCACCTTATGATTTAATTATGCTTCTTGGCCTCCATAGTTTGTGGAAAACACGAATGCAGGTGCGTCATGCAGATATAGATACACGATCTTCGCGTGAAAACTTTATTGAAAGTGCTGTTTATATACGTGAAACTTTCATGAGGCAGCAGGATCCGCCACAATGGCATTGTCTCTTTGATGAGTTAGTGCACTTGAAAAGATTTTAGCCACTTACGCGTTAGCTCAAGTGTAGTTGACGTTTTTTATCATGTGTATTTTTGTTTTGTGTTTCACGGCAATAAAGAAAAAAAAAAAAAAAAAGCCTCCGTGGCGCAATCGGCTAGCGCGTTCGGCTGTTAACCGAAAGGTTGGAGGTTCGAGTCCTCCCGGTGGCGGCATTTTTTGGTTCTAGCTTTAGTGTAGTTTGTTCCTGAACAGCAAAACAAGTTTGGTTATTGTAGAGAAACACACTAATTGACATTTTGCTTTGTTGCTGTATTCTCGTGCATTAAATAAAAAACAATGCTTCATGAAACACTAAACGCCCTAGCTATTTGAAGCTTTCCGAGTGAGTTGTTAGCTAG
This sequence comes from Amblyomma maculatum, assembly GCF_055883805.1. NCBI lineage: Eukaryota > Metazoa > Arthropoda > Arachnida > Ixodida > Ixodidae > Amblyomma > Amblyomma maculatum. Next base: position 58,968,060 of record NC_139350.1, read on the forward strand.
AGAAGCTTTCTTCTTGGCATACCCTCCGACCCGGCCTCCGTGGCGCAATCGTCATTCTACTTCCGGCCACCACCGTGTACGGACGGGGAATCATGTGCTCCGACGGAGCGGCGATTGCGGCTTTTACCGGCCGCGGAAACAGGATCTCAGATAGCGAAGACAGCGATTATCAGCTTATTCTGCCTCAGCTGCCAACCGGACGCATCGTTCAGAACACCGTGTTTTTGCACGGCCACGTGCGAGCAAGGCCCTACAGGGTTGAAGATTTACGAGATGCACTCTTGCCTACAGGCTTACTGCCGGATGTGGTGGCCCTGGGAGCCTACCAGGTTAACCACGTTTGGGCAGTCACCCTTAAAGATTCCGAGGCTACAAAACGGCTGCTTGGTGTGAAGGAGCTAATGGTGAAGAGGCGACGCTGTGTTATCATCGACCCGCAGGAACAGCAGGTGAAGCTGAAGCTTCACTGGCTATTGCATGGAGTGGCGGACGAGGACGTCTGGTCCGCACTCGCGGCCTTTGGGACTGTAATGGATGTCAGACGAGAGCGCTGGCGAGTGCAGGGTGTGAGTGACAAGGGCTCCACAACAAGGTCAGTGCTTTTAAAGCTGAAGAACGGCATGAAAATAGAAGACCTGCCGCACCAGTTACGGGTCGGTGGTGAACTGGCACTAGTTGTCGCACCTGGTCGCCCGATGCAGTGCCTGCGATGCCATGGCTCGGGCCACGTGAGAAGAGAGTGCAAGGTGCCGCGTTGCTCGATCTGCAGGCGATTTGGGCATGAGGACTCGCAGTGCGTCCGTACCTACGCCGCGGCAACGAGAACGGCGGCGAGTGATGACACCGAGCACCTCATGGACGAGGTTGAGGCGGAGGACGCTGCGGAGGGGACTGGTGAGATAGCGACTGCTTCGGGAGCAGAAATGCCTCTCCTTAGCGAAGGAGTCCAGGATAAAAGCACGGACAGGGCAAGTGAAATGGTGGAAAACCCATCATCGGCAGCGTCGGACATCAACGAAGATGGATCCAGTCAAGCGCAGCAGCCAGCAGCAGTGAAGGGTCAGGAGCCCCCAGGCAATGGCAATGTAAGTTAAGTGGGTGCCGGAACTGCAACTAAACGCCCCCACGACGCAGCCGGCGATCTCGACGACATGCCGTATACAAGCAGTGTGGACGAGCCGCCTGTGAAAGCGGTGCAGGGTCGGCGGTCGTCCTTCAAGCCGCGACCTAACATCGCAGCGGAACGAAAACCTGTCGACAAGCCACCCCCGCCGAAAAGCGAGACCGGCCAGCCGGGCGGCTCCGGAGGCGTCTAGCGGCTTGCTAGACGTTAAAGGTAAGCACCATGCTCCTGGGCCTACCTCATGATTAGAGCAACAATGGCACCTGAACCGTCTCTAAGTGTAGCCACGTTGAATGTCAGAGGACTAGCGAGCAAAAGAAAACAAAGTCAATTGTATCGGCTGATAACAGATAATGACATTGACGTACTAGCTGTTCAGGAGACAAAAGTCGAGGGAGAAGAGGAGACTGGGAGCATGGTGCTGCGTTTTACCTCAAGGTACTACGCTGTGGTTAGCCACGCTGGTGGGTTGTCGGCAGGATGCGTACTCTTTGTCAAAAAGTTACCGGGTCTTACTGTGCAGAGCATCACATCAGGGTCCTCTGGAAGACTCGTTATTTGTGATTTTAGTTATTGCCAAAGAGAATATCGGGTTATTTGCATATACGCACCAAATGCAGTGGATGAGAGATATAATTTTTTCGCTATGGTTCAGCAAATATGTGGACCCTGAAAAATGCCTCATTATTTTGGGGGACTATAACTGTGTACTGAATTCTACAGACAAAACCAGCGGCACGGCTTTCCGAGATAAGAGCACAGATTTATTAGCCGATATTGTTACCGCAGCCGAGTTAATCGACGTGGCCGAAGTCCTAGAGAGTGGACAGGCAGTGAAGTACACTCATTTCCAGGGGACAAGCCACGCACGCCTAGACCGGGTTTATGTAGCACTCGACTTGATCTCAAAATGCCGCACTTACACCGTGCTACCGCTGTGTTTTACTGACCACTGTCTGGTTAAGTGCGTAATAGGAACAAAGAAAGAAGTTAGGAAGTTTGCTTGGGATATGTGGAAAATGAACGTTAAGCTTCTCAACGACGAATATTTTGTAGCAAAAGTGACAGAAGAAACCAACAGAATAAATATGAACGATTACTGTAAGGTGGGACAACAGTGGGAACTATGCAAAGAGCAAATCAAAATCACAGCGATTGATAGGGCCAGTTTGATTCGATTTCACGAAAAAATTAAAGAAAACGAACTGCAGAAAACACTAAAGATGTTAATAACAGAGGAATGCAAAAAGCCAGGCGTTTTCAAAGATGACGTGAGGATTATAAAACAGCAATTACAGCTGATCGAAGAGGAGCGTTATCGGGGCGCGCTGGTGCGAGCTAGAACAAATGCACTAAAAGCGGGCGAAGTACCTACGAAGCGGGCTTTAGGTTTGGAAAAAACGAACGGCCAACGAAACCACGTATGCGAGATAGAGCGGAACGGCGTTGTGGTGTCAGATAACGACGGCATTGGGCGAGAGTTCTTTGAGCATTATCAGGCGTTATTCGCGTTTCATGAAGCTGACTTGGACGGTTTCAAAAAGATGTTTCTGGGTCAGATGCCGCGACTGGCCGACGAGGTAAAAGAAGTTTTGGAGCGGCCAATAACCGAAAGAGAAGTGTGCCGAGCAATTGAAAACTTGAACGACGGAAAGTCGCCTGGGCCCGGTGGCTTGAGTGCCGCGTTCTACAAGTTTTTCAAAGATAAGTTGTCTGCAGTGCTTACAGCTGTATTCAATGAGGCATACCAACTGAAAGAATTACCACCGTCATATAGTACATCACATACTGTTCTCATACCAAAAACTGACGATACAGAAAGACTTCGCCTTGTAACGAGTTACAGGCCCATCTCTTTAACCAATGTTGACTATAAAATATTCATGAAAGTCTTAGCAGCTAGGCTCCAGACAGTGATTAAGGACATAGTAGGGTGCCACCAGACATGTGGAATCAAGGGAAGGTCTATAGTAAGCAACATACACAAGATGCGGTGCGTGCTTGAGTGCTGTGATGTCATGCAATCTGGCGTCGCGGTTTTGCAGCTCGACCTAGAGAAGGCCTTTGACTGTGTATCACATGTTATCCTGTTCGCCATTCTTGACCATATTAATGTCGGTTCGGTTATCAGAGAGGGTGTGGTCATGGCGTACAGGAGTTGCTCAACGCGGCTTATTGTAAACAAGTCACTGGGGGCCCCCATTGCCATGCAGCGTGCGGTACGCCAAGGCTGCCCCATCAGCCCACTTTTATTTTGTCTGTACATCGAATCACTATGCTTGACTATTATTAAAAATGATTCTGTTCACGGTTTTCGACTCCAAGCTGCCGAAGTGAAGCTCTTAGCATATGCCGACGACGTCGCAGTGTGTTGTATTGATAGAGAAAGTATTATAGCAGTGGTCGAAGAGGTAAAATGTTTTCGGGACATCACAGGGAGTTTGATCAATTGGGAAAAATGCCTGGGATTTTGGCATGGAGAATGGGCGTCAACCCCAGACACGTTTGCAGGCGTAACGTGGGTGAAGACCCCAGTGAAGTACCTGGGTGTCCCTCTGCAATTCTACGAAAGCAATGATGGCCTCTGGAGAAGCCAGGCGCATGAAATACGTGAGAAAGCAGACAGATGGAAGGGGGTTCCTCTCTCGTTTTTTGCCAAGGCAACTGTGTGTAATCTTTTTTTTATAAGCAAATTATGGTATCTAATGCAGGTTTTGCATTGCTCGCGGCTAAATGTGCAAAAGCTGCACAGAGTGTTTGCCACCTTTATTTGGGCATCGCAGTGGGAAAGGTGCAGCCGAACAAATTTGTTCAGAAAGGTGGAGGACGGCGGTCTTGGTCTGGCGCACCTCTTTGTGCGACAGCTTATTAACAGGTTTCTGTTTTTTCGGGACACAAAAGACTCTTTCTTACGAACGGTGTGCCAAATGAGATTAAGACGGGCGTTGCCAAACTTTGTGATCGGCACGAATGAAATGCCAGGGCCAATTAAGGGCTTTTTCAAGGAGGTGGTGATGAGCGTATGTTTCTTGACAGTACGATTTTCCAACGATTATTTGTCTGCGGTGAAAAGGAAAACACTGTACAAAGATGTGTGCGACAGCATACTTCCTGTACCGATGTACAGAGCCATGCACAGTGGAGAGCCGGGCCAGAATGTGTTAAAACGGGTGAAGAAAATGCAGGTGACACCAGGCATGAAGTCCTTTTTTTTTAAACTTCATACTGAAACACTTCCAGTCAAAACATTCCTTGAACAACGAGGTTTTTTCTTGCCATGGGGAACTAACTGTCTAATCTGCAAGATACCCGAAACTATAGATCATGTTTTTCTTCACTGCTGGGAAGGAGTGTATTTCTGGGATGTTCTGCAGAGAACAGTGAAAAAGGATTTCCCTCTAGATCCACACGGGATCAGATATTTGGCGACAGATAACGAAGATGGTTTTCCTTTCGATCTCGTAATGTTGGCTGGCCTCCACTCTGTATGGCGCTCCCGCATGGCCGGCTTCTATTGTGATCCTGATGCGAGGCCTGCACGGTTGTATTTTCGGGAGAGCATTTCCCGCTTCGTGGAGGTGCAGAAGACACTTGAATGTGTGCCGCAGTGGCTGCCAAGGCTGGAAGCCTTGGCAGGCCTAAGGGAATTTTAAGTGACAATGTCAGTACAAAACTGACAGCGTTTCCTTTTTTGTTCCACGTCTTGCCTGTGTTTGTATATAGTGTATCGTGATGTACTGAATTGGTTGTCGGAGCCCGGCAATAAAGAAAAAAAAAAAAAAAAAGAAAAAAAAAAAAAAAAAAGCCTCCGTGGCGCAATCGGCAAGCGCGTTCGGCTGTTAACCGAAAGGTTGGAGGTTCGAGTCCTCCCGGTGGCGGCATTTTTTGGTTCTAGCTGTAGTGTAGTTTGTTCCTGAACAGCAAAACAAGTTTGGTTATTGTAGAGAAACAAACTAATTGACATTTTGCTTTGTTGCTGTATTCCCGTGCATTGAATAAAAAAAAATACTTCATGAAACACTAAACGCCCTAGCTATTTGAAGCTTTACGTGTGTGTTGTTAGCTAGAGAAGCTTTCTTCTTGGCATACCCCCCGACCCGGCCTCCGTGGCGCAATCGGCTAGCGCGTTCGGCTGTTAACCGATAGGTTGGAGGTTCGAGTCCTCCCGGTGGCGGCATTTTTTGGTTCTAGCTGTAGTGTAGTTTGTTCCTGAACAGCAAAACAAGTTTGGTTATTGTAGAGAAACAAACTAATTGACATTTTGCTTTGTTGCTGTATTCTCGTGCATTAAATAAAAAAAAATACTTCATGAAACACTAAACGCCCTAGCTATTTGAAGCTTTACGTGTGTGTTGTTAGCTAGAGAAGCTTTCTTCTTGGCATACCCCCCGACCCGGCCTCCGTGGCGCAATCGGCTAGCGCGTTCGGCTGTTAACCGAAAGGTTGGAGGTTCGAGTCCTCCCGGTGGCGGCATTTTTTGGTTCTAGCTGTAGTGTAGTTTGTTCCTGAACAGCAAAACAAGTTTGGTTATTGTAGAGAAACAAACTAATTGACATTTTGCTTTGTTGCTGTATTCTCGTGCATTAAATAAAAAAAAATACTTCATGAAACACTAAACGCCCTAGCTATTTGAAGCTTTACGTGTGTGTTGTTAGCTAGAGAAGCTTTCTTCTTGGCATACCCCCCGACCCGGCCTCCGTGGCGCAATCGGCTAGCGCGTTCGGCTGTTAACCGAAAGGTTGGAGGTTCGAGTCCTCCCGGTGGCGGCATTTTTTGGTTCTAGCTGTAGTGTAGTTTGTTCCTGAACAGCAAAACAAGTTTGGTTATTGTAGAGAAACAAACTAATTGACATTTTGCTTTGTTGCTGTATTCTCGTGCATTAAATAAAAAAAAAATACTTCATGAAACACTAAACGCCCTAGCTATTTGAAGCTTTACGTGTGTGTTGTTAGCTAGAGAAGCTTTCTTCTTGGCATACCCCCCGACCCGGCCTCCGTGGCGCAATCGGCTAGCGCGTTCGCATTCTACTTCCGGATACCGTAGTGAACGGTGGCAGAATCATGTGCTCCAGCGGAGCGGCGATAGCGGCCATTTCCAGCCGCGGAAACAGGCTTGAGGACATGGATGATAGAGAATATCAGATTATTCTGCCAACTTTGCCCACCGGACGCGTTGTTTTTAACACGCTTTTTTTGCACGGCGATGTGCGAGTCAGGCCATACAGGGTCGAGGATTTCCGCGACGCCCTTGCCAACGCTGGTGCGCTCCCCGACGTTGTGGCGTTGGGGGCGTATCAGATCAACCATGTTTGGGCGGTCACGTTAAGCAGCACAGAAGCAACGAAGAAACTGGCGGCTTTCAAGGAGCTCGAAGTTAAGGGACGCCGTTGCCTCATTATCGATCCCGAGGACCAACAGGTGAAGCTGCGACTTCACTGGATGTTGTACGGTGTGGCAGACGACGACATACGGACGGCTTTTGCGGCTTTTGGGAAGGTGACCGAGGTGACCCGGGAGAGGTGGAGAGTTCAAGGCGTCAGGGAGAAGGGGTCCACCACGAGGACTGTGCTCCTGAAATTGAAACCCGGGATGAAGGTCGATGACTTACCTCACCAGCTGCGAGTGGCCGGAGAGCTGGCCCTTGTCGTGGTGCCTGGGCGAGCGATGCAGTGCCTGCGCTGCCGTGGTACCGGTCACGTTCGACGAGAATGTAAGGTGCCGCGTTGTCCAAAGTGTAGACGCTACGGTCATGACGAGGCAGCCTGTGTGCTTTCGTACGCTTCGGCAGCGGGACATGGAATTGCGGAACGGTCGGCGGAGCTCACCATGGACGTGGTCGAGGCGGAGGAGGCGGCGAAGGGTGCCGGAGAGGTGCGAACGCAGACACGGGAGACGGATTCGTCGGTGGACTCGGCAGAAAGCGGCAATGCTGCGAGGGATGTTGGGAGAGCGGACTCTGCACCTCAGCTCCCTAGCAATGAGGAAGGCCCGTCACTTGAGCCTTCAAACGGCATGGAACAGGATAATGGGGAGGAGCACTCAGACACCAGCGGTGTTCGTAAGCCAGGCGTCCCAGCCCCAGCCAAGCGATCCCACACACAGTCCGAACCCGAAGGTATCCAGGCGTCAGCCCCCAGCGTCGACGAGCCACCAGCAAAAACGGGGCAATCCCGGCGGTCCACGCTACGTCCGCGGCCAAACATTTCATCAGAGAGACGGGTAGCGGATAAAGTGCCCCTGCTGCCGGGTCAGCCGCTCGCACCGGACGGGGATGGATCAAACGACGGCGTCTAGCAACGCGCTAGACGGGAAAGGTAAGCACCATGCTTTCGGTCTCTTCACCCTTGATGAAAATGGCGCCCGAAACCACCTTAAGAGTAGCCACGTTAAATGTCAGGGGATTGGCAGGCAAAAAGAAGCAGAGCCAGATGCATCGGCTCTTAATTGACCACGATATTGACGTGCTTGCCGTGCAAGAAACTAAGGTTGACGGGGAGGAAGAGACCGGGAGCATGGTGCGACGTTTCACGGCTAGATTTTACGCCATTGTTAGCCACGCAGTTGGGACATCGGCCGGGTGTGTATTGTTTGTCAAAAAGCTGCCTGGTCTGGTTGTAAAGGGCTACTCCTCATGCTCTTCTGGACGGTGTGTAGTGGCTGATTGTGTATACAGCGGTGTTGAGTGGCGCATTATTTGTGTGTACGCTCCTAACTGTGTGGAGGAAAGAACAGTGTTTTTCGAGAATGTTATGCTGCAGTTAAGTACGGAAAGGCAGGTAGTATTGCTGGGCGATTTTAACTGTGTACTGAATGCTCGAGACAAAACCAGCACACGCGGATTCAGAGACAAGAGCACTGAAATGTTATGCCAGTTAACAAGCGAATGGAATATGGAGGATGTGGCTGATTGCTTGGAAGGACCGCGTGCCGTTCAGTACACGCACTTCCAAGGTTCTAGCCACGCGCGTCTGGACAGAATTTACGCGTCGCTGGATTTGATTCCTTCATGCAATGAATACCGAGTTGTGCCTATGACATTCACGGATCACTGTTTGGTGCAATGCTTATTCGGCACCAAAAAACGAAGCAATGCATTTAGCTGGGAGTTATGGAAATTTAACAATAAATTGCTTAATGATGATGCCTTTAGACGCGTGGTATTGAATGAATTGATTAAAGTGAGGCCAGGGACTTTGCTCGAAATCTGGAAACAGTGGGAGTTGTGCAAGGAACAGATTAAAATTAAAGCCATTGACAGATCAAGTTGCCTGGTGTACGAGAAGAAAATTACAGAAACCCAGCTTAAGGCTTTGCTTGCAAAACTACACGAACAGGAATGTAAGGCACCCGGCAGATGGATAGAGGATATTCGAAAAATAAAAGAACAGATTAACTTGATAGAAGAAGACAGATACCAAGGAGCGTTAGTGCGTGCAAGAGCCGAAAAATTGGCCATGGATGAGACGCCGACAAAAAGATCGTTGGGACTAGAAAAAGCAAATGCAAGGCGAAATCACGTGGCAGAGGTAGATTGGGCAGGACGCACAGAAACCGATCACAAAGGAATCGCGAAAGCTTTCCGGGAGTATTATGAAGATCTATTTTCTTCCCGAGAGGTTTATTTGGACCGTTTTAAAGAATCCTTTCTTGACGTGATGCCAAAAATTGACGAGGAACAAAAAGAAAGACTGGAGCGGCCAATAAGCGAAAAAGAAGTGCAGCAGGCAATAGAAAATTTAAACCCAGGGAAATCACCCGGGCCTGATGGCCTGAGTGCGGCTTTTTATAAAGCGTTCAAGGAACAGCTATCTCCTTTGTTGTGTGCCTTATTTAATGAAGCGTATGAACTGAAGGCACTGCCTGCGTCTTTCGGATCGTCGCACACAGTACTTATTCCGAAAACTGACCAACCAGATAAGCTTAGGCAGTTGTCGTCTTACAGGCCCATTGCTCTGACAAACGTTGATTACAAGATTTATATGAAGGTGCTTGCTGGCAGACTACAAACGGTTATATGCGAACTAGTGGGCCCTCACCAAACGTGCGGTATCAAAGGGCGATCTATCTTTCAGAACATTCACAAAGCGAGAAGTGTGCTCGAATGCTGCGATGCAACTCATGCATGTGTTGCGTTACTGCAGTTGGACTTGGAGAAAGCTTTTGATTGTGTGGCGCATACTATTCTGTTCAGTATATTAGACTATGTTAATGTCGGCTCTGTTATTCGAGAGGGAGTGGCCTTGGCGTACCGTAACTGCACTACGAGATTAATTGTCAATAAGTCACTGGGGGCCCCCATCAACGTACGACGTTCAGTGCGCCAAGGTTGCCCCCTCAGCCCTCTTTTGTTCGGCATTTATATTGAAAGTTTGTGTTTAAGCATCCTACAAAACAATGACATTGATGGTTTTCGACTGCAGGAGTCAGAAGTCAAATTGCTGGCTTACGCAGACGACGTTGCGGTATTTTGTGTGAATAAAGAGAGTATAAAGAGGACAGTGGATGTGGTAAAACATTTTAGCAAAGTCACAGGGAGTAAAGTTAACTGGGGTAAGTGCCTGGGATTTTGGCACGGAGAATGGCAGCTGACCCCCGACACTTTCGCTAATGTATCGTGGGTTACAACGCCTCCAAAGTACTTGGGTGTGCCCTTGAAATTTTACAAGGAAAGCGAGCCATACTGGCTAGAAAAGGTCAAAGAAACCCGTGAAAAAGCGGAGAAATGGAAAAGCGCTCAGTTATCAATATTTGCAAGAGCCGCAGTTTGCAACCTGTTTTTAATTAGTAAGCTATGGTATGTTATGCAAGTGTTGCATTGCTCCCGTGTAAATGTGCAAAAATTGCATCGAGTTTTTGCGGTGTTTGTTTGGGCCTCGAGTTGGGAGAGGTGCAGTCGGACAAATTTGTTCCGGCAGGTGAAGCATGGGGGGCTTGGTCTGGGTCATTTGTTTGTGCGACAGATTGTCAACAGGTTTATGTTTTTTAGGGATGCCAGCGATCCATTCCTGCGCACAGTGTGTCAACAAAGACTTGGTCGAGCTTTGCCTGATTTCGTAGTTTATACTCAAAGTATGTCGGGTTCTCTGTTTGGATTCTTTAGGGAAATTGTTTTGAGTGTGAAATTCTTAAGCGCACGGTTTTCGAAAGAGTATTTAAGTAATGTTAACAGGAGAACATTATACAAGGATGTTTGTGAAGTGGTCTTCCCGGTGCCCTTGTACCGAGCATTATACTATGGAGGCACCGGAAGTAATGTATTAAAACGCGTAAAGAAAATGCAAGTTGCTCCGGGAGCTAAAACGTTTTTCTTTATGCTACATACCGGTACTTTGAGTGTAAAATCATTTATGGAGGAAAAGGGTATGTTCCTACCGTGGGGGGCCCAATGTCTCATCTGCAAACAGCCAGAGACAATAGATCACGTGTTTTTGCATTGCTGGGAGGGGGTATATTTGTGGGATGTTCTGCAAAGGACAATAAAAAAACAGTTGCCACTTGATTCCCATGGCATTAGGTATTTGCCATTGGATAACCACGATGATATGCCGTTAGACCAGGTTATGTTAATGTGCCTCCACAGTATATGGCGCGCACGAATGGCTGGTTATCACTGCGATCCAGATGCACGGCCAGCCCGCATGTATTTCCGTGAAAGTGTGCAGCGATGGCTCGACGTGCTTAAATTGCAACCATGTGCTCCTGAGTGGCTGTCAAAGCTGGAACCTTTGACGGTGCTCAAGGAATTTTAACATGACAATGCCTGCCCCTCAGTGGGTGTTAGGCAACGCTAACTACCTTAGTGTACATATATTATTCCTTTGTTCATGATGTTTTGAGTTCCAATGCAGTGTATTTGTGTCAAAGCCAGGCAATAAAGAAAAAAAAAAAAAAAAAAAAAGGCTAGCGCGTTCGGCTGTTAACCGAAAGGTTGGAGGTTCGAGTCCTCCCGGTGGCGGCATTTTTTGGTTCTAGCTGTAGTGTAGTTTGTTCCTGAACAGCAAAACAAGTTTGGTTATTGTAGAGAAACAAACTAATTGACATTTTGCTTTGTTGCTGTATTCTCGTGCATTAAATAAAAAAAAATACTTCATGAAACACTAAACGCCCTAGCTATTTGAAGCTTTACGTGTGTGTTGTTAGCTAGAGAAGCTTTCTTCTTGGCATACCCCCCGACCCGGCCTCCGTGGCGCAATCATTCTACTTCCGGCCACCTGCGTGTACGGACGGTGAATCATGAGCTCCGGCGGAGCGGCGATTGCGGCCCAGGCTGGCCGCGGTAACAGGCTTAACGCAAACGATGATAAGGAATATCAGCTCATTTTGCCGCATCTGCCCACCGGACGTGTTGTTTTCAACACAGTTTTTTTGCACGGCGACGTACGAGTGCGACCCTTCAGGGTTGAAGATTTCCGGGACGCCCTGGCCAAGACTGGTACGCTCCCAGACGTGGTGGCCTTGGGGGCCTACCAAATAAACCATGTCTGGGCGGTGACCTTGAGCAGCTCTGAAGCAACCAAGCGGCTGCTAGCCTTCAAGGAGCTTCTAGTGAAAGGCCGACGGTGTATCATCATTGACCCGGAGGATCAACAGGTGAAGCTACGGCTCCACTGGATGTTGCATGGCGTGGCGGATGAGGATATCAGAACTGCTTTTGGGGCTTTCGGTGAGGTGACCGAAGTTACCCGTGAGCGGTGGCGCGTCCAGGGCGTTCACGAAAAGGGCTCAACAACGAGAGCCGTACTCCTGAAGTTGAAGCCAGGGATGAAGATAGACGACCTACCTCATCAGATAAGAGTTGCAGGGGAGTTGGCCCTTGTTGTGGTGCCTGGGCGGCCAATGCAGTGCCTGCGCTGCCGCGGGACCGGTCATGTGCGCCGGGAATGTAAAATTCCGCGGTGTTCGACATGTAAGCGTTTTGGCCACTCCGAGGAAAATTGCGTACGGACGTATGCAGTGGCCACTGCACCGACAGCGAGGGCGGACATGACGGAGCTCCAAATGGATGTCGCAGAGACAGAAGAGGCCGCAAAGGGGGTCGGAGAAGCTGAAAAGCTAACAGCAACTACAGGCATGTTAGTGCCCCCGGGGGGCGGTGACGAGATAATCAGTAGGCCAGACAAGGAAGTCACGCTACCGAACAACGGACCGTCAGAGGAAGAAAGGGTGAGCGATGCCGAGAGCTCAAAAACTGAACTTCCGGAGTCTGCGGGCCGACAGGAAACCCTTGAAAAGAGCAGCGGCCGAGCGACCAACGTCCAAGGCCCTGCGAAGCGTGCCCACGACGAGAGCACAAGTGAGTTAAGCAAGGCAGAGGCAGCTAGCAACGACGAGCCGCCGATAAAAACGCCAATAGGGAGGAGGGCGACCTTCAAACCAAGACCAAATGTCTCGACGGACAGGAGAGCTGCCGAAAAGCCGCCCCCGTCACAAGGTCTGCCAGTCCAACCTCATGGCTCTGGCGTCAACGAAAGCGTCTAGCGCCATGCTAGACGTGAAGGGTAAGCACCATTCTCTTGGCCTCTTTTCACTCTAAGAAAATGGCTTATGTACTGTCACTAAAGGTTGCGACCCTTAACGTGAGAGGTCTAGCAGCAAAAAGGAAGCAGAGCCAGGTCCTGCGCCTTTTAAACGAAAATGACATCGATATACTTGGAGTTCAAGAGACAAAAGTCGAGGGTGAACAAGAGACCGAGAGCATGGTGCAACGTTTCACGTCGCGGTTTTACGCAGTTGTCAGCCATGCAGTCGGTACATCTGCTGGATGCGTCCTGTTTGTGAAGAAGTTGCCGGGTCTTGTAGTGCAGTCGCATGCTTCTTTTCCGTCGGGTCGGGGCGTGGTCCTCGATTTTAGTTTTTGCTCGGCTGAGTGGCGTGCTGTTTGTATATATGCACCTACGGTAGTTGATGAGAGGGCTGCTTTGTTTGATTTTGTTGAAGATTATTTAAACACGGATAAGGAACTTGTCTTTCTGGGAGATTTCAATTGTGTACTGAGCTCCGGTGACAAAACTAGCCATCGTACATTTAGGGATCGTAGCACAGAGGTACTTTCGCGCTTGATTGATGAGTTTGCACTGGAAGACGTTGCAGAGTGTCTCACGAGCGAGCGACGGGTTCAGTATACGCATTTTCAGGGTGCTAGCCACGCCCGCCTTGACAGAATTTATGTGGCCGCAGAACTGGCTCCAAAATGTCAGGATTATTATGTTGTGGCGGTAACGTACTCAGATCACTGCATGGTTCAGTGTACAATTGGAACAAGAAAGAGAGGTAGCGGTTTTAGTTGGGAATTGTGGAAGTTAAATAATAAACTGCTGAATGACGAGCAATTCACCAGACTAGTAGAAGAAGAAATTGTTAGGATTTGTCAGGAGGACAGCCACGAACTGGGTCAAGAATGGGAACTGTGTAAGCAACAAATAAAAATCAAAGCTATAGAAAAGGCCAGCTGCATAAGGTTTCAAGAAAAACAAAATGAAATGCATTTAAGATCTTTGCTAGATAAATTGTTAGGCCTGGAGTGTAACACGCCAGGGTTATACATGGACGATATTAGAAAAATAAAACAAAGACTTCAACTGAATGACGAAGACCGTTATCGCGGAGCACTGGTGCGTGCGAGAGCGGAAAAACTTGCCATGGATGAGACGCCGACAAAAAGATCGTTGGGAATAGAAAAAGCAAATGCAAGGCGAAATCACGTGGCAGAGGTAGATTGGGCAGGACGCACAGAGACCGATAACGAAGGAATCGCGAAAGCTTTCCGGGAGTATTATGAAGAGCTTTTTTCGTCCCGAGAGGTTAATTTGGACCGTTTCAAAGAATCCTTTCTTGACGCGATGACAAAAATTGATGACGAACAAAAAGAAAGACTGGAGCGGCCAATAAGCGAAAAAGAAGTGCAGCAGGCAATAGAAAATTTAAACCCAGGGAAATCACCCGGGCCTGATGGCCTGAGTGCGGCTTTTTATAAAGCGTTCAAGGAACAGCTATCTCCTTTGTTGTGTGCCTTATTTAATGAAGCGTATGAACTGAAGGCACTGCCTGCGTCTTTCGGATCGTCGCACACAGTACTTATTCCGAAAACTGACCAACCAGATAAGCTTAGGCAGTTGTCGTCTTACAGGCCCATTGCTCTGACAAACGTTGATTACAAGATTTATATGAAGGTGCTTGCTGGCAGACTACAAACGGTTATATGCGAACTAGTGGGCCCTCACCAAACGTGCGGTATCAAAGGGCGATCTATCTTTCAGAACATTCACAAAGCGAGAAGTGTGCTCGAATGCTGCGATGCAACTCATGCGTGTGTTGCTTTACTGCAGTTGGACGTGGAGAAAGCTTTTGATTGTGTGGCGCATACTATTCTGTTCAGTATATTAGACCATGTTAATGTCGGCGCTGTTATTCGAGAGGGAGTGGCCTTGGCGTACCGTAACTGCACTACGAGATTAATTGTCAATAAGTCACTGGGGGCCCCTATCAACGTACGACGTTCGGTGCGCCAAGGTTGCCCCCTCAGCCCTCTTTTGTTCGGCATTTATATTGAAACATTGTGTTTAAGCATCCTACAAAACAATGACATTGATGGTTTTCGACTGCAGGAGTCAGAAGTCAAATTGCTGGCTTACGCAGACGACGTTGCGGTTTTTTGTGTGAATAAGGAGAGTATAAAGAGGACAGTGGATCTGGTAAAACATTTTAGCAAAGTCACAGGGAGTAAAGTTAACTGGGGTAAGTGCCTGGGATTTTGGCACGGAGAATGGCAGCTGACCCCCGACACTTTCGCTAATGTGTCGTGGGTTACAACGCCTGCAAAGTACTTGGGTGTGCCCTTGGAATTTTACAAGGAAAGCGAGCCATACTGGCTAGAGCAGGTCAGAGAAACCCGTGAAAAAGCGGAGAAATGGAAAAGCGCTCAATTATCAATATTTGCAAGAGCCGCAGTTTGCAACCTTTTTTTAATTAGTAAGTTATGGTATGTAATGCAAGTGTTGCATTGCTCCCGTGTAAATGTGCAAAAATTGCATCGAGTTTTTGCGGTGTTTGTTTGGGCCTCGAGTTGGGAGAGGTGCAGTCGGACAAATTTGTTCCGGCAGGTGAAGCATGGGGGGCTTGGTCTGGGTCATTTGTTTGTGCGACAGATTGTAAACCGGTTTATGTTTTTTAGGGATGCCAGTGATCCATTCCTGCGCACAGTGTGTCAACAAAGACTTGGTCGAGCGTTGCCTGATTTCGTAGTTTATACTCAATGTATGCCGGGCTCTCTTTTTGGATTCTTTAGGGAAATTGTTGTGAGCGTGAAATTCTTAAGCACACGTTTTTCGAAAGAGTATTTAAGTACTGTTAAAAGGAGAACATTATACAAGGATGTTTGTGAAGTGGTGTTCCCGGTGCCCTTGTACCGAGCTTTATACTATGGAGGCACAGGAAGTAATGTATTAAAACGCGTAAAAAAAATGCAAGTTGCTACGGGAGCTAAAACGTTTTTCTTTATGCTACATACCGGTACTTTGAGTGTAAAATCATTTATGGAGGAAAAGGGTATTTTCCTACCGTGGGGGGCCCAATGTCTCATCTGCAAACAGCCAGAGACAATAGATCACGTGTTTTTGCATTGCTGGGAGGGGGTATATTTGTGGGATGTTCTGCAAAGGACAATAAAAAAACAGTTGCCACTTGATTCCCATGGCATTAGGTATTTGCCATTGGAAAACCACGATGATATGCCGTTAGACCAGGTTATGTTAATGTGCCTCCACAGTATATGGCGCGCACGAATGGCTGGTTATCACTGCGATCCAGATGCACGGCCAGCCCGCATGTATTTCCGTGAAAGTGTGCAGCGATGGCTCGACGTGCTTAAATTGCAACCATGTGCTCCTGAGTGGCTGTCAAAGCTGGAACCTTTGACGGTGCTCAAGGAATTTTAAAATGACAATGCCTGCCTCTCAGTGGGGGATAGGCAACGCGAACTAGCTTTGTGTACATATATTATTCCTTTGTTCCTGTTGTTTTGTTTTCCAGTGCGTTGTATTTGTGTCAAAGTCAGGCAATAAAGAAAAAAAAAAAAGCCTCCGTGGCGCAATCGGCTAGCGCGTTCGGCTGTTAACCGAAAGGTTGGAGGTTCGAGTCCTCCCGGTGGCGGCATTTTTTGGTTCTAGCTGTAGTGTAGTTTGTCCCTGAACAGCAAAACAAGTTTGGTTATTGTAGAGAAACACACTAATTGACATTTTGCTTTGTTGCTGTATTCTCGTGCATTAAATAAAAAAAAATACTTCATGAAACACTAAACGCCCTAGCTATTTGAAGCTTTCCGAGTGAGTTGTTAGCTAGAGAAGCTTTCTTCTTGGCATACCCCCCGACCCGGCCTCCGTGGCGCAATCGGCTAGCGCGTTCGGCTGTTAACCGAAAGGTTGGAGGTTCGAGTCCTCCCGGTGGCGGCATTTTTTGGTTCTAGCTGTAGTGTAGTTTGTTCCTGAACAGCAAAACAAGTTTGGTTATTGTAGAGAAACACACTAATTGACATTTTGCTTTGTTGCTGTATTCTCGTGCATTAAATAAAAAAAAATACTTCATGAAACACTAAACGCCCTAGCTATTTGAAGCTTTACGTGTGTGTTGTTAGCTAGAGAAGCTTTCTTCTTGGCATACCCCCCGACCCGGCCTCCGTGGCGCAATCGGCTAGCGCGTTCGGCTGTTAACCGAAAGGTTGGAGGTTCGAGTCCTCCCGGTGGCGGCATTTTTTGGTTCTAGCTGTAGTGTAGTTTGTTCCTGAACAGCAAAACAAGTTTGGTTATTGTAGAGAAACACACTAATTGACATTTTGCTTTGTTGCTGTATTCTCGTGCATTAAATAAAAAAAAATACTTCATGAAACACTAAACGCCCTAGCTATTTGAAGCTTTACGTGTGTGTTGTTAGCTAGAGAAGCTTTCTTCTTGGCATACCCCCCGACCCGGCCTCCGTGGCGCAATCGGCTAGCGCGTTCGGCTGTTAACCGAAAGGTTGGAGGTTCGAGTCCTCCCGGTGGCGGCATTTTTTGGTTCTAGCTGTAGTGTAGTTTGTCCCTGAACAGCAAAACAAGTTTGGTTATTGTAGAGAAACACACTAATTGACATTTTGCTTTGTTGCTGTATTCTCGTGCATTAAATAAAAAAAAATACTTCATGAAACACTAAACGCCCTAGCTATTTGAAGCTTTACGTGTGTGTTGTTAGCTAGAGAAGCTTTCTTCTTGGCATACCCCCCGACCCGGCCTCCGTGGCGCAATCGGCTAGCGCGTTCGGCTGTTAACCGAAAGGTTGGAGGTTCGAGTCCTCCCGGTGGCGGCATTTTATGGTTCTAGCTGTAGTGTAGTTTGTTCCTGAACAGCAAAACAAGTTTGGTTATTGTAGAGAAACAAACTAATTGACATTTTGCTTTGTTGCTGTATTCTCGTGCATTAAATAAAAAAAAAATACTTCATGAAACACTAAACGCCCTAGCTATTTGAAGCTTTACGTGTGTGTTGTTAGCTAGAGAAGCTTTCTTCTTGGCATACCCCCCGACCCGGCCTCCGTGGCGCAATCGGCTAGCGCGTTCGGCTGTTAACCGAAAGGTTGGAGGTTCGAGTCCTCCCGGTGGCGGCATTTTTTGGTTCTAGCTGTAGTGTAGTTTGTTCCTGAACAGCAAAACAAGTTTGGTTATTGTAGAGAAACAAACTAATTGACATTTTGCTTTGTTGCTGTATTCTCGTGCATTAAATAAAAAAAAATACTTCATGAAACACTAAACGCCCTAGCTATTTGAAGCTTTACGTGTGTGTTGTTAGCTAGAGAAGCTTTCTTCTTGGCATACCCCCCGACCCGGCCTCCGTGGCGCAATCGGCTAGCGCGTTCGGCTGTTAACCGAAAGGTTGGAGGTTCGAGTCCTCCCGGTGGCGGCATTTTTTGGTTCTAGCTGTAGTGTAGTTTGTTCCTGAACAGCAAAACAAGTTTGGTTATTGTAGAGAAACAAACTAATTGACATTTTGCTTTGTTGCTGTATTCTCGTGCATTAAATAAAAAAAAAATACTTCATGAAACACTAAACGCCCTAGCTATTTGAAGCTTTACGTGTGTGTTGTTAGCTAGAGAAGCTTTCTTCTTGGCATACCCCCCGACCCGGCCTCCGTGGCGCAATCGGCTAGCGCGTTCGGCTGTTAACCGAAAGGTTGGAGGTTCGAGTCCTCCCGGTGGCGGCATTTTTTGGTTCTAGCTGTAGTGTAGTTTGTTCCTGAACAGCAAAACAAGTTTGGTTATTGTAGAGAAACAAACTAATTGACATTTTGCTTTGTTGCTGTATTCTCGTGCATTAAATAAAAAAAAAATACTTCATGAAACACTAAACGCCCTAGCTATTTGAAGCTTTCCGAGTGAGTTGTTAGCTAGAGAAGCTTTCTTCTTGGCATACCCCCCGACCCGGCCTCCGTGGCGCAATCGGCTAGCGCGTTCGGCTGTTAACCGAAAGGTTGGAGGTTCGAGTCCTCCCGGTGGCGGCATTTTTTGGTTCTAGCTGTAGTGTAGTTTGTCCCTGAACAGCAAAACAAGTTTGGTTATTGTAGAGAAACACACTAATTGACATTTTGCTTTGTTGCTGTATTCTCGTGCATTAAATAAAAAAAAATACTTCATGAAACACTAAACGCCCTAGCTATTTGAAGCTTTCCGAGTGAGTTGTTAGCTAGAGAAGCTTTCTTCTTGGCATACCCCCCGACCCGGCCTCCGTGGCGCAATCGGCTAGCGCGTTCGGCTGTTAACCGAAAGGTTGGAGGTTCGAGTCCTCCCGGTGGCGGCATTTTTTGGTTCTAGCTGTAGTGTAGTTTGTCCCTGAACAGCAAAACAAGTTTGGTTATTGTAGAGAAACACACTAATTGACATTTTGCTTTGTTGCTGTATTCTCGTGCATTAAATAAAAAAAAATACTTCATGAAACACTAAACGCCCTAGCTATTTGAAGCTTTACGTGTGTGTTGTTAGCTAGAGAAGCATTCTTCTTGGCATACCCCCCGACCCGGCCTCCGTGGCGCAATCGGCTAGCGCGTTCGGCTGTTAACCGAAAGGTTGGAGGTTCGAGTCCTCCCGGTGGCGGCATTTTTTGGTTCTAGCTGTAGTGTAGTTTGTTCCTGAACAGCAAAACAAGTTTGGTTATTGTAGAGAAACACACTAATTGACATTTTGCTTTGTTGCTGTATTCTCGTGCATTAAATAAAAAAAAATACTTCATGAAACACTAAACGCCCTAGCTATTTGAAGCTTTACGTGTGTGTTGTTAGCTAGAGAAGCATTCTTCTTGGCATACCCCCCGACCCGGCCTCCGTGGCGCAATCGGCTAGCGCGTTCGGCTGTTAACCGAAAGGTTGGAGGTTCGAGTCCTCCCGGTGGCGGCATTTTTTGGTTCTAGCTGTAGTGTAGTTTGTCCCTGAACAGCAAAACAAGTTTGGTTATTGTAGAGAAACACACTAATTGACATTTTGCTTTGTTGCTGTATTCTCGTGCATTAAATAAAAAAAAATACTTCATGAAACACTAAACGCCCTAGCTATTTGAAGCTTTACGTGTGTGTTGTTAGCTAGAGAAGCATTCTTCTTGGCATACCCCCCGACCCGGCCTCCGTGGCGCAATCGGCTAGCGCGTTCGGCTGTTAACCGAAAGGTTGGAGGTTCGAGTCCTCCCGGTGGCGGCATTTTTTGGTTCTAGCTGTAGTGTAGTTTGTCCCTGAACAGCAAAACAAGTTTGGTTATTGTAGAGAAACACACTAATTGACATTTTGCTTTGTTGCTGTATTCTCGTGCATTAAATAAAAAAAAATACTTCATGAAACACTAAACGCCCTAGCTATTTGAAGCTTTACGTGTGTGTTGTTAGCTAGAGAAGCATTCTTCTTGGCATACCCCCCGACCCGGCCTCCGTGGCGCAATCGGCTAGCGCGTTCGGCTGTTAACCGAAAGGTTGGAGGTTCGAGTCCTCCCGGTGGCGGCATTTTTTGGTTCTAGCTGTAGTGTAGTTTGTCCCTGAACAGCAAAACAAGTTTGGTTATTGTAGAGAAACACACTAATTGACATTTTGCTTTGTTGCTGTATTCTCGTGCATTAAATAAAAAAAAATACTTCATGAAACACTAAACGCCCTAGCTATTTGAAGCTTTACGTGTGTGTTGTTAGCTAGAGAAGCTTTCTTCTTGGCATACCCCCCGACCCGGCCTCCGTGGCGCAATCGGCTAGCGCGTTCGGCTGTTAACCGAAAGGTTGGAGGTTCGAGTCCTCCCGGTGGCGGCATTTTTTGGTTCTAGCTGTAGTGTAGTTTGTTCCTGAACAGCAAAACAAGTTTGGTTATTGTAGAGAAACAAACTAATTGACATTTTGCTTTGTTGCTGTATTCTCGTGCATTAAATAAAAAAAAATACTTCATGAAACACTAAACGCCCTAGCTATTTGAAGCTTTACGTGTGTGTTGTTAGCTAGAGAAGCTTTCTTCTTGGCATACCCCCCGACCCGGCCTCCGTGGCGCAATCGGCTAGCGCGTTCGGCTGATTGATTGAATGTCCTTTATTGAATGGGAAGGCTCATGGCCATGGATGGGGATAAAGGGGAGTAGACATAATCTTCATTGTTTATTTAGGTCGTCACTCGAATCACATTGCTCTAACCAGGCCACTAAGCGAGCCATACTTGGCAAATATCATCTGTGTGTTTGCATCAGTTTCTAGAAGGGAACGGTAGTTCAGGCGGTAGGGTTCGATCTCGGGGCGTCCAGTAGAAAAAGCAGGGCATTCCCAAAGTAAATGAGATATGCCGCCGCAGGTTAGAGTCGTACAGTGGGGGCACGTAATCATTTTCTCTTTATACTGACGCCAGCGGGCCAGAATACGTGGCGTGTAAGCCGCATGGGCGATGAGCTTATTCAAAAAGACTTCTTGACTTCGGGTGAGGTGGGTTCTTCTCGTAAAAGCTGGGTCTGGTGTGGCCACCTGCATGCGATGCTGACTGAGGCTACGAAGACTGGTCCGAGTATAGTGCATAAGGGCAAGAGAAGGGGTGAGTTGCCCGCCCAAGGTCGAATAAGGATGAAGCAAGGGGGGTGGGGAAGTAAATGTGGGCATCCCACCTGCCAAGGCAGCCGCGGCGTGTGCCGCCGCATTGCCCCCTGATTCGTCCGAGTGACCTGGGGTCCAGTGAATAGCGACAGTTCTGGTCGCGAGTTGGTGGCGTTTAAGGAGGCGCTGTATAGCCGTAGCTGTTGCATCTTGTGAACCCGGAGTAGCGATTTCCTTGTAAGCTTCAAAGGAATCAGTAAGAATACGTAGTGACCCAGTTCCGGTGCAAGGCACTCCTGACAAGGCTCCCCAAATCGCGAGGAGTTCAGCGTGAAGAGGGGTACCCTGAGGTAGATGGCAGGCATAAGCGCCTGAAAGGGAAGGGTTGTCATCGCATACCCAGGCCATAGATGCGAATTCGCTTGTAATGGATGCGTCGGTGTATATGTCAGTCGTATCGGGGATTCGCTCTTGTCGCTGATGGGCAGCTAGGAGCTCCCGGGGAATGACAAAATCGCGGTTTATAGGTCGGCGATGGACGCGTGTGACTACTGGCATCTCCCAAGGGGGAAGTGATGCATATAGGGCTGGTGTTTTGTCGTTACGCTGTTCATCCCAGGCCAGCAGGCGACGCCCCTGGACAGTGTTCTCTAGACATATTCGATGACGCGTCTGTGACTCGGTAACGATGGTAGTGAGCGGTGGAAGAGCGGCCAAACGCTCAAGTTCGGCTATAGGAGTGTGCTTAGGTAGACCGGTAATAGTGCGTAGTGTAGCGCGATGAAGGCGTTCGACCTTAGCGAAGTCAGCCTTCGACAGTTGGAGGACCGGTGTACCATAGAGGATTTTTCCGACCGCCGCTGCTCTGGCCATCGCACGGCAGGCATGCTGCCGCGCACCGCCGTGCCGGTTGGACAGGCGACGAATAGTATGCAGCAGTGCTGGCCAAAGGCGTTGTAACTGACGAACCCATTTCTGGGGGCTGTTGCAGCTTGATATGGGCAAGCCAAGAATGCGGATTTGCCCATTTGAGGAGGTGATGGTGTTGCCTCCGATGTGAAGATGGATCTGCATACTGGGGTTGGTTTTATGTTTTCCGTCGATACTAATCAATTCTGTTTTATGTGGTGCGAGTTCGAGGCCAATTTTGGTTAGTGTATCTTCAAGACAAAGAAGGGCCGCCTGAAGTTCAGTCTCCATAGAATATTTGTCTACGTAATCCGCTGCCTCAGTCCAGACGGTAATATCATCGGCATATATAGCGAATCTTGCGCTTGTGCTGATTTCCAGATTCTCGGCGACGCGTGTCATGGCCAAGTTGAACAATATGGGTCCGAGAATGGAGCCCTGAGGTACACCCCTATCCAAGTAATAGGTTTTGGGCACCCATCCCGGAGCTTTGCCATGTAGCTGAATGGGTCTAGATGTCAAAAAATTGCGGATCCAGATTTGGGCACGATTACTAGGAAAGCCTTTGGCGAGTTCCTCCAGGATAACCTCATGGCGAACATTGTCAAAAGCTTTGTGTATATCGACAGCCAGGAGATAGTCAGGTAGCGTTTTACGATGAGCTCTATTCAGAACTCTTCGCAAAAGCCAAAGGCAGTTATGCGTTCCAAGGTTAGGGCGGAAGCCGGCTTGAGCTGGATGAAATCCAGGACTGACGTATTCAATGTAGTGACTAATCCGGGTATGCAGCAGGCGCTCGATGAGTTTACAGAGATGTGAAGTCAGTGCAATTGGACGCAAATTACTAGGAAGTCGAGGGTTTTTGCCAGGTTTAAGGATAGGAAGAATAAGAGAAAGCTTGAGGTTATCCGGTACCGTTCCGGTCTCCCAGTAAGAATTAATGATGTCGAGAAGGGCATCCTGGGCTGCCGAGTCGAGATTGCTAAGCTCCTGCCAACTAACTCGGTCGTGCCCGGGTGTGGCGCGAGCTCGGCCTCTTCCGAGGGCTGCTTGCAGTTCTCCCTTTGAGAATGGGCGATCCAGGTCTGGATCAGGGTTTCCGACTGGGAAAATGGAAACTGCTGGTGTAGGCATTAGGCTGGCGTGTGGGAAAAAGGTGCGTATAACTTCATCTTCAACATCAGCCGGGTTGCCATTGAGAAGGAGATCGGCGAGAGGTGGTGCCCCGCGTGCCTTGCCATTTAGGCCACGAAAGATGCGCCAAAGTTGTGATAGGCCCGGTACTTGTCCAAGACGGTCGCATGTAGAGTGCCAAGCCTCACTTTGCAGGTGAAGCTGGTATGCCCGGATAAGCTTGAATTGTCGTCGAAGAAGCACGAGATCTTTGTGACGTTTTCCGCGTGTCCGAAAACGTTGCGTGAGGTGATCTGCGCGACGCCAAAGGTTAGCCAGGTGAGCATCCATGCCAACTGTGGAATCGTCACAGGGGATATATTCGAGAGCTTGAGTGCGGGCATCTCGGAGCACAGACAGAAAGGAGTCAATATCTGAGAAGGGGGTCGTAGTATTAGCACGAAACTTGTCCCAGTTGAAAAACGAACGTGTTGTCCGAACGCGAAGACATTTACGATTGAGAGTGAGCAAGATGGGCAAGTGATCACTACCCCAAGAATTAGAAAGGACTTCCCAGCGCCGAAGAAGACGTGGTGATGAGAATGTAAGGTCCAGTGTAGTGTCTGCTTGAGAGGGATGGAGACCGATACGGGTCGGCACGTTAGGTTCGTTGCACAGGGTAAGAAGAGTTTGATCAAGGGCGTCATATAGGTGTTTACCACGTTGGTTAGGCTGAGATGAGCTCCAGGCTGCGTGATGTGCGTTGAAATCTCCGCCAATAAGAATAGGATAAGGGTGTGCTGCGTTTTCAAGGTCAGGGAGCCAGGAACAGGGTTCTGCCATGACGTTACCTGGCCGGAAATAGGCCGATGCTACGACGAAAGGTTTTTGGCCAGGGGGGAAGATTTTTACTGCAACAATCTCACGAGTGGAAGAGCAAAGGGATTGAAGCGAGAGCTGAGTGGAAGGACAATCGTTTCGGATTAAGACGGCCGCCTGTCCCTCTGAACGGCCGTTTTTATGTTGGATAGTAGGTGTCTGGTAAGTGCAGTAACCAGGAATTTTACAAGGACCGCGCGTTTCTTGAAGAAGTATGAAAAGAGGACGGCGCTGAGGCACAAATGTACGAAGGGTAGGACCGTTCTGATTGAAGCTTCTGCAGTTCCATTGAATCCCATGAGCCATAGTGCTCATGAAAGGGGCACAGATTTACGGCGCTTACTATCGTCTGTGAGTGTGGTACGTTGGAACTCCTCAAACATAGTCTGCAGATGGCTCTGCATGGAAGTGAGGGCAGCAGTAAGAGTTGCATTAACTTCCTTTCGCAGAGTTTCTTCCAGCTTCTGTGTCTCTTGGGCGCGTTCCTGTCGGATTAGCCCGAGCATGTGGGTATAGGCGGAATCAGACGCTGTGACCGGTTGCGGCCGGCGGGTAGGCGAACGGCTTTTGCGGCCCTTCTGTGAGCGGCTGCGTTGCGGAGTCTGGGAACGAGTTCGGGTGTCCATTGTTATCTTGTCCTTAGTTATCATCTCCCGGAGGCGCTGATTTTCCTGGCGTAGTTCAGATATTTCTGCTCTGAGGCTCTCAATGACCTCGGCTAAACCTGGAAAAGAGGTCTTTTCAGCATATGATACATGTTTGGAGACAGTATGTGAGGATGTCACCTGATGCGTATTCGGATCATCCGACTCCTTAGGTGCCGATTTGTCGACAGGCTTTGCATAAGCTCGAGCCGGGCACTGGGCACTCAGGGCGATATGCGTGGAAGCGCCGCAGGCTACGCAATGAGGAAACTGCTTGCAGCCGGGGTCCTCAGGGTGCGGGTTCTTACCGCAATCCCGACAAACGGCGGGAAACGAGCAGTATTTGGCTACATGGCCGATGCGGTGACAGTTATAACATGCGACTGGGCGCGGGCGGTATTCACGGATTCGTGTAATCTCGTAGTCGAATACTAGCCGAGAAGGTAATGCGTCTGATGCGAAGGTCAGAAGTAGCAAATTTGTCTTGCCGAGCATGCGTATGTCTGTGATTTCAGCTGTCTCGCAGCGCAGATGTGCCATGATATAGTCCATCGTGAGGCCTTCTCTAATTCTGATCACACCTCGCGTGCTGCCAACCGCAGGCTGCTTCAGTGGGGACGTGTCCACAACGAACGCTTGGACAGAATCCCGCGTTCGCGCGATTAAACGGGTCAATGTACACAGCTTCTTGAAATGCTCAGCGTCCCTGACAGTTATGCGGATGCAGTTAGCAGCAGAATCAAAGCGGAGAATGGCCATATCCGAAAAATACTGAGACGGAGCGCTTTGCTCTATTGCGTTGGTAATAGCCTGTTTCGGGATGTTTGTGACATGCACTTTGTTAAGTGCCCTGATCAGAACAGTGAAATGAGGACGACTCACCCGTTCTGTGTGCAAACGTTGTGGGGACACTTGACGCTTGCGATAGGTTGAAGTCATGCTGCATCCTGTAGTTGTCTTAACCTGAGCAGGAGGGCTTGCAGAGACTGTCACAGCTGCGGCATCCATTTCCTCGTGCACTGTCGGCAATAGCGGGTAATCAACGCTCCCTGTAGCTTGTGGCGTTTGTGGCGTCGGAGGCACCGTTCGGCTGGATGCGAAGTACGGCGCCGCGTCCATCTTTTCATGCCCCGCCGGTAAGAGCGGGTAATCACAACTTCTCGTAACTTGGCTTGACTGTGGGGTTGTAGTCGGTGTAACCTGTGGCGTTTGTGGTGTCGGAGTCAGGGTTTGGCTGGATACGTAGTATGGCGCAGCATCCATCTGCTCGTGACCCGCCGGTAATGGCGGATAATCGGAACGCCTTGTAACTTGGCTTGACTGTGGGGTCGTAGTCGGTGGTTGGCACGGAGTGAAGGTCGCCGGGCGTAAAATTTTGAAGGTCACATCTTCCGGATGCGCTGTGGCGGCAGCGCCGCCCGGCTGTGGCCCGGGAGCAGCCGTGGTCGTGGTGGGCCCTGAGGGCGTCAATTAGGCTTAGCCCGTCAGAAACGCTAGTCCTTGAAAGCTTCGAATTGAACAGCGAGCCGAAAATAAAATTGTTGCAAACAGGTGCCGAACACCTTCACTGACCGTTTCGAGTGGGTTCAGGCCATATCGGGTCTAAAATCCACATACACAATTCGAAAAACACGGAGCCGAGGTGAACCGCGTCAGCTCGCTCTCAAGGCGGATTAGAATCCACAAAGAAATAACATGCCCATTCTACTTCCGGCCACCACCGTGTACGGACGCGGAATCATGTGCTCCGACGGAGCGGCGATTGCGGCTTTTACCGGCCGCGGAAACAGGATCTCAGATAGCGAAGACAGCGATTATCAGCTTATTCTGCCTCAGCTGCCAACCGGACGCATCGTTCAGAACACCGTGTTTTTGCACGGCGACGTGCGAGCAAGGCCCTACAGGGTTGAAGATTTACGAGATGCACTCTTGCCTACAGGCTTACTGCCGGATGTGGTGGCCCTGGGAGCCTACCAGGTTAACCACGTTTGGGCAGTCACCCTTAAAGGTTCCGAGGCTATAAAACGGCTGCTTGGTGTGAAGGAGCTAATGGTGAAGAGGCGACGCTGTGTTATCATCGACCCGCAGGAACAGCAGGTGAAGCTGAAGCTTCACTGGCTATTGCATGGAGTGGCGGACGAGGACGTCCGGTCCGCACTCGCGGCCTTTGGGACTGTAATGGATGTCAGACGAGAGCGCTGGCGAGTGCAGGGTGTGAGTGACAAGGGCTCCACAACAAGGTCAGTGCTTTTAAAGCTGAAGAACGGCATGAAAATAGAAGACCTGCCGCACCAGTTACGGGTCGGTGGTGAACTGGCACTAGTTGTCGCACCTGGTCGCCCGATGCAGTGCCTGCGATGCCATGGCTCGGGCCACGTGAGAAGAGAGTGCAAGGTGCCGCGTTGCTCGATCTGCAGGCGATTTGGGCATGAGGACTCGCAGTGCGTCCGTACCTACGCCGCGGCAACGAGAACGGCGGCGAGTGATGACACCGAGCACCTCATGGACGAGGTTGAGGCGGAGGACGCTGCGGAGGGGACTGGTGAGATAGCGACTGCTTCGGGAGCAGAAATGCCTCTCCTTAGCGAAGGAGCCCAGGATAAAAGCACGGACAGGGCAAGTGAAATGGTGGAAAACCCATCATCGGCAGCGTCGGACATCAACGAAGATGGATCCAGTCAAGCGCAGCAGCCAGCAGCAGTGAAGGGTCAGGAGCCCCCAGGCAATGGCAATGTAAGTTCAGTGGGTGCCGGAACTGCAACTAAACGCCCCCACGACGCAGCCGGCGATCTCGACGACATGCCGTATACAAGCAGTGTGGACGAGCCGCCTGTGAAAGCGGTGCAGGGTCGGCGGTCGTCCTTCAAGCCGCGACCTAACATCGCAGCGGAACGAAAACCTGTCGACAAGCCACCCCCGCCGAAAAGCGAGACCGGCCAGCCGGGCGGCTCCGGAGGCGTCTAGCGGCTTGCTAGACGTTAAAGGTAAGCACCATGCTCCTGGGCCTACCTCATGATTAGAGCAACAATGGCACCTGAACCGTCTCTAAGTGTAGCCACGTTGAATGTCAGAGGACTAGCGAGCAAAAGAAAACAAAGTCAATTGTATCGGCTGATAACAGATAATGACATTGACGTACTAGCTGTTCAGGAGACAAAAGTCGAGGGAGAAGAGGAGACTGGGAGCATGGTGCTGCGTTTTACCTCAAGGTACTACGCTGTGGTTAGCCACGCTGTTGGGTTGTCGGCAGGATGCGTACTCTTTGTCAAAAAGTTACCGGGTCTTACTGCGCAGAGCATCACATCAGGGTCCTCTGGAAGACTCGTTATTTGTGATTTTAGTTATTGCCAAAGAGAATATCGGGTTATTTGCATATACGCACCAAATGCAGTGGATGAGAGATATAATTTTTTCGCTATGGTTCAGCAATATGTGGACCCTGAAAAATGCCTCATTATTTTGGGGGACTATAACTGTGTACTGAATTCTACAGACAAAACCAGCGGCACGGCTTTCCGAGATAAGAGCACAGATTTATTAGCCGATATTGTTACCGCAGCCGAGTTAATCGACGTGGCCGAAGTCCTAGAGAGTGGACAGGCAGTGAAGTACACTCATTTCCAGGGGACAAGCCACGCACGCCTAGACCGGGTTTATGTAGCACTCGACTTGATCTCAAAATGCCGCACTTACACCGTGCTACCGCTGTGTTTTACTGACCACTGTCTGGTTAAGTGCGTAATAGGAACAAAGAAAGAAGTTAGGAAGTTTGCTTGGGATATGTGGAAAATGAACGTTAAGCTTCTCAACGACGAATATTTTGTAGCAAAAGTGACAGAAGAAACCAACAGAATAAATATGAACGATTACTGTAAGGTGGGACAACAGTGGGAACTATGCAAAGAGCAAATCAAAATCACAGCGATTGATAGGGCCAGTTCGATTCGATTTCACGAAAAAATTAAAGAAAACGAACTGCAGAAAACACTAAAGATGTTAATAACAGAGGAATGCAAAAAGCCAGGCGTTTTCAAAGATGACGTGAGGATTATTAAACAGCAATTACAGCTGATCGAAGAGGAGCGTTATCGGGGCGCGCTGGTGCGAGCTAGAACAAATGCACTAAAAGCGGGCGAAGTACCTACGAAGCGGGCTTTAGGTTTGGAAAAAACGAACGGCCAACGAAACCACGTATGCGAGATAGAGCGGAACGGCGTTGTGGTGTCAGATAACGACGGCATTGGGCGAGAGTTCTTTGAGCATTATCAGGCGTTATTCGCGTTTCATGAAGCTGACTTGGAAGGTTTCAAAAAGATGTTTCTGGGTCAGATGCCGCGACTGGCCGACGAGGTAAAAGAAGTTTTGGAGCGGCCAATAACCGAAAGAGAAGTGTGCCGAGCAATTGAAAACTTGAACGACGGAAAGTCGCCTGGGCCCGATGGCTTGAGTGCCGCGTTCTACAAGTTTTTCAAAGATAAGTTGTCTGCAGTGCTTACAGCTGTATTCAATGAGGCATACCAACTGAAAGAATTACCACCGTCATATAGTACATCACATACTGTTCTCATACCAAAAACTGACGATACAGAAAGACTTCGCCTTGTAACGAGTTACAGGCCCATCTCTTTAACCAATGTTGACTATAAAATATTCATGAAAGTCTTAGCAGCTAGGCTCCAGACAGTGATTAAGGACATAGTAGGGTGCCACCAGACATGTGGAATCAAGGGAAGGTCTATAGTAAGCAACATACACAAGATGCGGTGCGTGCTTGAGTGCTGTGATGTCATGCAATCTGGCGTCGCGGTTTTGCAGCTCGACCTAGAGAAGGCCTTTGACTGTGTATCACATGTTATCCTGTTCGCCATTCTTGACCATATTAATGTCGGTTCGGTTATCAGAGAGGGTGCGGTCATGGCGTACAGGAGTTGCTCAACGCGGCTTATTGTAAACAAGTCACTGGGGGCCCCCATTGCCATGCAGCGTGCGGTACGCCAAGGCTGCCCCATCAGCCCACTTTTATTTTGTCTGTACATCGAATCACTATGCTTGACTATTATTAAAAATGATTCTGTTCACGGTTTTCGACTCCAAGCTGCCGAAGTGAAGCTCTTAGCATATGCCGACGACGTCGCAGTGTGTTGTATTGATAGAGAAAGTATTATAGCAGTGGTCGAAGAGGTAAAATGTTTTCGGGACATCACAGGGAGTTTGATCAATTGGGAAAAATGCCTGGGATTTTGGCATGGAATGGGCGTCAACCCCAGACACGTTTGCAGGCGTAACGTGGGTGAAGACCCCAGTGAAGTACCTGGGTGTCCCTCTGCAATTCTACGAAAGCAATGATGGCCTCTGGAGAAGCCAGGCGCATGAAATACGTGAGAAAGCAGACAGATGGAAGGGGGTTCCTCTCTCGTTTTTTGCCAAGGCAACTGTGTGTAATCTTTTTTTTATAAGCAAATTATGGTATCTAATGCAGGTTTTGCATTGCTCGCGGCTAAATGTGCAAAAGCTGCACAGAGTGTTTGCCACCTTTATTTGGGCATCGCAGTGGGAAAGGTGCAGCCGAACAAATTTGTTCAGAAAGGTGGAGGACGGCGGTCTTGGTCTGGCGCACCTCTTTGTGCGACAGCTTATTAACAGGTTTCTGTTTTTTCGGGACACAAAAGACTCTTTCTTACGAACGGTGTGCCAAATGAGATTAAGACGGGCGTTGCCAAACTTTGTGATCGGCACGAATGAAATGCCAGGGCCAATTAAGGGCTTTTTCAAGGAGGTGGTGATGAGCGTATGTTTCTTGACAGTACGATTTTCCAACGATTATTTGTCTGCGGTGAAAAGGAAAACACTGTACAAAGATGTGTGCGACAGCATACTTCCTGTACCGATGTACAGAGCCATGCACAGTGGAGAGCCGGGCCAGAATGTGTTAAAACGGGTGAAGAAAATGCAGGTGACACCAGGCATGAAGTCCTTTTTTTTTAAACTTCATACTGAAACACTTCCAGTCAAAACATTCCTTGAACAACGAGGTTTTTTCTTGCCATGGGGAACTAACTGTCTAATCTGCAAGATACCCGAAACTATAGATCATGTTTTTCTTCACTGCTGGGAAGGAGTGTATTTCTGGGATGTTCTGCAGAGAACAGTGAAAAAGGATTTCCCTCTAGATCCACACGGGATCAGATATTTGGCGACAGATAACGAAGATGGTTTTCCTTTCGATCTCGTAATGTTGGCTGGCCTCCACTCTGTATGGCGCTCCCGCATGGCCGGCTTCTATTGTGATCCTGATGCGAGGCCTGCACGGTTGTATTTTCGGGAGAGCATTTCCCGCTTCGTGGAGGTGCAGAAGACACTTGAATGTGTGCCGCAGTGGCTGCCAAGGCTGGAAGCCTTGGCAGGCCTAAGGGAATTTTAAGTGACAATGTCAGTACAAAACTGACAGCGTTTCCTTTTTTGTTCCACGTCTTGCCTGTGTTTGTATATAGTGTATCGTGATGTACTGAATTGGTTGTCGGAGCCCGGCAATAAAGAAAAAAAAAAAAAAAAAGAAATAACATGCTCTGATAACTCTTGTCCGCCCCATGTGCTGTTAACCGAAAGGTTGGAGGTTCGAGTCCTCCCGGTGCCGGCATTTTTCGGTTCTAGCTGTAGTGTAGTTTGTCCCTGAGCAGCAAAACAAGTTTGGTTATTGTAGAGAAACACACTAATTGACATTTTGCTTTGTTGCTGTATTCCCGTGCATTAAATAAAAAAAAATGCTTCATGAAACACTAAACGCCCTAGCTATTTGAAGCTTTCCGAGTGTGTTGTTAGCTAGAGAAGCTTTCTTCTTGGCATACCCTCCGACCCGGCCTCCGTGGCGCAATCGGCTAGCGCGTTCTGCTGTTAACCGAAAGGTTGGAGGTTCGAGTCCTCCCGGTGCCGGCATTTTTCGGTTCTAGCTGTAGTGTAGTTTGTCCCTGAACAGCAAATCAAGTTTGGTTATTGTAGAGAAACACACTAATTGACATTTTGCTTTGTTGCTGTATTCCCGTGCATTAAATAAAAAAAAAATGCTTCATGAAACACTAAACGCCCTAGCTATTTGAAGCTTTCCGAGTGTGTTGTTAGCTAGAGAAGCTTTCTTCTTGGCATACCCTCCGACCCGGCCTCCGTGGCGCAATCGGCTAGCGCGTTCTGCTGTTAACCGAAAGGTTGGAGGTTCGAGTCCTCCCGGTGCCGGCATTTTTCGGTTCTAGCTGTAGTGTAGTTTGTCCCTGAACAGGAAATCAAGTTTGGTTATTGTAGAGAAACACACTAATTGACATTTTGCTTTGTTGCTGTATTCCCGTGCATTAAATAAAAAAAAAAATGCTTCATGAAACACTAAACGCCCTAGCTATTTGAAGCTTTCCGAGTGTGTTGTTAGCTAGAGAAGCTTTCTTCTTGGCATACCCTTCAACCCGGCCTCCGTGGCGCAATGATTCTACTTCCGGCCGCCGAGGCGAACGGACGTGCCATCATGTGCTCCGACGGAGCGGTAACAGCGGCCCAGCTGGGTCGCGGAAACAGGATTGCGGACTTACCGGACCAGGATTATCAAGTCATTTTGCCTCAACTGCCATCAGGTCGGAATGTTTTAAATACTGTTTTTCTGCATGCCGATGTGAGATGTCGGCCGTATCGCGTGGAAGACTTCCGCGATGCGTTGGATAGTCTGGATATGCTCCCCGAGGTGATTGCCTTGGGGGCGTACCAGATGAATCACGTCTGGGCGCTTACATTCAAGAGCGGAGATGGGATGAAGAAAATGTTGGCCCTGCGTGATTTCAAGGTGAAGGAACGACGATGCGTCATCATCGACCCAATGAACCAGGACGTAAGGCTGAAGTTGCACTGGCTTGTCTACGGTGTCCATGACGACGACGTGCGATCTGCCCTGGCACCTTTTGGGAAGGTAACGGGCATTTCGAAAGAAAAGTGGCGTGTCAGTGGCGTTGCGGACAAAGCATCAACGACAAGAGTAATTGGGCTCAAGCTGAAATCCGGTGTTTCGGTGGATGACCTCCCGCACCAGCTCCGCGTAGCAGGCGAGTTGGCTCTGGTTGTAGTGCCGGGCAGAGCTCCGCTTTGTCTCCGGTGCCGGACTGCGGGGCACATTAGACGCGAGTGTCGTGTTCCTCGTTGCACCCGATGCAGGCGCTTTGGTCATCGGGAGGACATGTGCGTTAAAACTTACGCGAGTGTTACTGGACCACTGCAACAAGAGGACGCTTCAGACCTCATTATGGATGAAGCCGACGCCGAGGAAGCAGCGAAAGGGCGGCTAGAAGTGTCCACGCGATGCCCTAACGCGTCTTCCGAAAATTCTGAAGGCTCCACGCAGGCCGCAAGCCGCGACACGAAAAGCCAGTCACTTGCTACACAAGTAAAGACGCCTTCGGAGGCTGCTGAGAAGTCCTCCGAGAGCACCTTGTCGGAGGGCCAGCCAGACGAACACACCCAGGACGGCATGCAGTCACCTGAAGTTACGAAGGCTGCGTCTAGTAGTGACCGAAGAGCAGCGTCAGCCGCAGGCAATGGAAGTCAGCGGGAGCCGATGGAATTAACTGTGAACTCAAAAAGAACGCACGGGGACAGCGTGGGAGCAGGAGACGGCCTTGACTACACTAACAACGAGGGACCGCCCCCCAAAGCCGTCATGCCACGGCGACCTAGCTTCAGACCGAAGCCAAACATCTCCCTCGACCGGAATACGGTCGGGACACCGCCCTCGTAGCAAAGAGCGATTGTGAAGTTTGTGCACAAGGAATTGGACAAACCCTTCAAGGTGCTTCGACCGAGAAGCAAGGCCTCTTCGCAGTGGCTACGGGCTCAACCAAAAAAGCAAGTGCACATGCTCAACTGCTTCCCAGACTGCCGTGGTAAGCGCTGTGCGGTCCTTTTGTTTTGCAATTAAATGGCAGTAAACCTCCAGTCTGCGTTACGTATAGCCACCTTAAACGTTCGCGGAATGACAGCGAGGCGGCGGCAATATCAAGTTAGTCGGCTATTTCTTGAAAACGAATTGGACTTGGTCGCTATACAAGAAACGAAGGTAGAAAGTGAAGAACAAACGGACCGCATGGTGCAACCATTTAGAGATAGGTACAATGTATGTGTGTGTCATGCTGTTGGCAATTCGGCAGGATGTGTTATTTTTATTCGCAACAGTCTGGGCATTGTCGAGGAGGCAGTCACAGTGTGCCCTTCTGGACGCCTGATTGTTGTTGACTTTTCCTTCTCTAATTTGAAATGGCGTATGATATGCGTCTATGCACCTAATAAGGAAGGGGAGCGTAGGTTGTTCTTCGAGCAGCTCGAACAGCATTTGAAGGGTGAAAGATGTGTTGTTATGGTGGGTGACTTCAATTGTGTATGTATGCCTGAAGATCGCGTAAAACTTCAGCCTGTGAAGGACCCCAGCGCACACTTATTAAGGACGTTAACCACAGAGTATCATCTAGAAGATGTTGGTTGGCTTCTGTCACCTAATGGACAATGCCAGTACACCCATTTCCAAAGAGAAAGCCATGCGAGGCTAGATCGTGCATACATTTCCCTAGAACTCGCGCCTCTGTGCCGAAGTTATGAATTTAAGCACGTGTCTTTTACAGATCACAGCCTAGTAGTTTTTTGCATAGGAGCAAAGGAAAATAAATCTAAATTTAACTGGGAGCTTTGGAAATTTAATTCTAAACTTTTGGATGATGAGAGCTATGTGAACGAAGTAAAGGAAATGTTCAACGCACTGTTTGCGACGAAATCAGGGGACTGGATGAGTGAGTGGGAAAGTTTTAAGAACAATATAAAAATGAAAGCAATAGAAAGAGCAACCATTTTACGACATGTCAGTAAAGAGAACGAGCAAGATCTGCACCGTCAACTCAACTTGTTGCTGAACCTAGATAGCGGGACGCCTGGATTGTGGTCGAAGCAGATTAAAGAAGTTAAGAATAAACTTGAGCTTATCGATGAAGAAAGATATAGGGGAGCTATTGTGCGAGCACGAGCAGAGCGATTATGGGTTGGCGAGACACCGAACAAGCGCTCACTCGGTGACGAGAAAAGATACGTGGAAAAAAACAAAATTAAAAAGATACTTCACCATAACGAAGTTGCAACAGAATGCGAGGTTATCAAAGAAGCGTTTGCAGAGTACTATAGTGAGCTACTTGGGCGGGCTAAGCAAAGGAAAGAACAATTCGAAAGTCAGTTTTTGCAGACCATGCCCAGGCTTGAGGATGAAGTTAAAGCCAGGCTTGAGCAACCAATCAGTGTACTTGAAATTGAGCAGGCTATAGAAGAAATAAGCGCTGGAAAATCACCCGGTCCTGACGGATTAGGGGCTGCTTTTTACAAGAAATTCAAATCAGAAGCCAGCAGGGCATTGTACTGCGTAATAAAGGAAGCATACCATGTTAAACAAATGCCGCCATCTTTCAAAGCTTCACATATTGTCTTAATTCCTAAATCAGATGACGCAGTCAAACTTCTATCGGTGGAGTCCTATCGGCCTATAAGCCTCACAAATGTGGATTATAAATTGTTTATGAAAGTGTTGGCAAGGAGGGTGCAAGGTGTCATTAAACAGTTGGTAGGTCCACACCAAACGTGCGGCATTAAGGGCCGCACTATCTGTACGAATGTACACACAGCAAGATGCGTTTTAGAGTGTTGTGATGCAGACGGAAGACATGTAGCAATGATGCAGCTTGACTTGTCAAAAGCATTTGACAACGTTTCACATGACGTCCTTTTCACCATTTTAGAGCATGTAAATATCGGAAGTGTTATCGTAGATGGAGTCAAAATGGCATACGCTGGGTGCTCTACCCGTATTATTGTAAATAAAAGTCTTACTGACGCAATAGCCGTGCGATCGTCAGTGAGGCAAGGATGTCCATTGTCCCCTCTTCTAATTGCCTTGTATCTAGAGCCCTTTTGTTTAAGCCTGATTAATAATGAAAGAATCCGTGGATTCAAGCTACAAGCATCTGAAGTGAAAGTACTTGCGTACGCGGATGATATAGCCATTTTCTGTGTGAACCGACAAAGCGTAAGTGAGGCAGTCGAGGTTGCTGGTGGTTTTTGCACCGCAACTGGCTGTGAGATTAACTGGGAAAAATCGGCTGGCTTTTGGCATGGTAACTGGTACGAAAGACCGGAAACGTTTGCAAACATGCGATGGACATCGTTGCCTACGAAGTATCTGGGTATGCCACTTGATAGCTATCAAGATAGCGAACAGTACTGGCGTCAAGAGACAGAAAGGGTCAGGGAAAAGGCGCAAGGCTGGCAAGGCCGTAATTTGTCCATGTTTGCCCGCGCGACTGTCTGCAATCTTTTTTTGATATCCAAGGTGTGGTTCGTACTCCAATTTTTGTTCATGAAACGCACAAATCTGCAAAAAATTCACAGAGTGTTCGCGGTTTTCATTTGGGGGGCAAGTTGGGAACGTACTAGTAGGACGAATTTGTTTCATTCTGTTTGTAATGGTGGATTAGGCCTGTCTCACCTGTTTTTAAGACAAATTGTGTCGCGATTTATTTTTCTGCGGGACCAGAAAGACTACTTTTTGCGCACAGTAATGCAAGTGCACTTAAGCAATGCCTTACCTGGATTTATTGTTTCATCATGCAATGACGGTGGACGCGCAGTAACTGGGTTTTGGCGAGAAGTTGTACTTGCACTACAAATCTTAAAGGCTCGATTTTCCCTTGAGTACTTAAGTTCAGTGCAAAGGAAAAAACTGTACAGAGACCTACTGGATACAATGTTGCCAACACCCAGGTACCGAACAATATACTGTGGAGGCCCAGGAAATGATGTTTTAAAGAGAGTTAAAAAGATGAATATTAAGCCCAGCATTAAAACCTTCTTCTTTAAACTTCATACAGGCACGCTCCCAGTTAAGACTTGGTTAGAGGAAAAGGGAATATTCGTTCCATGGACAACTAACTGTATATTATGCAAGAAACCAGAAACAATAGATCATGTATTTATTGATTGCTGGGATCCAGTCTTCTACTGGGACATCTTGCAAAGGACTCTAAAGAAAGACCTACCAATAACACCGTACGGAATCCGTTTTCTACCAATTGAAAACGATGGAGACATTCCTTATGATCTAATCATGGTTCTGGGGCTCCACAGCATATGGCGAACAAGGATGGCTGTTAGGCACGCCGATGTAAACGTCCGTCCAGTCAGGGAGAATTTCATTGAAAGCATTTTGTACTTACGAGATGTTTACCGTACATTGCCAGAACCCCCAGACTGGATTGGCGTCCTAGATGAACTTGTTCATTTTAAGAAGTTTTAAGCATTCACGCTGACCACGGCATGGTCACCGTGTTTTATCTGTATATATTTGCAGTGTATTTGTCAAAGCAGGCAATAAAAAAAAAAAAAGAAAAAAAAAGAAAGCCTCCGTGGCGCAATCGGCTAGCGCGTTCGGCTGTTAACCGATAGGTTGGAGGTTCGAGTCCTCCCGGTGGCTGCATTTTTTGGTTCTAGCTGTAGTGTAGTTTGTTCCTGAACAGCAAAACAAGTTTGGTTATTGTAGAGAAACAAACTAATTGACATTTTGCTTTGTTGCTGTATTCCCGTGCATTAAATAAAAAAAAATGCTTCATGAAACACTAAACGCCCTAGCTATTTAAAGCTTTCCGAGTGTGTTGTTAGCTAGAGAAGCTTTCTTCTTGGCATACCCTCCGACCCGGCCTCCGTGGCGCAATGATTCTGCTTCCGGCCACGCCAGTGAACGGACGCAGGATGCAGGGCTCCTCAGGAGCGGCTTCAGCGGCCATGTCAGGCCGCGGTAACAGGACTGCTGAACAGGACAACACTTACCAGGTCGTTTTGCCTGCACTTCCAACAGGTCGGTTTGTTTTGAATACCGTTTTTTTGCACGCCGATATCAGGGCCCGCCCGTACCGGGTGGAAGATTTCCGGGATGCTTTAGTACAACACTCGCTAATCCCCGATGTTATCGCTATGGGGGCGTATCGGATGAGCCACGTCTGGGCCGTCACTCTCAAGGATACTGAAGCCGTCAACAAGATTGTCAGTGTAGGTGAGCTGTCTGTGAAAAACGGTCGCTGTTTGGTGATTGACCCGGCGAACCAGGACGTGCGACTCAAGCTTCACTGGCTACTACACAACGTGCCAGATGAAGATGTTCGTGCTGCATTTGCGCCTTACGGAAAGGTGTCGGAAGTTTCCCAGGAGCGTTGGCGTGTTAAAGGTATGCTAGAAAAGGGCTCTACAACTAGACTCGTAACGCTGAAGCTGAAAGCTGGCATGAAGCTCGACGACCTGCCGCATCAGTTGAATGTTAGCGGTGAGCTCGCGCTCGTCATTGTGCCAGGCAGACCCCCGTTGTGCCTACGCTGCCGGGGTACGGGTCACATCCGCAAAGAGTGCCGGGTTCCTCGCTACGGAACCTGTCGACGGTTCGGGCATGAAGACAGCCAGTGTGCACGAACCTACGCTAGCATTGCCGGACCTGGGACCAGCGAAGACTCGTCCGAGTTAATTATGGATGAGGCGGATGCGGAGGAGGCTGCTGACATTAGAGGCCAGTCAACGAAACAGGACGCGCCTTCCATGACGGTTTTAACAAAGAATAAGGTGACGGTCTCAAATGAAAAGAATGAACCTCGGCATGTCTTGAACGAACCATCCCAGGACCATGAAAGCGCATCAAAGGAAGTGTCAGAAGACGTAGCCAAATTTTCCGACGCTCTGGACCATCTCAGTACTGAGCCTTCCTTTACTGATGCCATGGAGGTTGGGCCGGAGACAGCAGCCTTAATTGCCGCGAAACGTCCGCATGAGGAAAGCGTGGAGGAGACTCAGCTGCCAGGCGGTGTTTGTGGTTAGCCGCCGCCGAAAACTTCTGGCATCCGAAGAGCCACGTTAAGACCGAAGCCGAACTTCTCGGCCGACACGCGGCAGGCGGGGAAACCGCCTCCGTAGTTTTTGTGGTGCCCTGAACGATTTGTGGGTCGGCTGCCTACCGACCAGCGTCAGGAACCTTCTGCAACCAAGTGGTGCGTGGGTGAGCAAAAATGAAACAATGTGCTTGGACTTCGTTTGAATGCATCCCGACATTCTGCTGGGAGGACATTACATGCATACATACGCCGCTGTTCGTCAGAAGCAGAAGCCATGCAACCATGAAGGTAGGCACCATGCGGGTACGGGCGTCTCTCTCTAATACATGACTTTCAAGCTTAATTCGCCGTTACATGCAGCTACTTTGAATGTCAGAGGACTGGGAGCGAGAAGGCGA
The DNA here is from genome assembly GCF_055883805.1 of Amblyomma maculatum. Taxonomy (NCBI): domain Eukaryota; kingdom Metazoa; phylum Arthropoda; class Arachnida; order Ixodida; family Ixodidae; genus Amblyomma; species Amblyomma maculatum. The sequence continues at coordinate 59,007,105 of NC_139350.1, forward strand.
CAATGCCAACTCAGTCGCCTCCTTTTGGATAATGATATAGATATAGCAGCTGTGCAAGAGTCAAAGATTGAGAGCCAAGAAAGCACTGACCGTATGGTGGCTTCTTTTCAAGCAAACTTTTATGTGTGTGTATGCCATTCTGTTGGTGTATCGGGTGGATGCCTTTTATTTATACGCAACACGCTGGGAGTAAGCGTAGAGTCCGTTTTTGCCTGTCCAAGTGGTCGGCTTTTGGTTACTGATTTTACCTACTGTAATTTATGCTGGCGTGTTGTGTGTGTGTATGCTCCCAATTCAAAATGCGAACGTGAATCGTTTTTTGAGTCTATTGAATTGTGGCTGAAGACTGACAGAATCTTGCTTGTACTTGGTGACTACAACTGTGTGTGCTCAGCTGTGGACCGAGCGGCGAAGTGTAAACCTCGAACAGACAGAAGCTCCGACCTGTTGAATGCACTTGTGCATGAGTATGGCCTTGAGGATGTTGGCAGTGTGTTCTCCACTGGAAGCCAGCCAGAGTTCACGCACTTTCAGCGAGATAGCCATGCTAGATTGGACAGGGTGTATGCCTCGGTTGATCTTGTTTCCCTATGTACTGCATATGAGGTCAAGCCTGTGTCTTTCAGTGATCATTGTCTCGTGAGTGCAGTGTTTGGTCGCAAAGGAAAGAAATTGCGCTTTAACTGGCACCTATGGAAACTGAATGCCAAGCTTCTCGCCGATGAAGAGTTCCTTATGGAAGTTAAGACCGAGTTTGAAAATCGTATTGCTATGCGACCAGTAAGTTTTGCAGCGGAATGGGACAGCTTCAAAGAGTGGGTCAAATTGAAATCCATAGAAAAGAGCAGTAAGGTGCGGTACAAAGAGAAAGAGAAGGAAAAAGAAGTGAATGAACAACTTGATTTTTTTTCGAGCATGGAAAGTACTGTGCCAGGGCATTTCACCAGTAAAATACGAGAGCTTAAAAGTGAGCTAGAAGCAATCGACAGCGAAAGATACACAGCGGCTGTCATACGTGCAAGGACTGAAAAACTTTGGGCTGCAGAAGTACCGACAAAACGAGCGCTAGCAGACGAGAAAAGATACGCCTGCCAGAAAGAAATAAGGAGTATAAGATATGCCGGCCATATCACTGAAGATGCTAAAGATATTCAGCGTGCGGTAACAGAGCACTTCGAAGAACTGCTTGTCGCTAAGCTTGAGACTGTAGGCGGCTTTCGAACAGATTTTCTAGTACTGATGCCTGCACTGGATGACGAAAGTAAAGCGCGCCTAGAAACACCGATAACGTTGCAGGAGATACTATCTGCAATAGATAACCTGACACCTGGGAAGGCCCCTGGGCCGGATGGTCTAAGCGCCGCATTCTTTAAAACTTTTCAGCAGTATGCGGCTCAGTTTATGCTCTGTGTAATCACTGAAGCTTATGAACGTAATACTGTTCCATTGTCTTTCTCTACATCGCACATTGTTCTAATACCCAAGACAGATGATCCGGAGAAACGACAGTTGGTGGGGTCATATCGACCGATAAGCCTCACCAATGTTGACAATAAGGTGTACATGAAGGTTTTAGCAAAAAGACTGCAAAGCGTAATAAAAACATTGGTTGGGCCTCATCAAACGTGCGGCATCAAGGGTCGATCCATTGCCACGAATATACATGTCGCAAGAACCGTATTAGAATGTGTTGATGCACTCGGTGGTCAGATAGCCGTGATGCAGTTAGATCTGGCGAAAGCCTTTGACCGTGTTTCTAACGAAATTCTGTTTTCCATTTTGGAGCATTCTAACCTTGGTGATGTCATAGTGGAGGGTGTTAAAATGGCTTATGCGAACTGCACGACCGGTATTATTGTGAATGGTGAACTGACTGACAGCATCGCAGTACGGTCATCAGTAAGGCAGGGCTGCCCGCTCTCACCTCTGCTTTTTTCACTGTATTTAGAGCCACTTTGCTTGGCTATCATTGATAACGATCGCATTTTAGGTTTCAAGCTGCAATCAGCACACGTGAAAATGCTAGCATACGCTGATGACATTGCAATCTTTTGTGCAACTAGAAAGAGCATCTGTGAAGTCACTGGTGTCGTCCAAACATTTTGTGATCAAACCGGATGCAAGATCAATTGGGAGAAAAGCTCTTGGTTTTGGCATGGTGATTGGGACGTGACACCTGATGTCTTTTGTAAGCTGCGATGGTCTGCTCTCGCAACACGATATCTAGGCGTGCCTTTAGAATGTTATCAAGATCCCAACGTGCACTGGATGGAAGAAACATCCAGAGTGAAAGAAAAAGCGGATGCGTGGCAAGGAAGGCAACTCTCAATGTTTTCGCGCGCTTCTATTTGCAATGTTTTTCTTATTTCGAGGCTGTGGTACCTCATCAATGTGTTGTGTGTCTCACGAACCTCAATTCAGAAAATGCACCGCGTTTTTGCTGTTTTTATTTGGGCATCCACATGGGAAAAAACCGCCCGGACGAATTCGTTTATTTCTGTTAAAAGGGGCGGGCTTGGCCTTGCACATCTGTTCTTGCGTCAGGTGGTCTCGCGATTTATATTCCTCCGTGATCAAAAAGATGCATTTCTAAGAACTGTGATGCAAGTGCAATTGCAGAGGCTGCTCCCTGAATGGATTGTGTCATGTGAAAACATGCCTGGTACTGTGACTAGCTACCTGCGCGAGGTTGTTTTTTCGTACAAGTTGCTAGAAGTGCGGTTTTCTTTTGATTATCTTTCCAATGTTCCCAGAAAAAAACTGTATAAAGATCTCATTGACGTGATGCTGCCGGTGCCTTTTTACCGGGCATTACACTGTGGAGGCCCAGGGCAGGACGTTTTGAAAAGAGTCAAGAAGATGCCCTTGAGGCCATCTGCTAAAACGTTCCTTTTCAAACTTCACTCTAATACGCTCCCTGTTAAAACCTGGCTGAATGAAAAAGGTATCTTCGTCCCATGGACAACGAATTGCCTGTTGTGCAAAAAACCGGAGACAATTGAACACGTCTTCTTACAGTGTTGAGATGCTGTCTTTCTATGGGACGTCCTCCAAAGGACAATTAAAAAGGAACTTCCCCTAACTCCGTACGGTATCAGATTCCTACCAGTGCAGAACGATGATGCACCTTATGATTTAATTATGCTTCTTGGCCTCCATAGTTTGTGGAAAACACGAATGCAGGTGCGGCGCGCAGATATAAATACACGATCTGCGCGTGAAAACTTTATTGAAAGTGCGGTGTATATACGCGAATCTTTCAGGATGCAGCAGGATCCACCACAATGGCAATGTCTATTTGATGAGTTGGTGAACCTGAAAAGATTTTAGCCGCGTACGCGTTAGCTCAAGTGTAGTTGACGTGTTTTATCATGTGTATTTTGTTTTTGTGTTTCACGGCAATAAAGAAAAAAAAAAAGTGGCGCAATCGGCTAGCGCGTTCGGCTGTTAACCGAAAGGTTGGAGGTTCGAGTCCTCCCGGTGGCGGCATTTTTTGGTTCTAGCTGTAGTGTGTTTGTCCCTGAGCAGCAATAGAAGTTTGGTTATTGTAGAGAAACACACTAATTGAGATTTTGCTTTGTTGCTGTATTCTCGTGCATTAAATAAAAAAAAATGCTTCATGAAACATTAAACGCCCCAGCTATTTGAAGCTTTCCGAGTGTGTTGTTAGCTAGACAAGCTTTCTTCTTGGCATAACCCCCGACCCGGCCTCCGTGGCGCAATCGGCTAGCGCGTTCGGCTGTTAACTGAAAGGTTGGAGGTTCGAGTCCTCCCGGTGGCGGCATTTTTTGGTTCTAGCTGTAGTGTAGTTTGTTCCTGAGCAGCATAGCAAGTTTGGTTATTGTAGAGAAACACACTAATTGACATTTTGCTTTGTTGCTGTATTCTCGTGCATTGAATAAAAAAAAATGCTTCATGAAGCACTAACCGCCCTATCTATTTAAAGCTTTCCGTGTGTGTTGTTAGCTAGATAAGCTTTCTTCTTGGCACAACCCCCGACCCGGCCTCCGTGGCGCAATCGGCTAGCGCGTTCGGCTGTTAACCGAAAGGTTGGAGGTTCGAGCCCTCCCGGTGGCGGCATTTTTTGGTTCTAGCTGTAGTGTAGTTTGTCCCTGAGCAGCAAAAGAAGTTTGGTTATTGTAGAGAAACACACGAATTGACATTTTGCTGTGCTGCTGTATTCTCGTGCATTAAATAAAAAAAATGCTTCATGAAACACTAAACGCCCTAGCTTTTTGAAGCTTTCCGAGTGTGTTGTTAGCTAGAGAAGCTTTCTTCTTGGCATAACTCCCGACCCGGCCTCCGTGGCGCAATAGGCTAGCGCGTTCGGCTGTTAACCGAAAGGTTGGAGGTTCGAGTCCTCCCAGTGGCGGCATTTTGTGGTTCTAGCTGTAGTGTAGTTTGTCCCTGAGCAGCAAAAGAAGTTTGGTTATTGTAGAGAAACACACTAATTGAGATTTTGCTTTGTTGCTGTATTCTCGTGCATTGAATAAAAAAAAAATGCTTCATGAAACACTAAACGCCCTAGCTATATGAAGCTTTCCGAGTGTGTTGTTAGCTAGACAAGCTTTCTTCTTGGCATAACCTCCGACCCGGCCTCCGTGGCGCAATCGGCTAGCGCGTTCGGCTGTTAACCGAAAGGTTGGAGGTTCGAGTCCTCCCGGTGGCGGCATTTTTTGGTTCTAGCTGTAGTGTAGTTTGTCCCTGAGCAGCAAAAGAAGTTTGGTTATTGTAGAGAAACACACTAATTGACATTTTGCTTTGCTGCTGTATTCTCGTGCATTAAATAAAAGAAATGCTTCATGAAACACTAAACGCCCTAGCTTTTTGAAGCTTTCCGAGTGTGTTGTTAGCTAGAGAAGCTTTCTTCTTGGCATAACCCCCGACCCGGCCTCCGTGGCGCAATAGGCTAGCGCGTTCGGCTGTTAACCGAAAGGTTGGAGGTTCGAGTCCTCCCAGTGGCGGCATTTTTTGGTTCTAGCTGTAGTGTAGTTTGTCCCTGAGCAGCAAAAGAAGTTTGGTTATTGTAGAGAAACACACTAATTGACATTTTGCTTTGTTGCTGTATTCTCGTGCATTAAAAAAAAAAATGCTTCATGAAACGCTAAACGCCCTAGCTATTTGAAGCTTTTCGAGTGTGTTGTTAGCTAGAGAAGCTTTCTTCTTGGCATAACCCCCGACCCGGCCTCCGTGGCGCATTAGGCTAGCGCGTTCGGCTGTTAACCGGAAGGTTGGAAGTTCGAGTCCTCCCGGTGGCGGCATTTTTTGGTTCTAGCTGTAGTGTAGTTTGTCCCTGACAGCAAAACAAATTTGGTTATTGTAGAGAAACACACTAATTGACATTTTGCTTTGTTGCTGTATTCTCGTGCATTAAATAAAAAAAAAATGCTTCATGAAACACTAAGCGCCCTAGCTATTTGAAGCTTTCCGAGTGTGTTGTTAGCTAGAGAAGCTTACTTCTTGGCATAACCCCCGACCCGGCCTCCGTGGCGCATTAGGCTAGCGCGTTCGGCTGTTAACCGGAAGGTTGGAGGTTCGAGTCCTCCCGGTGGCGGCATTTTTTGGTTCAAGCTGTAGTGTAGTTTGTCCCTGAGGAGCAAAGCAAGTTTGGTTATTGTAGAGAAACACACTAATTGACATTTTGCTTTGTTGCTGTATTCTCGTGCATTGAATAAAAAAAAATGCTTCACGAAACACTAACCGCCCTAGCTATTTGAAGCTTTCCGTGTGTGTTGTTAGCTAGAGAAGCTTTCTTCTTGGCGTACCCCCCGACCCGGCCTCCGTGGCGCAAAGGATTCCACTTCCGGCCACCGAGCGTGACGGACGTGATTATCATGGGCTCCCAAGGAGCGGATTCAGCGGCCCAGCTAGGCCGTGGTATCAGGAGTACGGAAAGGCCTGCCAAGGATTATGAACTGGTTCTGCCGCATCTGCCTACAGGTTCGAGTGTTTTGCATACTGTTTTTTTGCATGGCGACATAAAAGCCAGGCCGTACCGGGTGGAGCACTTTCGAGACTCCCTCGCTCGTCTTTCACGGCTGCCGGAAGTGGTCGCCCTCGGGGCATATCAGATGAATCATGTGTGGGCTGTAACGTTTAAAGGGGAAGAGGCGAAAGCGAAGATTTTGCAAGCCGAAGCTTTTGAAGTGAAGGAGCACCGATGCGTGGTCATTGACCCCTGTAACCAAGACATCAGGTTAAAACTTTTCTGGCTGCTTCACGGCGTGCACGACGATGATGTGCGAGCGGCGTTGGCGGCTTTTGGAAAAGTCACCGAAATATCAAGAGAAAAGTGGAAGGTGCAAGGGTGTGTCGACAAGGCTTCAACGACTCGAACGGTCACGCTGAAGCTAAAAGTGGGCGTGAACATTGAGGACCTGCCGCATCAGCTTCGGGTCGCCGAGGACGTCGCACTCGTCCACGTTCCAGGCAGAGCCCCGCTTTGCCTTCGGTGCCGGGGGAAAGGCATATACGGCGTGATTGTCGTGTGCCGCGCTGTGGGCTGTGTCGTCGCTACGGCCATGACGAGTCCCAGTGTGTGCGCACGTATGCCAACGTTGCAGGCCCGTGCCGAGTGAAGTGGCAGGCGAGCACTTGATGGACGCAGTGGACGCCGAGGAAGCTAGCAGTGGAATCACTGAGGATGCAGAGCAGAAAGAACAATCCTCTGAGAAGACCCCTGCTCTGAAAGAACGCCGTGAGTCAGATTTGATACGTCCGTTGTCAAATGTTACTGAGACCGAGAAACCCACGAAACAAGACGGCAATGCCAGTGCTGCAAGCCCTGCTTCGCCTACGCAACACAGTGAGGAACAGGGGGACACTGAAGCTGAGATGCCAGCTGCTTCTACCTTGCCTGTGAAGCGGGTGCATGAAGACAGTGTCAACGAGGAATCAACCCAAGGAGGAGCGGAAAGCGGACAGCCTCCACTGAAGGCGGCCCCCCTTCGCCGGGCGTCCTTCAAGCCAAGGCCAAACGTGCCCCCAGACCGGAGAACTGTGTCACCTGTGCCTCCGCCATAGCGGTGGTACCCTTTCCGGTCGAGACGTTACAAGCCCGGTCCATGATCGGGAGGAGCGCTTGGAACGACGGATGGACTCGCCAAAAAGGAAGAATGGTCATCCCGTGCAACAGATCAACCGCAATCCTGTCTTTCTGCAAAAGCGATGTGAGTGATATATGTTTCGCGATTTATAATTTCTTGAGATGGCGACCAATTTAACCACTAGCTTACGCGTAGCCACGCTAAATGTGAGGGGGCTGTCAACGCGTCGGAGACAACTGCAGCTGAACCGCATTCTGCTGGAAAGTGAAATTGATGTGCTAGCAGTTCAAGAGAGCAAAATGGAAAGCGAACAACAAACAAATAAAATGGCTGAAATATATCGTTCTAGATATAGTGTTTGCGTTTGTCATGCGGTTGGAAGATCGGGGGATGTGTCATTTTCATTCGAAATTGCATAGAGTGCGTACAGTCTGTGTTCTCGTGTGAGAGTGGTCGGCTTTTGATATGTGATTTCAGTTTTTCTGGATTGGACTGGAGAGTGATCTGTGTTTATGCGCCTACTAGAACGTCTGAGCGCGAAGAGTTTTTTCACTATATGAAATCCTTCCTAATACATGAGAGGCGTGTTCTCCTGCTTGGAGACTTCAACTGTGTCTGTAGACCGGAAGATAGAACAACAGACCGTGTCCTTCGTGACAAAAGTGCAGAGTTACTTATTGACATTGTTAATGAGGCAGAGCTTGAAGATGCTGGCTGTATACTGACGCATGTAGGCCAAGCAATGTTCACGCACTTTCAAGGTAGCTGTCATGCAAGGTTGGACCGAATATATGTTCCTATTGATTGTGTGCCCTTGTGCTCGGAATATCAAACACTTCCCATGAGCTTTAGTGACCATTCCCTCGTAATGATTACTCTAGGCATGAAAAGTAAGGCAACAAAGTTCAATTGGGAGCTATGGAAATTTAATGAAAAGCTGCTGCTGGATAAAGAGTTTACCACTAAAGTGAAAGAATATATTACGCATCTGTTGCAAAATGACTCTAATTTTATACAAGCATGGGAGCAGTTTAAGTGCGATATAAAGGTAGCTGCTATTGACCGAGCATGCACTCTCCGACGTAAAGAAAGAGAACAAGAAAAAGAACTTCGTAGCACACTTGAATACATGCTTAGCATGGAGAGCGTTAAGCCTGGCTTGTTCGCCCAAGATATAAAAAAGATAAAAACCAAACTTGAGGTGATAGACGAAGAGAAGTATCGCGGTGCGGTGATAAGGGCACGCAGCGAAAAATTGTGGCTCGCAGAGACGCCCACGGAAAGGGCGCTTAGTGATGAAAAACGGTACGCAGTGTCAAAAGAGATAAAAGAAATCTGCTATCAGAACGTAGTTACCTCGGAAAACAAGACGATTGAACGGGCGTTTGTAGAATTTTACAGGGAATTGTTTAGCCTGAAAACACCGGACATTGAATGCTTTAGAAAAGACTTTCTGTCGCTGATGCCAAGAGTAGAAGACGAAGTTGCGCAGACACTTGAAGCAAGTATTACTTCCGAGGAAATTGTGGCCGTTATCGGGGAATTAAATTCCAATAAGTCACCCGGACCAGATGGTCTTGGTGCTGCCATATACAAGGCCTTTCCTACTGAAATGGCTGTTTTACTGGAAAGAGTAATTAGTGAATGCTACGAAAAGAACGTACCTCCTCCGTCTTTTCGAATGTCACACGTTGTACTAATCCCGAAAACAGATGACCCAGTTAAGCTTCAGTCTGTAGCGTCTTACCGTCCTATAAGTCTAACGAATGTTGACTATAAAATTTACATGAAAGTATTAGGGCGACGACTCCAACGTGTAATTACTTCTCTTGTAGGCCCACATCAGACATGCGGTATAAAAGGAAGGACCATTTTTACTAATATACACGCAGCAAGGAGTGTTCTCGAATGTTGTGACGCGATGCATGACCACGTAGCCATGATGCAATTAGACCTCCACAAAGCATTTGACAAAGTGGTACATGAAATTTTGTTCTCTGTTTTAAAGTATGTCAATGCTGGTTCCGTGATTACAAAGGGCGTGAAAATGGTTTACGAGTGCTGTTCAGCGAGACTGGTCGTGAATAAGCAGTTAACTGATCGTATACCTGTTCAGTCGTCAGTAAGGCAGGGCTGTCCTCTGTCTCCCCTTTTGTTTGCGCTTTATCTGGAGCCTTTCTGTCTAAGATTGCTTACAAGGCCAAACATACGCGGTTATAGATTTTTTCAAAGTGAAGTTCGGGTTTTGGCATACGCGGACGATATTGCGGTTTTTTGTACTGACCATGAGAGCGTGCAAGAAGTTGTAAAAGAAGCCACTGCTTTTTGCACTGCAAGTGGAAGTGAAATTAGTTGGGCAAAGTGTTTAGGATTTTGGCACGGAAACTGGCAATACGCGCCTGAACTGTTCTCCAGTATGCAATGGACAATAACTCCAGGAAATTACCTTGGTGTGCCACTAAAGCATTACCGTGAAAGCAAGGAGTGTTGGGCCGGTGAAGTTGAGCAAGTGAAAACCCAAACAAACAAATGGGGAGGACATAACTTTTCTATGTTCGCAAGAGCTACCGTTTGCAATACGTTCCTAGTTGCAAAAATTTTTTGCATGCTGCAAGTGTTATCTATGTCAAGAATCTATGTTCAAGAACTGCATAGGGTTTTTGCCACGTTTGTGTGGGCTTCAACATGGGAGCGTACCAGTCGATGTAATTTGTTTCATACGGTGCATAATGGTGGACTGGGATTGTCACATTTATACTTAAAGCAGATTGTAACCAGGTTCTTTTTTTTGCGCGAACAAAGCGATGTTTTTCTTAGAACGGTAATCCAAGTGCGATTGCGTGATTCACTGCCGGAATATGTAGTTTCGACTATGTCTACAGGGACAATGGCTCTAAGTGCTTTTCTTCGCGAAGTTGTCGCGTCCTTCCAAATAGTGAAGGCGAGATTTTCAAATGAGTATATGTGTACTGTTACGAGAAAACGGCTGTACAAAGATTTATTGGAAACCATTTTACCTTTGCCTGCTTATAGCGCTGTATATGCTTTGGGTCCTGAGCGGGACGTGTTGAAAAGAGTGAAAAGAATGCCCTTCAGATCGGAAGCTAAATCTTTCTTTCTTCAATTGCATACCGGCACTCTTCCGGTCCAGCCATGGCTGGAAAGCAAAGGCCTTTTCGTGCCTTGGTCTGTTGACTGTTTAATTTGCAAAAAGCTGGAAACCATAGAGCATATTTTCCTTGATTGTCACGATGCGGTTTTTTTTTGTGGGACGTGCTACAGCGCACTATTAAAAAGGACTTACCAATAACGCCGTTTGGCATACGCTACCTTCCATGCGCCCAGCCAGGAGAAGTGCCCAGTGATTTATTGATGGTCTTGTGTATGCACAGCATATGGAGAACGCGGATGGATGTTCGCCATGAGCATGTTGTCGTACACCCAGCCCATCAATACTTTGTTGAAAGTGTAATGTACACGCGTGATGTTTTCGGAGGGCAATCTGAACCCCCGGATTGGCTGCCAGTCTTGGACAAGCTCATGTCACCTAATCCATTTTATCACAAGAAACCTGTAAGAAAGTGACTTGTGTTTTTAATTCCATGCGACTTTTCATCGTTCTTTGTAGTTGCCAAGTCGGTAATAAAAAAAAAAAAAAAAAAAAAAAAGCCTCCGTGGCGCTATCGGCTAGTGCGTTCGGCTGTTCACCGGAAGGTTGGAGGTTCGAGTCCTCCCGGTGGCGGCATTTTTTGGTTCTAGCTTTAGTGTAGTTTGTTCCTGAGCAGCAAAACAGGTTTGGTTATTGTAGAGAAACGCACTAATTGACATTTTGCTTTGTTGCTGTATTCTCGTGCATTAAATAAAAAAAAATGCTTCATGAAACGCTAAACGCCCTAGCTATTTGAAGCTTTTCGAGTGTGTTGTTAGCTAGAGAAGCTTTCTTCTTGGCATACCCTCCGACCCGGCCTCCGTGGCGCAATCGGCTAGCGCGTTCGGCTGTTAACCGAGAGGTTGAGGGTTCGAGTCCTCCCGGTGGCGGCATTTTTTGGTTCTAGCTGTAGTGTAGTTTGTCCCTGAGCAGCAAAAGAAGTTTGGTTATTGTAGAGAAACACACTAATTGACATTTTGTTTTGTTGCTGTATTCTCGTGCATTAAATAAAAAAAAATGCTTCATGAAACACTAAACGCCCTAGCTATTTGAAGCTTTCCGAGTGTGTTGTTAGCTAGAGAAGCTTTTTTCTTGGCATAACCCCCGACCCGTCCTCCGTGGCACAAGGGGATTCTGTTCCGGCCACGCCAGTGAACGGACGCAGGATGCAGGGCTCCTCAGGAGCGGCTTCAGCGGCCATGTCAGGCCGCGGTAACAGGACTGCTGAACAGGATAGTACTTATCAAGTTGTTTTGCCTGCACTGCCAACAGGTCGGTTTGTTTTGAATACCGTTTTTTTGCATGCCGATATCAGGGCCCGCCCTTACCGGGTGGAAGATTTCCGCGACGCTTTGGCACAGCATTCGCTGATCCCCGATGTTGTTGCGATGGGGGCGTATCGGATGAGCCATGTCTGGGCTGTCACTCTCAAGGATTCTGAGCGGTGACCAAGCCTGTTAGTGTAGGCGAGTTGTGTGTGAAAAACGGTCGCTGCTTGGTAATTGACCCGGCGAACCAGGACGTGCGACTCAAACTTCACTGGCTGCTACACAACGTGCCAGACGAGGATGTTCGTGCTGCCTTTGCGCCGTACGGAAAGGTATCCGAAGTTACACGGGAGCGCTGGCGAGTTAAAGGTATGTTAGAAAAGGGCTCAACTACTAGACACGTCACGCTGAAGCTGAAAGCTGGCATGAAGCTCGACGACCTGCCGCATCAGCTGAATGTTAGCGGTGAGCTGGCGCTCGTTATTGTGCCAGGCAGACCCCCGCTGTGCCTACGCTGCCGGAGTACGGGTCACATCCGCAAAGAGTGCCGGGTTCCTCGCTGCGGAACCTGTCGACGGTTCGGGCATGAAGAGAGCCAGTGTGTTCGTCCCTACGCTAGCATTGCCGGACCTGGGACCAGCGAAGACTCGTCGGAGTTAATAATGGACGAGGTGGATGCGGAGGAGGCTGCTGACATTAGAGGTCAGTCAACAAAACAGGACGCGCCTTCCATGACTGTTTTAACAAAGCATAAGGTGACGGTGCCCAGTCAAGAGAGTGAAACTCGGCAAGCCTTGCAAGATCCGTCACAGGACTATGAAGGCGAGTCAAAGGAAGCATCAGAAGATGTAATCAATTTTTCTGACGCTGAGGAGCATCTCAGCACTGAGCCTTCCTTTACTGATGCCATGGAGGTTGGGCCGGAGACAGCAGCCTTTATTGCCGCGAAACGTCCACACGAGGAAAGCGTCGAGGGGACTCAGCTGCCAGGTGGTGTTTGTGGTGAACCGCCGCCGAAAACTTCGGGCATCCGAAGAGCAACGTTAAGACCGAAGCCGAACTTCTCGGCCGACACGCGGCAGGCGGGGAAACCGCCTCCGTAGGTTTTGTGGTGTCCTGAACGATTAGTGGGTCGTCTGCCTACCGACCAGCGTCAGGAACATTCTGCAACCAAGCGGGGCGTGTGTGAGCAAAAATGACAGACGGTGCTTGGACTTCGTTTGTATGCAGCCCGACGTTCCGCTGGGAGGACAATACATGCACGCATATGCCACTGTTCTTCAGAAGCGGAGGCCACGCAATCATGAAGGTAGGCACCATGCGGGTACGGGCGTCTCTCGCTAATACATGACTCTCAAGCTTAATTCGCCGTTACACGTAGCTACTTTGAATGTCAGAGGGCTGGGAGCGAGAAGGCGACAATGCCAGCTCAATCGCCTCTTTTTAGATAATGATATACATGTAGCAGCTGTGCAAGAGTCAAAGATTGAGAGCCAAGAAAGCACTGACCGTATGGTGGCTTCTTTTCAAACAAACTTTTATGTGTGTGTATGCCATTCTGTTGGTGTATCGGGTGGATGCCTTTTATTTATACGTAACACGCTGGGAGTAAGCGTAGAGTCCGTTTTTGCCTGTCCAAGTGGTCGGCTTTTGGTTACTGATTTTACCTACTGTAATTTATGCTGGCGTGTGTTGTGTTTTTATGCTCCCAATTCAGAACGCGAACGTGAAGTGTTTTTTGAGTCTATTGAATCGTGGTTGGAGGTCGACAAAATCTTGCTTGTACTTGGTGACTACAACTGTGTGTGCTCAGCTGTGGACCGAGCGGCGAAGTGTAAACCTCGAAGAGACAGAAGCTCCGAGCAGTTGAATGCACTTGTGCATGAATACGGCCTTGAGGATGTTGGTAGTGTGTTCTCCACCGGAAACCAACCAGAGTTCACCCACTTTCAGCGAGATAGCCATGCTCGATTGGACAGGGTGTATGCCTCGGTTGATCTTGTTTCTCTATGTACTGCATATGAGGTCAAACCTGTGTCTTTCAGCGATCATTGTCTCGTGAGTGCAGTGTTTGGTAGGAAAGGAAAGATATCGCGCTTTAACTGGCACCTATGGAAACTGAATGCCAAACTTCTCGCCGATGAAGAGTTCCTTACGGAAGTTAAGACCGAGTTTGAAAGTCGTCTGACTATGCGACCAGTAAGTTTTGCAGCGGAATGGGAAGCTTTAAAGAATGGGTCAAATTGAAATCCATAGAAAAGAGCAGTAAGGTGCGGCATAAAGAGAAAGAAAAAGAAAAAGAACTGAATGAACAACTCCAGTTTCTTTTGAGCATGGAAAGTTCAGGCCCAGGGCATTTCGCCAGTAAAATACGAGAGATAAAAAGTGAGTTGGAAACAATCGACAGTGAAAGATACACAGCGGCTGTTATACGTGCAAGGGCTGAAAAACTTTGGGCTGGAGAAGTACCGACAAAACGAGCGCTAGCAGACGAGAAAAGATACGCCTGCCAGAAAGAAATAAGGAGTATAAGATATGCCGGCCATATCACTGAGGATGCTAAAGATATTCAGCGTGCGGTAACAGAGCACTTCGAAGAACTGCTTAGCGCTAAGCTTGAGACTGTAGGCGGCTTTCGAACAGATTTTCTAAGACTGATGCCTGCACTGGATGACGAAAGTAAAGCGCGTCTAGAAACACCGGTAACGTTGCAGGAGATACTATCTGCAATAGATGACCTGACACCTGAGAAGGCCCTTGGGCCGGATGGTCTAAGCGCCGCATTCTTTAAAACTTTTCAGCAGTATGCGGCTCAGTTTATGCTCTGTGTAATCACTGAAGCTTATGAACGTAATACTGTTCCATTGTCTTTCTCTACATCGCACATTGTTCTAATACCCAAGACAGATGATCCGGAGAAACGACAGTTGGTGGGGTCATATCGACCGATAAGCCTCACCAATGTTGACTATAAGGTGTACATGAAGGTTTTAGCAAAAAGACTGCAAAGCGTAATAAAAACATTGGTTGGGCCTCATCAAACGTGCGGCATCAAGGGTCGACCCATTGCCACGAATATACATGTCGCAAGAACCGTATTAGAATGCGTTGATGCACTCGGTGGTCAGATAGCCATGATGCAATTAGATTAGGCGAAAGCCTTTGACCGTGTTTCTCACGAAATTCTTTTTTCCATTTTGGAGCATTCTAACCTTGGTGACGTCATAGTGGAGGGTGTTAAAATGGCTTATGCGAACTGCACGACCCGTATTATTGTGAATGGTGAACTGACTGACAGCATCGCAGTACGGTCATCAGTAAGGCAGGGCTGCCCGCTCTCACCTCTGCTTTTTTCACTGTATTTAGAGCCACTTTGCTTGGCTATCATTGATAACGATCGCATTTTAGGTTTCAAGCTGCAATCAGCACACGTGAAAATGCTAGCATACGCTGATGACATTGCAATCTTTTGTGCAACTAGAAAGAGCATCTGTGAAGTCACTGGTGTCGTCCAAACATTTTGTGATCAAACCGGATGCAAGATCAATTGGGAGAAAAGCTCTTGGTTTTGGCATGGTGATTGGGACGTGACACCTGATTTCTTCTGTAAGCTACGATGGTCTGCTCTCCCAACACGATATCTAGGCGTGCCTTTAGAATGTTATCAAGATACCAACGTGCACTGGGTGGAAGAAACATCCAGAGTGAAAGAAAAAGCGGATGCGTGGCAAGGAAGGCAACTGTCAATGTTTTCGCGCGCTTCTATTTGCAATGTTTTTCTTATTTCGAGGCTGTGGTACCTCATAAATGTGTTGTGTATCTCACGAACCTCAATTCAGAAAATGCACCGCGTTTTTGCTGTTTTTATTTGGGCATCCACATGGGAAAAAACCGCCCGGACGAATTTGTTTATTTCTGTTAAAAGGGGCGGGCTTGGCCTTGCACATCTGTTCTTGCGTCAGGTGGTCTCGCGATTTATATTCCTCCGTGATCAAAAAGATACCTTTCTAAGAACTGTGATGCAAGTGCGATTGCAGAGGCTGCTCCCTGAATGGATTGTGTCATGTGAAAACATGCCTGGTACTGTGACTGGCTACCTGCGCGAGGTTGTTTTTTCGTGCAAGTTGCTAGAAGTGCGGTTTTCTTTTGATTATCTTTGCAATGTTCCAAAAAAAAAACTGTATAAAGATCTCATTGACGTGATGCTGCCGGTGCCTTTTTACCGGGCACTACACTGTGGAGGCCCAGGGCAGGACGTTTTGAAAAGAGTTAAGAAGATGCCCGTGAGGCCATCAGCTAAAACGTTCCTTTTCAAACTGCACTCCAATACGCTCCCTGTTAAAACCTGGCTGAATGAAAAAGGTATCTTCGTCCCATGGACAACAAATTGCCTGTTGTGCAAAAAACCGGAAACAATTGAACACGTTTTCTTACAGTGTTGGGATGCTGTCTTCCTATGGGACGTCCTCCAAAGGACAATTAAAAAGGAACTTCCATTAACTCCTTACGGTATAAGATTCCTACCAGTGCAGACCGATGATGCACCTTTTGATTTAATTATGCTTCTTGGCCTCCATAGTTTGTGGAAAACACGAATGCAGGTGCGTCATGCAGATATAGATACACGATCTGCGCGTGAAAACTTTATTGAAAATGCTGTGTATATACGCGAAACTTTCAGGATGCAGCAGGATCCGCCACAATGGCATTCTCTGTTTGATGAGTTGGTGAACATGAAAAGATTTTAGCCGCGTACGCGTTAGCTCAAGTGTAGTTGACGTGTTTTATCATGTGTATTTTGTTTTGTGTTTCACGGCAATAAAGAAAAAAAAAAAAAAGCCTCCGTGGCGCAGTCGGCTAGCGCGTTCGGCTGTTAACCGAAAGGTTGGAGGTTCGAGTCCTCCCGGTGGCGGCATTTTTTGGTTCTAGCTGTAGTGTAGTTTGTCCCTGAATAGCAAAACAAGTTTGGTTATTGTAGAGAAACACACTAATTGACATTTTGCTTTGTTGATGTATTCTCGTGCATTGAATAAAAAAAAAAGTGCTTCATGAAACACTAACCGCCCTAGCTATTTAAAGCTTTCCGTGTGTGTTGTTAGCTAGAGAAGCTTTCTTCTTGGCATACCCTCCGACCCGGCCTCCGTGGCGCAATCGGCTAGCGCGTTCGGCTGTTAACCGAAAGGTTGGAGGTTCGAGTCCTCCCGGTGGCGGCATTTTTTGGTTCTAGCTGTAGTGTAGTTTGTCCCTGGACAGCAAAACAAGTTTGGTTATTGTAGAGAAACACACTAATGGACGTTTTGCTTTGTTGCTGTATTCTCGTGCATTAAATAAAAAAAAAATGCTTCATGAAACACTAAACGCCCTAGCTATTTGAAGCTTTCCGAGTGTGTTGTTAGCTAGAGAAGCTTTCTTCTTGGCATACCCTCCGACCCGGCCTCCGTGGCGCGGCTGATTCTACTTCCGGGCGCCGAAGCGAGCGGACGTTTAATCATGTGCTCCGTCGGAGCGGTATCAGCGGCCCAGTCTGGCTGCGGAAACAGGTTTTTGTCTGCCGTCGATGAAGATTACCAGGTCGTACTGCCAACTTTGCCGACAGGAAGAATTGTGTTGAACACAATTTTTATGCACGCAGACCCAGCGGTTAAACCGTATCGCGTCGAGGACTTCAGAGATACTTTGGTTCATCTTGGTGCGCTCCCTGAAGTGCTTGCTTTGGGGGCGTATCAGATGAACCATGTCTGGGCCGTTACGCTCAAGAGTGCCGAGGCAACGAGGAAACTACTGGCGGCTACTGATGTCAAGGTGAAGAACCGGCCGTGTCTACTGATTGACCCAAATAACCAGGATGTGCGCCTGAAAATCCACTGGGTTTTGCATGGCGTTAGTGACGACGATATCCGTGCTGCCTTGCTGCCGTACAGAACAGTGACTGACGTGTCCAAAGAGCGTTGGAGAGCCTTTGGTGTCGCAGACAAAGGGTCCACTACGAGAACAGTGGCCCTCAAGTTGAAAAATGGAATTTCAAGAGAGGACATTCCGCACCAGCTCAAGATAGCAGGTGAGCCCGCACTTCTTGTTGTTCCGGGAAGGGCGGCGCTCTGTTTGAGGTGCAAGGCCACAGGTCATATTAGGCGGGATTGTAAAGTGCCGAAATGCAGCCTTTGTCGTCGCTTCGGCCACACGGATGAGCAGTGTGTCAAAACATACGCCAGTGCAACAGGGCCTGCAAGAACCGACGACTTCTCAGAACACCTCATGGACGAGGTGGACGTCGCGGAAGTCACCGGTGCGGAAGATAGTGCGAGGGCAAAGGACTCAAAGGAGGGAACAAACCAGCCCCCTCAACTCGAGGGAAATTCTGAGCGACAAGAAGTCCTGCAACATGAAAAGAGCGCTGCGGGCGAGGCCACCGAAGCAAGTGTTGCTGCTATCGGTGCCAGTGGTAAGTCGACGTCAGCGTCTTCAAAGGAACAGGCACCGATGGACACGCGCGAAAGTACAATTAATAGTGCGACCACGAAACGCACGCGCGACGTAACCGACGCAGCGGGCGCCCCCGACAAGACCGATCAAGAGGAACCGCCCCACAAAGCGGCCCCTCTACGTCGGCCATCTTTCAAGCCAAAGCCCACTATTCCGCCTGACCGGAACCCACCAGGGATGCAGCCTTCGCCATGAAGGAGCCCCGAGTTCGTGGCTGCTCGGGCCGCTTCTGGGGCTCAAGGATTCCTGATGCGGCCCGGAGCGGCGACAAATGCAGCGTCGCTCTGTGTCAACGCCACCAGCGTGAACCATTGATGCCACCTTGGAGCATTGTTTTTCGGTCATGCCAGCCTGTACTGCACAGTTTGTCCGCTCCTGACCCCAATGTACCAGGTAAGATCGTGCGGCTCGTTTGATTCATTTTCAGCATGGCGGTTGAACCAGAATTAGCTCTACGTGTAGCCTCGCTTAATGTGCGAGGGTTGTCAGCCAGGCGAAAACAGTACCAAGTCAGCCGTCTATTGTTAGATAACGATATAGACATAATGGCGGTACAAGAAACGAAAGTGGAGAGCGATGAGCAAACGAGCCGCATGGTCGAGCCCTTCTCTGCTCGCTATAATATTTGCGTGTGCCATGCGGTTGGGGATTTTAGTACAAGCAGTGACTGTGAGTGACAATGGCCGTTTCGTTGTCTGCGATTTCTCTTTGACGGGTGTACAGTGGCGTGTCATGTGCGTGTATGCTCCTAACAGAGAGGATGATCGGCGTAGTTTCTTTGAGCAAATCGGTGTCTACTTGAAATGTTCAAAGAGCATCATTCTACTCGGCGATTTCAACTGTGTCTGCTATGCCGAGGACAGGTCAGACAAGAGGTTGGTGCGAGACAGAAGTGCTCTCCTACTAAGCACGTTAATGCAAGAATGCGAAATGGAAGATGTTGGTCATGTTTTGGCTTGCAGCTCTTCACACTTTACGCACTTCCAGCGTGCAAGTCACGCCAGGCTGGATCGTGCCTATGTCTCTTTGGCTCTGCTACCAAGGTGTTCGGATTATAAAGTTAAACATGTTTCTTTCAGCGACCATAGCTTAGTGGCTTTTACTATCGGCACAAAGAAAAAAAACTCGAAATTTTTCTGGGACCTATGGAAGTTTAACGTTAAGCTCCTTGATGATGAAGTTTTTGTAAATGAGGTTAAAATGAAGATACAGCGATTGCTTGAAAGTGAGCCTTCGAAATCTATCGCGGCGTGGGAAATATTCAAGCAAGAAATTAAAATAGGCGCTATAGAAAGGAGCATCGTCCTGAGACAAGAAGAAAGGAAGAAAGAAAAAGAACTGCAGTGCGAGTTAAGTTTCGTTTTAAGCTTGGAAAATCTGCAGCCCGGAAAATATACCGCACAGATCAGAAAACTGAAAGCGCAGTTAGAATGTGCAGATAAAGAAAAATACATGGGAGCAATAGTACAAGCCCGGGCGGAAAGGTTGTTCATGGGTGAAGCGCCGACGAAACGCTCCATAAGTGATGAAAAGCGATACGCGAAACGAAACGAAATAAGACAGATAAGATACGGAGATACGGTTACTAGTGACGGCGAGGAAAAAAATGGCCTTTTTTGAGCACTATCGCAACATGATAGGGCGCCAACGGCCAGTGGAAGAAGGTTTCGAACAAGAATTTCTTGCATTAATTCCAGCATTGGACGCAATTGTTAGAGCAGGTCTGGAAGCGCCAATAACTGTAAATGAGATTGAAAAAGCTATTGAGGAACTAAGCCATGGGAAAACACCTGGTCCAGACGGTGTGGGTGCAGCATTGTACAAGATGTTTAAGAGCGAAATCGCAACCGCCTTGCACCGAGTGATTTTGCAGGCGTATGAAGAAAACTGCATCCCTCCGTCCTTTCGTCAAACACACGTTGTACTGGTTCCAAAAAGTGATGATCCTTTAAAGCTCTTATCTGTAACATCATATCGTCCAATTAGTCTGACTACCCGCCGGGGCTCGCCGGGGGTTACGGCGCTCGACTACTGTTCCCAAGGATGCGGGATCGAATCCCGGCCTCGGCTGCCGCTTTTCGATGGAGGCGAAAAACAAAGCGCCCGTGTGCTGTGCGATGTCAGTGCACGTTAAAGAACCCCAGGTGGTCGAAATTTCCGGAGTCCTCCACTACGGCGTCTCTCATAGCCTGAGTTGCTTTGGGACGTTAAACCCCACAAACCAACCAACCAATTAGTCTGACTAACGTTGACTATAAAATTTTTATGAAGGTTCTTGCGAGTAGGTTACAGAATGTCATTAAGGAAATAGTAGGGCATCATCAGACGTGTGTTATTAAAGGCCGAACAATAAGTGTAAACATTCATGTAGCTAGAAGCATACTGGAGTGTTGTGACGTTTGGGGTGACCACGTTGCAATGCTCCAGATAGACCTTGAGAAAGCCTTCGACCTTGTTGATCATGGCATACTTTTTCAAATACTAGAAAATATTAAAGTTGGATCTATTTTATAAGATGGAATAAAAATGGCTTGCAACGAATGTTATACTAAGGTTGTTGCAAACAAGCAACTAACGAAAAATATTCCAGTGATGTCATCAGTTAGACAAGGCTGCCCACTATCGCCCTTGCTATTTGCGATCTACCTCGAACCCTTTTGCCAAAAGATCATTCACTGTGAACGTATACACGGATTCAGACTGATGGCTAGCGAAGTTAAAATTTTGGCGTACGCCGATGACATTGCTGTCTTTTGTCAAGACAAGGAAAGTATTACTCAAACAGTGCACTTAGCAAAGAAGTTTTGTCAGATGTCGGGTAGTTCAATAAACTGGGACAAATGTATGGGCTTTTGGTATGGCAGTTGGGATTGCACTCCTGAATCCCTCGAAAACATAAAATTCTCGACACTACCAGTGAAATATCTAGGGGTCCCACTTGTACATTACAAAGACGCAAATGATTATTGGGTGCAAGAGACTGAACGTTCTCGGGAGAAAACACTAGGGTGGGGCGGAAGGGAGCTCTCCATGTTCGCCCGTTCAACTGTGTGTAATTTGTTTATTGTTGCTAAAGTTTGGTATGTTCTTCAAGTGTTGTGCATGTCGCGAGTCAGTATTCAAAAGCTACACAGAGTTTTTGCTGTTTTTTTGTGGGGTTCAGTGTGGGAAAGAACAAGTCGTACCAATCTCTTCCGTCCGGTTAGAGAAGGGGGACTCGGTCTTACTCACTTGTTTCTGAGACAGATTGTGTCTCGCTTTATGTTTCTGCGTACACAGAGCCATCCATTATTGCGCACTGTGATACAGGTGCGTCTCTGGCACGAGTTACCAGGATTTGTTGTGTCTTCTTCTGAATTAAGGCGAACAAGTATTCGTGGGTTTTTGCGTGAAGTCGTACTGAGTTTCCGAATGTTAAATGTTAGATTTTCCAAAGACTACCTGTCTTCAATAACAAAGAAACAATTGTACAAAGATTTACTAGATGTAATGCTCCCGGTCCCAATGTATCGCACCATATACAGTGCAGGCCCAGGAATGAACGTCCTGAAAAGGGCAAAGAAAATGCCCGTGCGCTCGTCAACAAAGACATTTTTTTTTTTCTACTACACAGCGGAACACTGCCGGTTAAACCGTGGCTGGAGGATAATGGAATGTTTGTCCCTTGGTCAGTCAACTGTATAATCTGTCGAAAGCCTGAAACCGTTGAGCACATTTTTCTTGAATGTTGGGACGCGATATTCCTTTGGGATATTCTGCAGCGCACGCTCAAAAAGCAGCTTCCAATTTCCCCTCGGGGTATCCGCTTCCTCCCGGCAGCTGATGAAGGGGGGTTACCCCTCGATATGATTATTCTACTGGGTCTGCACAGTCTATGGAAGACCCGTATGACTGTGAGAAATGCTGATGAACATGCCCGTCCTGCGCGAGAGTGCTTTATGGAAAATGTGGTCTACATCACACAAGTGTTGAAAAGCCTAGGTGATCCACCTGAATGGCTACCGGAAATGGACAAGCTAGTCAACTTGAAGCCCTTTTAAGCGACGTACTGTCCAAGAAGGCTGGACGTCTTTTAATAACCATTGTACTGTGGTAGTGTTGCATATGTATTTATATTGTCCAGGCAATAAAAAAAAAAGCCTCCGTGGCGCAATCGGCTAGCGCGTTCGGCTGTTAACCGAAAGGTTGGAGGTTCGAGTCCTCCCGGTGGCGGCATTTTTTGGTTCTAGCTGTAGTGTAGTTTGTCCCTGAGCAGCAAAACAAGTTTGGTTATTGTAGAGAAACACACTAATTGACATTTTGCTTTGTTGCTGTATTCTCGTGCATTAAATAAAAAAAATGCTTCATGAAACACTAAACGCCCTAGCTATTTGAAGCTTTCCGAGTGAGTTGTTAGCTAGAGAAGCTTTCTTCTTGGCATAACCCCCGACCCGGCCTCCGTGGCGCAATCGGCTAGCGCGTTCGGCTGTTAACCGAGAGTTTGGAGGTTCGAGTCCTCCCGGTGGCGGCATTTTTTGGTTCTAGCTGTAGTGTAGTTTGTCCCTGAGCAGCAAAACAAGTTTGGTTATTGTAGAGAAACACACTAATTGACATTTTGCTTTGTTGCTGTATTCCCGTGCATTAAATAAAAAACAATGCTTCATGAAACACTAAACGCCCTAGCTATTTGAAGCTTTCCGAGTGAGTTGTTAGCTAGAGAAGCTTTCTTCTTGGCATAACCCCCGACCCGGCCTCCGTGGCGCAATGGATTCTGCTTCCGGCCACGCCAGTGAACGGACGCAGGATGCAGGGCTCCTCAGGAGCGGCTTCAGCGGCCATGTCAGGCCGCGGTAACAGGACTGCTGAACAGGATGGTACTTATCAAGTTGTTTTGCCTGCACTGCCAACAGGTCGGTTTGTTTTGAATACGGTTTTTTTGCACGCCGATATCAGGGCCCGCCCTTACCGGGTGGAAGATTTCCGCGACGCGTTGGCACAGCATTCGCTGATCCCCGATGTTGTTGCGATGGGGGCGTATCGGATGAGCCACGTCTGGGCTGTCACTCTCAAGGATCCTGAAGCGGTGACCAAGCTTGTTAGTGTCGGTGAGTTGTGTGTGAAAAACAGTCGCTGCTTGGTAATTGACCCGGCCAACCAGGACGTGCGACTGAAACTTCACTGGCTTTTACACAACGTGCCAGACGAGGATGTGCGTGCTGCCTTTACGCCGTATGGAAAGGTGTTGGAAGTTATAAGGGAGCGCTGGCGTGTGAAAGGTATGGTAGAAAAAGGCTCAACTACTAGACTTGTCACGCTTAAGTTGAAAGCTGGCGTGAAGCTGGATGACCTGCCACATCAGTTGAACGTTAGCGGTGAGCTGGCGCTCGTTGTTGTGCCAGGCAGACCTCCCTTGTGCCTACGCTGTCGGAGCACGGGTCACATCCGCAAGGAGTGCCGGGTTCCTCGCTGCGGAACCTGTCGACGGTTCGGTCATGAAGACAGCCAGTGTGCACGTACCTACGCAAGCATTGCCGGACCTGGGACCAGCGAGGACACGTCCGAGTTGATAATGGATGAGGTGGATGCGGAGGAGGCAGCCGACATTCAAGGACAGTCAACGAAACAGGACGCGCCTTCCATGACGGTTTTAACTAAGCATAAGGTGACGGTCTCAAGTGAAAAGAACGAAACTCGGCACGTCTCGCACGTTCCATCGCAGGACCAACAGGACCACGAAAGCGCTTCAAAGGAAGCGTCAGAGGACGTAATCAAGTTTTCTGACGCTGAGGAGCATCTGAGTACTGAGCCTCCTTGCACTGATGCCATGGAAGTTGGGCCGGAGACAGCGGCCTTAATTGCCTCAAAACGTCCACACGAGGAAAGCTTCGAGGAGACTCAGCTGCCAGGCGGCGTTTGTGGTGAGCCGCCGCCGAAAACTGCGGGCATCCGAAGATCGACTTTGAGACCGAAGCCGAACTTCTCTGCCGACACGCGGCAGGCGGGGAAACCGCCTCCGTAGGTTTTGTGGTGTCCTGAACGATTTGTGGGTCGGCTGCCTACCGACCAGCGTCAGGAACATTCTGCAACCAAGCGGGGCGTGTGTGGAAAAAAAAATGAAAAACGGTGCTTGGACTTCGTTTGAATGCAGCCCGACGTTCTGCTGGGAGGACAATACGTGCACACATATGCCGCTCTTCTTCAGAAGCGGAGGCCATGCAACCATGAAGGTAGGCACCATGCGGGTACGGGCGGCCCTTTCTAACACATGACTCTCAAGCTTAATTCGGCGTTACACGTAGCTACTTTGAATGTCAGAGGGCTGGGAGCGAGAAGGCGACAATGCCAGCTCAGTCGCCTCCTTGTGGATAATGATATAGATATAGCAGCTGTGCAAGAGTCAAAGATTGAGAGCCAAGAAAGCACTGACCGTATGGTGGCTTCTTTTCAAACAAACTTTTATGTGTGTGTATGCCATTCTGTTGGTGTGTCGGGTGGATGCCTTTTATTTATACGTAACACGCTGGGAGTAAGTGTAGATTTCGTTTTTGCCTGTCCAAGTGGTCGGCTTTTGGTTACTGATTTTACCTACTGTAATTTATGCTGGCGTGTTATGTGTGTGTATGCTCCCAATTCAGAAAGCGAACGTGAATCGTTTTTTGAGTCTATTGAATTGTGGTTGAAGGTCGACAAAATCTTGCTTGTACTTGGCGATTACAACTGTGTGTGCGCAGCTGTGGACCGAGCGGCGAAGTGCAAACCTCGAAGAGACAGAAGCTCCGAGCGGTTGAATGCACTTGTGCATGAATACGGCCTTGAGGATGTTGGTAGTGTGTTCTCCACTGGAAACCAACCAGAGTTCACGCACTTTCAGCGAGATAGCCATGCTAGATTGGACAGGGTGTATGCCTCGGTTGATCTTGTTGCCCTATGTACTGCATATGAGGTGAAATCTGTGTCTTTCAGCGATCATTGTCTCGTGAGTGCAGTGTTCGGTAGGGCAGGAAAGAAATCGCGCTTTAACTGGTACCTATGGAAACTGAATGCCAAACTTCTCGCCGATGAAGAGTTCCTTACGGAAGTTAAGACCCAGTTTGAAGATCGTCTGGCTATGCGACCAGTAAGTTTTGCAGCGGAATGGGACAGCTTCAAAGAGTGGGTGAAATTGAAAGCCATAGAAAAGAGCAGTAAGGTGCGGCATGAAGAGAAAGAAAAAGAAAAAGAACTGAATGAACAACTTCAGTTTTTTTTGAGCATGGAAAGTACTGTGCCAGGGCATTTCGCCAGTAAAATACGAGAGATTAAACGTGAGCTGGAAACAATCGACAGCGAAAGATACACAGCGGCTGTCATACGTGCAAGGGCTGAAAAACTTTGGGCTGGAGAAGTGCCGACAAAACGAGCCCTAGCAGACGAAAAAAGATACGCCTGCCAGAAAGAAATAAGGAGTATAAGGTATGCCGGCCATATCACTGAAGATGCTAAAGATATTCAGCGTGCGGTAGCAGAGCACTTCGAAGAACTGCTTAGCGCTAAGCTTGAGACTGTAGGCGGCTTTCAAACAGATTTCCTAAGACTGATGCCTGCACTGGATGACGAAAGTAAAGCGCGCCTAGAAACACCGATAACGTTGCAGGAGATAGAATCTGCAATAGATGACCTGACACCTGGGAAAGCACCTGGGCCGGATGGTCTAAGCGTTTCCTTCTTTAAAACCTTTCAGCAGTATGCGGCTCAGTTTATGCTCGATGTAATCACTGAAGCTTATGAACGTAATACTGTTCCATTGTCTTTCGCTACATCGCACATTGTGCTAATACCCAAGACAGATGATCCAGAGAAACGACTGTTGGTGGGGTCATATCGACCGATTAGCCTCACCAATGTTGACTACAAGGTGTATATGAAGGTTTTAGCAAAAAGACTGCAAAGCGTAATAAAAAAACTGGTTGGGTCTCATCAAACGTGCGGCATCAAGGGTCGATCCATTGCCACGAATATACATGTCGCAAGAACCGTACTAGAATGTGTTGATGCACTCGGTGGTCAGATAGCCATGATGCAATTAGATTTGGCGAAAGCCTTTGACCGTGTTTCTCACGAAATTCTTTTTTCCATTTTGGAGCATTCTAACCTTGGAAAAGTCATAGTGGGGGGTGTTAAAATGGCTTACGCGAACTGCACGACCCGTATTATAGTGAATGGTGAACTGACTGACAGCATCGCAGTACGTTCATCGGTAAGGCAGGGCTGCCCGCTCTCACCCCTGCTTTTTGCACTGTATTTAGAGCCACTTTGCTTGGCTATCATTGATAGCGATCGCATTTTAGGGTTCGAGCTGCAATCAGCACACGTGAAGATGCTAGCATATGCTGATGACATAGCAGTGTTTTGTGCAACTAGAAAGAGCATCTGTGAAGTTACGGGTGTCGTCCAAACATTTTGTGATCAAACCGGATGTAAGATCAATTGGGAGAAAAGCTCCGGGTTTTGGCACGGTGATTGGGACGTGACACCTGATTTCTTCTGTAAGCTGCGATGGTCTGTTCTCCCAACGCGATATCTAGGCGTGCCTTTAGATTGTTATCGAGATCCCAACGTGCACTGGATGGAAGAAACATCCAGAGCGAAAGAAAAAGCGGATGCGTGGCAAGGAAGGCAACTCTCAATGTTTTCGCGCGCTTCTATTTGCAATGTTTTTCTTATTTCGAGGCTGTGGTACCTCATGAATGTGTTGTGTGTCTCACGGACCTCAATTCAGAAAATGCACCGCGTTTTTGCTGTTTTTATTTGGGCATCCACATGGGAAAAAACCGCCCGGACGAATTTGTTTATTTCTGTTAAAAGGGGCGGGCTTGGCCTTGCCCATTTGTTCTTGCGTCAAGTGGTTTCGCGATTTATATTCCTGCGTGATCAAAAAGATACCTTTCTGAGAACTGTGATGCAAGTGCGATTGCAGAGGCTGCTCCCTGAATGGATTGTGTCATGTGAAAGCATGCCTGGTACTGTGACTGGCTACCTGCGCGAGGTTGTTTTTTCGTGCAAGTTGCTGGAAGTGCGGTTTTCTTTTGATTACCTTTTCAATGTTCCCAGAAAAAAAACTGTATAAAGATCTCATTGACGTGATGCTGCCGGTGCCTTTTTACCGAGCATTACACTGTGGAGGCCCAGGGCAGGACGTTTTGAAAAGAGTCAAGAAGATGCCCGTGAGGCCATCTGCTAAAACGTTCCTATTCAAACTTCACTCTAATACGCTCCCTGTTAAAACCTGGCTGAATGAAAAAGGTATCTTCGTCCCATGGACAACAAATTGCCTGTTGTGCAAAAAACCGGAGACAATTGAACACGTCTTCTTACAGTGTTGGGATGCTGTCTTTCTATGGGACGTCCTCCAAAGGACAATTAAAAAGGAACTTCCCCTAACTCCGTACGGTATCAGATTCCTTCCAGTGCAGAACGATGATGCACCTTACGATTTAATTATGCTTCTTGGCCAACATAGTCTGTGGAAAACACGAATGCAGGTGCGTCACGCAGATATAAATACACGATCTGCGCGTGAAAACTTCATTGAAAGTGCGGTGTATATACGCGAAACTTTCAGGATGCAGCAGGATCCACCACAATGGCAATGTCTATTTGATGAGTTGGTGAACCTGAAAAGATTTTAGCCGCGTACGCGTTAGTTCAAGTGTAGTTGACGTGTTTTATCATGTGTATTTTTTTTTGTGTTTCACGGCAATAAAGGAAAAAAAAAAAAAAAAAAAAAAAGCCTCCGTGGCGCAATCGGCTAGCGCGTTCGGCTGTTAACCGAGAGTTTGGAGGTTCGAGTCCTCCCGGTGGCGGCATTTTTTGGTTCTAGCTGTAGTGTAGTTTGTCCCTGAACAGCAAAACAACTTTGGTTATTGTAGAGAAACACACTAATTGACATTTTGCTTTGTTGCTGTATTCCCGTGCATTAAATAAAAAAACAATGCTTCATGAAACACTAAACGCCCTAGCTATTTGAAGCTTTCCGAGTGAGTTGTTAGCCAGAGAAGCTTTCTTCTTGGCATACCCTCCGACCCGGCCTCCGTGGCGCAATCGGCTAGCGCGTTCGGCTGTTAACCGAGAGTTTGGAGGTTCGAGTCCTCCCGGTGGCGGCATTTTTTGGTTCTAGCTGTAGTGTAGTTTGTCCCTGAACAGCAAAACAACTTTGGTTATTGTAGAGAAACACACTAATTGACATTTTGCTTTGTTGCTGTATTCTCGTGCATTAAATAAAAAAACAATGCTTCATGAAACACTAAACGCCCTAGCTATTTGAAGCTTTCCGAGTGAGTTGTTAGCCAGAGAAGCTTTCTTCTTGGCATACCCTCCGACCCGGCCTCCGTGGCGCAATCGGCTAGCGCGTTCGGCTGTTAACCGAGAGTTTGGAGGTTCGAGTCCTCCCGGTGGCGGCATTTTTTGGTTCTAGCTGTAGTGTAGTTTGTCCCTGAACAGCAAAACAACTTTGGTTATTGTAGAGAAACACACTAATTGACATTTTGCTTTGTTGCTGTATTCTCGTGCATTAAATAAAAAACAATGCTTCATGAAACACTAAACGCCCTAGCTATTTGAAGCTTTCCGAGTGAGTTGTTAGCCAGAGAAGCTTTCTTCTTGGCACACCCTCCGACCTGGCCTCCGTGGCGCAATCGGCTAGCGCGTTCGGCTGTTAACCGAGAGTTTGGAGGTTCGAGTCCTCCCGGTGGCGGCATTTTTTGGTTCTAGCTGTAGTGTAGTTTGTCCCTGAACAGCAAAACAACTTTGGTTATTGTAGAGAAACACACTAATTGACATTTTGCTTTGTTGCTGTATTCTCGTGCATTAAATAAAAAACAATGCTTCATGAAACACTAAACGCCCTAGCTATTTGAAGCTTTCCGAGTGAGTTGTTAGCCAGAGAAGCTTTCTTCTTGGCACACCCTCCGACCTGGCCTCCGTGGCGCAATCGGCTAGCGTGTTCGGCTGTTAACCGAAAGGTTGGAGGTTCGAGTCCTCCCGGTGGCGGCATTTTTTGGTTCTAGCTGTAGTGTAGTTTGTCCCTGAACAGCAAAACAACTCTGGTTATTGTAGAGAAACACACTAATTGACATTTTGCTTTGTTGCTGTATTCTCGTGCATTAAATAAAAAAACAATGCTTCATGAAACACTAAACGCCCTAGCTATTTGAAGCTTTCCGAGTGAGTTGTTAGCTAGAGAAGCTTTCTTCTTGGCATACCCTCCGGCCCGGCCTCCGTGGGGCAATCGGCATTCTACTTCCGGATACCGTAGTGAACGGTGGCAGAATCATGTGCTCCAGCGGAGCGGCGATAGCGGCCATTTCCAGCCGCGGAAACAGGCTTGAGGACATGGATGATAGCGAATATCAGATTATTCTGCCAACTTTGCCCACCGTACGCGTTGTTTTTAACACGCTTTTTTTGCACGGCGATGTGCGAGTCAGGCCATACAGGGTCGAGGATTTCCGCGACGCCCTTGCCAACGCTGGTGCGCTCCCCGACGTTGTGGCGTTGGGGGCGTATCAGATCAACCATGTTTGGGCGGTCACGTTAAGCAGCACAGAAGCAACGAAGAAACTGGCGGCTTTCAAGGAGCTCGAAGTTAAGGGACGCCGTTGCCTCATTATCGATCCCGAGGACCAACAGGTGAAGTTGCGACTTCACTGGATGTTGTACGGTGTGGCAGACGACGACATCCGGACGGCTTTTGCGGCTTTTGGGAAGGTGACCGAGGTGACCCGGGAGAGGTGGAGAGTTCAAGGCGTCAGGGAGAAGGGGTCCACCACGAGGACTGTGCTCCTGAAATTGAAACCCGGCATTAAGGTCGATGACTTACCTCACCAGCTGCGAGTGGCCGGAGAGCTGGCCCTTGTCGTGGTGCCTGGGCGAGCGATGCAGTGCCTGCGCTGCCGTGGTACCGGTCACGTTCGACGAGAATGTAAGGTGCCGCGTTGTCCAAAGTGTAGACGCTACGGTCATGACGAGGCAGCCTGTGTGCTTTCGTACGCTTCGGCAGCGGGACATGGAACTGCGGAACGGTCGGCGGAGCTCACCATGGACGTGGTCGAGGCGGAGGAGGCGGCGAAGGGTGCCGGAGAGGTGCGAACGCAGACACGGGAGACGGATTCGTCGGTGGACTCGGCAGAAAGCGGCAATGCTGCGAGGGATGTGGGGAGAGCGGACTCTGCACCTCAGCTCCCTAGCAATGAGGAAGGCCCGTCACTTGAGCCTTCAAACGGCATGGAACAGGATAATGGGGAGGAGCACTCAGACACCAGCGGTGTTCGTAAGCCAGGCGTCCAAGCCCCAGCCAAGCGATCCCACACACAGTCCGAACCCGAAGGTAACCAGGCGTCAGCCCCCAGCGTCGACGAGCCACCAGCAAAAACGGGGCAATCCCGGCGGTCCACGCTACGTCCGCGGCCAAACATTTCATCAGAGAGACGGGTAGCGGATAAAGTGCCCCCGCTGCCGGGTCAGCCGCTCGCACCGGACGGGGATGGATCAAACGACGGCGTCTAGCAACGCGCTAGACGGGAAAGGTAAGCACCATGCTTTCGGTCTCTTCACCCTTGATGAAAATGGCGCCCGAAACCACCTTAAGAGTAGCCACGTTAAATGTCAGGGGAGTGGCAGGCAAAAAGAAGCAGAGCCAGATGCATCGGCTCTTAATTGACCACGATATTGACGTGCTTGCCGTGCAAGAAACTAAGGTTGACGGGGAGGAAGAGACCGGGAGCATGGTGCGACGTTTCACGGCTAGATTTTACGCCATTGTTAGCCACGCAGTTGGGACATCGGCCGGGTGTGTATTGTTTGTCAAAAAGCTGCCTGGTCTGGTTGTAAAGGGCTACTCCTCATGCTCTTCTGGACGGTGTGTAGTGGCTGATTGTGTATACAGCGGTGTTGAGTGGCGCATTATTTGTGTGTACGCTCCTAACTGTGTGGAGGAAAGAACAGTGTTTTTCGAGAATGTTATGCAGCAGTTAAGTACGGAAAGGCAGGTAGTATTGCTGGGCGATTTTAACTGTGTACTGAATGCTCGAGACAAAACCAGCACACGCGGATTCAGAGACAAGAGCACTGAAATGTTATGCCAGTTAACAAGCGAATGGAATATGGAGGATGTGGCTGATTGCTTGGAAGGACCGCGTGCCGTTCAGTACACGCACTTCCAAGGTTCTAGCCACGCGCGTCTGGACAGAATTTACGCGTCGCTGGATTTGATTCCTTCATGCAATGAATACCGAGTTGTGCCTATGACATTCACGGATCACTGTTTGGTGCAATGCTTATTCGGCACCAAAAAACGAAGCAATGCATTTAGCTGGGAGTTATGGAAATTTAACAATAAATTGCTTAATGATGATGCCTTTAGACGCGTGGTAGTGAATGAATTGATTAAAGTGAGGCCAGGGACTTTGCTCGAAATCTGGAAACAGTGGGAGTTGTGCAAGGAACAGATTAAAATTAAAGCCATTGACAGATCAAGTTACCTGGTGTACGAGAAGAAAATTACAGAAACCCAGCTTAAGGCTTTGCTTGCAAAACTACACGAACAGGAATGTAAGGCACCCGGCAGATGGATAGAGGATATTCGAAAAATAAAAGAACAGATTAACTTGATAGAAGAAGACAGATACCAAGGAGCGTTAGTGCGTGCAAGAGCGGAAAAATTGGCCATGGATGAGACGCCGACAAAAAGATCGTTGGGAATGGAAAAAGCAAATGCAAGGCGAAATCACGTGGCAGAGGTAGATTGGGCAGGACGCACAGAAACCGATAACGAAGGAATCGCGAAAGCTTTCCGGGAGTATTATGAAGAGCTATTTTCGTCCCGAGAGGTTAATTTGGACCGTTTTAAAGAATCCTTTCTTGACGCGATGCCAAAAATTGATGACGAACAAAAAGAAAGACTGGAGCGGCCAATAAGCGAAAAAGAAGTGCAGCAGGCAATAGAAAATTTAAACCCTGGGAAATCACCCGGGCCTGATGGCCTGAGTGCGGCTTTTTATAAAGCGTTCAAGCAACAGCTATCTCCTTTGTTGTGTGCCTTATTTAATGAAGCGTATGAGCTGAAGGCACTGCCTGCGTCTTTCGGATCGTCGCACACAGTACTTATTCCGAAAACTGACCAACCAGATAAGCTTAGGCAGTTGTCGTCTTACAGGCCCATTGCTCTGACAAACGTTGATTACAAGATTTATATGAAGGTGCTTGCTGGCAGACTACAAACGGTTATATGCGAACTAGTGGGCCCTCACCAAACGTGCGGTATCAAAGGGCGATCCATCTTTCAGAACATTCACAAAGCGAGAAGTGTGCTCGAATGCTGCGATGCAACTCATGCGTGTGTTGCTTTACTGCAGTTGGACTTGGAGAAAGCTTTTGATTGTGTGGCGCATACTATTCTGTTCAGTATATTAGACCATGTTAATGTCGGCTCTGTTATCGGAGAGGGAGTGGCCTTGGCGTACCGTAACTGCACTACGAGATTAATTGTCAATAAGTCACTGGGGGCCCCCATCAACGTACGACGTTCGGTGCGCCAAGGTTGCCCCCTCAGCCCTCTTTTGTTCGGCATTTATATTGAAACATTGTGTTTAAGCATCCTACAAAACAATGACATTGATGGTTTTCGACTGCAGGAGTCAGAAGTCAAATTGCTGGCTTACGCAGACGACGTTGCGGTTTTTTGTGTAAATAAGGAGAGTATAAAGAGGACAGTGGATGTGGTAAAACATTTTAGCAAAGTCACAGGGAGTAAAGTTAACTGGGGTAAGTGCCTGGGATTTTGGCACGGAGAATGGCAGCTGACCCCCGACACTTTCGCTAATGTGTCGTGGGTTACAACGCCTGCAAAGTACTTGGGTGTGCCCTTGAAATTTTACAAGGAAAGCGAGCCATACTGGCTAGAGCAGGTCAGAGAAACCGGTGAAAAAGCGGAGAAATGGAAAAGCGCTCAATTATCAATATTTGCAAGAGCCGCAGTTTGTAACCTGTTTTTAATTAGTAAGTTATGGTATGTTATGCAAGTGTTGCATTGCTCCCGTGTAAATGTGCAAAAATTGCATCGAGTTTTTGCGGTGTTTGTTTGGGCCTCGAGTTGGGAGAGGTGCAGTCGGACAAATTTGTTCCGGCAGGTGAAGCATGGAGGGCTTGGTCTGGGTCATTTGTTTGTGCGACAGATTGTCAACCGGTTTATGTTTTTTAGGGATGCCAGTGATCCATTCCTGCGCACAGTGTGTCAACAAAGACTTGGTCGAGCGTTGCCTGATTTCGTAGTTTATACGCAATATATGCCGGGATCTCTTTTTGGATTCTTTAGGGAAATTGTTTTGAGCGTGAAATTCTTAAGCGCACGTTTTTCGAAAGAGTATTTAAGTAATGTTAACAGGAGAACATTATACAAGGATGTTTGTGAAGTGGTGTTCCCGGTGCCCTTGTACCGAGCTTTATACTATGGAGGCACAGGAAGTAATGTATTAAAACGCGTAAAGAAAATGCAAGTTGCTACGGGAGCTAAAACTTTTTTCTTTATGCTACATACCGGTACCTTGAGTGTAAAATCATTTATGGAGGAAAAGGGTATTTTCCTACCGTGGGGGGCCCAATGTCTCATCTGCAAACAGCCAGAGACAATAGATCACGTGTTTTTGCATTGCTGGGAGGGGGTATATTTGTGGGATGTTCTGCAAAGGACAATTAAAAAACAGTTGCCACTTGATTCCCATGGCATTAGGTATTTGCCATTGGATAACCACGATGATATGCCGTTAGACCAGGTTATGTTAATGTGCCTCCACAGTATATGGCGCGCACGAATGGCTGGTTATCACTGCGATCCAGATGCACGGCCAGCCCGCATGTATTTCCGTGAAAGTGTGCAGCGATGGCTCGACGTGCTTAAATTGCAACCATGTGCTCCTGAGTGGCTGTCAAAGCTGGAACCTTTGACGGTGCTCAAGGAATTTTAAAATGACAATGCCTGCCCCTCAGTGGGGGATAGGCAACGCGAACTAGCTTTGTGTACATATATTATTCCTTTGTTCCTGTTTTTTGTTTTCCAGTGCGTTGTATTTGTGTCAAAGTCAGGCAATAAAGAAAAAAAAAAAGTGGCGCAATCGGCTAGCGCGTTCGGCTGTTAACCGAAAGGTTGGAGGTTCGAGTCCTCCCGGTGGCGGCATTTTTTGGTTCTAGCTGTAGTGTAGTTTGTCCCTGAGCAGCAAATCAGGTTTGGTTATTGTAGAGAAACACACTAATTGACATTTTGCTTTGTTGCTGTATTCTCGTGCATTAAATAAAAAAAAAAATGCTTCATGAAACACTAAACGCCCTAGCTATTTGAAGCTTTCCGAGTGTGTTGTTAGCTAGAGAAGCTTTCTTCTTGGCATACCCAACAACCCGGCATCCGTGCCGCAATCGGCTAGCGTGTTCGGCTGTTAACCGAGAGTTTGGAGGTTCGAGTCCTCCCGGTGGCGGCATTTTTTGTTTCTAGCTGTAGTGTAGTTTGTCCCTGAGCAGCAAATCAAGTTTGGTTATTGTAGAGAAACACACTAATTGACATTTTGCTTTGTTGCTGTATTCCTCTGCATTAAATAAAAAAAATGCTTCATGAAACACTAAACGCCCTAGCTATTTGAAGCTTTCCGAGTGTGTTGTTAGCTAGAGAAGCTTTCTTCTTGGCATACCCAACAACCCGGCATCCGTGCCGCAATCGGCTAGCGTGTTCGGCTGTTAACCGAGAGTTTGGAGGTTCGAGTCCTCCCGGTGGCGGCATTTTTTGTTTCTAGCTGTAGTGTAGTTTGTCCCTGAGCAGCAAATCAAGTTTGGTTATTGTAGAGAAACGCACTAATTGACATTTTGCTTTGTTGCTGTATTCCTCTGCATTAAATAAAAAAAAATGCTTCATGAAACACTAAACGCACTAGCTATTTGAAGCTTTCCGAGTGTGTTGTTAGCTAGAGAAGCTTTCTTCTTGGCATACCCAACAACCCGGCATCCGTGCCGCAATCGGCTAGCGTGTTCGGCTGTTAACCGAGAGTTTGGAGTTTCGAGTCCTCCCGGTGGCGGCATTTTTTGTTTCTAGCTGTAGTGTAGTTTGTCCCTGAGCAGCAAATCAAGTTTGGTTATTGTAGAGAAACACACTAATTGACATTTTGCTTTGTTGCTGTATTCCTCTGCATTAAATAAAAAAAAAATGCTTCATGAAACACTAAACGCCCTAGCTATTTGAAGCTTTCCGAGTGTGTTGTTAGCTAGAGAAGCTTTCTTCTTGGCATACCCAACAACCCGGCATCCGTGCCGCAATCGGCTAGCGTGTTCGGCTGTTAACCGAGAGTTTGGAGGTTCGAGTCCTCCCGGTGGCGGCATTTTTTGTTTCTAGCTGTAGTGTAGTTTGTCCCTGAGCAGCAAATCAAGTTTGGTTATTGTAGAGAAACACACTAATTGACATTTTGCTTTGTTGCTGTATTCCTCTGCATTAAATAAAAAAAAATGCTTCATGAAACACTAAACGCCCTAGCTATTTGAGGCTTTCCGAGTGTGTTGTTAGCTAGAGAAGCTTTCTTCTTGGCATACCCAACAACCCGGCATCCGTGCCGCAATCGGCTAGCGTGTTCGGCTGTTAACCGAGAGTTTGGAGGTTCGAGTCCTCCCGGTGGCGGCATTTTTTGTTTCTAGCTGTAGTGTAGTTTGTCCCTGAGCAGCAAATCAAGTTTGGTTATTGTAGAGAAACACACTAATTGACATTTTGCTTTGTTGCTGTATTCCTCTGCATTAAATAAAAAAAAAATGCTTCATGAAACACTAAACGCCCTAGCTATTTGAAGCTTTCCGAGTGTGTTGTTAGCTAGAGAAGCTTTCTTCTTGGCATACCCAACAACCCGGCATCCGTGCCGCAATCGGCTAGCGTGTTCGGCTGTTAACCGAGAGTTTGGAGGTTCGAGTCCTCCCGGTGGCGGCATTTTTTGTTTCTAGCTGTAGTGTAGTTTGTCCCTGAGCAGCAAATCAAGTTTGGTTATTGTAGAGAAACACACTAATTGACATTTTGCTTTGTTGTTGTATTCCTCTGCATTAAATAAAAAAAAATGCTTCATGAAACACTAAACGCCCTAGCTATTTGAAGCTTTCCGAGTGTGTTGTTAGCTAGAGAAGCTTTCTTCTTGGCATACCCAACAACCCGGCATCCGTGCCGCAATCATGTGCTCCAGCGGAGCGGCGATAGCGGCCATTTCCAGCCGCGGAAACAGGCTTGAGGACATGGATGATAGCGAATATCAGATTATTCTGCCAACTTTGCCCACCGGACGCGTTGTTTTTAACACGCTTTTTTTGCACGGCGATGTGCGAGTCAGGCCATACAGGGTCGAGGATTTCCGCGACGCCCTTGCCAACGCTGGTGCGCTCCCCGACGTTGTGGCGTTGGGGGCGTATCAGATCAACCATGTTTGGGCGGTCACGTTAAGCAGCACAGAAGCAACGAAGAAACTGGCGGCTTTCAAGGAGCTCGAAGTTAAGGGACGCCGTTGCCTCATTATCGATCCCGAGGACCAACAGGTGAAGCTGCGACTTCACTGGATGTTGTACGGTGTGGCAGACGACGACATACGGACGGCTTTTGCGGCTTTTGGGAAGGTGACCGAGGTGACCCGGGAGAGGTGGAGAGTTCAAGGCGTCAGGGAGAAGGGGTCCACCACGAGGACTGTGCTCCTGAAATTGAAACCCGGGATTAAGGTCGATGACTTACCTCACCAGCTGCGAGTGGCCGGAGAGCTGGCCCTTGTCGTGGTGCCTGGGCGAGCGATGCAGTGCCTGCGCTGCCGTGGTACCGGTCACGTTCGACGAGAATGTAAGGTGCCGCGTTGTCCAAAGTGTAGACGCTACGGTCATGACGAGGCAGCCTGTGTGCTTTCGTACGCTTCGGCAGCGGGACATGGAACTGCGGAACGGTCGGCGGAGCTCACCATGGACGTGGTCGAGGCGGAGGAGGCGGCGAAGGGTGCCGGAGAGGTGCGAACGCAGACACGGGAGACGGATTCGTCGGTGGACTCGGCAGAAAGCGGCAATGCTGCGAGGGATGTTGGGAGAGCGGACTCTGCACCTCAGCTCCCTAGCAATGAGGAAGGCCCGTCACTTGAGCCTTCAAACGGCATGGAACAGGATAATGGGGAGGAGCACTCAGACACCAGCGGTGTTCGTAAGCCAGGCGTCCCAGCCCCAGCCAAGCGATCCCACACACAGTCCGAACCCGAAGGTATCCAGGCGTCAGCCCCCAGCGTCGACGAGCCACCAGCAAAAACGGGGCAATCCCGGCGGTCCACGCTACGTCCGCGGCCAAACATTTCATCAGAGAGACGGGTAGCGGATAAAGTGCCCCCGCTGCCGGGTCAGCCGCTCGCACCGGACGGGGATGGATCAAACGACGGCGTCTAGCAACGCGCTAGACGGGAAAGGTAAGCACCATGCTTTCGGTCTCTTCACCCTTGATGAAAATGGCGCCCGAAACCACGTTAAGAGTAGCCACGTTAAATGTCAGGGGATTGGCAGGCAAAAAGAAGCAGAGCCAGATGCATCGGCTCTTAATTGACCACGATATTGACGTGCTTGCCGTGCAAGAAACTAAGGTTGACGGGGAGGAAGAGACCGGGAGCATGGTGCGACGTTTCACGGCTAGATTTTACGCCATTGTTAGCCACGCAGTTGGGACATCGGCCGGGTGTGTATTGTTTGTCAAAAAGCTGCCTGGTCTGGTTGTAAAGGGCTACTCCTCATGCTCTTCTGGACGGTGTGTAGTGGCTGATTGTGTATACAGCGGTGTTGAGTGGCGCATTATTTGTGTGTACGCTCCTAACTGTGTGGAGGAAAGAACAGTGTTTTTCGAGAATGTTATGCAGCAGTTAAGTACGGAAAGGCAGGTAGTATTGCTGGGCGATTTTAACTGTGTACTGAATGCTCGAGACAAAACCAGCACACGCGGATTCAGAGACAAGAGCACTGAAATGTTATGCCAGTTAACAAGCGAATGGAATATGGAGGATGTGGCTGATTGCTTGGAAGGACCGCGTGCCGTTCAGTACACGCACTTCCAAGGTTCTAGCCACGCGCGTCTGGACAGAATTTACGCGTCGCTGGATTTGATTCCTTCATGCAATGAATACCGAGTTGTGCCTATGACATTCACGGATCACTGTTTGGTGCAATGCTTATTCGGCACCAAAAAACGAAGCAATGCATTTAGCTGGGAGTTATGGAAATTTAACAATAAATTGCTTAATGATGATGCCTTTAGACGCGTGGTATTGAATGAATTGATTAAAGTGAGGCCAGGGACTTTGCTCGAAATCTGGAAACAGTGGGAGTTGTGCAAGGAACAGATTAAAATTAAAGCCATTGACAGATCAAGTTGCCTGGTGTACGAGAAGAAAATTACAGAAACCCAGCTTAAGGCTTTGCTTGCAAAACTACACGAACAGGAATGTAAGGCACCCGGCAGATGGATAGAGGATATTCGAAAAATAAAAGAACAGATTAACTTGATAGAAGAAGACAGATACCAAGGAGCGTTAGTGCGTGCAAGAGCGGAAAAATTGGCCATGGATGACACGCCGACAAAAAGATCGTTGGGAATAGAAAAAGCAAATGCAAGGCGAAATCACGTGGCAGAGGTAGATTGGGCAGGACGCACAGAAACCGATAACGAAGGAATCACGAAAGCTTTCCGGGAGTATTATGAAGATCTATTTTCTTCCCGAGAGGTTTATTTGGACCGTTTTAAAGAATCCTTTCTTGACGTGATGCCAAAAATTGACGAGGAACAAAAAGAAAGACTGGAGCGGCCAATAAGCGAAAAAGAAGTGCAGCAGGCAATAGAAAATTTAAACCCAGGGAAATCACCCGGGCCTGATGGCCTGAGTGCGGCTTTTTATAAAGCGTTCAAGGAACAGCTATCTCCTTTGTTGTGTGCCTTATTTAATGAAGCGTATGAACTGAAGGCACTGCCTGCGTCTTTCGGATCGTCGCACACAGTACTTATTCCGAAAACTGACCAACCAGATAAGCTTAGGCAGTTGTCGTCTTACAGGCCCATTGCTCTGACAAACGTTGATTACAAGATTTATATGAAGGTGCTTGCTGGCAGACTACAAACGGTTATATGCGAACTAGTGGGCCCTCACCAAACGTGCGGTATCAAAGGGCGATCTATCTTTCAGAAGATTCACAAAGCGAGAAGTGTGCTCGAATGCTGCGATGCAACTCATGCATGTGTTGCGTTACTGCAGTTGGACTTGGAGAAAGCTTTTGATTGTGTGGCGCATACTATTCTGTTCAGTATATTAGACTATGTTAATGTCGGCTCTGTTATTCGAGAGGGAGTGGCCTTGGCGTACCGTAACTGCACTACGAGATTAATTGTCAATAAGTCACTGGGGGCCCCCATCAACGTACGACGTTCAGTGCGCCAAGGTTGCCCCCTCAGCCCTCTTTTGTTCGGCATTTATATTGAAAGTTTGTGTTTAAGCATCCTACAAAACAATGACATTGATGGTTTTCGACTGCAGGAGTCAGAAGTCAAATTGCTGGCTTACGCAGATGACGTTGCGGTATTTTGTGTGAATAAAGAGAGTATAAAGAGGACAGTGGATGTGGTAAAGCATTTTAGCAAAGTCACAGGGAGTAAAGTTAACTGGGGTAAGTGCCTGGGATTTTGGCACGGAGAATGGCAGCTGACCCCCGACACTTTCGCTAATGTATCGTGGGTTACAACGCCTGCAAAGTACTTGGGTGTGCCCTTGAAATTTTACAAGGAAAGCGAGCCATACTGGCTAGAGCAGGTCAAAGAAACCCGTGAAAAAGCGGAGAAATGGAAAAGCGCTCAATTATCAATATTTGCAAGAGCCGCAGTTTGCAACCTGTTTTTAATTAGTAAGCTATGGTATGTTATGCAAGTGTTGCATTGCTCCCGTGTAAATGTGCAAAAATTGCATCGAGTTTTTGCGGTGTTTGTTTGGGCCTCGAGTTGGGAGAGGTGCAGTCGGACAAATTTGTTCCGGCAGGTGAAGCATGGGGGGCTTGGTCTGGGTCATTTGTTTGTGCGACAGATTGTCAACAGGTTTATGTTTTTTAGGGATGCCAGCGATCCATTCCTGCGCACAGTGTGTCAACAAAGACTTGGTCGAGCTTTGCCTGATTTCGTAGTTTATACTCAAAGTATGTCGGGTTCTCTTTTTGGATTCTTTAGGGAAATTGTTTTGAGCGCAAAATTCTTAAGCGCACGGTTTTCGAAAGAGTATTTAAGTAATGTTAACAGGAGAACATTATACAAGGATGTTTGTGAAGTGGTCTTCCCGGTGCCCTTGTACCGAGCATTATACTATGGAGGCACAGGAAGTAATGTATTAAAACGCGTAAAGAAAATGCAAGTTGCTCCGGGAGCTAAAACGTTTTTCTTTATGCTACATACCGGTACTTTGAGTGTAAAATCATTTATGGAGGAAAAGGGTATGTTCCTACCGTGGGGGGCCCAATGTCTCATCTGCAAACAGCCAGAGACAATAGATCACGTGTTTTTGCATTGCTGGGAGGGGGTATATTTGTGGGATGTTCTGCAAAGGACAATAAAAAAACAGTTGCCACTTAATTCCCATGGCATTAGGTATTTGCCATTGGATAACCACGATGATATGCCGTTAGACCAGGTTATGTTAATGTGCCTCCACAGTATATGGCGCGCACGAATGGCTGGTTATCACTGCGATCCAGATGCACGGCCAGCCCGCATATATTTCCGTGAAAGTGTGCAGCGATGGCTCGACGTGCTTAAATTGCAGCCATGTGCTCCTGAGTGGCTGTCAAAGCTGGAACCTTTGACGGTGCTCAAGGAATTTTAACATGACAATGCCTGCCCCTCAGTGGGTGTTAGGCAACGCTAACTACCTTAGTGTACATATATTATTCCTTTGTTCATGATGTTTTGAGTTCCAATGCGGTGTATTTGTGTCAAAGCCAGGCAATAAAAAAAAAAAAAAAAAA
Organism: Amblyomma maculatum; assembly: GCF_055883805.1. Lineage (NCBI taxonomy): Eukaryota > Metazoa > Arthropoda > Arachnida > Ixodida > Ixodidae > Amblyomma > Amblyomma maculatum. The sequence continues at coordinate 59,048,081 of NC_139350.1, forward strand.
AAATCCGTGCCGCAATCGGCTAGCGTGTTCGGCTGTTAACCGAGAGTTTGGAGGTTCGAGTCCTCCCGGTGGCGGCATTTTTTGTTTCTAGCTGTAGTGTAGTTTGTCCCTGAGCAGCAAATCAAGTTTGGTTATTGTAGAGAAACACACTAATTGACATTTTGCTTTGTTGCTGTATTCCTCTGCATTAAATAAAAAAAAATGCTTCATGAAACACTAAACGCCCTAGCTATTTGAAGCTTTCCGAGTGTGTTGTTAGCTAGAGAAGCTTTCTCCTTGGCATACCCAACAACCCGGCATCCGTGCCGCAATCGGCTAGCGTGTTCGGCTGTTAACCGAGAGTTTGGAGGTTCGAGTCCTCCCGGTGGCGGCATTTTTTGTTTCTAGCTGTAGTGTAGTTTGTCCCTGAACAGCAAATCAAGTTTGGTTATTGTAGAGAAACACACTAATTGACATTTTGCTTTGTTGCTGTATTCCTCTGCATTAAATAAAAAAAAATGCTTCATGAAACACTAAACGCCCTAGCTATTTGAAGCTTTCCGAGTGTGTTGTTAGCTACAGAAGCTTTCTCCTTGGCATACCCAACAACCCGGCATCCGTGCCGCAATCGGCTAGCGTGTTCGGCTGTTAACCGAGAGTTTGGAGGTTCGAGTCCTCCCGGTGGCGGCATTTTTTGTTTCTAGCTGTAGTGTAGTTTGTCCCTGAACAGCAAATCAAGTTTGGTTATTGTAGAGAAACACACTAATTGACATTTTGCTTTGTTGCTGTATTCCTCTGCTATAAATAAAAAAAAATGCTTCATGAAACACTAAACGCCCTAGCTATTTGAAGCTTTCCGAGTGAGTTGTTAGCTAGAGAAGCTTTCTTCTTGGCATACCCAACAACCCGGCATCCGTGCCGCAATCGGCTAGCGTGTTCGTCTGTTAACCGAAAGGTTGGAGGTTCGAGTCCTCCCGGTGGCGGCATTTTTTGGTTCTAGCTGTAGTGTAGTTTGTCCCTGAGCAGCAAATCAAGTTTGGTTATTGTAGAGAAACACACTAATTGACATTTTGCTTTGTTGCTGTATTCTCGTGCATTAAATAAAAAACAATGCTTCATGAAACACTAAACGCCCCAGCTATTTGAAGCTTTCCGAGTGAGTTGTTAGCTAGAGAAGCTTTCTTCTTGGCATACCCAACAACCCGGCATCCGTGCCGCAATCGGCTAGCGTGTTCGTCTGTTAACCGAAAGGTTGGAGGTTCGAGTCCTCCCGGTGGCGGCATTTTTTGGTTCTAGCTGTAGTGTAGTTTGTCCCTGAGCAGCAAAACAAGTTTGGTTATTGTAGAGAAACACACTAATTGACATTTTGATTTGTTGCTATATTCTCGTGCATTAAATAAAAAACAATGCTTCATGAAACACTAAACGCCCTAGCTATTTGAAGCTTTCCGAGTGTGTTGTTAGCTAGAGAAGCTTTTTTCTTGGCATAACCCCCGACCCGGCCTCCGTGGCGCAATCGGCTAGCGCGTTCGTCTGTTAACCGAAAGGTTGGAGGTTCGAGTCCTCCCGGTGGCGGCATTTTTTGGTTCTAGCTGTAGTGTAGTTTGTCCCTGAGCAGCAAATCAAGTTTGGTTATTGTAGAGAAACACACTAATTGACATTTTGATTTGTTGCTGTATTCTCGTGCATTAAATAAAAAACAATGCTTCATGAAACACTAAACGCCCTAGCTATTTGAAGCTTTCCGAGTGAGTTGTTAGCTAGAGAAGCTTTCTTCTTGGCATACCCAACAACCCGGCATCCGTGGCGCAATCGGCTAGCGCGTTCGTCTGTTAACCGAAAGGTTGGAGGTTCGAGTCCTCCCGGTGGCGGCATTTTTTGGTTCTAGCTGTAGTGTAGTTTGTCCCTGAGCAGCAAAACAAGTTTGGTTATTGTAGAGAAACACACTAATTGACATTTTGATTTGTTGCTGTATTCTCGTGCATTAAATAAAAAGCAATGCTTCATGAAACACTAAACGCCCTAGCTATTTGAAGCTTTCCGAGTGTGTTGTTAGCTAGAGAAGCTTTTTTCTTGGCATAACCCCCGACCCGGCCTCCGTGGCGCAATCGGCTAGCGCGTTCGTCTGTTAACCGAAAGGTTGGAGGTTCGAGTCCTCCCGGTGGCGGCATTTTTTGGTTCTAGCTGTAGTGTAGTTTGTCCCTGAGCAGCAAAACAAGTTTGGTTATTGTAGAGAAACACACTAATTGACATTTTGATTTGTTGCTGTATTCTCGTGCATTAAATAAAAAACAATGCTTCATGAAACACTAAACGCCCTAGCTATTTGAAGCTTTCCGAGTGTGTTGTTAGCTAGAGAAGCTTTTTTCTTGGCATAACCCCCGACCCGGCCTCCGTGGCGCAATCGGCTAGCGCGTTCGTCTGTTAACCGAAAGGTTGGAGGTTCGAGTCCTCCCGGTGGCGGCATTTTTTGGTTCTAGCTGTAGTGTAGTTTGTCCCTGAGCAGCAAAACAAGTTTGGTTATTGTAGAGAAACACACTAATTGACATTTTGATTTGTTGCTGTATTCTCGTGCATTAAATAAAAAACAATGCTTCATGAAACACTAAACGCCCTAGCTATTTGAAGCTTTCCGAGTGAGTTGTTAGCTAGAGAAGCTTTCTTCTTGGCATACCCTCCGACGCGGCCTCCGTGGCGCAAGGGATTCTGCTTCCGGCCACGCCAGTGAACGGACGCAGGATGCAGGGCTCCTCAGGAGCGGCTTCAGCGGCCATGTCAGGCCGCGGTAACAGGACTGCTGAACAGGACAACACTTACCAGGTCGTTTTGCCTGCACTTCCAACAGGTCGGTTTGTTTTGAATACCGTTTTTTTGCACGCCGATATCAGGGCCCGCCCGTACCGGGTGGAAGATTTCCGGGATGCTTTAGCACAACACTCGCTAATCCCCGATGTTATCGCTATGGGGGCGTATTGGATGAGCCACGTCTGGGCCGTCACTCTCAAGGATACTGAAGCCGTCAACAAGATTGTCAGTGTAGGTGAGCTGTCTGTGAAAAACGGTCGCTGTTTGGTGATTGACCCGGCGAACCAGGACGTGCGACTCAAGCTTCACTGGCTACTACACAACGTGCCAGATGAAGATGTTCGTGCTGCATTTGCGCCTTACGGAAAGGTGTCGGAAGTTTCCCGGGAGCGTTGGCGTGTTAAAGGTATGCTAGAAAAGGGCTCTACAACTAGACTCGTAACGCTGAAGCTGAAAGCTGGCATGAAGCTCGACGACCTGCCGCATCAGTTGAATGTTAGTGGTGAGCTCGCGCTCGTCATTGTGCCAGGCAGACCCCCGTTGTGCCTACGCTGCCGGGGTACGGGTCACATCCGCAAAGAGTGCCGGGTTCCTCGCTGCGGAACCTGTCGACGGTTCGGGCATGAAGACAGCCAGTGTGCACGAACCTACGCTAGCATTGCCGGACCTGGGACCAGCGAAGACTCGTCCGAGTTAATTATGGACGAGGCGGATGCGGAGGAGGCTGCTGACATTAGAGGCCAGTCAACGAAACAGGACGCGCCTTCCATGACGGTTTTAACAAAGAATAAGGTGACGGTCTCAAATGAAATGAATGAAACTCGGCATGTCTTGAACGTACCATCCCATGACCATGAAAGCGCGTCAAAGGAAGCGTCAGAAGACGTAGCCAAATTTTCCGACGCTGAGGATCATCTCAGTACTGAGCCTTCCTTTACTGATGCCATGGAGGTAGGGCCGGAGACAGCGGCCTTAATTGCCTCAAAACGTCCACACGAGGAAAGCTTCGAGGAGACTCAGCTGCCAGGCGGCGTTTGTGGTGAGCCGCCGCCGAAAACTGCGGGCATCCGAAGATCGACTTTGAGACCGAAGCCGAACTTCTCTGCCGACACGCGGCAGGCGGGGAAACCGCCTCCGTAGGTTTTGTGGTGTCCTGAACGATTTGTGGGTCGGCTGCCTACCGACCAGCGTCAGGAACATTCTGCAACCAAGCGGGGCGTGTGTTAGCAAAAATGACAGACGGTGCTTGGACTTCGTTTGGATGCAGCCCGATGTTCTGCTGGGAGGACAATACGTGCACACATATGCCGCTCTTCTTCAGAAGCGGAAGCCACGCAACCATGAAGGTAGGCACCATGCGGGTACGAGCGGCCCTTTCTAACACATGACTCTCAAGCTTAATTCGGCGTTACACGTAGCTACTTTGAATGCAAGAGGGCTGGGAGCGAGAAGGCGACAATGCCAGCTCAGTCGCCTCCTTGTGGATAATGATATAGATATAGCAGCTGTGCAAGAGTCAAAGATTGAGAGCCAAGAAAGCACTGACCGTATGGTGGCTTCTTTTCAGACAAACTTTTATGTGTGTGTATGCCATTCTGTTGGTGTGTCGGGTGGATGCCTTTTATTTATACGTAACACGCTGGGAGTAAGTGTAGATTTCGTTTTTGCCTGTCCAAGTGGTCGGCTTTTGGTTACTGATTTTACCTACTGTAATTTATGCTGGCGTGTTGTGTGTGTGTATGCTCCCAATTCAGAATGCGAACGTGAATTGTTTTTTGAGTCTATTGAATTGTGGTTGAAGGTCGACAAAATCTTGCTTGTACTTGGCGATTACAACTGTGTGTGCGCTGCTGTGGACCGAGCGGCGAAGTGTAAACCTCGAAGAGACAGAAGCTCCGAGCTGTTGAATGCACTTGTGCATGAATACGGCCTTGAGGATGTTGGTAGTGTGTTCTCCACAGGAAACCAACCAGAGTTCACGCACTTTCAGCGAGATAGCCATGCTAGATTGGACAGGGTGTATGCCTCGGTTGATCTTGTTTCCCTATGTACTGCATATGAGGTCAAACCTGTGTCTTTCAGCGATCACTGTCTCGTGAGTGCAGTGTTCGGTAGGGCAGGAAAGAAATCGCGCTTTAACTGGTTCCTATGGAAACTGAATGCCAAACTTCTCGCCGATGAAGAGTTCCTTATGGAAGTTAAGACCGAGTTTGAAGATCGTCTGGCTATGCGACCAGTAAGTTTTGCAGCGGAATGGGACAGCTTCAAAGAGTGGGTCAAATTGAAATCCATAGAAAAGAGCAGTAAGGTGCGGCATAAAGAAAAAGAAAAAGAACTGAATGAACAACTCGAGTTTCTTTTGAGCATGGAAAGTTCAGTGCCAGGGCATTTCGCCAGTAAAATACGAGAGATTAAAAGTGATCTGGAAACAATCGACAGCGAAAGATACACAGCGGCTGTTATACGTTCAAGGGCTGAAAAACTTTGGGCTGGAGAAGTGCCGACAAAACGAGCCCTAGCAGACGAAAAAAGATACGCCTGCCAGAAAGAAATAAGGAGTATAAGGTATGCCGGCCATATCACTGAAGATGCTAAAGATATTAAGCGTGCGGTAGCAGAGCACTTCGAAGAACTGCTTAGCGCTAAGCTTGAGACTGTAGGCGGCTTTCAAACAGATTTTCTAAGACTGATGCCTGCACTAGATGACGAAAGTAAAGCGCGCCTAGAAACACCGATAACGTTGCAGGAGATAGAATCTGCAATAGATAACCTGACACCTGGGAAAGCACCTGGGCCGGATGGTCTAAGCGCTGCCTTCTTTAAAACTTTTCAGCAGTATGCGGCTCAGTTTATGCTCGATGTAATCACTGAAGCTTATGAACGTAATACTGTTCCATTGTCTTTCGCTACATCGCACATTGTGCTAATACCCAAGACAGATGATCCGGAGAAACGACTGTTGGTGGGGTCATATCGACCGATTAGCCTCACCAATGTTGACTACAAGGTGTATATGAAGGTTTTAGCAAAAAGACTGCAAAGCGTAATAAAAAAACTGGTTGGGTCTCATCAAACGTGCGGCATCAAGGGTCGATCCATTGCCACGAATATACATGTCGCAAGAACCGTACTAGAATGTGTGGATGCACTCGGTGGTCAGATAGCCGTGATGCAGTTAGATTTGGCGAAAGCCTTTGACCGTGTTTCCCACCAAATTCTTTTTTCCATTTTGGAGCATTCTAACCTTGGAAAAGTCATAGTGGAGGGTGTTAAAATGGCTTACGCGAACTGCACGACCCGTATTATAGTGAATGGTGAACTGACTGACAGCATCGCAGTACGTTCATCGGTAAGGCAGGGCTGCCCGCTCTCACCCCTGCTTTTTGCACTGTATTTAGAGCCACTTTGCTTGGCTATCATTGATAGCGATCGCATTTTAGGGTTCAAGCTGCAATCAGCACACGTGAAAATGCTAGCATATGCTGATGACATAGCAGTGTTTTGTGCAACTAGAAAGAGCATCTGTGAAGTTACGGGTGTCGTCCAAACATTTTGTGATCAAACCGGATGTATGATCAATTGGGAGAAAAGCTCTGGGTTTTGGCACGGTGATTGGGACGTGACACCTGATTTCTTCTGTAAGCTGCGATGGTCTGCTCTCCCAACGCGATATCTAGGCGTGCCTTTAGATTGTTATCGAGATCCCAACGTGCACTGGATGGAAGAAACATCCAGAGCGAAAGAAAAAGCGGATGCGTGGCAAGGAAGGCAACTGTCAATGTTTTCGCGAGCTTCTATTTGCAATGTTTTTCTTATTTCGAGGCTGTGGTACCTCATGAATGTGTTGTTTGTCTCACGAACCTCAATTCAGAAAATGCACCGCGTTTTTGCTGTTTGTATTTGGGCATCCACATGGGAAAAAACCGCCCGCACGAATTTGTTTATTTCTGTTAAAAGGGGCGGGCTTGGCCTAGCACATCTGTTCTTGCGTCAGGTGGTCTCGCGATTTATATTCCTGCGTGATCAAAAAGATATCTTTCTAAGAACTGTGATGCAAGTGCGATTGCAGAGGCTGCTCCCTGAATGGATTGTGTCATGTGAAAGCCTGCCTGGTACTGTGACTGGCTACCTGCGCGAGGTTGTTTTTTCGTGCAAGTTGCTGGAAGTGCGGTTTTCTTCTGATTACCTTTTCAATGTTCCCAGAAAAAAACTGTATAAAGATCTCATTGACGTGATGCTGCCGGTGCCTTTTTACCGGGCATTACACTGTGGAGGCCCAGGGCAGGACGTTTTGAAAAGAGTTAAGAAGATGCCCGTGAGGCCGTCTGCTAAAACGTTCCTTTTCAAACTTCACTCTAATACGCTCCCTGTTAAAACCTGGCTGAATGAAAAAGGTATCTTCGTCCCATGGACAGCAAATTGCCTGTTGTGCAAAAAACCGGAAACCATTGAACACGTCTTCTTACAGTGTTGGGATGCTGTCTTTCTATGGGACGTCCTCCAAAGGACAATTAAAAAGGAACTTCCCCTAACTCCGTACGGTATCAGATTCCTTCCAGTGCAGAACGATGATGCACCTTACGATTTAATTATGCTTCTTGGCCTCCATAGTCTGTGGAAAACACGAATGCAGGTGCGTCACGCAGATATAAATACACGATCTGCGCGTGAAAACTTCATTGAAAGTGCGGTGTATATACGCGAAACTTTCAGGATGCAGCAGGATCCACCACAATGGCAATGTCTATTTGATGAGTTGGTGAACCTGAAAAGATTTTAGCCGCGTACGCGTTAGCTCAAGTGTAGTTGACGTGTTTTATTATGTGTACTTTTGTTTTGTGTTTCACGGCAATAAAGAAAAAAAAAAAAAAGCCTCCGTGGCGCAATCGGCTAGCGCGTTCGGCTGTTAACCGAAAGGTTGGAGGTTCGAGTCCTCCCGGTGGCGGCATTTTTTGGTTCTAGCTGTAGTGTAGTTTGTCCCTGAGCAGCAAATCAAGTTTGGTTATTGTAGAGAAACACACTAATTGACATTTTGCTTTGTTGCTGTATTCTCGTGCATTAAATAAAAAACAATGCTTCATGAAACACTAAACGCCCTAGCTATTTGAAGCTTTCCGAGTGAGTTGTTAGCTAGAGAAGCTTTCTTCTTGGCATACCCAACAACCCGGCATCCGTGCCGCAATCGGCTAGCGTGTTCGTCTGTTAACCGAAAGGTTGGAGGTTCGAGTCCTCCCTGTGGCGGCATTTTTTGGTTCTAGCTGTAGTGTAGTTTGTCCCTGAGCAGCAAATCAAGTTTGGTTATTGTAGAGAAACACACTAATTGACATTTTGATTTGTTGCTGTATTCTCGTGCATTAAATAAAATAAATGCTTCATGAAACACTAAACGCCCTAGCTATTTGAAGCTTTCCGAGTGTGTTGTTAGCTAGAGAAGCTTTTTTCTTGGCATAACCCCCGACCCGGCCTCCGTGGCGCATTCTACTTCCGGCCACCTGCGTGTACGGACGGTGAATCATGAGCTCCGGCGGAGCGGCGATTGCGGCCCAGGCTGGCCGCGGTAACAGGGTTAACGCAAACGATGATAAGGAATATCAGCTCATTTTGCCGCATCTGCCCACCGGACGTGTTGTTTTCAACACAGTTTTTTTGCACGGCGACGTACGAGTGCGACCCTTCAGGGTTGAAGATTTCCGGGACGCCCTGGCCAAGACTGGTACGCTCCCAGACGTGGTGGCCTTGGGGGCCTACCAAATAAACCATGTCTGGGCGGTGACCTTGAGCAGCTCTGAAGCAACCAAGCGGCTGCTAGCCTTCAAGGAGCTTCTAGTGAAAGGCCGACGGTGTATCATCATTGACCCGGAGGATCAACAGGTGAAGCTACGGCTCCACTGGATGTTGCATGGCGTGGCGGATGAGGATATCAGAACTGCTTTTGGGGCTTTCGGTGAGGTGACCGAAGTTACCCGTGAGCGGTGGCGCGTCCAGGGCGTTCACGAAAAGGGCTCAACAACGAGAGCCGTACTCCTGAAGTTGAAGCCAGGGATGAAGATAGACGACCTACCTCATCAGATAAGAGTTGCAGGGGAGTTGGCCCTTGTTGTGGTGCCTGGGCGGCCAATGCAGTGCCTGCGCTGCCGCGGGACCGGTCATGTGCGCCGGGAATGTAAAATTCCGCGGTGTTCGACATGTAAGCGTTTTGGCCACTCCGAGGAAGATTGCGTACGGACGTATGCAGTGGCCACTGCACCGACAGCGAGGGCGGACATGACGGAGCACCAAATGGATGTCGCAGAGACAGAAGAGGCCGCAAAGGGGGTCGGAGAAGCTGAAGAGCAAACAGCAACTACAGGCATGTTAGTGCCCCCGGGGGGCGGTGACGAGATAATCAGTAGGCCAGACAAGGAAGTCACGCTAACGAACAACGGACCGTCAGAGGAAGAAAGGGTGAGCGATGCCGAGAGCTCAAAAACTGAAATTCCGGAGTCTGCGGGCCGACAGGAAACCCTTGAAAAGAGCAGCGGCCGAGCTACCAACGTCCAAGGCCCTGCGAAGCGTGCCCACGACGAGAGCACAAGTGAGACAAGCAAGGCAGAAGCAGCTAGCAACGACGAGCCGCCGATAAAAACGCCAATAGGGAGGAGGGCGACCTTCAAACCAAGACCGAATGTCTCGACGGACAGGAGAGCTGCCGAAAAGCCGCCCCTGTCATAAGGTCTGCCAGTCCAACCTCATGGCTCTGGCGTCAACGAAACCGTCTAGCGCCATGCTAGACGTGAGAGGTAAGCACCATGCTCTTGGCCTCTTTTCACTCTAAGAAAATGGCTTATGAACTGTCACTAAAGATTGCGACCCTTAACGTGAGAGGTCTAGCAGCGAAAAGGAAGCAGAGCCAAGTCCTGCGCCTTTTAAATGAAAATGACATCGATATACTTGGAGTTCAAGAGACAAAAGTCGAGGGTGAACAAGAGACCGAGGGCATGGTGCAACGTTTCACGTCGCGGTTTTACGCAGTTGTCAGCCATGCAGTCGGTACTTCTGCTGGATGCGTCCTGTTTGTGAAGAAGTTGCCGGGTCTTGTAGTGCAGTCGCATGCTTCTTTTCAGTCGGGTCGGGGTGTGGTCCTCGATTTTAGTTTTTGCTCGGCTGAGTGGCGTGCTGTTTGTATATATGCACCTACGGTAGTTGATGAGAGGGCTGCTTTGTTTGATTTTGTTGAAGGGTATTTAAACACGGATAAGCAACTTGTCTTTCTGGGAGATTTCAATTGTGTACTGAGCTCCGGTGACAAAACTAGCCACCGTACATTTAGGGATCGTAGCACAGAGGTACTTTCGCGCTTGATTGACGAGTTTGCACTGGAAGACGTTGCAGAGTGTCTCACGAGCGAGCGACGGGTTCAGTATACTCATTTTCAGGGTGCTAGCCACGCCCGCCTTGACAGGATTTATGTGTCCGCAGAACTGGCCCCAAAATGCCAGGAGTATTATGTTTTGGCGGTAACGTACTCAGATCACTGCATGGTTCAGTGTACAATTGGAACAAGAAAGGGAGGTAGCGGTTTTAATTGGGAATTGTGGAAGTTCAATAATAAACTGCTGAATGACGAGCAATTCACGAGACTAGTAGAAGAAGAAATTGGTAAGATTTGTCAGGAGGACACCCACGAACTGGGTCAAGAATGGGAACTCTGTAAGCAACAAATTAAAATCAAAGCTATAGAAAAAGCCAGCTGCATACGGTTTCAAGAAAAACAAAACGAAATGCATTTAAGATCTTTCCTAGATAAATTGTTAGCCCTGGAGTGTAACACGCCAGGGTTATACATGGACGACGTTAGAAAAATAAAACAAAGACTTCAACTGAATGACGAAGACCGTTATCGCGGAGCACTGGTGCGTGCGAGAGCGGAAAAATTGGCCATGGATGAGACGCCGACAAAAAGATCGTTGGGAATTGAAAAAGCAAACGCAAGGCGAAATCACGTGGCAGAGGTAGATTGGGCAGGACGCACAGAAACCGATAACGAAGGAATCGCGAAAGCTTTCCGGGAGTATTATGAAGAGCTATTTTCGTCCCGAGAGGTTAATTTGGACCGTTTTAAAGAATCCTTTCTTGACGCGATGCCAAAAATTGATGACGAACAAAAAGAAAGACTGGAGCGGCCAATAAGCGAACAAGAAGTGCAGCAGGCAATAGAAAATTTAAACCCAGGGAAATCACCCGGGCCTGATGTTCTGAGTGCGGCTTTTTATAAAGCGTTCAAGGGACAGCTATCTCCTTTGTTGTGTGCCTTATTTAATGAAGCGTATGAACTGAAGGCACTGCCTGCGTCTTTCGGATCGTCGCACACAGTACTTATTCCGAAAAGTGACCAACCAGATAAGCTTAGGCAGTTGTCGTCATACAGGCCCATAGCTCTGACAAACGTTGATTACAAGATTTATATGAAGGTACTTGCTGGCAGACTACAAACGGTTATATGCGAACTAGTGGGCCCTCACCAAACGTGCGGTATCAAAGGGCGATCTATCTTTCAGAACATTCACAAAGCGCGAAGTGTGCTTGAATGCTGCGATGCAACTCATGCATGTTTTGCGTTACTGCAGTTGGACTTGGAGAAAGCTTTTGATTGTGTGGCACATACTATTCTGTTCAGTATATTAGACTATGTTAATGTCGGCTCTGTTATTCGAGAGGGAGTGGCCTTGGCGTACCGTAACTGCACTACGAGATTAATTGTCAATAAGTCACTGGGGGCCCCCATCAACGTACGACGTTCGGTGCGCCAAGGTTGCCCCCTCAGCCCTCTTTTGTTCGGCATTTATGTTGAAACATTGTGTTTAAGCATCCTACAAAACAATGACATTGATGGTTTTCGACTGCAGGAGTCAGAAGTCAAATTGCTGGCTTACGCAGACGACGTTGCGGTTTTTTGTGTAAATAAGGAGAGTATAAAGAGGACAGTGGATGTGGTAAAACATTTTAGCAATGTCAGAGGGAGTAAAGTTAACTGGGGCAAGTGCCTGGGATTTTGGCACGGAGAATGGCAGCTGACCCCCGACACTTTCGCTAATGTATCGTGGGTTACAACGCCTGCAAAGTACTTGGGTGTGCCCTTGAAATTTTACAAGGAAAGCGAGCCATACTGGCTAGAGCAGGTCAAAGAAACCCGTGAAAAAGCGGAGAAATGGAAAAGCGCTCAATTATCAATATTTGCAAAAGCCGCAGTTTGCAACCTGTTTTTAATTAGTAAGTTATGGTATGTTATGCAAGTGTTGCATTGCTCCCGTGTAAATGTGCAAAAATTGCATCGAGTTTTTGCGGTGTTTGTTTGGGCCTCGAGTTGGGAGAGGTGCAGTCGGACAAATTTGTTCCGGCAGGTGAAGCATGGGGGGCTTGGTCTGGGTCATTTGTTTGTGCGACAGATTGTCAACAGGTTTATGTTTTTTAGGGATGCCAGCGATCCATTCCTGCGCACAGTGTGTCAACAAAGACTTGGTCGAGCTTTGCCTGATTTCGTAGTTTATACTCAAAGTATGTCGGGTTCTCTTTTTGGATTCTTTAGGGAAATTGTTTTGAGCGCAAAATTCTTAAGCGCACGGTTTTCGAAAGAGTATTTAAGTAATGTTAACAGGAGAACATTATACAAGGATGTTTGTGAAGTGGTCTTCCCGGTGCCTTTGTACCGAGCATTATACTATGGAGGCACAGGAAGTAATGTATTAAAACGCGTAAAGAAAATGCAAGTTGCTCCGGGAGCTAAAACGTTTTTCTTTATGCTACATACCGGTACTTTGAGTGTAAAATCATTTATGGAGGAAAAGGGTATGTTCCTACCGTGGGGGGCCCAATGTCTCATCTGCAAACAGCCAGAGACAATAGATCACGTGTTTTTGCATTGCTGGGAGGGGGTATATTTGTGGGATGTTCTGCAAAGGACAATAAAAAAACAGTTGCCACTTGATTCCCATGGCATTAGGTATTTGCCATTGGATAACCACGATGATATGCCGTTAGACCAGGTTATGTTAATGTGCCTCCACAGTATATGGCGCGCACGAATGGCTGGTTATCACTGCGATCCAGATGCACGGCCAGCCCGCATGTATTTCCGTGAAAGTGTGCAGCGATGGCTCGACGTGCTTAAATTGCAACCATGTGCTCCTGAGTGGCTGTCAAAGCTGGAACCTTTGACGGTGCTCAAGGAATTTTAACATGACAATGCCTGCCCCTCAGTGGGTGTTAGGCAACGCTAACTACCTTAGTGTACATATATTATTCCTTTGTTCATGATGGTTTGAGTTCCAATGCGGTGTATTTGTGTCAAAGCCAGGCAATAAAGAAAAAAAAAAAATCTGTGCCGCAATCGGCTATCGCGTTCGGCTGTTAACCGAAAGGTTGGAGGTTCGAGTCCTCCCGGTGGCGGCATTTTTTGGTTCTAGCTGTAGTGTAGTTTGTCACTCAGCAGCAAATAAAGTTTGGTTATTGTAGAGAAACACACTAATTGACATTTTGGTATGTTGCTGTATTCTCGTGCATTAAATAAAAAACAATGCTTCATGAAAAACTAAACGCCCTAGCTATTTGAAGCTTTCCGAGTGAGTTGTTAGCTAGAGAAGCTTTCTTCTTGGCATACCCAACAACCCGGCATCTGTGCCGCAATCGGCTAGCGCGTTCGGCTGTTAACCGAGAGTTTGGAGGTTCGAGTCCTCCCGGTGGCGGCATTTTTTGGTTCTAGCTGTAGTGTAGTTTGTCCCTGAGCAGCAAATAAAGTTTGGTTATTGTAGAGAAACACACTAATTGACATTTTGGTATGTTGCTGTATTCTCGTGCATTAAATAAAAAACAATGCTTCATGAAACACTAAACGCCCTAGCTATTTGAAGCTTTCCGAGTGTGTTGTTAGCTAGAGAAGCTTTCTTCTTGGCATACCCTCCGACCCATTCCGTGGCGCAATCGGCTAGCGCGTTCGGCTGTTAACCGAAAGGTTGGAGGTTCGAGTCCTCCCGGTGGCGGCATTTTTTGGTTCTAGCTGTAGTGTAGTTTGTCCCTGAGCAGCAAAACAAGTTTGGTTATTGTAGAGAAACACACTAATTGACATTTTGCTTTGTTGCTGTATTCTGGTGCATTAAATAAAAAAAAATGCTTCATGAAACACTAAACGCCCTAGCTATTTGAAGCTTTCCGAGTGAGTTGTTAGCTAGAGAAGCTTTCTTCTTGGGATACCCTCCGACCCATTCCGTGGCGCAATCGGCTAGCGCGTTCGGCTGTTAACCGAAAGGTTGGAGGTTCGAGTCCTCCCGGTGGCGGCATTTTTTGGTTCTAGCTGTAGTGTAGTTTGTCCCTGAGCAGCAAAACAAGTTTGGTTATTGTAGAGAAACACACTAATTGACATTTTGCTTTGTTGCTGTATTCTCGTGCATTAAATAAAAAAAAATGCTTCATGAAACACTAAACGCCCTAGCTATTTGAAGCTTTCCGAGTGAGTTGTTAGCTAGAGAAGCTTTCTTCTTGGCATACCCTCCAACCCATTCCGTGGCGCGATCGGCTAGCGCGTTCGGCTGTTAACCGAAAGGTTGGAGGTTCGAGTCCTCCCGGTGGCGGCATTTTTTGGTTCTAGCTGTAGTGTAGTTTGTCCCTGAGCAGCAAAACAAGTTTGGTTATTGTAGAGAAACACACTAATTGACATTTTGCTTTGTTGCTGTATTCTCGTGCATTAAATAAAAAAAATGCTTCATGAAACACTAAACGCCCTAGCTATTTGAAGCTTTCCGAGTGAGTTGTTAGCTAGAGAAGCTTTCTTCTTGGCATACCCTCCGACCCATTCCGTGGCGCGATCGGCTAGCGCGTTCGGCTGTTAACCGAAAGGTTGGAGGTTCGAGTCCTCCCGGTGGCGGCATTTTTTGGTTCTAGCTGTAGTGTAGTTTGTCCCTGAGCAGCAAAACAAGTTTGGTTATTGTAGAGAAACACACTAATTGACATTTTGCTTTGTTGCTGTATTCTCGTGCATTAAATAAAAAAAAAATGCTTCATGAAACACTAAACGCCCTAGCTATTTGAAGCTTTCCGAGTGAGTTGTTAGCTAGAGAAGCTTTCTTCTTGGCATACCCTCCGACCCATTCCGTGGCGCGATCGGCTAGCGCGTTCGGCTGTTAACCGAAAGGTTGGAGGTTCGAGTCCTCCCGGTGGCGGCATTTTTTGGTTCTAGCTGTAGTGTAGTTTGTCCCTGAGCAGCAAAACAAGTTTGGTTATTGTAGAGAAACACACTAATTGACATTTTGCTTTGTTGCTGTATTCTCGTGCATTAAATAAAAAAAAATGCTTCATGAAACACTAAACGCCCTAGCTATTTGAAGCTTTCCGAGTGAGTTGTTAGCTAGAGAAGCTTTCTTCTTGGCATACCCTCCGACCCATTCCGTGGCGCGATCGGCTAGCGCGTTCGGCTGTTAACCGAAAGGTTGGAGGTTCGAGTCCTCCCGGTGGCGGCATTTTTTGGTTCTAGCTGTAGTGTAGTTTGTCCCTGAGCAGCAAAACAAGTTTGGTTATTGTAGAGAAACACACTAATTGACATTTTGCTTTGTTGCTGTATTCTCGTGCATTAAATAAAAAAAAATGCTTCATGAAACACTAAACGCCCTAGCTATTTGAAGCTTTCCGAGTGAGTTGTTAGCTAGAGAAGCTTTCTTCTTGGCATACCCTCCGACCCATTCCGTGGCGCATTCTACTTCCGGCCACCTGCGTGTACGGACGGTGAATCATGAGCTCCGACGGAGCGGCGATTGCGGCCCAGGCTGGCCGCGGTAACAGGCTTAACGCAAAAGAAGATAAGGAATATCAGCTCATTTTGCCGCATCTGCCCACCGGACGTGTTGTTTTCAACACAGTTTTTTTGCACGGCGACGTACGAGTGCGACCCTTCAGGGTTGAAGATTTCCGGGACGCCCTGGCCAAGACTGGTACGCTCCCAGACGTGGTGGCCTTGGGGGCCTACCAAATAAACCATGTCTGGGCGGTGACCTTGAGCAGCTCTGAAGCAACCAAGCGGCTGCTAGCCTTCAAGGAGCTTCAAGTGAAAGGCCGACGGTGTATCATCATTGACCCGGAGGATCAACAGGTGAAGCTACGGCTCCACTGGATGTTGCATGGCGTGGCGGATGAGGATATCAGAACTGCTTTTGGGGCTTTCGGTGAGGTGACCGAAGTTACCCGTGAGCGGTGGCGCGTCCAGGGCGTTCACGAAAAGGGCTCAACAACGAGGGCCGTACTCCTGAAGTTGAAGCCCGGGATGAAGATAGACGACCTACCTCATCAGATAAGAGTAGCAGGGGAGTTGGCCCTTGTTGTGGTGCCTGGGCGGCCAATGCAGTGCCTGCGCTGCCGCGGGACCGGTCATGTGCGCCGGGAATGTAAAATTCCGCGGTGTTCGACATGTAAGCGCTTTGGCCACTCCGAGGAAGATTGCGTACGGACGTATGCAGTGGCCACTGCACCGACAGCGAGGGCGGACATGACAGAGCACCAAATGGATGTCGCAGAGACAGAAGAGGCCGCAAAGGGGGTCGGAGAAGCTGAAAAGCTAACAGCAACGACAGGCATGTTAGTGCCCCCGGGGGGCGGTGACGAGATACTCAGTAGGCCAGACAAGGAAGTCACGCTACCGAACAACGGACCGTCAGAGGAAGAAAGGGTGAGCGATGCCGAGAGCTCAAAAACTGAACTTACGGAGTCTGCGGGCCAACAGGAAACCCTTGAAAAGAGCAGCGGCCGAGCGACCAACGTCCAAGGCCCTGCGAAGCGTGCCCACGACGAGAGCACAAGTGAGACAAGCAAGGCAGAAGCAGCTAGCAACGACGAGCCGCCGGTAAAAACGCCAATAGGGAGGAGGGCGACCTTCAAACCAAGACCGAATGTCTCGACGGACAGGAGAGCTGCCGAAAAGCCGCCCCTGTCACAAGGTCTGCCAGTCCAACCTCATGGCTCTGGCGTCAACGAAAGCGTCTAGCGCCATGCTAGACGTGAGAGGTAAGCACCATGCTCTTGGCCTCTTTTCACTCTAAGAAAATGGCTTATGAACTGTCACTAAAGATTGCGACCCTTAACGTGAGAGGTCTAGCAGCGAAAAGGAAGCAGAGCCAAGTCCTGCGCCTTTTAAATGAAAATGACATCGATATACTTGGAGTTCAAGAGACAAAAGTCGAGGGTGAACAAGAGACCGAGGGCATGGTGCAACGTTTCACGTCGCGGTTTTACGCAGTTGTCAGCCATGCAGTCGGTACTTCTGCTGGATGCGTCCTGTTTGTGAAGAAGTTGCCGGGTCTTGTAGTGCAGTCGCATGCTTCTTTTCAGTCGGGTCGGGGTGTGGTCCTCGATTTTAGTTTTTGCTCGGCTGAGTGGCGTGCTGTTTGTGTATATGCACCTACGGTAGTTGATGAGAGGGCTGCTTTGTTTGATTTTGTTGAAGGGTATTTAAACACGGATAAGCAACTTGTCTTTCTGGGAGATTTCAATTGTGTACTGAGCTCCGGTGACAAAACTAGCCATCGTACATTTAGGGATCGTAGCACAGAGGTACTTTCGCGCTTGATTGACGAGTTTGCACTGGAAGACGTTGCAGAGTGTCTCACGAGCGAGCGACGGGTTCAGTATACTCATTTTCAGGGTGCTAGCCACGCCCGCCTTGACAGGATTTATGTGTCCGCAGAACTGGCCCCAAAATGCCAGGAGTATTATGTTTTGGCGGTAACGTACTCAGATCACTGCATGGTTCAGTGTACAATTGGAACAAGAAAGGGAGGTAGCGGTTTTAATTGGGAATTGTGGAAGTTAAATAATAAACTGCTGAATGACGAGCAATTCACCAGACTAGTAGAAGAAGAAATTGGTAAGATTTGTCAGGAGGACACCCACGAACTGGGTCAAGAATGGGAACTCTGTAAGCAACAAATTAAAATCAAAGCTATAGAAAAAGCCAGCTGCATACGGTTTCAAGAAAAACAAAATGAAATGCATTTAAGATCTTTGCTAGATAAATTGTTAGCCCTGGAGTGTAACACGCCAGGGTTATACATGGACGACGTTAGAAAAATAAAACAAAGACTTCAACTGAATGACGAAGACCGTTATCGAGGAGCACTGGTGCGTGCGAGAGCGGAAAAATTGGCCATGGATGAGGCGCCGACAAAAAGATCGTTGGGAATAGAAAAAGCAAATGCAAGGCGAAATCACGTGGCAGAGGTAGATTGGGCAGGACGCACAGAAAGCGATAACGAAGGAATCGCAAAAGCTTTCTGGGAGTATTATGAAGAGCTATTTTCGTCCCGAGAGGTTAATTTGGACCGTTTTAAAGAATCCTTTCTTGACGCGATGCCAAAAATTGATGAAGAACAAAAAGAAAGACTGGAGCGGCCAATAAGCGAACAAGAAGTGCAGCAGGCAATAGAAAATTTAAACCCAGGGAAATAACCCGGGCCTGATGGCCTGAGTGCGGCTTTTTATAAAGCGTTCAAGAAACAGCTATCTCCTTTGTTGTGTGCCTTATTTAATGAAGCGTATGAACTGAAGGCACTGCCTGCGTCTTTCGGATCGTCGCACACAGTACTTATTCCGAAAACTGACCAACCAGATAAGCTTAGGCAGTTGTCGTCTTACAGGCCCATTGCTCTGACAAACGTTGATTACAAGATTTATATGAAGGTGCTTGCTGGCAGACTACAAACGGTTATATGCGAACT
Organism: Amblyomma maculatum; assembly: GCF_055883805.1. Lineage (NCBI taxonomy): Eukaryota > Metazoa > Arthropoda > Arachnida > Ixodida > Ixodidae > Amblyomma > Amblyomma maculatum. The sequence goes on from NC_139350.1 coordinate 59,066,596, forward strand.
AGTGGGCCCTCACCAAACGTGCGGTATCAAAGGGCGATCTATCTTTCAGAACATTCACAAAGCGAGAAGTGTGCTCGAATGCTGCGATGCAACTCATGCATGTGTTGCGTTACTGCAGTTGGACTTGGAGAAAGCTTTTGATTGTGTGGCACATACTATTCTGTTCAGTATATTAGACTATGTTAATGTCGGCTCTGTTATTCGAGAGGGAGTGGCTTTGGCGTACCTTAACTGCACTACGAGATTAATTGTCAATAAGTCACTGGGGGCCCCCATCAACGTACGACGTTCGGTGCGCCAAGGTTGCCCCCTCAGCCCTCTTTTGTTCGGCATTTATATTGAAACTTTGTGTTTAAGCATCCTACAAAACAATGACATTGATGGTTTTCGACTGCAGGAGTCGGAAGTCAAATTGCTGGCTTACGCAGACGACGTTGCGGTATTTTGTGTAAATAAGGAGAGTATAAAGAGGACAGTGGATGTGGTAAAACATTTTAGCAAAGTCACTGGGAGTAAAGTTAACTGGGGTAAGTGCCTGGGATTTTGGCACTGTGAATGGCAGCTGACCCCCGACACTTTCGCTAATGTGTCGTGGGTTACAACGCCTGCAAAGTACTTGGGTGTGCCCTTGGAATTTTACAAGGAAAGCGAGCCATACTGGCTAGAGCAGGTCAAAGAAACCCGCGAAAAAGCAGAGAAATGGAAAAGCGCTCAATTGTCAATATTTGCAAGAGCCGCAGTTTGCAACCTGTTTTTAATTAGTAAGTTATGGTATGTAATGCAAGTGTTGCATTGCTCCCGTGTAAGTGTGCAAAAATTGCATCGAGTTTTTGCAGTGTTTGTTTGGGCCTCGAGTTGGGAGAGGTGCAGTCGGACAAATTTGTTCCGGCAGGTGAAGCATGGGGGGCTTGGTCTGGGTCATTTGTTTGTGCGACAGATTGTCAACCGGTTTATGTTTTTTAGGGATGCCAGCGATCCATTCCTGCGCACAGTGTGTCAACAAAGACTTGGTCGAGCGTTGCCTGATTTCGTAGTTTATACTGAATGTATGCCGGGCTCTCTTTTTGGATTCTTTAAGGAAATTGTTGTCAGCGTGAAATTCGTAAGCGCACGTTTTTCGAAAGAGTATTTAAGTAATGTTAACAGGAGAACGTTATACAAGGATGTTTGTGAAATGGTGTTCCCGGTGCCCTTGTACCGTGCTTTATACTATGGAGGCACAGGAAGTAATGTATTAAAACGAGTAAAGAAAATGCAAGTTGCTACGGGAGCTAAAACGTTCTTCTTTATGCTACATACCGGTACTTTGAGTGTAAAATCATTTATGGAGGAAAAGGGTATTTTTCTACCATGGGGGGCCCAATGTCTCATCTGCAAACAGCCAGAGACAATAGATCACGTGTTTTTGCATTGCTGGGAGGGGGTATATTTGTGGGATGTTCTGCAAAGGACAATAAAAAAGCAGTTGCCACTTGATTCCCATGGCATTAGGTATTTACCATTGGATAAACATGATGATATGCCGTTAGACCAGGTTATGTTAATGTGCCTCCACAGTATATGGCGCGCACGAATGGCTGGTTATCACTGCGATCCAGATGCACGGCCAGCCCGCATGTATTTCCGCGAAAGTGTGCAGCGATGGCTCGAAGTGCTTAAATTGCAACCATGTGCTCCTGAGTGGCTGTCAAAGCTGGAACCTTTGACGCGGCTCAAGGAATTTTAACATGACAATGCCTGCCCCTCAGTGGGGGTTAGGCAACGCGAACTAGTTTTGTGTACATATATTATTCCTTTGTTCATGTTGTTTTGAGTTCCAGTGCGGTGTATTTGTGTCAAAGTCAGGCAATAAAGAAAAAAAAAAAAAAAACCCATTCCGTGGCGCAATCGGCTAGCGCGTTCGGCTGTTAACCGAAAGGTTGGAGGTTCGAGTCCTCCCGGTGGCGGCATTCTTTGGTTCTAGCTGTAGTGTAGTTTGTCCCTGAGCAGCAAAACAAGTTTGGTTATTGTAGAGAAACACACTAATTGACATTTTGCTTTGTTGCTGTATTCTCGTGCATTAAATAAAAAAAAAATGTTTCATGAAACACTAAACGCCCTAGCTATTTGAAGCTTTCCGAGTGTGTTGTTAGCTAGAGAAGCTTTCTTCTTGGCATACCCCCCGACCCGGCCTCCGTGGCGCAAAGGATTCCACTTCCGGCCACCGAGCGTGACGGACGTGCTATCATGTGCTCCGTTGGAGCGGCGTTAGCGGCTCAGCCGAGCCGCGGGAACAGGATTGCTGTTCATGATAACGAGGAATACGAAGTGATGCTGCCCCACCTACCTACAGGTCGTATCGTTTTGAACACAGTATTTTTGCACGGCGACGTTCGGGCGCGGCCGTATAAGGTCGAGGACTACAGGGATGCCCTTCCCCGTTTGGATTTGCTCCCTGAGGTTGTAGCCCTGGGAGCATTCCAAATGAATCACGTGTGGGCGGTTACGTTTAGAAGTTCAGAGGCCATGCAGAAAGTGCTCGCGGCTGAAAGCATTACCGTCAAGGAACGTCGGTGCATCATTATCGACCCCAACAAGCAGGAAGTACGAGTCAAGGTGCACTGGGTTCTCCATAATGTGACTGACGAAGATGTGCGGGTGGCCTTCCGACCATATGGTGAAGTGACGGAAACGTCGAAAGAGAGGTGGCGTGTTCAGGGCGTCACCGAAAAGGGGTCCACAACAAGTATATTGAGCCTGAAACTGAACAAAGGTGTCACGGCTGAAGACATTCCCCACCAAATCCGTATCGCAGGTGAGCCAGCTCTTTTAGTAGTCGCAGGGAGGCCCCCCCTTTGCCTGCGATGTCAAGGGAAAGGCCACATTCGTCGCGACTGTCGAGTGCCTAGGTGCTCGCGTTGTCGGCGATTTGGGCATGATGAGAGCCAGTGTGTTCCCACGTACGCCAGCATGACGGGTCCGGCAAGGAACAGTGAGCTGGCTGAACATGTCATAGATGAGGTGGAGGGTGAGGAAGCGTCAAAGGAAGCAGGGGTGTTGCCATCTGCTGCTGCAAAAGACCTGCAACCTTCAAGCGGTGAGGACACAGTGGCGACGACCGCCCCGCAGCATGAACTGCCTCAACTCGAACAGGAGGAGAAGAAAAATCAAGAGAAGACGCCTACTGTCGAATTGGAGGATACCGCAAAGAACGAACCAAGCACCCTACAAAATGTAAAAGATGCAACCATGGAAGACACCACTGTTTCGGCCACAAAACGCTCTCATCTTCAAGCGGTACAAGGCGACCAGCTAAGTGACGGTGCAGCAGTGGAGGAGCCGCCCACCAAAGCGACACCGACGCGGCGAGCGCCATTTAAACCAAGGCCAACTATTCCGCCTGATAGAAGAACAGCAGAAGCGACGCCGAAATAGCGCTGCTTCTGTGGTTACTTGGTCCTTTTCGCATGCCGGAGCAACGTGCGCGACACACTTGACTACGCATGGAGGACGACCCAGAAGAAGCGCATCGAGCCTCTAGTAAAGGCTGGCACAGCGTGGACACAAGTGTTAATCCGATGAGCACGGAAACCGCTGCCGCGACATGGTGCCCTGAGGTGAGCACTGCACGATTTGTGTGTTCCTCCAGAGATAAGGGAATATTATTTCATATGCCATTGCGCATTGCGACGTTGAATGTCAGGGGGCTGGCAGCGATCAAGCGTCAGCGTCAAGTCAGCCGGAGTTTCCTAGAAAATGAATTGGACATTATCGCTTTGCAAGAAACCAAAATTGAGAGTGAGGAACATACAGATCGAATGGTTGCCAAATTTCGGTCGCGATACAATGTGTGTATATGTCATGCTGTTGGAAGGTCGGGTGGTTGCGCCTTATTTGTGAGAAACAGTCTGGGCATTGTGGAGGAAAATGTCGTAGCATCCGAAGAAGGCCGGTTACTGGTTGTTGACTTTGCACTGTCTGGTAGTGCTTGGCGTGTTATATGTGTGTACGCACCGAACAATCAGACTGAGCGTGTTGCTTTTTTTGAGAAGGTTGAAGTGTTCCTAAATTGTGCGAAAAGTGTTATTCTTATGGGTGACTTCAACTGTGTCTGCTTAACAGAAGATCGAGTACCCAAGTCCCCGATTCGTGACCAGAGCGCTCGGTTGCTTAACTCACTAATTCAAGACTATAATATGGAAGATCTTGGCAGTGTACTGTCCCAAGGCTCACATCCCGGGTTTACGCATTTCCAACGCGGCAGTAATGCGAGACTAGACAGAGTGTACGCCAGCTTGCAACTTGTCACAGCATGTGAAAAGTACGATCTAAAGCACCTCTCGTTCAGCGATCACAGTCTTGTGATGGTTACGTTTGGTAACAAGCCCAAAAAGTCGCGGTTTAGTTGGGACCTCTGGAAGCTTAACGTAAGACTTCTAGAGGATGAAGAATTCATTGAGCGAATTAAAGAAGAGATAGCTAAAATGCCCTCGACTCGCTCATGGAGCTACGCAGCAAAGTGGGAATCATTTAAGAACGACGTCAAGGTGATTGCGATAGAACGAGGAACAATAGTTCATCAAAGATGTCGAAAAACGGAGAAAGAATTGAAGTGCAATTTGGATTTCATAATGTGTATGGAAACAGCAGCGCCTGGCATGTACATAAACAAAATCCGAGAAATAAAGAACAAGCTAGAAGCTCTGGAGACAGACAAGTACAGAGCGGCGGTGATAAGAGCGCGGGCCGAAAAGTTGTGGGCAGGTGAAGCACCGAACAAACGTGCGTTGTGCGATGAAAGGCGGTATGAAACGCAGAAAGAAATCCGGCAGATTCGGTACCACATTGAGATTACCAGCTACAAGAAGAAAATTGAGCAGGCCTTTGTGGAATATTATACAGAACTGGTAGGGAATAAAAGAACGAGGTGCGAACTGCGTGATGAATTTTTATCGCTAGTGCCCAGATTAGATGAGCCCACTGTTGCTCGCCTAGAACAACCCATCAGCATTGGTGAAGTTGAAAGCGCAATTGACGAGCTAGTCCTTGGGAAGACGCCAGGGCCCGACGGCCTGGGGGCGCTTTTTATAAGACCTTTCGAGATGAAATTAGCCCAGCTTTACATGCGGTGATCACGGAAGCCTACAAAGAAAAACAAATGCCGCCGTCTTTTCGTACTGGTCACGTAGTGCTAATCCCCAAAACGGATGACCAAAGGAAACTGCAGTCGGTAGGGTCTTATCGCCCAATTACGCTGACCAATACCGACTACAAGATAATCATGAAGGTTCTGGCCAAGCGCCTGCAAAGTGTGATCATGCAACTCGTTGGACCGCACCAAACCTGCGGAATAAAAGGGCGCAGTATATGCACAAATGTTCATGTTGCGCGTAGTATTCTGGAATGTTGTGATGACTTTGCTAGTCGAATAGCAATGATCCAACTGGACCTGGCAAAGGCATTCGATCTGGTATCGCATGAAGTTCTGTACAGCGTGCTCGAACATGCAAATGTAGGATGTGTTATTCTTGATGGTCTAAAAATGGTTTATGACAAGTGCACCTTTCGAATCATTGTTAACAAAAGCTTAAGCGAAACTGTCCCCGTGCGTTCTTCAATAAGACAAGGTTGCCCACTCTCTCCTGTACGTTTCGCTCTGTACCTGGAGCCATTTTGTCTTAAACTGATACACTCCGAACTAATTAACGGTGTTCGTATTGAGTCGTCCCAGGTGAAAGTTCTTGCCTATGCGGATGATATTGCGGTGTTTTGTAGCGACCAAAAAAGTGTTCAAGAAGCAATTTTCGTTGCCAAAAACTTTTGTGAACAGACAGGCGCTGATATTAACTGGGATAAAAGTGTCGGCTTCTGGCACGGAAATTGGGAAATTGCGCCGAGGTCTTTTGCGAACCTCCAGTGGACAACCGTTCCATCGAAGTACTTGGGAGTGCCACTGCAATATTATAACAGGAGCGCCGATTACTGGAAGGACGTGATGCCCGAAGTGAAGGAGAAAGCAGGGGCTTTTCAAGGTAGAGAATTATCCATGTTTGCGAGGGCATCCGTATGCAATATTTTTCTAATCTCCAAATTGTGGTATGTTTTGCAGTTTCTTTCTATGTCACGCGTATATGTGCAAAAAATGCACAGAGTGTTGCTGTATTCATTTTGGCGTCCAACTGGGAAAGGACAAAACGAACCAATTTATTTCGATCAGTTCGAGATGGTGGTGTCGGTCTCTCACATTTGTTTGTTCGGCAACTCGTCTCCCGTTTTATGTTTTTCAGGGATCAAAGTGAGCCCTTCTTACGTACAATGATGCAAGTGCGTCTAGCAAATGCCCTTCCAGATTTTATTGTGTCTACTGCAGGGCGGCCAATATGCGGGTTGAAGGGATATTTAAAGGAGATTGTTGACTCTGCCTATATACTGAAGGTTCGATTCTCGATAGAATATCTAAGTCTGGTGACCAAGAAAAAATTGTATAGTGACTTAATAGATGTCATGATGCCAGTTCCCTTGTACCGAATGATAAACAATGGAGGCCGAGGGCAAGATGTTTTACAAAGAGTTAAAAAGATGCCGGTCAAAGCAAGTACGAAGTCGTTTTTTTTTCAAACTGCACACTAGTACACTTCCCGTTAAGACCTGGCTAGCTGACAAAGGAATATTTGTACCCTGGACCACAAACTGTTTATTATGTAAAAAGCCTGAGAACATCGAGCACGTGTTCATTGAATGCTGGGACCCGGTATTTTATTGGGATATTCTGCAACGTACCATAAAGAAGGATTTACCCATAACACCTATAGGAATACGCTATCTACCAACAGACAATGATCACACAGGTATTCCCTACGACATGATAAAGCTGCTCGGCCTCCATAGTTTATGGAAGACACGAATGGCAGTCAGGAATGCAGATGTCAATGTGCTGTCGGTGAGAGAAAACTTTGTTGAAAGTGTGTGCTATGTACGTGAAGTTTATCGGGTGCAGGTTGAGCCACCTTCATGGCTGAATGTATTGGATGAACTGATCCAGTTCAAGAAATTTTAATGTATCACTTCAGCTAAAGCAGGCTGAAGTGCTTTTTTATTACAATGTATTTCCTTTGTCTGAATGAACAGGTAAATAATAATAATAAAAAAAAAACTGAGCAGCAAAACAAGTTTGGTTATTGTAGAGAAACACACTAATTGACATTTTGCTTTGTTGCTGTATTCCCGCGCATTAAATAAAAAAAAAATGCTTCATGAAACACTAAACGCCCTAGCTATTTGAAGATTTCCGAGTGTGTTGTTAGCTAGAGAAGCTTTCTTCTTGGCATACCCTCCGACCCGGCCTCCGTGGCGCAATAGGCTAGAGCGTTCGGCTGTTAACCGAAAGGTTGGAGGTTCGAGTCCTCCCGGTGGCGGCATTTTTTGGTTCTAGCTGTAGTGTAGTTTGTCCCTGAGCAGCAAAACAAGTTTGGTTATTGTAGAGAAACGCACTAATTGACATTTTGCTTTGTTGCTGTATTCTCGTGCATTAAATAAAAAAAATGCTTCATGAAACACTAAACGCCCTAGCTATTTGAAGCTTTCCGAGTGTGTTGTTAGCTAGAGAAGCTTTCTTCTTGGCATACCCTCCGACCCGGCCTCCGTGGCGCAATAGGCTAGCGCGTTCGGCTGTTAACCGAAAGGTTGGAGGTTCGAGTCCTCCCGGTGGCGGCATTTTTTGGTTCTAGCTGTAGTGTAGTTTGTCCCTGAGCAGCAAAACAAGTTTGGTTATTGTAGAGAAACGCACTAATTGACATTTTGCTTTGTTGCTGTATTCTCGTGCATTAAATAAAAAAAAATGCTTCATGAAACACTAAACGCCCTAGCTATTTGAAGCTTTCCGAGTGTGTTGTTAGCTAGAGAAGCTTTCTTCTTGGCATACCCTCCGACCCGGCCTCCGTGGCGCAATAGGCTAGCGCGTTCGGCTGTTAACCGAAAGGTTGGAGGTTCGAGTCCTCCCGGTGGCGGCATTTTTTGGTTCTAGCTGTAGTGTAGTTTGTCCCTGAGCAGCAAAACAAGTTTGGTTATTGTAGAGAAACGCATTAATTGACATTTTGCTTTGTTGCTGCATTCTCGTGCATTAAATAAAAAAAATGCTTCATGAAACACTAAACGCCCTAGCTATTTGAAGCTTTCCGAGTGTGTTGTTAGCTAGATAAGCTTTCTTCTTGGCAAACCCTCCGACCCGGCCTCCGTGGCGCAATAGGCTAGCGCGTTCGGCTGTTAACCGAAAGGTTGGAGGTTCGAGTCCTCCCGGTGGCGGCATTTTTTGGTTCTAGCTGTAGTGTAGTTTGTCCCTGAGCAGCAAAACAAGTTTGGTTATTGTAGAGAAACGCACTAATTGACATTTTGCTTTGTTGCTGTATTCTCGTGCATTAAATAAAAAAAATGCTTCATGAAACACTAAACGCCCTAGCTATTTGAAGCTTTCCGAGTGTGTTGTTAGCTAGATAAGCTTTCTTCTTGGCAAACCCTCCGACCCGGCCTCCGTGGCGCAATAGGCTAGCGCGTTCGGCTGTTAACCGAAAGGTTGGAGGTTCGAGTCCTCCCGGTGGCGGCATTTTTTGGTTCTAGCTGTAGTGTAGTTTGTCCCTGAGCAGCAAAACAAGTTTGGTTATTGTAGAGAAACGCACTAATTGACATTTTGCTTTGTTGCTGCATTCTCGTGCATTAAATAAAAAAAATGCTTCATGAAACACTAAACGCCCTAGCTATTTGAAGCTTTCCGAGTGTGTTGTTAGCTAGAGAAGCTTTCTTCTTGGCAAACCCTCCGACCCGGCCTCCGTGGCGCAATAGGCTAGCGCGTTCGGCTGTTAACCGAAAGGTTGGAGGTTCGAGTCCTCCCGGTGGCGGCATTTTTTGGTTCTAGCTGTAGTGTAGTTTGTCCCTGAGCAGCAAAACAAGTTTGGTTATTGTAGAGAAACACACTAATTGACATTTTGCTTTGTTGCTGCATTCTCGTGCATTAAATAAAAAAAATGCTTCATGAAACACTAAACGCCCTAGCTATTTGAAGCTTTCCGAGTGTGTTGTTAGCTAGAGAAGCTTTCTTCTTGGCATACCCTCCGACCCGGCCTCCGTGGCGCAATAGGCTAGCGCGTTCGGCTGTTAACCGAAAGGTTGGAGGTTCGAGTCCTCCCGGTGGCGGCATTTTTTGGTTCTAGCTGTAGTGTAGTTTGTCCCTGAGCAGCAAAACAAGTTTGGTTATTGTAGAGAAACACACTAATTGACATTTTGCTTTGTTGCTGCATTCTCGTGCATTAAATAAAAAAAATGCTTCATGAAACACTAAACGCCCTAGCTATTTGAAGATTTCCGAGTGTGTTGTTAGCTAGAGAAGCTTTCTTCTTGGCATACCCTCCGACCCGGCCTCCGTGGCGCAATAGGCTAGCGCGTTCGGCTGTTAACCGAAAGGTTGGAGGTTCGAGTCCTCCCGGTGGCGGCATTTTTTGGTTCTAGCTGTAGTGTAGTTTGTCCCTGAGCAGCAAAACAAGTTTGGTTATTGTAGAGAAACACACTAATTGACATTTTGCTTTGTTGCTGCATTCTCGTGCATTAAATAAAAAAAATGCTTCATGAAACACTAAACGCCCTAGCTATTTGAAGATTTCCGAGTGTGTTGTTAGCTAGAGAAGCTTTCTTCTTGGCATACCCTCCGACCCGGCCTCCGTGGCGCAATCGGCTAGCGCGTTCGGCTGTTAACCGAAAGGTTGGAGGTTCGAGTCCTCCCGGTGGCGGCATTTTTTGGTTCTAGCTGTAGTGTAGTTTGTCCCTGAGCAGCAAAACAAGTTTGGTTATTGTAGAGAAACACACTAATTGACATTTTGCTTTGTTGCTGCATTCTCGTGCATTAAATAAAAAAAAATGCTTCATGAAACACTAAACGCCCTAGCTATTTGAAGCTTTCCGAGTGTGTTGTTAGCTAGAGAAGCTTTCTTCTTGGCATACCCTCCGACCCGGCCTCCGTGGCGCAATAGGCTAGCGCGTTCGGCTGTTAACCGAAAGGTTGGAGGTTCGAGTCCTCCCGGTGGCGGCATTTTTTGGTTCTAGCTGTAGTGTAGTTTGTCCCTGAGCAGCAAAACAAGTTTGGTTATTGTAGAGAAACACACTAATTGACATTTTGCTTTGTTGCTGCATTCTCGTGCATTAAATAAAAAAAATGCTTCATGAAACACTAAACGCCCTAGCTATTTGAAGATTTCCGAGTGTGTTGTTAGCTAGAGAAGCTTTCTTCTTGGCATACCCTCCGACCCGGCCTCCGTGGCATTCTACTTCCGGCCACCTGCGTGTACGGACGGTGAATCATGAGCTCCGACGGAGCGGCGATTGCGGCCCAGGCTGGCCGCGGTAACAGGCTTAACGCAAACGAAGATAAGGAATATCAGCTCATTTTGCCGCATCTGCCCACCGGACGTGTTGTTTTCAACACAGTTTTTTTGCACGGCGACGTACGAGTGCGACCCTTCAGGGTTGAAGATTTCCGGGACGCCCTGGCCAAGACTGGTACGCTCCCAGACGTGGTGGCCTTGGGGGCCTACCAAATAAACCATGTCTGGGCGGTGACCTTGAGCAGCTCTGAAGCAACCAAGCGGCTGCTAGCCTTCAAGGAGCTTCAAGTGAAAGGCCGACGGTGTATCATCATTGACCCGGAGGATCAACAGGTGAAGCTACGGCTCCACTGGATGTTGCATGGCGTGGCGGATGAGGATATCAGAACTGCTTTTGGGGCTTTCGGTGAGGTGACCGAAGTTACCCGTGAGCGGTGGCGCGTCCAGGGCGTTCACGAAAAGGGCTCAACAACGAGGGCCGTACTCCTGAAGTTGAAGCCCGGGATGAAGATAGACGACCTACCTCATCAGATAAGAGTAGCAGGGGAGTTGGCCCTTGTTGTGGTGCCTGGGCGGCCAATGCAGTGCCTGCGCTGCCGCGGGACCGGTCATGTGCGCCGGGAATGTAAAATTCCGCGGTGTTCGACATGTAAGCGCTTTGGCCACTCCGAGGAAGATTGCGTACGGACGTATGCAGTGGCCACTGCACCGACAGCGAGGGCGGACATGACAGAGCACCAAATGGATGTCGCAGAGACAGAAGAGGCCGCAAAGGGGGTCGGAGAAGCTGAAAAGCTAACAGCAACGACAGGCATGTTAGTGCCCCCGGGGGGCGGTGACGAGATACTCAGTAGGCCAGACAAGGAAGTCACGCTACCGAACAACGGACCGTCAGAGGAAGAAAGGGTGAGCGATGCCGAGAGCTCAAAAACTGAACTTACGGAGTCTGCGGGCCAACAGGAAACCCTTGAAAAGAGCAGCGGCCGAGCGACCAACGTCCAAGGCCCTGCGAAGCGTGCCCACGACGAGAGCACAAGTGAGACAAGCAAGGCAGAAGCAGCTAGCAACGACGAGCCGCCGGTAAAAACGCCAATAGGGAGGAGGGCGACCTTCAAACCAAGACCGAATGTTTCGACGGACAGGAGAGCTGCCGAAAAGCCGCCCCTGTCACAAGGTCTGCCAGTCCAACCTCATGGCTCTGGCGTCAACGAAAGCGTCTAGCGCCATGCTAGACGTGAGAGGTAAGGACCATGCTCTTGGCCTCTTTTCACTCTAAGAAAATGGCTTATGAACTGTCACTAAAGATTGCGACCCTTAACGTGAGAGGTCTAGCAGCGAAAAGGAAGCAGAGCCAAGTCCTGCGGCTTTTAAATGAAAATGACATCGATATACTTGGAGTTCAAGAGACAAAAGTCGAGGGTGAACAAGAGACCGAGGGCATGGTGCAACGTTTCACGTCGCGGTTTTACGCAGTTGTCAGCCATGCAGTCGGTACTTCTGCTGGATGCGTCCTGTTTGTGAAGAAGTTGCCGGGTCTTGTAGTGCAGTCGCATGCTTCTTTTCAGTCGGGTCGGGGTGTGGTCCTCGATTTTAGTTTTTGCTCGGCTGAGTGGCGTGCTGTTTGTGTATATGCACCTACGGTAGTTGATGAGAGGGCTGCTTTGTTTGATTTTGTTGAAGGGTATTTAAACACGGATAAGCAACTTGTCTTTCTGGGAGATTTCAATTGTGTACTGAGCTCCGGTGACAAAACTAGCCATCGTACATTTAGGGATCGTAGCACAGAGGTACTTTCGCGCTTGATCGACGAGTTTGCACTGGAAGACGTTGCAGAGTGTCTCACGAGCGAGCGACGGGTTCAGTATACTCATTTTCAGGGTGCTAGCCACGCCCGCCTTGACAGGATTTATGTGTCCGCAGAACTGGCCCCAAAATGCCAGGAGTATTATGTTTTGGCGGTAACGTACTCAGATCACTGCATGGTTCAGTGTACAATTGGAACAAGAAAGGGAGGTAGCGGTTTTAATTGGGAATTGTGGAAGTTAAATAATAAACTGCTGAATGACGTGCAATTCACCAGACTAGTAGAAGAAGAAATTGGTAAGATTTGTCAGGAGGACACCCACGAACTGGGTCAAGAATGGGAACTCTGTAAGCAACAAATTAAAATCAAAGCTATAGAAAAAGCCAGCTGCATACGGTTTCAAGAAAAACAAAATGAAATGCATTTAAGGTCTTTGCTAGATAAATTGTTAGCCCTGGAGTGTAACACGCCAGGGTTATACATGGACGACGTTAGAAAAATAAAGCAAAAACTTCAACTGAATGACGAAGACCGTTATCGCGGAGCACTGGTGCGTGCGAGAGCGGAAAAATTGGCCATGGATGAGGCGCCGACAAAAAGATCGTTGGGAATAGAAAAAGCAAATGCAAGGCGAAATCACGTGGCAGAGGTAGATTGGGCAGGACGCACAGAAAGCGATAACGAAGGAATCGCGAAAGCTTTCTGGGAGTATTATGAAGAGCTATTTTCGTCCCGAGAGGTTAATTTGGACCGTTTTAAAGAATCCTTTCTTGACGCGATGCCAAAAATTGATGAAGAACAAAAAGAAAGACTGGAGCGGCCAATAAGCGAACAAGAAGTGCAGCAGGCAATAGAAAATTTAAACCCAGGGAAATCACCCGGGCCTGATGGCCTGAGTGCGGCTTTTTATAAAGAGTTCAAAAAACAGCTATCTTCTTTGTTGTGTGCCTTATTTAATGAAGCGTATGAACTGAAGGCACTGCCTGCGTCTTTCGGATCGTCGCACACAGTACTTATTCCGAAAACTGACCAACCAGATAAGCTTAGGCAGTTGTCGTCTTACAGGCCCATTGCTCTGACAAACGTTGATTACAAGATTTATATGAAGGTGCTTGCTGGCAGACTACAAACGGTTATATGCGAACTAGTGGGCCCTCACCAAACGTGCGGTATCAAAGGGCGATCTATCTTTCAGAACATTCACAAAGCGAGAAGTGTGCTCGAATGCTGCGATGCAACTCATGCATGTGTTGCGTTACTGCAGTTGGACTTGGAGAAAGCTTTTGATTGTGTGGCACATACTATTCTGTTCAGTATATTAGACTATGTTAATGTCGGCTCTGTTATTCGAGAGGGAGTGGCTTTGGCGTACCTTAACTGCACTACGAGATTAATTGTCAATAAGTCACTGGGGGCCCCCATCAACGTACGACGTTCGGTGCGCCAAGGTTGCCCCCTCAGCCCTCTTTTGTTCGGCATTTATATTGAAACTTTGTGTTTAAGCATCCTACAAAACAATGACATTGATGGTTTTCGACTGCAGGAGTCAGAAGTCAAATTGCTGGCTTACGCAGACGACGTTGCGGTATTTTGTGTAAATAAGGAGAGTATAAAGAGGACAGTGGATGTGGTAAAACATTTTAGCAAAGTCACTGGGAGTAAAGTTAACTGGGGTAAGTGCCTGGGATTTTGGCACGGTGAATGGCAGCTGACCCCCGACACTTTCGCTAATGTGTCGTGGGTTACAACGCCTGCAAAGTACTTGGGTGTGCCCTTGGAATTTTACAAGGAAAGCGAGCCATACTGGCTAGAGCAGGTCAAAGAAACCCGCGAAAAAGCAGAGAAATGGAAAAGCGCTCAATTGTCAATATTTGCAAGAGCCGCAGTTTGCAACCTGTTTTTAATTAGTAAGTTATGGTATGTAATGCAAGTGTTGCATTGCTCCCGTGTAAGTGTGCAAAAATTGCATCGAGTTTTTGCGGTGTTTGTTTGGGCCTCGAGTTGGGAGAGGTGCAGTCGGACAAATTTGTTCCGGCAGGTGAAGCATGGGGGGCTTGGTCTGGGTCATTTGTTTGTGCGACAGATTGTCAACCGGTTTATGTTTTTTAGGGATGCCAGCGATCCATTCCTGCGCACAGTGTGTCAACAAAGACTTGGTCGAGCGTTGCCTGATTTCGTAGTTTATACTCAATGTATGCCGGGCTCTCTTTTTGGATTCTTTAAGGAAATTGTTGTCAGCGTGAAATTCTTAAGCGCACGTTTTTCGAAAGAGTATTTAAGTAATGTTAACAGGAGAACGTTATACAAGGATGTTTGTGAAGTGGTGTTCCCGGTGCCCTTGTACCGAGCTTTATACTATGGAGGCACATGAAGTAATGTATTAAAACGCGTAAAGAAAATGCAAGTTGCTACGGGAGCTAAAACTTTTTTCTTTATGCTACATACCGGTACTTTGAGTGTAAAATAATTTATGGAGGAAAATGGTATTTTCCTACCGTGGGGGGCCCAATGTCTCATCTGCAAACAGCCAGAGACAATAGATCACGTGTTTTTGCATTGCTGGGAGGGGGTATATTTGTGGGATGTTCTGCAAAGGACAATAAAAAAGCAGTTGCCACTTGATTCCCATGGCATTAGGTATTTACCATTGGATAAACATGATGATATGCCGTTAGACCAGGTTATGTTAATGTGCCTCCACAGTATATGGCGCGCACGAATGGCTGGTTATCACTGCGATCCAGATGCACGGCCAGCCCGCATGTATTTCCGCGAAAGTGTGCAGCGATGGCTCGAAGTGCTTAAATTGCAACCATGTGCTCCTGAGTGGCTGTCAAAGCTGGAACCTTTGACGGTGCTCAAGGAATTTTAACATGACAATGCCTGCCCCTCAGTGGGGGTTAGGCAACGCGAACTAGTTTTGTGTACATATATTATTCCTTTGTTCATGTTGTTTTGAGTTCCAGTGCGGTGTATTTGTGTCAGTCAGGCAATAAAGAAAAAAAAAAAAAAAAAAAAACCCGGCCTCCGTGGCGCAATAGGCTAGCGCGTTCGGCTGTTAACCGAAAGGTTGCAGGTTCGAGTCCTCCCGGTGGCGGCATTTTTTGGTTCTAGCTGTAGTGTAGTTTGTCACTCAGCAGCAAAACAAGTTTGGTTATTGTAGAGAAACACACTAATTGACATTTTGCTTTGTTGCTGCATTCTCGTGCATTAAATAAAAAAAATGCTTCATGAAACACTAAACGCCCTAGCTATTTGAAGCTTTCCGAGTGTGTTGTTAGCTAGAGAAGCTTTCTTCTTGGCAAACCCTCCGACCCGGCCTCCGTGGCGCAGCATTCTACTTCCGGCCACCGAGCGTGACGGACGTGTTCATCATGGGCTCCCAAGGAGCGGATTCAGCGGCCCAGCTGGGCCGTGGTATCAGGAGTACGGAAAGGCCTGCCAAGGATTATGAACTGGTTCTGCCGCATCTGCCTACAGGTTCGAGTGTTTTACATACTGTTTTTTTGCATGGCGACATAAAAGCCAGGCCGTACCGGGTGGAGCACTTTCGAGACTCCCTCGCTCGTGTTTCACTGCTGCCGGAAGTGGTTGCCCTCGGGGCATATCAGATGAATCATGTGTGGGCTGTAACGTTTAAAGGGGAAGAGGCGAAAGCGAAGATTTTGCAAGCCGAAGCTTTTGAAGTGAAGGAGCACCGATGCGTGGTCATTGACCCCTGCAACCAAGGCATCAGGCTAAAACTTTTCTGGCTGCTTCACGGCGTGCACGACGATGATGTGCGAGCGGCGTTGGCGGCTTTTGGAAAAGTCACCGAAATATCAAGAGAAAAGTGGAAGGTGCAAGGGTGTGTCGACAAGGCTTCAACGACACGAACGGTCACTCTGAAGCTAAAAGTGGGCGTGACCATTGAGGACCTGCCGCATCAGCCTCGGGTCGCCGAGGACGTCGCACTCGTCCACGTGCCAGGCAGAGCCCCGCTTTGCCTCCGGTGCCGGGGGAAAGGACATATACGGCGTGATTGTCGTGTGCCGCGCTGCGGGCTGTGTCGTCGCTACGGCCATGACGAGTCCCAGTGTGTGCGCACGTATGCCAACGTTGCAGGCCCCGTGCCGAGTGAAGTGGCAGGCGAGCACTTGATGGACGCAGTGGACGCCGAGGAAGCGAGCAGTGGAATCACTGAGGAGGCAGAACAGAACGAACAGTCCTCTGAGAAGACCCCTGCCCCTAAAGAACACTGTGAATCAGATTTGATAGTTCCGTTATCGAATGTCGCTGGGACCGAGACACCCACGAAAGAAAACGGCAATGCCAGTGGTGCAAGCCCAGCTTCGTCTACGCAACACAGTGAGGAACAGGGAGACACTGAAGCTGAGATGCCAGCTGCTTCTACCTTGCCTGTGAAGCGGGTGCATGAAGACAGTGTCAACGAGGAATCAACCCAAGGAGGAGCGGAAAGCGGACAGCCTCCACTGAAGGCGGCCCCCCTTCGCCGGGCGTCCTTCAAGCCAAGGCCAAACGTTCCCCCAGACCGGAGAATTGTGTCACCTGTGCCTCCGCCATAGCGGGGGTAACCTTTCCGATCGAGACGTTGCAAGCCCGGTCCATGATCGGGAGCAGCGCTTGGAACGACGGACGGACTCGCCAAAAAGGAAGAATGGTCATCCCGTGCAACAGATCAACCGCAATGCTGTCTTTCTGCAAAAGCGATGTGAGTGATATATGTTTCGCGATTTATAATTTCTTGAGATGGCGACCAATTTAACCACTAGCTTACGCGTAGCCACGCTAAATGTGAGGGGGCTGTCAACGCGTCGGAGACAACTGCAGCTGAACCGCATTCTGCTGGAAAATGAAATTGATGTGCTAGCAGTTCAAGAGAGCAAAATGGAAAGCGAACAACAAACAGATAAAATGGCTGAAATATATCGTTCTAGATATAGTGTTTGCGTTTGTCATGCGGTTGGAAGATCGGGGGGATGTGTCATTTTCATTCGAAATTGTATACAGTGCGTACAGTCTGTGTTCTCGTGTGAGAGTGGTCGGCTTTTGATATGTGATTTCAGTTTTTCTGGATTGGACTGGAGAGTGATCTGTGTTTATGCGCCTACTAGAACGTCTGAGCGCGAAGAGTTTTTTCACTATATGAAATCCTTCCTAATACATGAGAGGCGTGTTCTCCTGCTTGGAGACTTCAACTGTGTCTGTAGACCGGAAGATAGAACAACAGACCGTGTCCTTCGTGACAAAAGTGCAGAGTTACTTATTGACATTGTTAATGAGGCAGAACTTGAAGATGCTGGCTGTATACTGACGCATGAAGGTCAAGCATTGTTCACGCACTTTCAAGGTAGCTGTCATGCAAGGTTGGACCGAATATATGTTCCTATTGATTGTGTGCCCTTGTGCTCGGAATATCAAACACTTCCCATGAGCTTTAGTGACCATTCCCTCGTAATGATTACTCTAGGCATGAAAAGTAAGGCAACAAAGTTCAATTGGGAGCTATGGAAATTTAATGAAAAGCTGCTGCTGGATGAAGAGTTTACCACTAAAGTGAAAGAATATATTACGCATCTGTTGCAAAATGACTCTAATTTTATACAAGCATGGGAGCAGTTTAAGTGCGATATAAAGATAGCTGCTATCGACCGAGCATGCACTCTCCGACGTAAAGAAAGAGAACAAGAAAAAGAACTTCGTAGCACACTTGAATACATGCTTAGCATGGAGAGCGTTAAGCCTGGCTTGTTCGCCCAAGATATAAAAAAGATAAAAACCAAACTTGAGGTGATAGACGAAGAGAAGTATCGCGGTGCGGTGATAAGGGCACGCAGCGAAAAATTGTGGCTCGGAGAGACGCCCACGAAAAGGGCACTTAGTGATGAAAAACGGTACGCAGTGTCAAAAGAGATAAAAGAAATCTGCTATCAGAACGTAGTTACCTCGGAAAAGAAAACGATTGAACGGGCGTTTGTAGAATTTTACAGGGAATTGTTTAGCCTGAAAACACCGGACATCGAACGCTTCAGAAAAGACTTTCTGTCGCTGATGCCAAGAGTGGAAGACGAAGTTGCGCAGACACTTGAAGCAAGTATTACTTCCGAGGAAATTGAGGCCGTTATCGGGGAATTAAATTCCAATAAGTCACCCGGACCAGATGGTCTTGGTGCTGCCATATACAAGGCCTTTCCTAATGAAATGGCTGTTTTACTGGAAAGAGTAATTAGTGAATACTACGAAAAGAACGTACCTCCTCCGTCTTTTCGAATGTCACACGTTGTACTAATCCCGAAAACAGATGACCCAGTTAAGCTTCAGTCTGTAGCGTCTTACCGTCCTATAAGTCTAACGAATGTTGACTATAAAATTTACATGAAAGTATTAGGGCGAAGACTCCAAAGTGTAATTACTTCTCTTGTAGGCCCACATCAGACATGCGGTATAAAAGGAAGGACCATTTTTACTAACATACACGCAGCAAGGAGTGTACTCGAATGTTGTGACGCGATGCATGACCACGTAGCCATGATGCAATTAGACCTCCACAAAGCATTTGATAAAGTGGTACATGAAATTTTGTTCTCTGTTTTAGAGTATGTCAATGCTGGTTCCATGATTACAAATGGCGTGAAAATGGTTTACGAGTGCTGTTCAGCGAGACTGGTCGTGAATAAGCATTTAACCGATCGTATACCTGTCCAGTCGTCAGTAAGGCAGGGCTGTCCTCTGTCTCCCCTTTTGTTTGCGCTTTATCTGGAGCCTTTCTGTTTAAGATTACTTGCAAGGCCAAACATACGCGGTTATAGATTTTTTCAAAGTGAAGTTCGGGTTTTGGCATACGCGGACGATATTGCGGTTTTTTGTACTGACCATGAGAGCGTGCAAGAAGTTGTAAAAGAAGCCACTGCTTTTTGCACTGCAAGTGGAAGTGAAATTAGTTGGGCAAACTGTTTAGGATTTTGGCACGGAAACTGGCAATACGCGCCTGAACTGTTCTCCAGTATGCAATGGACAACAACGCCAGGCAATTACCTTGGTGTGCCACTAAAGCATTACCGTGAAAGCAAGGAATGTTGGGCCGGGGAAGTTGAGCAAGTGAAAACCCAAACAAACAAATGGGGAGGACATAACTTTTCTATGTTCGCAAGAGCTACCGTTTGCAATATGTTCCTAGTTGCAAAAATTTTTTACATGCTGCAAGTGTTATCTATGTCAAGAATCTCTGTTCAAAAACTGCATAGGGTATTTGCCACGTTTGTGTGGGCTTCAACATGGGAGCGTACCAGTCGATGCAATCTTTTTCATACGGTGCATAACGGTGGACTGGGATTGTCCCATTTATACTTAAAGCAGATTGTAACCAGGTTCTTTTTTTTGCGCGAACAAAGCGATGTTTTTCTTAGAACGGTAATCCAAGTGCGATTGCGTGATTCACTGCCGGAATATGTAGTTTCGACTATGTCTACAGGGACAATGGCTCTAAGTGCTTTTCTTCGCGAAGTTGTCGCGTCCTTCCAAATAGTGAAGGCGAGATTTTCAAATGAGTATATGTGTACTGTTACGCGAAAAAGGCTGTACAAAGATTTATTGGAAACCTTTTTACCTGTGCCTCTTTATCGCGCTGTATATGCTTTGGGTCCGGAGCGGGACGTGTTGAAGAGAGTGAAAAGAATGCCCATCAGATCGTCCGCTAAATCTTTCTTTTTTCAATTGCATACCGGCACTCTTCCGGTGAAGCCATGGCTGGAAAGCAAAGGCCTTTTCGTGCCTTGGTCTGCTGACTGTTTAATTTGCAAAAAGCTGGAAACCATAGAGCATATTTTCCTTGATTGTCACGATGCGGTTTTTTTGTGGGACGTGCTGCAGCGCACTATTAAAAAGGACTTACCAATAACGCCGTTTGGCATACGCTACCTTCCATGCGCCCAGCCAGGAGAAGTGCCCAGTGATTTATTGATGGTCTTGTGTATGCACAGCATATGGAGAACGCGGATGGATGTTCGGCATGAGCATGTTGTCGTACACACAGCCCATCAATACTTTGTTGAAAGTGTAATGTACACGCGTGATGTTTTCGGAGGGCAATCTGAACCCCCGGATTGGCTGCCAGTCTTGGACAAGCTCATGTCACCTAATCCATTTTATCACAAGAAACCTGTAAGAAAGTGACTTGTGTTTTTAATTCCATGCGACTTTTCATCGTTCTTTGTAGTTGCCAAGTCGGTAATAAAGAAAAAAAAAAAAAGGCCTCCGTGGCGCAATAGGCTAGCGCGTTCGGCTGTTAACCGAAAGGTTGGAGGTTCGAGTCCTCCCGGTGGCGGCATTTTTTGGTTCTAGCTGTAGTGTAGTTTGTTCCTGAACAGCAAAACAAGTTTGGTTATTGTAGAGAAACGCACTTATTGACATTTTGCTTTGTTGCTGTATTCTCGTGCATTAAATAAAAAAAATGCTTCATGAAACACTAAACGCCCTAGCTATTTGAAGCTTTCCGAGTGTGTTGTTAGCTAGAGAAGCTTTCTTCTTGGCATACCCTCCGACCCGGTCTCCGTGGCGCATCATTCTACTTCCGGCCACCTGCGTGTACGGACGGTGAATCATGAGCTCCGGCGGAGCGGCGATTGCGGCCCAGGCTGGCCGCGGTAACAGGCTTAACGCAAACAATGATAAGGAATATCAGCTCATTTTGCCGCATCTGCCCACCGGACGTGTTGTTTTCAACACAGTTTTTTTGCACGGCGACGTACGAGTGCGACCCTTCAGGGTTGAAGATTTCCGGGACGCCCTGGCCAAGACTGGTACGCTCCCAGACGTGGTGGCCTTGGGGGCCTACCAAATAAACCATGTCTGGGCGGTGACCTTGAGCAGCTCTGAAGCAACCAAGCGGCTGCTAGCCTTCAAGGAGCTTCAAGTGAAAGGCCGACAGTGTATCATCATTGACCCGGAGGATCAACAGGTGAAGCTACGGCTCCACTGGATGTTGCATGGCGTGGCGGATGAGGATATCAGAACTGCTTTTGGGGCTTTCGGTGAGGTAACCGAAGTTACCCGTGAGCGGTGGCGCGTCCAGGGCGTTCAAGAAAAGGGCTCAACAACGAGAGCCGTACTCCTGAAGTTGAAGCCCGGGATGAAGATAGACGACCTACCTCATCAGATAAGAGTAGCAGGGGAGTTGGCCCTTGTTGTGGTGCCTGGGCGGCCAATGCAGTGCCTGCGCTGCCGCGGGACCGGTCATGTGCGCCGGGAATGTAAAATTCCGCTCGTGTTCGACATGTAAGCGTTTTGGCCACTCCGAGGAAGATTGCGTACGAACGTATGCAGTGGCCACTGCACCGACAGCGAGGGCGGACATGACGGAGCACCAAATGGATGTCGCAGAGACAGAAGAGGCCGCAATGGGGGTCGGAGAAGCTGAAAAGCTAACAGCAACGACAGGCATGTTAGTGCCCCCGGGGGGCGGTGACGAGATACTCAGTAGGCCAGACAAGGAAGTCACGCTACCGAACAACGGACCGTCAGAGGAAGAAAGTGTGAGCGATGCCGAGAGCTCAAAAACTGAACTTCCGGAGTCTGCGGGCCGACAGGAAACCCTTCAAAAGAGCAGCGGCCGAGCGACCAACGTCCAAGGCCCTGCGAAGCGTGCCCACGACGAGAGCACAAGTGAGACAAGCCAGGCAGAGGCAGCTAGCAACGACGAGCCGCCGATAAAAACGCCAATAGGGAGGAGGATGTCTCGGCGGACAGGAGAGCTGCCGAAAAGCCGCCCCTGTGACAAGGTCTGCCAGTCCAACCTCATGGCTCTGGCGCCAACGAAAGCGTCTAGCGCCATGCTAGACGTGAGAGGTAAGCACCATGCTCTTGGCTTCTTTTCACTCTAAGAAAATGGCTTGTGAACCGTCACTAAAGATTGCGACCCTTAACGTGAGAGGTCTAGCAGCGAAAAGGAAGCAGAGCCAAGTCCTGCGCCTTTTAAATGAAAATGACATCGATATACTTGGAGTTCAAGAGACAAAAGTCGAGGGTGAACAAGAGACCGATAGCATGGTGCAACGTTTCACGTCGCGGTTTTACGCAGTTGTCAGCTATGCAGTCGGTACTTCTGCTGGATGCGTCCTGTTTGTGAAGAAGTTGCCGGGTCTTGTAGTGCAGTCGCATGCTTCTTTTCCGTCGGGTCGGGGCGTGGTCCTTGATTTTAGTTTTTGCTCGGCTGAGTGGCGTGCTGTTTGTATATATGCACCTACGATAATTGATGAGAGGGCTGCTTTGTTTGATTTTGTTGAAGAGTATTTAAACACGGATAAGCAACTTGTCTTACTGGGAGATTTCAATTGTGTACTGAGGTCCGGTGACAAAACTAGCCTTCGTACATTTAGGGATCGTAGCACAGAGGTACTTTCGCGCTTGATTGACGAGTTTGCACTGGAAGACGTTGCAGAGTGTCTCACGAGCGAGCGACGGTTTCAGTATACGCATTTTCAGGGTGCTAGCCACGCCCGCCTTGACAGAATTTATGTGGCCGCAGAACTGGCTCCAAAATGCCAGGATTATCATGTTTTGGCGGTAACGTACTCAGATCACTGCATGGTTCAGTGTACAATTGGACCAAGAAAGGGAGGTAGCGGTTTTAATTGGGAATTGTGGAAGTTAAATAATAAACTGCTGAATGACGAGCAATTCACCAGACTAGTAGAAGAAGAAATTGGTAATATTTGTCAGGAGGACACCCACGAACTGGGTCAAGAATGGGAACTGTGTAAGCAACAAATTAAAATCAAAGCTATAGAAAAGGCCAGCTGCATATGGTTTCAAGAAAAACAAAATGAAATGCATTTAAGATCTTTGCTAGATAAATTGTTAGCCCTGGAGTGTAACACGCCAGGGTTATACATGGACGACGTTAGAAAAATAAAACAAAGACTTCAACTGAATGACGAAGACCGTTATCGCGGAGCACTGGTACGTGCGAGAGCGGAAAAAATTGGCCATGCCCCGCAGGGGGCACCTGTTAAAGCAGGTGTTTGTGTGTTTTGTGCGACACCACGGACCCCGAGCACCCACGCATAGCCGTGCGTGGCATCGTCGTGTCTGGGGAAAAGGGGATCCTGGTGGTTGAGCCGATGCCGAGTGTTTGGACCTTTAAGGCCCCTCGGCGGAGGCAACACACCACTTTGGCCCACGCTTCCCATAGACGGCACCTCCGGGCTGACCCACCCGGGGGAAATCGGCAGTCGCCTTTTCCTGTTCTCCCCTCCACCTTTCACTTTCCTATTTTCTTTCTTAGAACTGTCCTGTCCTCTCTTACCTTCTTCATTTCTTCCTACTTCCAGGCGGCGAGGGTTAACCTTGTGTGGCTAGCTACCCTGAGTTACGCCATATTGTGTTATAGTTACGGTGTACAGCTGGCGTGGGCAGGAATTGACAATTTCTGTCCCGTCCCCTCGTTGGGCTCCATGGTGGGTGGCTGGCACTGCAGCCGAACAATACAATTTTTTATGGCATCTAAACTCCTTAACCCCGATCGTCTTCCTTCTAAAAGGGGGCGCACCGAGACCACCATGTTCTTCTCAAAGAACATAAACAACTTTCCTCGTTTCCACGTGGTCCACAGTGACCACGAGGAAATCACTGCACGACTTGTGTCCCCATTTGTTGTTTCCCGAACGTTGACTGAGGCCATTGGCCAGGGCTATAAGATAAAGAAACTTGGAAACGGTGACCTGTTACTAGAATTAATGTACAATCGTCAGTATCAGAAGCTAAGTGCAGTCGAATCATTTGGAGAAATACCGGTACAGATTAGCCCGCACCGATCACTAAACACTGCCCGAGGAGTCATCTCTGATGATGACCTTAGGTACGTGAGTGAACAAGAACTTCTTGAAGGCCTGAAGGAACAAAATGTCACAGATGTTTACGGGATAAAGATCAGACGAGATAACAAAGAGATAGAAACAAAGCACATTGTACTCACCTTTGCTGCAAGCACTCTCCCAGAATCTGTCGAAGTAGGCTACACAAAGATAAAACTGAGGCCCTACATCCCTAACCCACGCCGTTGCTTCAAATGTCAGAAATATGGCCATGGCTCTCAGAGTTGCCGTGGCCAACTCACATGTGCAAAGTGTGCCTCGCACGAACACCCTACAGACAACTGCGAAGAACAGCTGCTTCTCTGCTCAAACTGTGAAGGTAACCACCCAGCTTATTCACGCTCATGCCCATACTGGAAAAAAGAAAAAGAAATAATTACACTGAAAGTCACCGAAAACATATCTTACGGAGAGGCACGAAAGCGGCTTTCTCTTCCTCAAAAGCCACACTACTCCGTTGTGACGCAGCAGGGCGCGGCATCACAGCGGTCGTCGGCACCTGCCCAGGAAGCACACAGTTCTTCCAGGGCAGCGCCACCTGCGCCCTCGGTGGAGTCAGCTAGCGCTACTCCACCACCACCCGCAAAGCTGGCTGCGCGCACCCCCAGGTCAGCCGGCCCAAAGGCCTCGACCCATGAGTCGAGGCCTAAAACTGACAATCCTGTGCTTTCTGCACAGTCGTCCACCGCATCTGAAGATGCGATGGACACAACATCTTCACCCCAGCTGCCTAGGCGGCAAAGCTCACTGGAGCGAAAAAGAAAGGGAAAAGTCCCAATAACAGGTGCCAAGGACCTACAAACCTAAATTTAAACTTGTCCCTTAAATAACTTTTAATTATGGCGCTCCTCATTTATTGGAACTGCCGAGGACTCTTTAAAAATTTGGATGATATATATGAAATTCTTGCGGACTATCAACCAAACGTACTTTGTCTGCAAGAAACCCATTTAAAACCAGCAGACTCAAATTTCCTTGATCAATATAATGTATTCAGGAACGACAGGCAAGGCAGCTCTCACTCCTCTGGTGGCGTTGCCATTGTAACACAAAAATCAATCCCCTCTCGAAACATCTCACTAAACACAGACTTAGAGGCAGTGGCAATCAGAAGCTTAGTTTATGGCAAAATAGCAACCGTATGTTCCCTGTATATTGCTCCAACTTATAAGCTAAGTAGCGAAAGTTTTGAAAAATTGATTGATCAACTTCCGGAACCTTGGTTGCTGGTCGGAGACTTTAATGCTCACCATCCATTATGGGGATGTACAAGAACGGACTCCCGAGGCGTTCTAATCGAAAAATTCTTATTGTCCTCGGGATCATGCTTACTAAACACGAAACAGCCAACTTACCACAATATAGCACATAACTCTTACACATCCATAGATCTAGCCATTGGCTCCTCGATGTTCCTGGCAGCTACAGAGTGGACTGTCATTAACAATCTATACGGAAGTGACCATTTTCCGATCTCAATAAAATATACTGGGAACGGAAATGAAAATGTGTCGAATCCCAGAAAATTCAAAGAAAATGCAGTCAACTGGAAGATGTTCAGGGAACACTCATCATTGGCCAGGTCATCAGTTACTGACTTAGGCGTTGATGAAACTCAATGCTTAATCACGCTGCACATCATAGAGGCAGCAGAAAAATACATTCCACAGACGTCAAGTAAGCCACGAAATAAACGAAGACCCTGGTGGAATGCAGAATGTAAGACTGCTCGTGAAACTCAAAACAGGGCATGGTCGAAACTACGCCGATACCCCACAGCCGAAAACCTAATAGCCTTTAAGCGTGCAAAGGCAAATGGCAGGCGTATTCGACGCATCTCCAAGCGAGAAAGCTGGTCATCATTCCTTTTTTCAGTGAACTCCTATTCTGACGCACACAAAGTTCACAAGAGGATAAGAGCACTAAAAGGATATAGCACAGTCCCAACGCCCCTTGTCAGCACCAGTGGTGACTCTCTTGAACATCAAGCAGACACACTAGGGAAACACTTTGAATACATATTCAGCTCAGCACACTATACAGATTCGTTTTTGCGGCACAAGGCAAGATAGGAGAGGAAGCACATACATGATAAAAGGCCATCCTCAGGAGGATACAATAGCCCATTCACCATGCAGGAGCTGAAGATTGCACTAGACACATGTGGTAACACAGCACCAGGTCCTGACAGGATCACATATGGAATGCTCAGGCATCTGCATGTGAACACTGTTGAAACCCTACTCTACCTGTATAATAAAGTATGGGCCACAGGACGCTTTCCTAAAGCATGGAAGGAAGCGATCATCATCCCAATATTAAAACCCGGAAAAGAACCCACACTTGCTGCTAGTTATCGGCCTATCGCACTAACCTGCTGTCTATGCAAGCTTTTTGAGAAAATGGTAAATCGTCGCCTTCTCCATTTCCTTGAATACAATGGTCTTCTTTATCAAAACCAAGCTGGTTTTAGAGCTGGGCGATCAACAGCTGATCAGCTCATTGCCTTTGAGTCTTATGCAAGGGATGCTTTTGTACATAAACAACATTGTTTATCTGTCTTTTTCGATCTTGAAAAAGCATATGATACCACTTGGCGCTATGGTATCATCCGCGACCTCTTCTCTCTTGGCATCACAGGAAACATGTTGAGCACAATTCGAAGTTACTTGTCTGAACGGACCTTCAAAGTTCGTGTTGGCAATGCATATTGAAAGCAGTACATTCAAGAAAATGGTGTCCCTCAAGGTGGTGTTCTCAGTTGCACACTTTTTGTAGTCAAAATGAACTCTTTAAAAAGCGTGCTGCCAAAAACTATTTCTTGTTCTGTATATGTTCATGACGTCCAGATAAGCTTCAAATCTTGCAACTTGGCCATCTGTGAACGACAAATTCAGCTAGGTGTAAACAAATTGTCCAGGCGGGCTGATGACAATGGGTTTAAATTTAACTCTGGAAAGAGTGTTTGTGTACTTTTCTCTAAGCAGCGTGGCATCAGGCCTGACCCCAACATTACACTGAATGGCCAGAGCCTTGCCTTTGAAAAAGAACATAAATTTCTTGGCGTAGTTGTTGACAAAAAACTTTCCTTCATTCCCCACATAAAACAGTTGCGACTGAAGTGTCTCAAAGCGATGAATTTGATAAAAATTCTCTCTCACCGGTCATGGGGCACAGACCGCGACTGCCTTCTGAACCTTCTGAATAGTGTAGTTCTATCACGCATTGACTATTGCTCGATGGTTTATGGGTCAGCATCATCCTCTGCGCTAAAATTGCTCGATCCCGTGCACCACCTCGGCCTTCGCCTCGCTACGGGCGCTTTCCGAACTAGCCCAATTGCTAGCCTCTATGTCGAGGCGAACCGATGGTCACTGCAACGAAGGAGACAATTTACTTCTCTAACTTATGCTATGAAGGTACTATGCCAACTGGACCATCCATGTCGTCGGCTCCTGCTTGACAAAACTGGCACAGCACTTTTCTCAAAAAAAACCATCTCTAACACCACCATATCCAATCAGAGTTGCCACGCACATTGAATATCTGAATGTTTCGATTACCAGTCTTCATACAACTTCCATAAAAGACCTAATTGCTCCTTAGGAAATGCACGGTGTTAATTGCGACCTGTCGTTTCTTGAAGTGGGCAAACATGCATCCCCTATTGCCATACAGCAGCACTTCATGTCACTTCAGGAGAAGTACACTTCTGATGAATATTACACTGATGCTTCGAAGTCTGCTCAAGTCTCCTGTGCAGCACATGGACCACAGTTTTCACTGTCAAAAACCCTGAACAGACATACTAGTATATTTACTGCTGAATGCCATGGTATCCTTTTAGCTGTGAGACACATTATAGAAAATAAAATACAGACGTCGATCATCTACACAGACTCCGTCAGTGTTTTAAAGTCCCTATCCTTTTGGAAATGGCAAAATAAGAACCCAGTACTGAACTCTCTTTATAACACCCTTATGTCTGCCCATGAACAAGAAATTAAAATTACACTGTGTTGGGTGCCAGGCCACCGCTGTATACCTGGTAATGAGGCAGCTGATAGGCTAGCTGCTTCAGCTGCCCTTCGAAATGACACAGACATTGATAAGATAACTTATCATGACCTCAAACCACACGTAAAAAACATGATTCGACAACAATGGCAAGAGGAATGGGACGCAGCATCAGAAAATAAACTACACACAATAAAGGCAAAAATAGGCAGGTACACCACAGAAAACCGAGACAGATTTAAAGAAGTAGCCCTGTGCAGGCTGAGAATTGGCCACACATACATAACCCATACATATCTTTTAACCAACTCTCCTGCACCACACTGCTCGAGATGTGGTGATCGACTCACTGTCATACATGTTTTAATATGTGCACAACTGGAACCAGAAAGAAGACGTCATTTTCCCTCCTTGTTCACTCATCAAATACCTGCACACCCATCCATTTTTATTGGCGACAACCCAATGTTTCCATTAAAACAGGTGCTTAAATTTTTATCACAAGTAGGCTTTTTACATGAAATTTCTTATCGACGTGGGTCTCAGCCCGCTCCTCCTTGAGAGGACGGATGAGATCTTTTAATACATCTACTTATACATTGCGCATCCATTATATATCACAAATGAATTTTAGGCCCTATACACCATTGTTTTTAGCGATATTACAGAGCGAATACATTTTTAGGCCCTATACCCCAGTTTTTTATCCCTTCAAGGAAAATCACAACTATTCCATCATATAAACTTGAGTGCACCATTAACCTTGAGTTTGGCGCTCTTTGGCCTGAGTCGCCCTTGCGCCATTAAAATCCATCATCATCATCAAAATTGGCCATGGATGAGACGCCGACAAAAAGATCGTTGGGAATAGAAAAAGCAAATGCAAGGCGAAATCACGTGGCAGAGGTAGATTGGGCAGGACGCACAGAAACCGATAACGAAGGAATCGCGAAAGCTTTCCGGGAGTATTATGAAGAGCTATTTTCGTCCCGAGAGGTTAATTTGGACCGTTTTAAAGAATCCTTTCTTGACGCGATGCCAAAAATTGATGACGAACAAAAAGAAAGACTGGAGCGGCCAATAAGCGAAAAAGAAGTGCAGCAGGCAATAGAAAATTTAAACCCTGGGAAATCACCCGGGCCTGATGGCCTGAGTGCGGCTTTTTATAAAGCGTTCAAGCAACAGCTATCTCCTTTGTTGTGTGCCTTATTTAATGAAGCGTATGAGCTGAAGGCACTGCCTGCGTCTTTCGGATCGTCGCACACAGTACTTATTCCGAAAACTGACCAACCAGATAAGCTTAGGCAGTTGTCGTCTTACAGGCCCATTGCTCTGACAAACGTTGATTACAAGATTTATATGAAGGTGCTTGCTGGCAGACTACAAACGGTTATATGCGAACTAGTGGGCCCTCACCAAACGTGCGGTATCAAAGGGCGATCCATCTTTCAAAACATTCACAAAGCGAGAAGTGTGCTCGAATGCTGCGATGCAACTCATGCGTGTGTTGCTTTACTGCAGTTGGACTTGGAGAAAGCTTTTGATTGTGTGGCGCATACTATTCTGTTCAGTATATTAGACCATGTTAATGTCGGCTCTGTTATTCGAGAGGGAGTGGCCTTGGCGTACCGTAACTGCGCTACGAGATTAATTGTCAATAAGTCACTGGGGGCCCCCATCAACGTACGACGTTCGGTGCGCCAAGGTTGCCCCCTCAGCCCTCTTTTGTTCGGCATTTATATTGAAACATTGTGTTTAAGCATCCTACAAAACAATGACATTGATGGTTTTCGACTGCAGGAGTCAGAAGTCAAATTGCTGGCTTACGCAGACGACGTTGCGGTTTTTTGTGTAAATAAGGAGAGTATAAAGAGGACAGTGAATCTGGTAAAACATTTTAGCAAAGTCACAGGGAGTAAAGTTAACTGGGATAAGTGCCTGGGATTTTGGCACGGAGAATGGCAGCTGGCCCCCGACACTTTCGCTAATGTGTCGTGGGTTACAACGCCTGCAAAGTACTTGGGTGTGCCCTTGGAATTTT
This sequence comes from Amblyomma maculatum, assembly GCF_055883805.1. Taxonomy (NCBI): domain Eukaryota; kingdom Metazoa; phylum Arthropoda; class Arachnida; order Ixodida; family Ixodidae; genus Amblyomma; species Amblyomma maculatum. The sequence goes on from NC_139350.1 coordinate 59,096,674, forward strand.
ACAAGGAAAGCGAGCCATACTGGCTAGAGCAGGTCAGGGAAACCCGTGAAAAAGCGGAGAAATGGAAAAGCGCTCAATTATCAATATTTGCAAGAGCCGCAGTTTGTAACCTGTTTTTAATTAGTAAGTTATGGTATGTTATGCAAGTGTTGCATTGCTCCCGCGTAAATGTGCAAAAATTGCATCGAGTTTTTGCGGTGTTTGTTTGGGCCTCGAGTTGGGAGAGGTGCAGTCGGACAAATTTGTTCCGGCAGCTGAAGCATGGAGGGCTTGGTCTGGGTCATTTGTTTGTGCGACAGATTGTCAACCGGTTTATGTTTTTTAGGGATGCCAGTGATCCATTCCTGCGCACAGTGTGTCAACAAAGACTTGGTCGAGCGTTGCCTGATTTCGTAGTTTATCCTCCTGAGACCCGGAATGCATTGGGTGCACAGATTTTTCTTTAACTTTCAGAATAAGTCAGTATGGTTATGAAGGTGAAAAGTGATAAACGTTTTTTGAATAGCCCTGATAGTATCGGCTCAGTGCGATGTCCAATATATTGGACACTGGGATTCTACCCGTTCTTTTTTCACCAAACGCGTATGTATTTACATGCCGCAAATAATGCTCTCAAACTCGTGTGCAATTTTTTTTGTTAACTTCTAAGGTAAAATGGTGAAAAAGAACGTAAAAGCGAGCCTTCGTCTGCTCAAAAAAAAAAAAAAAAAAACTTTCGCTTGCTTTTTCACTTTCTGTGGGCAATTTCAAAACATCTTCTGTCCTTTGTAATGCAGAAGAAGAGCGGGCATTTGGTGCAAAAGAACATTGTTTTATATTACAAAATTATATAATTTTAAATTTATAATTTATGATGCTATAATTTATAAATTTTAATTTTTAATTAAAATTATAAATTATAAAATTATCAACTTGCGTCCGCTATCTCATCAGACATGCGAGGCCGGTCTGCTACACAACAAATAGAGGCGATTTTGTCCGCAAGCCGCTAAATAGCAACAATACTCGTCTGCTATTCATAACAAGGCCGTGGCAAAAGCGTGGTCAAAATGACCGGGTTGAGTCCCAGCGTCCAACACAGTGGACACGCGAAATCAAAGGACGCATGAATAAAAGTAAGCGCTTGAACAGTTTAAATTTCTTATTCTCCGCATTCGTTGTTGTATTACCTTTAATATAAAATCAAAGACATGCTTTGAAAGCAGGTAGAAATACGAGAAAAAGGACTTACTTCGCCGAGAGGTGCCATGAAACGCCGCGCCGCTGAATGTCGCCCGTTTGAAAAGTTTTGGCGGGAATTTGAACAATGCGTTTTCATCTATGTTGCATAGATGGCGCTAGCAGGTGTCCAATATATTGGACTGCAGGGTTTTATGAGGATGAATGCCTTGGCATAGGAGTACTGTCTGATTACTTAGTGTCCAATATATTGGACAAATCCCCATAGCCGGGTCTCAGGAGGTTATACGCAATGTATGCCGGGATCTCTTTTTGGATTCTTTAGGGAAATTGTTTTGAGCGTGAAATTCTTAAGCGCACGTTTTTCGAAAGAGTATTTAAGTAATGTTAACAGGAGAACATTATACAAGGATGTTTGTGAAGTGGTGTTCCCGGTGCCCTTGTACCGAGCTTTATACTATGGAGGCACATGAAGTAATGTATTAAAACGCGTAAAGAAAATGCAAGTTGCTACGGGAGCTAAAACTTTTTTCTTTATGCTACATACCGGTACTTTGAGTGTAAAATCATTTATGGAGGAAAATGGTATTTTCCTACCGTGGGGGGCCCAATGTCTCATCTGCAAACAGCCAGAGACAATAGATCACGTGTTTTTGCATTGCTGGGAGGGGGTATATTTGTGGGATGTTCTGCAAAGGACAATTAAAAAACAGTTGCCACTTGATTCCCATGGCATTAGGTATTTGCCATTGGATAACCACGATGATATGCCGTTAGACCAGGTTATGTTAATGTGCCTCCACAGTATATGGCGCGCACGAATGGCTGGTTATCACTGCGATCCAGATGCACGGCCAGCCCGCATGTATTTCCGTGAAAGTGTGCAGCGATGGCTCGACGTGCTTAAATTGCAACCATGTCCTCCTGAGTGGCTGTCAAAGCTGGAAACTTTGACGGTGCTCAAGGAATTTTAAAATGACAATGCCTGCTCCTCAGTGGGGGATAGGCAACGCGAACTAGCTTTGTGTACATATATTATTCCTTTGTTCCTGTTGTTTTGTTTTCCAGTGCGTTGTATTTGTGTCAAAGTCAGGCAATAAAAAAAAAAAAATCCGTGGCGCAATCGGCTAGCGCGTTCGGCTGTTAACCGAAAGGTTGGAGGTTCGAGTCCTCCCGGTGGCGGCATTTTTTGGTTCTAGCTTTAGTGTAGTTTGTCACTGAGCAGCAAAACAAGTTTGGTTATTGTAGAGAAACACACTAATTGACATTTTGCTTTGTTGCTGTATTCTCGTGCATTAAATAAAAAACAATGCTTCATGAAACACTAAACGCCCTAGCTATTTGAAGCTTTCCGAGTGAGTTGTTAGCTAGAGAAGCTTTCTTCTTGGCATAACCCCCAACCCGGCCTCCGTGGCGCAATCGGCTAGCGCGTTCGGCCGTTAACCGAAAGGTTGGAGGTTCGAGTCCTCCCGGTGGCGGCATTTTTTGGTTCTAGCTTTAGTGTAGTTTGTCCCTGAGCAGCAAAACAAGTTTGGTTATTGTAGAGAAACACACTAATTGACATTTTGCTTTGTTGCTGTATTCTCGTGCATTAAATAAAAAACAATGCTTCATGAAACACTAAACGCCCTAGCTATTTGAAGCTTTCCGAGTGAGTTGTTAGCTAGAGAAGCTTTCTTCTTGGCATAACCCCCAACCCGGCCTCCGTGGCGCAATCGGCTAGCGCGTTCGGCTGTTAACCGAAAGGTTGGAGGTTCGAGTCCTCCCGGTGGCGGCATTTTTTGGTTCTAGCTGTAGTGTAGTTTGTTCCTGAACAGCAAAACAAGTTTGGTTATTGTAGAGAAACACACTAATTGACATTTTGCTTTGTTGCTGTATTCCCGTGCATTAAATAAAAAAAAATGCTTCATGAAACACTAAACGCCCTAGCTATTTGAAGCTTTCCGAGTGAGTTGTTAGCTAGAGAAGCTTTCTTCTTGGCATACCCTCCGACGCGGCCTCCGTGGCGCAATCGGCTAGCGCGTTCGGCTGTTAACCGAAAGGTTGGAGGTTCGAGTCCTCCCGGTGGCGGCATTTTTTGGTTCTAGCTGTAGTGTAGTTTGTTCCTGAACAGCAAAACAAGTTTGGTTATTGTAGAGAAACACACTAATTGACATTTTGCTTTGTTGCTGTATTCCCGTGCATTAAATAAAAAACAATGCTTCATGAAACACTAAACGCCCTAGCTATTTGAAGCTTTCCGAGTGAGTTGTTAGCTAGAGAAGCTTTCTTCTTGGCATAACCCCCAACCCGGCCTCCGTGGCGCAGGATTCTACTTCCGGCCACCGAGCGTGACGGACGTGTTCATCATGGGCTCCCAAGGAGCGGATTCAGCGGCCCAGCTGGGCCGTGGTATCAGGAGTACGGAAAGGCCTGCCAAGGATTATGAACTGGTTCTGCCGCATCTGCCTACAGGTTCGAGTGTTTTACATACTGTTTTTTTGCATGGCGACATAAAAGCCAGGCCGTACCGGGTGGAGCACTTTCGAGACTCCCTCGCTCGTCTTTCACTGCTGCCGGAAGTGGTTGCCCTCGGGGCATATCAGATGAATCATGTGTGGGCTGTAACGTTTAAAGGGGAAGAGGCGAAAGCGAAGATTTTGCAAGCCGAAGCTTTTGAAGTGAAGGAGCACCGATGCGTGGTCATTGACCCCTGCAACCAAGGCATCAGGCTAAAACTTTTCTGGCTGCTTCACAGCGTGCACGACGATGATGTGCGAGCGGCGTTGGCGGCTTTTGGAAAAGTCACCGAAATATCAAGAGAAAAGTGGAAGGTGCAAGGGTGTGTCGACAAGGCTTCAACGACACGAACGGTCACGCTGAAGCTAAAAGTGGGCGTGACCATTGAGGACCTGCCGCATCAGCTTCGGGTCGCCGAGGACGTCGCACTCGTCCACGTGCCAGGCAGAGCCCCGCTTTGCCTCCGGTGCCGGGGGAAAGGACATATACGGCGTGATTGTCGTGTGCCGCGCTGCGGGCTGTGTCGTCGCTACGGCCATGACGAGTCGCAGTGTGTGCGCACGTATGCCAACGTTGCAGGCCCCGTGCCGTGTGAAGTGGCAGGCGAGCACTTGATGGACGCAGTGGACGCCGAGGAAGCTAGCAGTGGAATCACTGAGGATGCAGAGCAGAAAGAACAATCCTCTGAGAAGACCCCTGCTCTGAAAGAACACCGTGAATCAGATTTGATAGTTCCGTTGTCAAATGTTACTGAGACCGAGACACCCACGAAAGAAGACGGCAATGCCAGTGCTGCAAGCCCAGCTTTGGCTACGCAACACAGTGAGGAACAGGGGGACACTGAAGCTGAGATGCCAGCTGCTTCTACCTTGCCTGTGAAGCGGGTGCATGAAGACAGTGTCAACGAGGAATCAACCCAAGGAGGAGCGGAAAGCGGACAGCCTCCACTGAAGGCGGCCCCCCTTCGCCGGGCGTCCTTCAAGCCAAGGCCAAACGTTCCCCCAGACCGGAGAACTGTGTCACCTGTGCCTCCGCCATAGCGGGGGTAACCTTTCCGATCGAGACGTTGCAAGCCCGGTCCATGATCGGGAGCAGCGCTTGGAACGACGGACGGACTCGCCAAAAAGGAAGAATGGTCATCCCGTGCAACAGATCAACCGCAATGCTGTCTTTCTGCAAAAGCGATGTGAGTGATATATGTTTCGCGATTTATAATTTCTTGAGATGGCGACCAATTTAACCACTAGCTTACGCGTAGCCACGCTAAATGTGAGGGGGCTGTCAACGCGTCGGAGACAACTGCAGCTGAACCGCATTCTGCTGGAAAATGAAATTGATGTGCTAGCAGTTCAAGAGAGCAAAATGGAAAGCGAACAACAAACAGATAAAATGGCTGAAATATATCGTTCTAGATATAGTGTTTGCGTTTGTCATGCGGTTGGAAGATCGGGGGGATGTGTCATTTTCATTCGAAATTGTATACAGTGCGTACAGTCTGTGTTCTCGTGTGAGAGTGGTCGGCTTTTGATATGTGATTTCAGTTTTTCTGGATTGGACTGGAGAGTGATCTGTGTTTATGCGCCTACTAGAACGTCTGAGCGCGAAGAGTTTTTTCACTATATGAAATCCTTCCTAATACATGAGAGGCGTGTTCTCCTGCTTGGAGACTTCAACTGTGTCTGTAGACCGGAAGATAGAACAACAGACCGTGTCCTTCGTGACAAAAGTGCAGAGTTACTTATTGACATTGTTAATGAGGCAGAGCTTGAAGATGCTGGCTGTATACTGACGCATGAAGGTCAAGCATTGTTCACGCACTTTCAAGGTAGCTGTCATGCAAGGTTGGACCGAATATATGTTCCTATTGATTGTGTGCCCTTGTGCTCGGAATATCAAACACTTCCCATGAGCTTTAGTGACCATTCCCTCGTAATGATTACTCTAGGCATGAAAAGTAAGGCAACAAAGTTCAATTGGGAGCTATGGAAATTTAATGAAAAGCTGCTGCTGGATGAAGAGTTTACCACTAAAGTGAAAGAATATATTACGCATCTGTTGCAAAATGACTCTAATTTTATACAAGCATGGGAGCAGTTTAAGTGCGATATAAAGATAGCTGCTATCGACCGAGCATGCACTCTCCGACGTAAAGAAAGAGAACAAGAAAAAGAACTTCGTAGCACACTTGAATACATGCTTAGCATGGAGAGCGTTAAGCCTGGCTTGTTCGCCCAAGATATAAAAAAGATAAAAACCAAACTTGAGGTGATAGACGAAGAGAAGTATCGCGGTGCGGTGATAAGGGCACGCAGCGAAAAATTGTGGCTCGGAGAGACGCCCACGAAAAGGGCACTTAGTGATGAAAAACGGTACGCAGTGTCAAAAGAGATAAAAGAAATCTGCTATCAGAACGTAGTTACCTCGGAAAAGAAAACGATTGAACGGGCGTTTGTAGAATTTTACAGGGAATTGTTTAGCCTGAAAACACCGGACATCGAACGCTTCAGAAAAGACTTTCTGTCGCTGATGCCAAGAGTGGAAGACGAAGTTGCGCAGACACTTGAAGCAAGTATTACTTCCGAGGAAATTGAGGCCGTTATCGGGGAATTAAATTCCAATAAGTCACCCGGACCAGATGGTCTTGGTGCTGCCATATACAAGGCCTTTCCTAATGAAATGGCTGTTTTACTGGAAAGAGTAATTAGTGAATGCTACGAAAAGAACGTACCTCCTCCGTCTTTTCGAATGTCACACGTTGTACTAATCCCGAAAACAGATGACCCAGTTAAGCTTCAGTCTGTAGCGTCTTACCGTCCTATAAGTCTAACGAATGTTGACTATAAAATTTACATGAAAGTATTAGGGCGAAGACTCCAAAGTGTAATTACTTCTCTTGTAGGCCCACATCAGACATGCGGTATAAAAGGAAGGACCATTTTTACTAACATACACGCAGCAAGGAGTGTACTCGAATGTTGTGACGCGATGCATGACCACGTAGCCATGATGCAATTAGACCTCCACAAAGCATTTGATAAAGTGGTACATGAAATTTTGTTCTCTGTTCTAGAGTATGTCAATGCTGGTTCCATGATTACAAATGGCGTGAAAATGGTTTACGAGTGCTGTTCAGCGAGACTGGTCGTGAATAAGCATTTAACCGATCGTATACCTGTCCAGTCGTCAGTAAGGCAGGGCTGTCCTCTGTCTCCCCTTTTGTTTGCGCTTTATCTGGAGCCTTTCTATTTAAGATTACTTACAAGGCCAAACATACGCGGTTATAGATTTTTTCAAAGTGAAGTTCGGGTTTTGGCATACGCGGACGATATTGCGGTTTTTTGTACTGACCATGAGAGCGTGCAAGAAGTTGTAAAAGAAGCCACTGCTTTTTGCACTGCAAGTGGAAGTGAAATTAGTTGGGCAAAGTGTTTAGGATTTTGGCACGGAAACTGGCAATACGCGCCTGAACTGTTCTCCAGTATGCAATGGACAACAACGCCAGGCAATTACCTTGGTGTGCCACTAAAGCATTACCGTGAAAGCAAGGAATGTTGGGCCGGGGAAGTTGAGCAAGTGAAAACCCAAACAAACAAATGGGGAGGACATAACTTTTTTATGTTCGCAAGAGCTACCGTTTGCAATATGTTCCTAGTTGCAAAAATTTTTTACATGCTGCAAGTGTTATCTATGTCAAGAATCTCTGTTCAAAAACTGCATAGGGTATTTGCCACGTTTGTGTGGGCTTCAACATGGGAGCGTACCAGTCGATGCAATCTTTTTCATACGGTGCATAACGGTGGACTGGGATTGTCCCATTTATACTTAAAGCAGATTGTAACCAGGTTCTTTTTTTTGCGCGAACAAAGCGATGTTTTTCTTAGAACGGTAATCCAAGTGCGATTGCGTGATTCACTGCCGGAATATGTAGTTTCGACTATGTCTACAGGGACAATGGCTCTAAGTGCTTTTCTTCGCGAAGTTGTCGCGTCCTTCCAAATAGTGAAGGCGAGATTTTCAAATGAGTATATGTGTACTGTTACGCGAAAAAGGCTGTACAAAGATTTATTGGAAACCTTTTTACCTGTGCCTCTTTATCGCGCTGTATATGCTTTGGGTCCGGAGCGGGACGTGTTGAAGAGAGTGAAAAGAATGCCCATCAGATCGTCCGCTAAATCTTTCTTTTTTCAATTGCATACCGGCACTCTTCCGGTGAAGCCATGGCTGGAAAGCAAAGGCCTTTTCGTGCCTTGGTCTGCTGACTGTTTAATTTGCAAAAAGCTGGAAACCATAGAGCATATTTTCCTTGATTGTCACGATGCGGTTTTTTTGTGGGACGTGCTGCAGCGCACTATTAAAAAGGACTTACCAATAACGCCGTTTGGCATACGCTACCTTCCATGCGCCCAGCCAGGAGAAGTGCCCAGTGATTTATTGATGGTCTTGTGTATGCACAGCATATGGAGAACGCGGATGGATGTTCGGCATGAGCATGTTGTCGTACACCCAGCCCATCAATACTTTGTTGAAAGTGTAATGTACACGCGTGATGTTTTCGGAGGGCAATCTGAACCCCCGGATTGGCTGCCAGTCTTGGACAAGCTCATGTCACCTAATCCATTTTATCACAAGAAACCTGTAAGAAAGTGACTTGTGTTTTTAATTCCATGCGACTTTTCATCGTTCTTTGTAGTTGCCAAGTCGGTAATAAAGGAAAAAAAAAAAAAAAAAAAAGGCTTCCGTGGCGCAATCGGCTAGCGCGTTCGGCTGTTAACCGAAAGGTTGGAGGTTCGAGTCCTCCCGGTGGCGGCATTTTTTGGTTCTAGCTGTAGTGTAGTTTGTTCCTGAACAGCAAAACAAGTTTGGTTATTGTAGAGAAACACACTAATTGACATTTTGCTTTGTTGCTGTATTCCCGTGCATTAAATAAAAAAAAAAATGCTTCATGAAACACTAAACGCCCTAGCTATTTGAAGCTTTCCGAGTGAGTTGTTAGCTAGAGAAGCTTTCTTCTTGGCATAACCCCCAACCCGGCCTCCGTGGCGCAATCGGCTAGCGCGTTCGGCTGTTAACCGAAAGGTTGGAGGTTCGAGTCCTCCCGGTGGCGGCATTTTTTGGTTCTAGCTGTAGTGTAGTTTGTCCCTGAGCAGCAAAACAAGTTTGGTTATTGTAGAGAAACACACTAATTGACATTTTGCTTTGTTGCTGTATTCCCGTGCATTAAATAAAAAAAAATGCTTCATGAAACACTAAACGCCCTAGCTATTTGAAGCTTTCCGAGTGAGTTGTTAGCTAGAGAAGCTTTCTTCTTGGCATAACCCCCAACCCGGCCTCCGTGGCGCAATCGGCTAGCGCGTTCGGCTGTTAACCGAAAGGTTGGAGGTTCGAGTCCTCCCGGTGGCGGCATTTTTTGGTTCTAGCTGTAGTGTAGTTTGTCCCTGAGCAGCAAAACAAGTTTGGTTATTGTAGAGAAACACACTAATTGACATTTTGCTTTGTTGCTGTATTCCCGTGCATTAAATAAAAAAAAATGCTTCATGAAACACTAAACGCCCTAGCTATTTGAAGCTTTCCGAGTGAGTTGTTAGCTAGAGAAGCTTTCTTCTTGGCATAACCCCCAACCCGGCCTCCGTGGCGCAATCGGCTAGCGCGTTCGGCTGTTAACCGAAAGGTTGGAGGTTCGAGTCCTCCCGGTGGCGGCATTTTTTGGTTCTAGCTGTAGTGTAGTTTGTTCCTGAACAGCAAAACAAGTTTGGTTATTGTAGAGAAACACACTAATTGACATTTTGCTTTGTTGCTGTATTCTCGTGCATTAAATAAAAAACAATGCTTCATGAAACACTAAACGCCCTAGCTATTTGAAGCTTTCCGAGTGAGTTGTTAGCTAGAGAAGCTTTCTTCTTGGCATAACCCCCAACCCGGCCTCCGTGGCGCAATCGGCTAGCGCGTTCGGCTGTTAACCGAAAGGTTGGAGGTTCGAGTCCTCCCGTTGGCGGCATTTTTTGGTTCTAGCTGTAGTGTAGTTTGTTCCTGAACAGCAAAACAAGTTTGGTTATTGTAGAGAAACACACTAATTGACATTTTGCTTTGTTGCTGTATTCCCGTGCATTAAATAAAAAAAAATGCTTCATGAAACACTAAACGCCCTAGCTATTTGAAGCTTTCCGAATGAGTTGTTAGCTAGAGAAGCTTTCTTCTTGGCATACCCTCCGACGCGGCCTCCGTGGCGCAAGGGATTCTGCTTCCGGCCACGCCAGTGAACGGACGCAGGATGCAGGGCTCCTCAGGAGCGGCTTCAGCGGCCATGTCAGGCCGCGGTAACAGGACTGCTGAACAGGACAACACTTACCAAGTCGTTTTGCCTGCACTTCCAACAGGTCGGTTTGTTTTGAATACCGTTTTTTTGCACGCCGATATCAGGGCCCGCCCGTACCGGGTGGAAGATTTCCGGGATGCTTTAGCACAACACTCGCTAATCCCCGATGTTATCGCTATGGGGGCGTATCGGATGAGCCACGTCTGGGCCGTCACTCTCAAGGATACTGAAGCCGTCAACAAGATTGTCAGTGTAGGTGAGCTGTCTGTGAAAAACGGTCGCTGTTTGGTGATTGACCCGGCGAACCAGGACGTGCGACTCAAGCTTCACTGGCTACTACACAACGTGCCAGATGAAGATGTTCGTGCTGCATTTGCGCCTTACGGAAAGGTGTCGGAAGTTTCCCGGGAGCGTTGGCGTGTTAAAGGTATGCTAGAAAAGGGCTCTACAACTAGACTCGTAACGCTGAAGCTGAAAGCTGGCATGAAGCTCGACGACCTGCCGCATCAGTTGAATGTTAGTGGTGAGCTCGCGCTCGTCATTGTGCCAGGCAGACCCCCGTTGTGCCTACGCTGCCGGGGTACGGGTCACATCCGCAAAGAGTGCCGGGTTCCTCGCTGCGGAACCTGCCGACGGTTCGGGCATGAAGACAGCCAGTGTGCACGAACCTACGCTAGCATTGCCGGACCTGGGACCAGCGAAGACTCGTCCGAGTTAATTATGGACGAGGCGGATGCGGAGGAGGCTGCTGACATTAGAGGCCAGTCAACGAAACAGGACGCGCCTTCCATGACGGTTTTAACAAAGAATAAGGTGACGGTCTCAAATGAAATGAATGAAACTCGGCATGTCTTGAACGTACCATCCCAGGACCATGAAAGCGCATCAAAGGAAGTGTCAGAAGACGTAGCCAAATTTTCCGACGCTGAGGATCATCTCAGTACTGAGCCTTCCTTTACTGATGCCATGGAGGTTGGGCCGGAGACAGCAGCCTTAATTGCCGCGAAACGTCCGCATGAGGAAAGCGTGGAGGAGACTCAGCTGCCAGGCGGTGTTTGTGGTGAGCCGCCGCCGAAAACTTCTGGCATCCGAAGAGCCACGTTAAGACCGAAGCCGAACTTCTCGGCCGACACGCGGCAGGCGGGGAAACCGCCTCCGTAGTTTTTGTGGTGCCCTGAACGATTTGTGGGTCGGCTGCCTACCGACCAGCGTCAGGAACCTTCTGCAACCAAGTGGTGCGTGTGTGAGCAAAAATGAAACAATGTGCTTGGACTTCGTTTGAATGCATCCCGACATTCTGCTGGGAGGACATTACATGCATACATACGCCGCTGTTCGTCAGAAGCAGAAGCCATGCAACCATGAAGGTAGGCACCATGCGGGTACGGGCGTCTCTCTCTAATACATGACTCTCAAGCTTAATTCGCCGTTACATGTAGCTACTTTGAATGTCAGAGGACTGGGAGCGAGAAGGCGACAATGCCAACTCAGTCGCCTCCTTTTGGATAATGATATAGATATAGCAGCTGTGCAAGAGTCAAAGATTGAGAGCCAAGAAAGCACTGACCGTATGGTGGCTTCTTTTCAAACAAACTTTTATGTGTGTGTATGCCATTCTGTTGGTGTATCGGGTGGATGCCTTTTATTTATACGCAACACGCTGGGAGTAAGCGTAGAGTCCGTTTTTGCCTGTCCAAGCGGTCGGCTTTTGGTTACCGATTTTACCTACTCTAATTTATGCTGGCGTGTTGTGTGTGTGTATGCTCCCAATTCAGGATGTGAGCGTGAATTGTTTTTTGAGTCTATTGAGGTGTGGCTGAAGACTGACAAAATCTTGCTTGTACTTGGTGACTACAACTAGTGTGTGCGCAGCTGTGGACCGAGCGGCGAAGTGTAAACCTCGAAGAGACAGAAGCTCCGAGCTGTTGAATGCACTTGTGCATGAGTATGGCCTTGAGGATGTTGGTAGTGTGTTCTCCACTGGAAACCAGCCAGAGTTCACGCACTTTCAGCGTGACAGCCATGCTAGATTGGACAGGGTGTATGCCTCGGTAGATCTTGTTTCCCTATGTACTGCATATGAGGTCAAACCTGTGTCTTTCAGCGATCATTGTCTCGTGAGTGCAGTGTTTGGTCGCAAAGGAAAGAAATCGCGCTTTAACTGGTACCTATGGAAAATGAATGCCAAACTTCTTGCCGATGAAGAGTTCCTTACGGAAGTTAAGACCGAGTTTGAAAATCGTCTTGCTATGCGACCAGTAAGTTTTGCAGAGGAATGGGACAGCTTCAAAGAGTGGGTCAAATTGAAATCCATAGAAAAGAGCAGTAAGGTGCGGCATAAAGAGAAAGAAAAAGAAAAAGAACTGAATGAACAACTCCAGTTTTTTTTGAGCATGGAAAGTTCAGTGCCAGGGCATTTCGCCAGTAAAATACGAGAGATAAAAAGTGAGTTGGAAACAATCGACAGCGAAAGATACACAGCGGCTGTCATACGTGCAAGGGCTGAAAAACTTTGGGCTGGAGAAGTTCCGACAAAACGAGCGCTAGCAGACGAGAAAAGATACGCCTGCCAGAAAGAAATAAGGAGTATAAGGTATGCCGGCCATATCACAGAAGACGCTAAAGATATACAGCGTGCGGTAGCAGAGCACTTCGAAGAACTGCTTAGCGCTAAGCCTCAGACTGTAGGCGGCTTTCAAACAGATTTTCTGAGACTGATGCCTGCACTGGATGACGAAAGTAAAGCGCGCCTAGAAACACCGATAACGTTGCAGGAGATAGTATCTGCAATAGATGACCTGACAACTGGGAAGGCCCCTGGGCCGGATGGCCTAAGCGCTGCCTTCTTTAAAACGTTTCAGCAGTATGCGGCTCAGTTTTTGCTCTGTGTAATCACTGAAGCTTATGAACGTAATACTGTCCCATTGTCTTTCTCTACATCGCACATTGTTCTAATACCCAAGACAGATGATCCGGAGAAACGTCTGTTGGTGGGGTCATATCGACCGATTAGCCTCACCAATGTTGACTACAAGGTGTACATGAAGGTTTTAGCAAAACGACTGCAAAGCGTAATAAAGAAATTGGTTGGGTCTCATCAAACGTGCGGCATCAAGGGTCGATCCATTGCCACGAATATACATGTCGCAAGAACCGTACTAGAATGTGTTGATGCACTCGGTGGTCAGATAGCCATGATGCAGTTAGATTTGGCGAAAGCCTTTGACCGTGTTTCTCAGGAAATTCTGTTTTCCATTTTGGAGCATTCTAACATTGGTGACGTCATAGTGGAGGGTGTTAAAATGGCGTATGCGAACTGCACGACCCGTATTATAGTGAATGGTGAACTGACTGACAGCATCGCAGTACGTTCATCGGTAAGGCAGGGCTGCCCACTCTCACCCCTGCTGTTTGCACTGTATTTAGAGCCACTTTGCTTGGCTATCATTGATAGCGATCGCATTTTAGGGTTCAAGCTGCAATCAGCACACGTGAAAATGCTAGCATATGCCGATGACATAGCAGTGTTTTGTGCAACTAGAAAGAGCATTTGTGAAGCCACGAGTGTCGTCCAAACATTTTGTGATCAAACGGGATGTAAGATCAATTGGGAGAAAAGCTCTGGGTTTTGGCACGGTGATTGGGACGTGACACCTGATTTCTTCTGTAAGCTGCGATGGTCTGCTCTCCCAACACGATATCTAGGCGTGCCTTTAGAATGTTATCAAGATCCCAACGTGCACTGGATGGAAGAAACATCCAGAGCGAAAGAAAAAGCGGATGCCTGGCAAGGAAGGCAACTCTCAATATTTTCGCGCGCTTCTATTTGCAATGTTTTTCTTATTTCGAGGCTGTGGTACCTCATGAATGTGTTGTGTGTCTCACGAACCTCAATTCAGAAAATGCACCGCGTTTTTGCTGTTTTTATTTGGGCATCCACATGGGAAAAAACCGCCCGGACGAATTTGTTTATTTCTGTTAAAAGGGGCGGGCTTGGCCTTGCACATCTGTTCTTGCGTCAGGTGGTTTCGCGATTTATATTCCTCCGTGATCAAAAAGATACCTTTTTAAGAACCGTGATGCAAGTGCGATTACAGAGGCTGCTCCCTGAATGGATTGTGTCATGTGAAAACATGCCTGGTACTGTGACTGGCTACCTGCGCGAGGTTGTTTTTTCGTGCAAGTTGCTTGAAGTGCGGTTTTCTTTTGATTACCTTTACAACGTTCCTAGAAAAAAACTGTATAAAGATCTCATTGACGTGATGCTGCCGGTGCCTTTTTACCGGGCATTACACTGTGGAGGCCCAGGGCAGGACGTTTTGAAAAGAGTTAAGAAGATGCCCGTGAGGCCATCAGCTAAAACATTCCTTTTCAAACTTCACTCTAATACGCTCCCTGTTAAAACCTGGCTGAATGAAAAAGGTATCTTCGTCCCGTGGACAACAAATTGCCTGTTGTGCAAAAAACCGGAAACAATTGAACACGTTTTCTTACAGTGTTGGGATGCTGTATTTCTATGGGACGTCCTCCAAAGGACAATTAAAAAGGAGCTTCCATTAACTCCTTACGGTATAAGATTTCTACCAGTGCAGAACGATGATGCACCTTATGATTTAATTATGCTTCTTGGCCTCCATAGTTTGTGGAAAACACGAATGCAGGTGCGTCATGCAGATATAGATACACGATCTTCGCGTGAAAACTTTATTGAAAGTGCTGTTTATATACGTGAAACTTTCATGAGGCAGCAGGATCCGCCACAATGGCATTGTCTCTTTGATGAGTTAGTGCACTTGAAAAGATTTTAGCCACTTACGCGTTAGCTCAAGTGTAGTTGACGTTTTTTATCATGTGTATTTTTGTTTTGTGTTTCACGGCAATAAAGAAAAAAAAAAAAAAAAAAAAAAGCCTCCGTGGCGCAATCGGCTAGCGCGTTCGGCTGTTAACCGAAAGGTTGGAGGTTCGAGTCCTCCCGGTGGCGGCATTTTTTGGTTCTAGCTTTAGTGTAGTTTGTTCCTGAACAGCAAAACAAGTTTGGTTATTGTAGAGAAACACACTAATTGACATTTTGCTTTGTTGCTGTATTCTCGTGCATTAAATAAAAAACAATGCTTCATGAAACACTAAACGCCCTAGCTATTTGAAGCTTTCCGAGTGAGTTGTTAGCTAGAGAAGCTTTCTTCTTGGCATACCCTCCGACCCGGCCTCCGTGGCGCAATCGTCATTCTACTTCCGGCCACCACCGTGTACGGACGCGGAATCATGTGCTCCGACGGAGCGGCGATTGCGGCTTTTACCGGCCGCGGAAACAGGATCTCAGATAGCGAAGACAGCGATTATCAGCTTATTCTGCCTCAGCTGCCAACCGGACGCATCGTTCAGAACACCGTGTTTTTGCACGGCGACGTGCGAGCAAGGCCCTACAGGGTTGAAGATTTACGAGATGCACTCTTGCCTACAGGCTTACTGCCGGATGTGGTGGCCCTGGGAGCCTACCAGGTTAACCACGTTTGGGCAGTCACCCTTAAAGATTCCGAGGCTACAAAACGGCTGCTTGGTGTGAAGGAGCTAATGGTGAAGAGGCGACGCTGTGTTATCATCGACCCGCAGGAACAGCAGGTGAAGCTGAAGCTTCACTGGCTATTGCATGGAGTGGCGGACGAGGACGTCTGGTCCGCACTCGCGGCCTTTGGGACTGTAATGGATGTCAGACGAGAGCGCTGGCGAGTGCAGGGTGTGAGTGACAAGGGCTCCACAACAAGGTCAGTGCTTTTAAAGCTGAAGAACGGCATGAAAATAGAAGACCTGCCGCACCAGTTACGGGTCGGTGGTGAACTGGCACTAGTTGTCGCACCTGGTCGCCCGATGCAGTGCCTGCGATGCCATGGCTCGTGCCACGTGAGAAGAGAGTGCAATGTGCCGCGTTGCTCGATCTGCAGGCGATTTGGGCATGAGGACTCGCAGTGCGTCCGTACCTACGCCGCGGCAACGAGAACGGCGGCGAGTGATGACACCGAGCACCTCATGGACGAGGTTGAGGCGGAGGACGCTGCGGAGGGGACTGGTGAGATAGCGACTGCTTCGGGAGCAGAAATGCCTCTCCTTAGCGAAGGAGTCCAGGATAAAAGCACGGACAGGGCAAGTGAAATGGTGGAAAACCCATCATCGGCAGCGTCGGACATCAACGAAGATGGATCCAGTCAAGCGCAGCAGCCAGCAGCAGTGAAGGGTCAGGAGCCCCCAGGCAATGGCAATGTAAGTTCAGTGGGTGCCGGAACTGCAACTAAACGCCCCCACGACGCAGCCGGCGATCTCGACGACATGCCGTATACAAGCAGTGTGGACGAGCCGCCTGTGAAAGCGGTGCAGGGTCGGCGGTCGTCCTTCAAGCCGCGACCTAACATCGCAGCGGAACGAAAACCTGTCGACAAGCCACCCCCGCCGAAAAGCGAGACCGGCCAGCCGGGCGGCTCCGGAGGCGTCTAGCGGCTTGCTAGACGTTAAAGGTAAGCACCATGCTCCTGCGCCTACCTCATGATTAGAGCAACAATGGCACCTGAACCGTCTCTAAGTGTAGCCACGTTGAATGTCAGAGGACTAGCGAGCAAAAGAAAACAAAGTCAATTGTATCGGCTGATAACAGATAATGACATTGACGTACTAGCTGTTCAGGAGACAAAAGTCGAGGGAGAAGAGGAGACTGGGAGCATGGTGCTGCGTTTTACCTCAAGGTACTACGCTGTGGTTAGCCACGCTGGTGGGTTGTCGGCAGGATGCGTACTCTTTGTCAAAAAGTTACCGGGTCTTACTGTGCAGAGCATCACATCAGGGTCCTCTGGAAGACTCGTTATTTGTGATTTTAGTTATTGCCAAAGAGAATATCGGGTTATTTGCATATACGCACCAAATGCAGTGGATGAGAGATATAATTTTTTCGCTATGGTTCAGCAATATGTGGACCCTGAAAAATGCCTCATTATTTTGGGGGACTATAACTGTGTACTGAATTCTACAGACAAAACCAGCGGCACGGCTTTCCGAGATAAGAGCACAGATTTATTAGCCGATATTGTTACCGCAGCCGAGTTAATCGACGTGGCCGAAGTCCTAGAGAGTGGACAGGCAGTGAAGTACACTCATTTCCAGGGGACAAGCCACGCACGCCTAGACCGGGTTTATGTAGCACTCGACTTGATCTCAAAATGCCGCACTTACACCGTGCTACCGCTGTGTTTTACTGACCACTGTCTGGTTAAGTGCGTAATAGGAACAAAGAAAGAAGTTAGGAAGTTTGCTTGGGATATGTGGAAAATGAACGTTAAGCTTCTCAACGACGAATATTTTGTAGCAAAAGTGACAGAAGAAACCAACAGAATAAATATGAACGATTACTGTAAGGTGGGACAACAGTGGGAACTATGCAAAGAGCAAATCAAAATCACAGCGATTGATAGGGCCAGTTCGATTCGATTTCACGAAAAAATTAAAGAAAACGAACTGCAGAAAACACTAAAGATGTTAATAACAGAGGAATGCAAAAAGCCAGGCGTTTTCAAAGATGACGTGAGGATTATAAAACAGCAATTACAGCTGATCGAAGAGGAGCGTTATCGGGGCGCGCTGGTGCGAGCTAGAACAAATGCACTAAAAGCGGGCGAAGTACCTACGAAGCGGGCTTTAGGTTTGGAAAAAACGAACGGCCAACGAAACCACGTATGCGAGATAGAGCGGAACGGCGTTGTGGTGTCAGATAACGACGGCATTGGGCGAGAGTTCTTTGAGCATTATCAGGCGTTATTCGCGTTTCATGAAGCTGACTTGGACGGTTTCAAAAAGATGTTTCTGGGTCAGATGCCGCGACTGGCCGGCGAGGTAAAAGAAGTTTTGGAGCGGCCAATAACCGAAAGAGAAGTGTGCCGAGCAATTGAAAACTTGAACGACGGAAAGTCGCCTGGGCCCGATGGCTTGAGTGCCGCGTTCTACAAGTTTTTCAAAGATAAGTTGTCTGCAGTGCTTACAGCTGTATTCAATGAGGCATACCAACTGAAAGAATTACCACCGTCATACAGTACATCACATACTGTTCTCATACCAAAAACTGACGATACAGAAAGACTTCGCCTTGTAACGAGTTACAGGCCCATCTCTTTAACCAATGTTGACTATAAAATATTCATGAAAGTCTTAGCAGCTAGGCTCCAGACAGTGATTAAGGACATAGTAGGGTGCCACCAGACATGTGGAATCAAGGGAAGGTCTATAGTAAGCAACATACACAAGATGCGGTGCGTGCTTGAGTGCTGTGATGTCATGCAATCTGGCGTCGCGGTTTTGCAGCTCGACCTAGAGAAGGCCTTTGACTGTGTATCACATGTTATCCTGTTCGCCATTCTTGACCATATTAATGTCGGTTCGGTTATCAGAGAGGGTGTGGTCATGGCGTACAGGAGTTGCTCAACGCGGCTTATTGTAAACAAGTCACTGGGGGCCCCCATTGCCATGCAGCGTGCGGTACGCCAAGGCTGCCCCATCAGCCCACTTTTATTTTGTCTGTACATCGAATCACTATGCTTGACTATTATTAAAAATGATTCTGTTCACGGTTTTCGACTCCAAGCTGCCGAAGTGAAGCTCTTAGCATATGCCGACGACGTCGCAGTGTGTTGTATTGATAGAGAAAGTATTATAGCAGTGGTCGAAGAGGTAAAATGTTTTCGGGACATCACAGGGAGTTTGATCAATTGGGAAAAATGCCTGGGATTTTGGCATGGAGAATGGGCGTCAACCCCAGACACGTTTGCAGGCGTAACGTGGGTGAAGACCCCAGTGAAGTACCTGGGTGTCCCTCTGCAATTCTACGAAAGCAATGATGGCCTCTGGAGAAGCCAGGCGCATGAAATACGTGAGAAAGCAGACAGATGGAAGGGGGTTCCTCTCTCGTTTTTTGCCAAGGTAACTGTGTGTAATCTTTTTTTTATAAGCAAATTATGGTATCTAATGCAGGTTTTGCATTGCTCGCGGCTAAATGTGCAAAAGCTGCACAGAGTGTTTGCCACCTTTATTTGGGCATCGCAGTGGGAAAGGTGCAGCCGAACAAATTTGTTCAGAAAGGTGGAGGACGGCGGTCTTGGTCTGGCGCACCTCTTTGTGCGACAGCTTATTAACAGGTTTCTGTTTTTTCGGGACACAAAAGACTCTTTCTTACGAACGGTGTGCCAAATGAGATTAAGACGGGCGTTGCCAAACTTTGTGATCGGCACGAATGAAATGCCAGGGCCAATTAAGGGCTTTTTCAAGGAGGTGGTGATGAGCGTATGTTTCTTGACAGTACGATTTTCCAACGATTATTTGTCTGCGGTGAAAAGGAAAACACTGTACAAAGATGTGTGCGACAGCATACTTCCTGTACCGATGTACAGAGCCATGCACAGTGGAGAGCCGGGCCAGAATGTGTTAAAACGGGTGAAGAAAATGCAAGTGACACCAGGCATGAAGTCCTTTTTTTTTTAAACTTCATACTGAAACACTTCCAGTCAAAACATTCCTTGAACAACGAGGTTTTTTCTTGCCATGGGGAACTAACTGTCTAATCTGCAAGATACCCGAAACTATAGATCATGTTTTTCTTCACTGCTGGGAAGGAGTGTATTTCTGGGATGTTCTGCAGAGAACAGTGAAAAAGGATTTCCCTCTAGATCCACACGGGATCAGATATTTGGCGACAGATAACGAAGATGGTTTTCCTTTCGATCTCGTAATGTTGGCTGGCCTCCACTCTGTATGGCGCTCCCGCATGGCCGGCTTCTATTGTGATCCTGATGCGAGGCCTGCACGGTTGTATTTTCGGGAGAGCATTTCCCGCTTCGTGGAGGTGCAGAAGACACTTGAATGTGTGCCGCAGTGGCTGCCAAGGCTGGAAGCCTTGGCAGGCCTAAGGGAATTTTAAGTGACAATGTCAGTACAAAACTGACAGCGTTTCCTTTTTTGTTCCACGTCTTGCCTGTGTTTGTATATAGTGTATCGTGATGTACTGAATTGGTTGTCGGAGCCCGGCAATAAAGAAAAAAAAAAAAAGCCTCCGTGGCGCAATCGGCTAGCGCGTTCGGCTGTTAACCGAAAGGTTGGAGGTTCGAGTCCTCCCGGTGGCGGCATTTTTTGGTTCTAGCTGTAGTGTAGTTTGTTCCTGAACAGCAAAACAAGTTTGGTTATTGTAGAGAAACACACTAATTGACATTTTGCTTTGTTGCTGTATTCTCGTGCATTAAATAAAAAACAATGCTTCATGAAACACTAAACGCCCTAGCTATTTGAAGCTTTCCGAGTGTGTTGTTAGCTAGAGAAGCTTTCTTCTTGGCATACCCAACAACCCGGCATCCGTGCCGCAATCGGCTAGCGCGTTCGGCTGTTAACCGAAAGGTTGGAGGTTCGAGTCCTCCCGGTGGCGGCATTTTTTGGTTCTAGCTGTAGTGTAGTTTGTTCCTGAACAGCAAAACAAGTTTGGTTATTGTAGAGAAACACACTAATTGACATTTTGCTTTGTTGCTGTATTCTCGTGCATTAAATAAAAAACAATGCTTCATGAAACACTAAACGCCCTAGCTATTTGAAGCTTTCCGAGTGTGTTGTTAGCTAGAGAAGCTTTCTTCTTGGCATACCCAACAACCCGGCATCCGTGCCGCAATCGGCTAGCGCGTTCGGCTGTTAACCGAAAGGTTGGAGGTTCGAGTCCTCCCGGTGGCGGCATTTTTTGGTTCTAGCTGTAGTGTAGTTTGTCCCTGAGCAGCAAATCAAGTTTGGTTATTGTAGAGAAACACACTAATTAACATTTTGCTTTGTTGCTGTATTCTCGTGCATTAAATAAAAAACAATGCTTCATGAAACACTAAACGCCCTAGCTATTTGAAGCTTTCCGAGTGTGTTGTTAGCTAGAGAAGCTTTCTTCTTGGCATACCCAACAACCCGGCATCCGTGCCGCAATCGGCTAGCGCGTTCGGCTGTTAACCGAAAGGTTGGAGGTTCGAGTCCTCCCGGTGGCGGCATTTTTTGGTTCTAGCTGTAGTGTAGTTTGTCCCTGAGCAGCAAATCAAGTTTGGTTATTGTAGAGAAACACACTAATTGACATTTTGCTTTGTTGCTGTATTCTCGTGCATTAAATAAAAAACAATGCTTCATGAAACACTAAACGCCCTAGCTATTTGAAGCGTTCCGAGTGAGTTGTTAGCTAGGAGTGCACTTCCGGCTTCGCTAGCGAACGGACGTGTGCATCATGGGCTCCGTAGGAGCGGTTACAGCGGCCCAAATGGGTCGCGGAAACAGGTTTTCTTGCTCAGGTGACCAAGCTTACGAAGTTATTTTGCCCCGGCTTCCATCAGGTCGTATTGTATGTAATACTCTTTTTTTGCACGCCGATGTGAGAGCGAGACCATACAAGGTCGAGAATTTTCGCGACGCACTGGCTCAGTTGGGACTGCTCCCCGAGGTTATCGCCTTGGGGGCGTACCAAATGAATCACGTTTGGGCCATTACGTTGAAGAGTGACGATGGAATGAAGCAGCTGCTGTCTTGCCGTGAACTAGCCGTGAAAGACCGTCGGTGCATTGTTGTTGACCCTGGTGACCAGGATGTTAGAATGAAAATCCACTGGATTTTATACAAAGTTCCCGATGAAGATGTGCGGACTGCCCTGGCTCCCTACGGCACAGTCACAGAAATTGCCAAGGAACGCTGGCGCGTACAAGGCGTGCTGGACAAAGGCTCCTCAACACGGTCAGTGTCCTTGAAGTTGAAGCCTGGTGTGACAATTGATGATTTGCCGCACCAGCTGCGCATTGCTGGAGAACAGGTTCTCATAGTCATTTCCGGCAGAGCTCCACTTTGCCTGAGGTGCCATACCACAGGACATGTCCGACGAGAGTGCAAAGTTCCTCGTTGTACGCTATGCCGCCGCTTCGGACATCTTGAAACTGAATGTGTCAAGACCTATGCAAATGTTACAGGGTCTATAACAAGGCAAGACGCCTCGGAGCTCGTCATGGACGAGGTTGAAGCCGAGGAAGCTGCGAGTACCGAATCGAGCAAACCGCAGTCAAATGCCAAGGATACGGATGACACTGGGGGCGGGGCAGTAAAGTGTAGTGAAGACCGCGCCTCTGAGCCTGCTCAGGCAGGTGCAGCGGAGACTGGTGGGGCATCAGATCGAGAAGGCAGCCATGGCACTATAAGCATGAGAGAAAATGCCGCAGTTACCGAAGGAGGTATGGACTACGACCAATCATCCATGAACGTGGCACCAACAAAGAGGACCCATGACAAGGCCTGTGTTGAAGATTGGTGTCTTTCTACCCCAAGCGCCGACGAACCACCTCCCAAAACACCAGGACAGCGTCGGGCGACGCTTCGCCCGAAGCCCAACATCCCGCCGGACAGAAAGCCGGCGACGACTACACCGACGTAGGAAAAATGGCTCGCCCCGAATTGACTCAAGGACGAGGGGAGACTCACGACGGGTCTGCCAGCGAGTGTGTGCTGACGTTCAGTCAGTACACGCCGGACGACCCGCACACCTCTCGAGTGGACTCGACATTTCGTAAGCGAGAACGTTTCCTGTATTCCTCATCTGTGTATAATACGGTAGAAGGTGAACACCGAGCGGTTTGGTTATCTTGTGTTTCTCAACGAAATGGCAGCTCAACCTGAAGCAACACTTCGATTTGCTACGCTTAATGTAAGAGGCCTTGCAGCGAGGCGACGTCAGTATCAACTGAGTCGCCTCATGCTGGACAACGATTTGGACGTGATAGCAGTGCAAGAGACTAAGATCGAAAGTGAAGCTCAGACAAACCGCATGGTCGAACCATTTAGAAATCGGTACAGTGTATGTGTATGCCATTCTGTTGGTACATCGGGAGGGTGTGCTAACTTCATTCGCAATTCTTTAGGTATTGTTGAAGAATCTGTTGTAGTGTGTAATACTGGACGTTTTGTTATGTGCGATTTTTTATATCTTGATTTACAGTGGCGCGTACTGTGTGTGTATGCCGCAAATAAGGAAAATGAGCGCAAAGCATTCTTTAAAAATATTGAACCTTATTTGAACTCTACCAGATATACGATCCTTCTTGGGGATTTCAATTGCGTGTATATGCCCGAGGACAGAGCTACTAACGCGATCATTCGGGATCAAAGTTCGCTGCTTTTGAGCTCAATCGTCCAAGAGCACAATCTCGAAGACGTTGGGAGTGCTATGTCAGAAGGAATCCGTCCTCAGTTCACGCACTTCCAACAAGCCAGCCACGCACGACTCGACAGAGCTTATGTGTCGGCTATCTTGGTGCCAATGATTAGTGAATACTTGGTTAAAAGCATCGCATTCAGCGACCATTGCATGGTGATGTTTACAGTAGGAACTAAGCCCAAGAGGTCTAATTTCAGCTGGAACCTTTGGAAACTAAATGTAAAGCTGCTTAGTGATGAAAGTTTCGCGCGTACAGTACAAGACAAAACTTGATAGTTTGTTTATGGACGACAATAGGGACGTTATAGAGAAATCGGAGCGTTTCAAAGAAGAAATAAAAATGAGCGCAATCGAAAGAGCGTGTGCACTACGACATAAGGAGAAAACGGTGGAAAAAGAACTTCAAAGCCAATTAAATTCATTTCTGCCGCTAGAAAACGCACAGCCAGGCCAGTTTGCAACAGAAATAAAAGAAACAAAAAATAGACTAGAATTGATAGATAAAGAAAAATACAAAGGTGCTATCATACGCGCACGCGCAGAGCGGTTGTGGCTAGGTGAGTCGCCAACAAAGCGGTCCCTATGTGACGAAAAACGATACGCCGTCAAGAATGTGATTAAAGAGATAGTCTACGAGGGAAAAATAACTCGCGATTTCAAGACTATTCACCACGCGTTTGTTGAATATTATGAAGAACTGCTGGGTCACGAGGCAAACTTGCAAGAAGGCTTTGAGTCAGAATTTTTGTCGCTGTTGCCAATACTAGGGGATGAAGTTAAGCTTAACCTAGAGGCACCCATTAGCGTTATTGAAATCGAGCGTGCTATTGACGAGTTGAGCTCTGGAAAGGCACCGGGACCAGACGGGCTTGGCGCAGCTTTCTACAAAGCCTTCAAGAGTGATATGGCGTATGTGTTGCACCGAATAATTCAAGAAATGTATGAAACCCACATGATGCCTCCGTCTTTCCGAAAAACCCACATTGTTCTCATACCTAAGAGTGATGATCCCACCAGGCGACAATCAGTAAAAGCTTATAGGCCCATAAGTCTCACAAATGTAGACTATAAAATTTTCATGAAGGTTTTAGGACGAAGATTGCAGAATGTAATAAAGTCTATTGTTGGCCCGCACCAAACGTGCGGAATAAAAGGTCGAACAATACATACAAACATTTATGTAGCACGTAGTATTCTAGAATGCTGTGATTCATTTGAGAAACGTGTAGCCATGTTGCAATTAGACATGGAAAAAGCCTTTGACCGCGTTAGTCACCATATCTTGTTTTCTATCCTTGAACATGTGAATGTTGGCCGCGTTCTTTTTGATGGTGTTAAAATGGCATATGCTGGTTGTACGGCAAACATCATTATTAATAAGCAACTCAGAGAAAGCATTACTGTTCGTTCTTCAGTTAGACAAGGATGCCCTTTGTCGCCGTTGTTGTTTGCCCTGTATCTCGAACCATTTTGTCTAAAAATTATGTCAAATGAGAATGTGCATGGCTTTGCGATATTGTCCACTGAAGTTAAAATCCTTTCTTACGCGGATGACATTGCAATCTTCTGCGCAGATAAAGATAGCGTAACAGAAGCAGTGAAAGAGGCGACTAGGTTTTGCAAAGTCTCAGGAAGCGTGATAAACTGGGAAAAGTGCTTCGGCTTTTGGCATGGTAGCTGGGAATCTGCGCCTATCATGCACGAAGGCTTTCAGTGGGCAATGTCACCTGTTAAATATTTGGGAGTTCCGCTAAACGATTATAAAGAACCAGCAAAGTACTGGGAAGCAGAAATTGAACTTGCGCGTGAAAATACGCGCAAATGGGGTGGCCGAGATTTTTCTATTTTTACTAGAGCCACAGTATGCAACCTGTTTCTAGTGGCCAAAGTTTGGTACGTGCTTCAGGTATTGTGTATGTCACGAACAAGTGTCCAGCGATTGCACCGAGTGTTTGCCGTGTTTATTTGGGGGTCGAGTTGGGAGAGGACAAGCCGCACAAATCTTTTTCGATCTGTGAAAAGCGGCGACCTGGGTTTGACTCATTTGTTCGTTAGGCAACTTGTGTCGAGATTTATGTTCCTTCGGGACCAAGAAGACACTTTCTTGCGGACAGTAATGCAACTGTTGCTGGGTGAGGCACTGTCAGACTTCGTTGTATCATCCAGCCCTGTTAGACACATGAGGGTCAGAGGTTTTCTCTGGGAGGTTGTTCGAGCTTTTAAATTTTTGAAAGTTCGCTTTTCAGTGCAGTACCTTACTGAAGTATCGAGGAAAGAACTTTACAAAGCACTCATTGATACTGTGTTGCCTGTTCCTGTCTACCGGGCCATGTACAGTGTAGGTCAAGGTAAAAATGTGCTGAAAAGAGTAAAGAGGATGCCTGTGCGGGCCTCGGTTAAAACATTCTTTTTTCAGTTGCACAGCGGCACTCTACCAGTGAAGCCCTGGCTTCAAGAGAAGGATATTTTTGTTCCATGATCCGTAAATTGCCTAATTTGTAGAACACCGGAGACGATAGATCACATGTTCCTTCACTGTACAGACTCAGTATTTCATTGGGACATCTTACAACGAACGGTTAAAAAGTTGCTCCCGATATCGCCATACGGAATACGATTTCTACCTCTAGAGAGTGGGGACGGCATACCATATGACATGTTCATGCTTCTCAGCCTACACAGTATTTGGAGAAATCGAATGGCTTTCAGGCATGCAGACGTGACTGTACTCCCCGTCAGGGAGTACTTTATCGAAAGCATGTCTTATATAAGAGATGTGCTTAGGGCCCCAATTAAGCCCCCCGAGTGGTTGTCAGTAATGGACGACCTTGTACAGCTTAAACGCTTTTAATCCTGTGGCGTGAGCGAGGCAGATTTCCGCTCGCGCCTTTTACTTCTCAAGTGATGTAGATGCTGTACAGATGTGTTTTGTTTTGTGTTATATTCAAATGTGGTAATAAAGAAAAAAAAAGTGAGTTGTTAGCTAGAGAAGCTTTCTTCTTGGCATACCCTCCGACCCGGCCTCCGTGGCGCAATCGGCTAGCGCGTTCGGCCGTTAACCGAAAGGTTGGAGGTTCGAGTCCTCCCGGTGGCGGCATTTTTTGGTTCTAGCTGTAGTGTAGTTTGTTCCTGAACAGCAAAACAAGTTTGGTTATTGTAGAGAAACACACTAATTGACATTTTGCTTTGTAGCTGTATTCTCGTGCATTAAACAAAAAACAATGCTTCATGAAACACTAAACGCCCTAGCTATTTGAAGCTTTCCGAGTGTGTTGTTAGCTAGAGAAGCTTTCTTCTTGGCATACCCTCCGACCCGGCCTCCGTGGCGCAATCGGCTAGCGCGATTCTACTTCCGGCCACCTGCGTGTACGGACGGTGAATCATGAGCTCCGGCGGAGCGGCGATTGCGGCCCAGGCTGGCCGCGGTAACAGGCTTAACGCAAACGATGATAAGGAATATCAGCTCATTTTGCCGCATCTGCCCACCGGACGTGTTGTTTTCAACACAGTTTTTTTGCACGGCGACGTACGAGTGCGACCCTTCAGGGTTGAAGAGTTCCGGGACGCCCTGGCCAAGACTGGTACGCTCCCAGACGTGGTGGCCTTGGGGGCCTACCAAATAAACCATGTCTGGGCGGTGACCTTGAGCAGCTCTGAAGCAACCAAGCGGCTGCTAGCCTTCAAAGAGCTTCTAGTGAAAGGCCGACGGTGTATCATCATTGACCCGGAGGATCAACAGGTGAAGCTTCGGCTCCACTGGATGTTGCATGGCGTGGCGGATGAGGATATCAGAACTGCTTTTGGGGCTTTCGGTGAGGTGACCGAAGTTACCCGTGAGCGGTGGCGCGTCCAGGGCGTTCACGAAAAGGGCTCAACAACGAGAGCCGTACTCCTGAAGTTGAAGCCAGGGATGAAGATAGACGACCTACCTCATCAGATAAGAGTTGCAGGGGAGTTGGCCCTTGTTGTGGTGCCTGGGCGGCCATTGCAGTGCCTGCGCTGCCGCGGGACCGGTCATGTGCGCCGGGAATGTAAAATTCCGCGGTGTTCGACATGTAAGCGTTTTGGCCACTCCGAGGAAGATTGCGTACGGACGTATGCAGTGGCCACTGCACCGACAGCGAGAGCGGACATGACGGAGCTCCAAATGGATGTCGCAGAGACAGAAGAGGCCGCAAAGGGGGTCGGAGAAGCTGAAAAGCTAACAGCAACTACAGGCATGTTAGTGCCCCCGGGGGGCGGTGACGAGATAATCAGTAGGCCAGACAAGGAAGTCACGCTACCGAACAACGGACCGTCAGAGGAAGAAAGGGTGAGCGATGCCGAGAGCTCAAAAACTGAACTTCCGGAGTCTGCGGGCCGACAGGAAACCCTTGAAAAGAGCAGCGGCCGAGCGACCAACGTGCAAGGCCCTGCGAAGCGTGCCCACGACGAGAGCACAAGTGAGTTAAGCAAGGCAGAGGCAGCTAGCAACGACGAGCCGCCGATAAAAACGCCAATAGGGAGGAGGGCGACCTTCAAACCAAGACCAAATGTCTCGACGGACAGGAGAGCTGCCGAAAAGCCGCCCCTGTCACAAGGTCTGCCAGTCCAACCTCATGGCTCTGGTGTCAACGAAAGCGTCTAGCGCCATGCTAGACGTGAGAGGTAAGCACCATGCTCTTGGCCTCTTTTCACTCTAAGAAAATGGCTTATGAACTGTCACTAAAGATTGCGACCCTTAACGTGAGAGGTCTAGCAGCGAAAAGGAAGCAGAGCCAAGTCCTGCGCCTTTTAAATGAAAATGACATCGATATACTTGGAGTTCAAGAGACAAAAGTCGAGGGTGAACAAGAGACCGAGGGCATGGTGCAACGTTTCACGTCGCGGTTTTACGCAGTTGTCAGCCATGCAGTCGGTACTTCTGCTGGATGCGTCTTGTTTGTGAAGAAGTTGCCGGGTCTTGTAGTGCAGTCGCATGCTTCTTTTCAGTCGGGTCGGGGTGTGGTCCTCGATTTTAGTTTTTGCTCGGCTGAGTGGCGTGCTGTTTGTATATATGCACCTACGATAGTTGAGGAGAGGGCTGCTTTGTTTGATTTTGTTGAAGGGTATTTAAACACGGATAAGCAACTTGTCTTTCTGGGAGATTTCAATTGTGTACTGAGCTCCGGTGACAAAACTAGCCATCGTACATTTAGGGATCGTAGCACAGAGGTACTTTCGCGCTTGATTGACGAGTTTGCACTGGAAGACGTTGCAGAGTGTCTCACGAGCGAGCGACGGGTTCAGTATACTCATTTTCAGGGTGCTAGCCACGCCCGCCTTGACAGGATTTATGTGTCCGCAGAACTGGCCCCAAAATGCCAGGAGTATTATGTTTTGGCGGTAACGTACTCAGATCACTGCATGGTTCAGTGTACAATTGGAACAAGAAAGGGAGGTAGCGGTTTTAATTGGGAATTGTGGAAGTTAAATAATAAACTGCTGAATGACGAGCAATTCACGAGACTAGTAGAAGAAGAAATTGGTAAGATTTGTCAGGAGGACACCCACGAACTGGGTCAAGAATGGGAACTCTGTAAGCAACAAATTAAAATCAAAGCTATAGAAAAAGCCAGCTGCATACGGTTTCAAGAAAAACAAAATGAAATGCATTTAAGATCTTTGCTAGATAAATTGTTAGCCCTGGAGTGTAACACGCCAGGGTTATACATGGACGACGTTAGAAAAATAAAGCAAGGACTTCAACTGAATGACGAAGACCGTTATCGCGGAGCACTGGTGCGTGCGAGAGCGGAAAAATTGGCCATGGATGAGACGCCGACAAAAAGATCGTTGGGAATAGAAAAAGCAAATGCAAGGCGAAATCACGTGGCAGAGGTAGATTGGGCAGGACGCACAGAAACCGATAACGAAGGAATCGCGAAAGCTTTCCGGGAGTATTATGAAGAGCTATTTTCGTCCCGAGAGGTTAATTTGGACCGTTTTAAAGAATCCTTTCTTGACGCGATGCCAAAAATTGATGAAGAACAAAAAGAAAGACTGGAGCGGCCAATAAGCGAGCAAGAAGTGCAGCAGGCAATAGAAAATTTAAACCCAGGGAAATCACCCGGGCCTGATGGCCTGAGTGCGGCTTTTTATAAAGCATTCAAGGGACAGCTATCTCCTTTGTTGTGTGCCTTATTTAATGATGCGTATGAACTGAAGGCACTGCCTGCGTCTTTCGGATCGTCGCACACAGTACTTATTCCGAAAACTGACCAACCAGATAAGCTTAGGCAGTTGTCGTCTTACAGGCCCATAGCTCTGACAAACGTTGATTACAAGATTTATATGAAGGTACTTGCTGGCAGATTACAAACGGTTATATGCGAACTAGTGGGCGCTCACCAAACGTGCGGTATCAAAGGGCGATCTATCTTTCAGAACATTCACAAAGCGCGAAGTGTGCTTGAATGCTGCGATGCAACTCATGCATGTGTTGCGTTACTGCAGTTGGACTTGGAGAAAGCTTTTGATTGTGTGGCACATACTATTCTGTTCAGTATATTAGACTATGTTAATGTCGGCTCTGTTATTCGAGAGGGAGTGGCCTTGGCGTACCGTGACTGCACTACGAGATTAATTGTCAATAAGTCACTGGGGGCCCCCATCAACGTACGACGTTCGGTGCGCCAAGGTTGCCCCCTCAGCCCTCTTTTGTTCGGCCTTTATATTGAAACATTGTGTTTAAGCATCCTACAAAACAATGACATTGATGGTTTTCGACTGCAGGAGTCAGAAGTCAAATTGCTGGCT
Source organism: Amblyomma maculatum (assembly GCF_055883805.1). Lineage (NCBI taxonomy): Eukaryota > Metazoa > Arthropoda > Arachnida > Ixodida > Ixodidae > Amblyomma > Amblyomma maculatum. Next base: position 59,126,676 of record NC_139350.1, read on the forward strand.
TACGCAGACGACGTTGCGGTTTTTTGTGTGAATAAGCAGAGTATAAAGAGGGCAGTGGATGTGGTAAAACATTTTAGCAAAGTCACAGGGAGTAAAGTTAACTGGGGTAAGTGCCTGGGATTTTGGCACGGAGAATGGCAGCTGACCCCCGACACTTTCGCTAATGTGTCGTGGGTTACAACGCCTGCAAAGTACTTGGGTGTGCCCTTGGAATTCTACAAGGAAAGCGAGCCATACTGGCTAGAGCAGGTCAGAGAAACCCGTGAAAAAGCGGAGAAATGGAAAAGCGCTCAATTATCAATATTTGCAAGAGCCGCAGTTTGCAACCTGTTTTTAATTAGTAAGTTATGGTATGTAATGCAAGTGTTGCATTGCTCCCGTGTAAATGTGCAAAAATTGCATCGAGTTTTTGCGGTGTTTGTTTGGGCCTCGAGTTGGGAGAGGTGCAGTCGGACAAATTTGTTCCGGCAGGTGAAGCATGGGGGGCTTGGTCTGGGTCATTTGTTTGTGCGACAGATTGTCAACCGGTTTATGTTTTTTAGGGATGCCAGTGATCCATTCCTGCGCACAGTGTGTCAACAAAGACTTGGTCGAGCGTTGCCTGATTTCGTAGTTTATACTCAATGTATGCCGGGCTCTGTTTTTGGATTCTTTAGGGAAATTGTTGTGAGCGTGAAATTCGTAAGCGCACGTTTTTCGAAAGAGTATTTAAGTAATGTTAACAGGAGAACGTTATACAAGGATGTCTGTGAAATGGTGTTCCCGGTGCCCTTGTACCGAGCTTTATACTATGGAGGCACAGGAAGTAATGTATTAAAACGCGTAAAGAAAATGCAAGTTGCTACGGGAGCTAAAACGTTTTTCTTTATGCTACATACCGGTACTTTGTGTGTAAAATCATTTATGGAGGAAAAGGGTATGTTCCTACCGTGGGGGGCCCAATGTCTCATCTGCAAACAGCCAGAGACAATAGATCACGTATTTTTGCATTGCTGGGAGGGGGTATATTTGTGGGATGTTCTGCAAAGGACAATAAAAAAGCAGTTGCCACTTGATTCCCATGGCATTAGGTATTTACCATTGGATAAACATGATGATATGCCGTTAGACCAGGTTATGTTAATGTGCCTCCACAGTATATGGCGCGCACGAATGGCTGGTTATCACTGCGATCCAGATGCACGGCCAGCCCGCATGTATTTCCGCGAAAGTGTGCAGCGATGGCTCGAAGTGATTAAATTGCAACCATGTGCTCCTGAGTGGCTGTCAAAGCTGGAACCTTTGACGGTGCTCAAGGAATTTTAACATGACAATGCCTGCCCCTCAGTGGGTGTTAGGCAACGCTAACTACCTTAGTGTACATATATTATTCCTTTGTTCATGATGTTTTGAGTTCCAATGCGGTGTATTTGTGTCAAAGCCAGGCAATAAAAAAAAAAAAAAAAAAAAAAAAAAAGCGCAATCGGCTAGCGCGTTCGGCTGTTAACCGAAAGGTTGGAGGTTCGAGTCCTCCCGGTGGCGGCATTTTTTGGTTCTAGCTGTAGTGTAGTTTGTTCCTGAACAGCAAAACAAGTTTGGTTATTGTAGAGAAACACACTAATTGACATTTTGCTTTGTAGCTGTATTCTCGTGCATTAAACAAAAAACAATGCTTCATGAAACACTAAACGCCCTAGCTATTTGAAGCTTTCCGAGTGTGTTGTTAGCTAGAGAAGCTTTCTTCTTGGCATACCCTCCGACCCGGCCTCCGTGGCGCAATCGGCTAGCGCGTTCGGCTGTTAACCGAAAGGTTGGAGGTTCGAGTCCTCCCGGTGGCGGCATTTTTTGGTTCTAGCTGTAGTGTAGTTTGTTCCTGAACAGCAAAACAAGTTTGGTTATTGTAGAGAAACACACTAATTGACATTTTGCTTTGTAGCTGTATTCTCGTGCATTAAACAAAAAACAATGCTTCATGAAACACTAAACGCCCTAGCTATTTGAAGCTTTCCGAGTGTGTTGTTAGCTAGAGAAGCTTTCTTCTTGGCATACCCTCCGACCCGGCCTCCGTGGCGCAATCGGCTAGCGCGTTCGGCTGTTAACCGAAAGGTTGGAGGTTCGAGTCCTCCCGGTGGCGGCATTTTTTGGTTCTAGCTGTAGTGTAGTTTGTTCCTGAACAGCAAAACAAGTTTGGTTATTGTAGAGAAACACACTAATTGACATTTTGCTTTGTAGCTGTATTCTCGTGCATTAAACAAAAAACAATGCTTCATGAAACACTAAACGCCCTAGCTATTTGAAGCTTTCCGAGTGTGTTGTTAGCTAGAGAAGCTTTCTTCTTGGCATACCCTCCGACCCGGCCTCCGTGGCGCAATCGGCTAGCGCGTTCGGCTGTTAACCGAAAGGTTGGAGGTTCGAGTCCTCCCGGTGGCGGCATTTTTTGGTTCTAGCTGTAGTTTAGTTTGTTCCTGAACAGGAAAACAAGTTTGGTTATTGTAGAGAAACACACTAATTGACATTTTGCTTTGTAGCTGTATTCTCGTGCATTAAACAAAAAACAATGCTTCATGAAACACTAAACGCCCTAGCTATTTGAAGCTTTCCGAGTGTGTTGTTAGCTAGAGAAGCTTTCTTCTTGGCATACCCTCCGACCCGGCCTCCGTGGCGCAATCGGCTAGCGCGTTCGGCTGTTAACCGAAAGGTTGGAGGTTCGAGTCCTCCCGGTGGCGGCATTTTTTGGTTCTAGCTGTAGTGTAGTTTGTTCCTGAACAGCAAAACAAGTTTGGTTATTGTAGAGAAACAAACTAATTGACGTTTTGCTTTGTTGCTGTATTCCCGTGCATTAAATAAAAAAAAATGCTTCATGAAACACTAAACGCCCTAGCTATTTGAAGCTTTCCGAGTGTGTTGTTAGCTAGAGAAGCTTTCTTCTTGGCATACCCTCCGACCCGGCCTCCGTGGCGCAATCGGCTAGCGCGTTCGGCTGTTAACCGAAAGGTTGGAGGTTCGAGTCCTCCCGGTGGCGGCATTTTTTGGTTCTAGCTGTAGTGTAGTTTGTTCCTGAACAGCAAAACAAGTTTGGTTATTGTAGAGAAACAAACTAATTGACATTTTGCTTTGTTGCTGTATTCTCGTGCATTAAATAAAAAACAATGCTTCATGAAACACTAAACGCCCTAGCTATTTAAAGCTTTCCGAGTGTGTTGTTAGCTAGAGAAGCTTTCTTCTTGGCATACCCTCCGACCCGGCCTCCGTGGCGCAATCGGCTAGCGCGTTCGGCTGTTAACCGAAAGGTTGGAGGTTCGAGTCCTCCCGGTGGCGGCATTTTCTGGTTCTAGCTGTAGTGTAGTTTGTTCCTGAACAGCAAAACAAGTTTGGTTATTGTAGAGAAACACACTAATTGACATTTTGCTTTGTTGCTGTATTCTCGTGCATTAAATAAAAAACAATGCTTCATGAAACACTAAACGCCCTAGCTATTTAAAGCTTTCCGAGTGTGTTGTTCTCTAGAGAAGCTTTCTTCTTGGCATACCCTCCGACCCGGCCTCCGTGGCGCAGGATTCTGCTTCCGGCCACGCCAGTGAACGGACGCAGGATGCAGGGCTCCTCAGGAGCGGCTTCAGCGGCCATGTCAGGCCGCGGTAACAGGACTGCTGAAAAGGACAACACTTACCAGGTCGTTTTGCCTGCGCTTCCAACAGGTCGGTTTGTTTTGAATACCGTTTTTTTGCACGCCGATATCAGGGCCCGCCCGTACCGGGTGGAAGATTTCCGGGATGCTTTAGCACAACACTCGCTAATCCCCGATGTTATCGCTATGGGGGCGTATCGGATGAGCCACGTCTGGGCCGTCACTCTCAAGGATACTGAAGCCGTCAACAAGATTGTCAGCGTAGGTGAGCTGTCTGTGAAAAACGGTCGCTGCTTGGTGATTGACCCGGAGAACCAGGACGTGCGACTCAAGCTTCACTGGCTACTTCACAACGTGCCAGATGAAGATGTTCGTGCTGCATTTGCGCCGTACGGAAAGGTGTCAGACGTTTCCCGGGAGCGCTGGCGTGTTAAAGGTATGCTGGAAAAGGGCTCTACAACTAGACTCGTCACGCTGAAGCTGAAAGCTGGCATGAAGCTCGACGACCTGCCGCATCAGCTCAATGTTAGCGGTGAGCTCGCGCTCGTCATTGTGCCAGGCAGACCCCCGTTGTGCCTACGCTGCCGGAGTACGGGTCACATCCGCAAAGAGTGCCGGGTTCCTCGCTGCGGAACCTGCCGACGGTTCGGGCATGAAGACAACCAGTGTGCACGAACCTACGCTAGCATTGCCGGACCTGGGACCAGCGAAGACTCGTCCGAGTTAATTATGGACGAGGCGGATGCGGAGGAGGCTGCTGACATTAGAGGTCAGTCAACGAAACAGGACGCGCCTTCCATGACGGTTTTAACAAAGGATAAGGTGACGGTCTCAAATGAAAAGAATGAACCTCGGCATGTCTTGAACGTTCCATCCCTGGACCATGAAAGCGAGTCAAAGGAAGGGTCAGAAGACTTAACCAAATTTTCTGACGCTGAGGATCATCTCAGTACTGAGCCTTCCTGTACTGATGCCATGGAGGTTGGGCCGGAGACAGCAGCCTTAATTGCCGCGAAACGTCCGCATGAGGAAAGCGTCGAGGAGACTCAGCTGCCAGGCGGTGTTTGTGGTGAGCCGCCGCCGAAAACTTCTGGCATCCGAAGAGCCACGTTAAGACCGAAGCCGAACTTCTCGGCTGACACGCGGCAGGCGGGGAAACCGCCTCCGTAGTTTTTGTGGAGACCTGAACGATTTGTGGGTCGGCTGCCTACCGACCAGCGTCACGAACCTTCTACAACCAAGTGGTGCGTGTGTTAGCAAAAATGAAACAATGGGCTTGGACTTCGTTTGAATGCATCCCGACATTCTGCTGGCAGGACATTACATGCATGTATACGCCGCTGTTTGTCAGAAGCGGAGGCCACGCAACCATGAAGGTAGGCACCATGCCGGTACTGGCGTCTCTCTCTAGTACATGACTCTCAAGCTTAATTCGCCGTTACACGTAGCTACTTTGAATGTTAGAGGACTGGGAGCGAGAAGGCGACAATGCCAGCTCAGTCGCCTCCTTGTGGATAATGATATAGATATAGCAGCTGTGCAAGAGTCAAAGATTGAGAGCCAAGAAAGCACTGACCGTATGGTGGCTTCTTTTCAAACAAACTTTTATGTGTGTGTATGCCATTCTGTTGGTGTATCGGGTGGATGCCTTTTATTTATACGTAACACGCTGGGAGTAAGCGTAGAGTCCGTTTTTGCCTGTCCAAGTGGTCGGCTTTTGGTTACCGATTTTACCTACTCTAATTTATGCTGGCGTGTTGTGTGTGTGTATGCTCCCAATTCAGGGCGTGAGCGTGAATTGTTTTTTCAGTCTATTGAGTTGTGGTTGAAGGTCGACAAAATCTTGCTTGTACTTGGTGACTACAACTGTGTGTGCGCAGCTGTGGACCGAGCGGCCAAGTGTAAACCTCGAAGAGACAGAAGCTCCGAGCTGTTGAATGCACTTGTGCATGAGTATAGCCTTGAGGATGTTGGTAGTGTGTTCTCCACTGGAAACCAGCCAGAGTTCACGCACTTTCAGCGAGATAGCCATGCCAGATTGGACAGGGTGTATGCCTCGGTAGATCTTGTTTCCCTATGTACTGCATATGATGTCAAACCTGTGTCTTTCAGCGATCATTGTCTCGTGAGTGCAGTGTTTGGTCGCAAAGGAAAGAAATCGCGCTTTAACTGGTACCTATGGAAACTGAATGCCAAACTTCTTGCCGATGAAGAGTTCCTTACTGAAGTTAAGACAGAGTTTGAAAATCGTCTTGCTATGCGACCAGTAAGTTTTGCAGCGGAATGGGACAGCTTCAAAGAGTGGGTCAAATTGAAAGCAATAGAAAAGAGTAGTAAGCTGCGATACAAAGAGAAAGAAAAAGAACTGAATGAACAACTTGCTCTTTTTGAGCATGGAAAGTACTGTGCCAGGGCATTTCGCCAGTAAAATACGAGAGCTTAAAAGTGAGCTGGAAACAATCGACAGCGAAAGATACACAGCGGCTGTCATACGTGCAAGGGCTGAAAAACTTTGGGCTGGAGAAGTGCCGACAAAACGAGCCCTAGCAGACGAGAAAAGATACGCCTGCCAGAAAGAAATTAGGAGTATAAGGTATAGCGGCCATATCACAGAAGATGCTAAAGATATTCAGCATGCGGTAGCAGAGCACTTCGAAGAACTGCTTAGCGCTAAGCTTGAGACTGTAGGCGGCTTTCAAACAGACTTTCTAAGACTGATGCCTGCACTGGATGACGAAAGTAAAGCGCGCCTAGAAACACCGATAACGTTGCAGGAGATAGAATCTGCAATAGATGACCTGACACCTGGGAAGGCCCCTGGGCCGGATGGTCTAAGCGCTGCCTTCTTTAAAACTTTTCAGCAGTATGCGGCTCAGTTTATGCTCGATGTAATCACTGAAGCTTATGAACGTAATACTGTTCCATTGTCTTTCGCTACATCGCACATTGTGCTAATACCCAAGACAGATGATCCGAAAAAACGACTGTTGGTGGGGTCATATCGACCGATTAGCCTCACCAATGTTGACTACAAGGTGTATATGAAGGTTTTAGCAAAAAGACTGCAAAGCGTAATAAAAATCTGGTTGGGTCTCATCAAACGTGCGGCATCAAGGGTCGATCCATTGCCACGAATATACATGTCGCAAGAACCGTACTAGAATGTGTTGATGCACTCGGTGGTCAGATAGCCATGGTGCAGTTAGATTTGGCGAAAGCCTTTGACCGTGTTTCTCACGAAATTCTTTTTTCCATTTTGGAGCATTCTAACCTTGGAAAAGTCATAGTGGAGGGTGTTAAAATGGCTTACGCGAACTGCACGACCCGTATTATAGTGAATGGTGAACTGACTGACAGCATCGCAGTACGTTCATCGGTAAGGCAGGGCTGCCCACTCTCACCCCTGCTTTTTGCACTGTATTTAGAGCCACTTTGCTTGGCTATCATTGATAGCGATCGCATTTTAGGGTTCAAGCTGCAATCAGCACACGTGAAAATGCTGGCATATGCTGATGACATAGCAGTGTTTTGTGCAACTAGAAAGAGCATCTGTGAAGTTACGGGTGTCGTCCAAACATTTTGTGATCAAACCGGATGTAAGATAAATTGGGAGAAAAGCTCTGGGTTTTGGCACGGTGATTGGGACGTGACACCTGATTTCTTCTGTAAGCTGCGATGGTCTGCTCTCCCAACGCGATATCTAGGCGTGCCTTTAGATTGTTATCGAGATGCCAACATGCACTGGATGGAAGAAACATCCAGAGCGAAAGAAAAAGCGGATGCGTGGCAAGGAAGGCAACTCTCAATGTTTTCGCGCGCTTCCATTTGCAATGTTTTTCTTATTTCAAGGCTGTGGTACCTCATGAATGTGTTGTGTGTCTCACGAACCTCAATTCAGAAAATGCACCGCGTTTTTGCTGTTTTTATTTGGGCATCCACATGGGAAAAAACCGCCCGGACGAACTTGTTTATTTATGTTAAAAGGGGCGGGCTTGGCCTTGCTCATTTGTTCTTGCGACAAGTGGTTTCGCGATTTATATTCCTGCGTGATCAAAAAGATACCTTTCTAAGAACTGTGATGCAAGTGCGATTGCAGAGGCTGCTCCCTGAATGGATTGTGTCATGTGAAAGCATGCCTGGTACTGTGACTGGCTACCTGCGCGAAGTTGTTTTTTCGTGCAAGTTGCTGGAAGTGCGGTTTTCTTTTGATTACCTTTTCAATGTTCCCAGAAAAAAACTGTATAAAGATCTCATTGACGTGATGCTGCCGGTGCCTTTCTACAGGGAAATACACTGTGGAGGCCCAGGGCAGGATGTTTTGAAAAGAGTAAAGAAGATGCCCGTGAGGCCATCTGCTAAAACGTTCCTTTTCAAACTTCACTCTAATACGCTCCCTGTTAAAACCTGGCTGAATGAAAAAGGTATCTTCGTCCCGTGGACAACAAATTGCCTGTTGTGCAAAAAACCGGAGACAATTGAACACGTCTTCTTACAGTGTTGGGATGCTGTTTTTCTGTGGGACGTCCTCCAAAGGACAATTAAAAAGGAACTTCCCCTAACTCCGTACGGAATCAGATTCCTACCAGTGCAGAACGATGATGCACCTTATGATTTAATTATGCTTCTTGGTCTCCATAGTTTGTGGAAAACACGAATGCAGGTGCGTCACGCAGATATAAATACACGATCTGCGCGTGAAAACTTCATTGAAAGTGCGGTGTATATACGCGAAACTTTCAGGATGCAGCAGGATCCACCACATTGGCAATGTCTATTTGATGAGTTGGTGAACCTGAAAAGATTTTAGCCGCGTACGCGTTAGCTCAAGTGTAGTTGACGTGTTTTATCATGTGTATTTTTGTTTTCTGTTTCACGGCAATAAAGAAAAAAAAAAAAAAAAGCCTCCGTGGCGCAATCGGCTAGCGCGTTCGGCTGTTAACCGAAAGGTTGGAGGTTCGAGTCCTCCCGGTGGCGGCATTTTTTGGTTCTAGCTGTAGTGTAGTTTGTTCCTGAACAGCAAAACAAGTTTGGTTATTGTAGAGAAACAAACTAATTGACATTTTGCTTTGTTGCTGTATTCTCGTGCATTAAATAAAAAACAATGCTTCATGAAACACTAAACGCCCTAGCTATTTAAAGCTTTCCGAGTGTGTTGTTAGCTAGAGAAGCTTTCTTCTTGGCATACCCTCCGACCCGGCCTCCGTGGCGCAATCGGCTAGCGCGTTCGGCTGTTAACCGAAAGGTTGGAGGTTCGAGTCCTCCCGGTGGCGGCATTTTTTGGTTCTAGCTGTAGTGTAGTTTGTTCCTGAACAGCAAAACAAGTTTGGTTATTCTAGAGAAACAAACTAATTGACATTTTGCTTTGTTGCTGTATTCTCGTGCATTAAATAAAAAACAATGCTTCATGAAACACTAAACGCCCTAGCTATTTAAAGCTTTCCGAGTGTGTTGTTAGCTAGAGAAGCTTTCTTCTTGGCATACCCTCCGACCCGGCCTCCGTGGCGCAATCGGCTAGCGCGTTCGGCTGTTAACCGAAAGGTTGGAGGTTCGAGTCCTCCCGGTGGCGGCATTTTTTGGTTCTAGCTGTAGTGTAGTTTGTTCCTGAACAGCAAAACAAGTTTGGTTATTGTAGAGAAACAAACTAATTGACATTTTGCTTTGTTGCTGTATTCTCGTGCATTAAATAAAAAACAATGCTTCATGAAACACTAAACGCCCTAGCTATTTAAAGCTTTCCGAGTGTGTTGTTAGCTAGAGAAGCTTTCTTCTTGGCATACCCTCCGACCCGGCCTCCGTGGCGCAATCGGCTAGCGCGTTCGGCTGTTAACCGAAAGGTTGGAGGTTCGAGTCCTCCCGGTGGCGGCATTTTTTGGTTCTAGCTGTAGTGTAGTTTGTTCCTGAACAGCAAAACAAGTTTGGTTATTGTAGAGAAACAAACTAATTGACATTTTGCTTTGTTGCTGTATTCTCGTGCATTAAATAAAAAACAATGCTTCATGAAACACTAAACGCCCTAGCTATTTAAAGCTTTCCGAGTGTGTTGTTAGCTAGAGAAGCTTTCTTCTTGGCATACCCTCCGACCCGGCCTCCGTGGCGCAATCGGCTAGCGCGTTCGGCTGTTAACCGAAAGGTTGGAGGTTCGAGTCCTCCCGGTGGCGGCATTTTTTGGTTCTAGCTGTAGTGTAGTTTGTTCCTGAACAGCAAAACAAGTTTGGTTATTGTAGAGAAACACACTAATTGACATTTTGCTTTGTTGCTGTATTCTCGTGCATTAAATAAAAAACAATGCTTCATGAAACACTAAACGCCCTAGCTATTTAAAGCTTTCCGAGTGTGTTGTTAGCTAGAGAAGCTTTCTTCTTGGCATACCCTCCGACCCGGCCTCCGTGGCGCAGGATTCTGCTTCCGGCCACGCCAGTGAACGGACGCAGGATGCAGGGCTCCTCAGGAGCGGCTTCAGCGGCCATGTCAGGCCGCGGTAACAGGACTGCTGAACAGGAAACCACTTACCAGGTCGTTTTGCCTGCACTGCCAACAGGTCGGTTTGTTTTGAATACCGTTTTTTTTGCACGCCGATATCAGGGCCCGCCCGTACCGGGTGGAAGATTTCCGCGACGCGTTGGCACAGCATTCGCTGATCCCCGATGTTGTTGCGATGGGGGCGTATCGGATGAGCCACGTCTGGGCTGTCACTCTCAAGGATCCTGAAGCGGTGACCAAGCTTGTTAGTGTCGGTGTGTTGTGTGTGAAAAACGGTCGCTGCTTGGTAATTGACCCGGCCAACCAGGACGGGCGACTGAAACTTCACTGGCTTTTACACAACGTGCCAGACGAGGATGTGCGTGCTGCCTTTACGCCGTATGGAAAGGTGTTGGAAGTTACAAGGGAGCGCTGGCGTGTGAAAGGTATGGTAGAAAAAGGCTCGACTACTAGACTTGTCACGCTTAAGTTGAAAGCTGGCGTGAAGCTGGATGACCTGACACATCAGTTGAACGTTAGCGGTGAGCTGGCGCTCGTTGTTGTGCCAGGCAGACCTCCCTTGTGCCTACGCTGTCGGAACACGGGTCACATACGCAAGGAGTGCCGGGTTCCTCGCTGCGGAACCTGTCGACGGTTCGGTCATGAAGACAGCCAGTGTGCTCGTACCTACGCAAGCATTGCCGGACCTGGGACCAGCGAGGACACGTCCGAATTGATAATGGATGAGGTGGATGCGGAGGAGGCGGCCGACATTAGAGGACAGTCAACGAAACAGGACGCGCCTTCCATGACGGTTTTAACTAAGCATAAGGTGACGGTCTCAAGTGAAAAGAATGAAACTCGGCACGTCTCGCACGTTCCATCGCAGGACCAACAGGACCACGAAAGCGCTTCAAAGGAAGAGTCAGAAGACGTAATCAAGTTTTCTGACGCTGAGGAGCATCTGAGTACTGAGCCTCCTTGCACTGATGCCATGGAAGTTGGGCCGGAGACAGCGGCCTTGATTGCCTCAAAACGTCCACACGAGGAAAGCTTCGAGGAGATTCAGCTGCCAGGCGGCGTTTGTGGTGAGCCGCCGCCGAAAACTGCGGGCATCCGAAGATCGACTTTGAGACCGAAGCCGAACTTCTCTGCCGACACGCGGCAGGCGAGGAAACCGCCTCCGTAGGTTTTGTGGTGTCCTGAACGATTTGTGGGTCGGCTGCCTACCGACCAGCGTCAGGAACATTCTGCAACCAAGCGGGGCGTGTGTGAGCAAAAATGACAGACGGTGCTTGGACTTCGTTTGGATGCAGCCCGAGGTTCTGCTGGGAGGACAATACGTGCACACATATGCCGCTCTTCTTCAGAAGCGGAGGCCACGCAACCATGAAGGTAGGCACCATGCGGGTACGAGCGGCCCTTTCTAACACATGACTCTCAAGCTTAATTCGGCGTTACACGTAGCTACTTTGAATGCAAGAGGGCTGGGAGCGAGAAGGCGACAATGCCAGCTCAGTCGCCTCCTTGTGGATAATGATATAGATATAGCAGCTGTGCAAGAGTCAAAGATTGAGAGCCAAGAAAGCACTGACCGTATGGTGGCTTCTTTTCAGACAAACTTTTATGTGTGTGTATGCCATTCTGTTGGTGTATCGGGTGGATGCCTTTTATTTATACGTAACACGCTGGGAGTAAGTGTAGAGTTCGTTTTTGCCTGTCCAAGTGGTCGGCTTTTGGTTACTGATTTTACCTACTGTAATTTATGCTGGCGTGTTGTGTGTGTGTATGCTCCCAATTCAGAATGCGAACGTGAATTGTTTTTTGAGTCTATTGAATTGTGGTTGAAGGTCGACAAAATCTTGCTTGTACTTGGCGATTACAACTGTGTGTGCGCTGCTGTGGACCGAGCGGCGAAGTGTAAACCTCGAAGAGACAGAAGCTCCGAGCTGTTGAATGCACTTGTGCATGAATACGGCCTTGAGGATGTTGGTAGTGTGTTCTCCACAGGAAACCAACCAGAGTTCACGCACTTTCAGCGAGATAGCCATGCTAGATTGCACAGGGTGTATGCCTCGGTTGATCTTGTTTCCATATGTACTGCATATGAGGTCAAACCTGTGTCTTTCAGCGATCACTGTCTCGTGAGTGCAGTGTTCGGTAGGGCAGGAAAGAAATCGCGCTTTAACTGGTTCCTATGGAAACTGAATGCCAAACTTCTCGCCGATGAAGAGTTCCTTATGGAAGTTAAGACCGAGTTTGAAGATCGTCTGGCTATGCGACCAGTAAGTTTTGCAGCGGAATGGGACAGCTTCAAAGAGTGGGTCAAATTGAAATCCATAGAAAAGAGCAGTAAGGTGCGGCATAAAGAAAAAGAAAAAGAACTGAATGAACAACTCGAGTTTCTTTTGAGCATGGAAAGTTCAGTGCCAGGGCATTTCGCCAGTAAAATACGAGAGATTAAAAGTGATCTGGAAACAATCGACAGCGAAAGATACACAGCGGCTGTTATACGTTCAAGGGCTGAAAAACTTTGGGCTGGAGAAGTGCCGACAAAACGAGCCCTAGCAGACGAAAAAAGATACGCCTGCCAGAAAGAAATAAGGAGTATAAGGTATGCCGGCCATATCACTGAAGATGCTAAAGATATTAAGCGTGCGGTAGCAGAGCACTTCGAAGAACTGCTTAGCGCTAAGCTTGAGACTGTAGGCGGCTTTCAAACAGATTTTCTAAGACTGATGCCTGCACTAGATGACGAAAGTAAAGCGCGCCTAGAAACACCGATAACGTTGCAGGAGATAGAATCTGCAATAGATAACCTGACACCTGGGAAAGCACCTGGGCCGGATGGTCTAAGCGCTGCCTTCTTTAAAACTTTTCAGCAGTATGCGGCTCAGTTTATGCTCGATGTAATCACTGAAGCTTATGAACGTAATACTGTTCCATTGTCTTTCGCTACATCGCACATTGTGCTAATACCCAAGACAGATGATCCGGAGAAACGACTGTTGGTGGGGTCATATCGACCGATTAGCCTCACCAATGTTGACTACAAGGTGTATATGAAGGTTTTAGCAAAAAGACTGCAAAGCGTAATAAAAAAACTGGTTGGGTCTCATCAAACGTGCGGCATCAAAGGTCGATCCATTGCCACGAATATACATGTCGCAAGAACCGTACTAGAATGTGTGGATGCACTCGGTGGTCAGATAGCCGTGATGCAGTTAGATTTGGCGAAAGCCTTTGACCGTGTTTCCCACCAAATTCTTTTTTCCATTTTGGAGCATTCTAACCTTGGAAAAGTCATAGTGGAGGGTGTTAAAATGGCTTACGCGAACTGCACGACCCGTATTATAGTGAATGGTGAACTGACTGACAGCATCGCAGTACGTTCATCGGTAAGGCAGGGCTGCCCGCTCTCACCCCTGCTTTTTGCACTGTATTTAGAGCCACTTTGCTTGGCTATCATTGATAGCGATCGCATTTTAGGGTTCAAGCTGCAATCAGCACACGTGAAAATGCTAGCATATGCTGATGACATAGCAGTGTTTTGTGCAACTAGAAAGAGCATCTGTGAAGTTACGGGTGTCGTCCAAACATTTTGTGATCAAACCGGATGTATGATCAATTGGGAGAAAAGCTCTGGGTTTTGGCACGGTGATTGGGACGTGACACCTGATTTCTTCTGTAAGCTGCGATGGTCTGCTCTCCCAACGCGATATCTAGGCGTGCCTTTAGATTGTTATCGAGATCCCAACGTGCACTGGATGGAAGAAACATCCAGAGCGAAAGAAAAAGCGGATGCGTGGCAAGGAAGGCAACTGTCAATGTTTTCGCGAGCTTCTATTTGCAATGTTTTTCTTATTTCGAGGCTGTGGTACCTCATGAATGTGTTGTGTGTCTCACGAACCTCAATTCAGAAAATGCACCGCGGTTTTGCTGTTTTTATTTGGGCATCCACATGGGAAAAAACCGCCCGCACGAATTTGTTTATTTCTGTTAAGAGGGGCGGGCTTGGCCTAGCACATCTGTTCTTGCGTCAGGTGGTCTCGCGATTTATATTCCTGCGTGATCAAAAAGATACCTTTCTAAGAACTGTGATGCAAGTGCGATTGCAGAGGCTGCTCCCTGAATGGATTGTGTCATGTGAAAGCATGCCTGGTACTGTGACTGGCTACCTGCGCGAGGTTGTTTTTTCGTGCAAGTTGCTGGAAGTGCGGTTTTCTTTTGATTACCTTTTCAATGTTCCCAGAAAAAAACTGTATAAAGATCTCATTGACGTGATGCTGCCGGTGCCTTTTTACCGGGCATTACACTGTGGAGGCCCAGGGCAGGACGTTTTGAAAAGAGTTAAGAAGATGCCCGTGAGGCCGTCTGCTAAAACGTTCCTTTTCAAACTTCACTCTAATACGCTCCCTGTTAAAACCTGGCTGAATGAAAAAGGTATCTTCGTCCCATGGACAACAAATTGCCTGTTGTGCAAAAAACCGGAAACCATTGAACACGTCTTCTTACAGTGTTGGGATGCTATCTTTCTATGGGACGTCCTCCAAAGGACAATTAAAAAGGAACTTCCATTAACTCCTTACGGCATAAGATTCCTACCAGTGCAGAACGATGATGCACCTTACGATTTAATGATGCTTCTTGGCCTCCATAGTTTGTGGAAAACACGAATGCAGGTGCGTCACGCAGATATAAATACACGATCTGCGCGTGAAAACTTCATTGAAAGTGCGGTGTATATACGCGCAACTTTCAGGATGCAGCAGGATCCACCACAATGGCAATGTCTATTTGATGAGTTGGTGAACCTGAAAAGATTTTAGCCGCGTACGCGTTAGCTCAAGTGTAGTTGACGTGTTTTATTATGTGTACTTTTGTTTTGTGTTTCACGGCAATAAAGAAAAAAAAAAAAAAAAAAAAAGCCTCCGTGGCGCAATCGGCTAGCGCGTTCGGCTGTTAACCGATAGGTTGGAGGTTCGAGTCCTCCCGGTGGCGGCATTTTTTGGTTCTAGCTGTAGTGTAGTTTGTTCCTGAACAGCAAAACAAGTTTGGTTATTGTAGAGAAACACACTAATTGACGTTTTGCTTTGTTGCTGTATTCCCGTGCATTAAATAAAAAAAAAATGCTTCATGAAACACTAAACGCCCTAGCTATTTGAAGCTTTCCGAGTGTGTTGTTAGCTGGAGAAGCTTTCTTCTTGGCATACCCCCCGACCCGGCCTCCGTGGCGCAAAGGGATTCCACTTCCGGCCACCACTGTGAACGGACGTGTTATCATGAGCTCCGTCGGAGCGGTGTTAGCGGCTCAGCCGAGCCGCGGGAACAGGTTTGCTGCTGAAGATAACGACACAGGCTACGAAGTTATGCTGCCCGACCTCCCAACAGGTCGTATTGTTTTTAATACCGTATTTTTGCACGGCGACGTTAGAGCGCGGCCGTATAGGGTCGAGGACTACAGGGATGCCCTTGCCCGTTTGGAATTGCTTCCCGAGGTTGTGGTCTTGGGAGCATTCCAAATGAATCATGTGGGGGCAGTCACGTTTAAGAACACGGAAGCCGTTAAGAAAGTGCTTGCTGCCGGGAGCATGACTGTGAAGGAGCACCGGTGTCTTGTGATTGACCCCAACAAGCAAGAGGTTCGCATTAAAGTGCACTGGATTCTTCACAACGTGACTGATGAAGAAGTGCGTGCGGCCTTCTTTCCGTACGGCGAGGTGACCGAGTGTTCGAAGGAGCGCTGGCGTGTGCACGGCGTCACAGAAAAAGGGTCAACGACCCGTGTACTAAGCCTGAAGCTGAAATCCAACGTGACAGTTGAAGACATACCTCATCAACTGCGAATAGCCGGTGAACCTGCACTTTTGGTTGTAGCTGGGAGGCCTCCGCTGCCAAGGGAAAGGCCACATTCGCCGCGACTGTCGGGTACCTCGGTGCTCGCGCTGTCGCCGGTTTGGTCACGACGAAAGCGAGTGTGTACCTACGTACGCAAGCAAGACCGGACAAGGAAGGAACGTCGATGTGACTGAACACGTTACGGACGAGGTGGAGGCTGAGGAAGCATCAAGGGCAGCTGGAGGCAAAACAGCAACCGTCGAGAAGAGCACGCAGCCATCAAGTGTTGGGCCTAGCGGCACAAGTCCGGCCGAGGCACCTCCAGTACCGCAACGCGTCTCAGAGGAAAAGACGAGCCAAGAAAAGCAGCCGCCTTCTCTCAGAGCCCCTGCTAGGACACTTGACGAACCGCACGTCGAACACCCCCATAATGAGGTCTCATTGGAGGAAGCTGCTGTCACGGCCACAAAACGCGCTTACCTCGAAACTGTGAAAGATGACCGACAAACTGATGGAGCACCCGCGGAGGAGCCGCCCACCAAGGCGGTAATGACGCGACGGTCTCCCTACAGGCCAAGACCAAATATTCCACCAGACATACGACCTGCGGTAGAGGTGCCTGAATAGCGCTTCTACAGCTGTAATGTGCTGCCGTCGGTTTCCGGATCAGCGTGCCATGGTGGAGACGATATACCATGGAAGTGAACTGTGAGCTTGACCGTCAAACTTTGGCCATGGACTGTGAAAGTGCGTGTGACCGTTGCAAGGCGGTGCACTTTGTGGAGCTCCAGCACGCGGAATCCCCTTCAGCGCCACGGTACCCTGAGGTGAGCACTGCGCGAGCAGTGGGTGCCTTAAAGAATGAACAAAAGATTCAACTGCCACTACGCGTAGCCACACTGAACGTGCGTGGACTGGCGGCGAGGAAGCGCCAGTGTCAGGTCAACCGCCTCTTTTTAGAAAATGAATTGGATATAATCGCATTACAAGAAACTAATATTGAGAGTGAGGAGCACACAGATCGCATGGTTGAAATTTTTGGGTCCCGATACAATGTCTGCGTATGTCACGCGGTTGGAAAGTCCGGAGGTTGCGCGTTATTTTTGAGAAATAATCTTGGAATTGGGAATGAAACCATTGTCACATCCGAAGAGGGTCGATTCCTGGTTGTCGATTTCACCCTTTCTGGATGCTCATGGAGAGTGATTTGTGTGTATGCCCCTAACAATTACAAGGAACGTGTTAGTTTTTTTGAAAAGGTCAAAGTGTTTTTGAACTGCGAGAGAAGCGTCGTTTTGATGGGTGATTTTAACTGTGTCTGCATGCCAGAGGATCGAGTGCCGATCACCCCTGTGCGTGATCAGAGTGCGCAGTATCTCGATGCAATAATTCAAGAACACGACATGGAAGATCTGGGCTGGGTGTTGCTTCAAGGCACGCAGCCATGTTTTACGCACTTCCAACGCGGTAGCAATGCAAGACTAGATAGAGTATACGCAAGCATAGGATTTGTGACAATGTGTTCCAACCATGAAGTGAAACATGTTTCTTTCAGCGATCACAGCCTTGTTATTGTAAGCTTTGGGAAGAAACATAGTAGGACTCGTTTCAACTGGAAACTTTGGAAATTTAATGTTAAACTGCTGGAGGATGAAACTTTTGTTAAACAAATTATAGACTTAATCAAAATGCCTTGCGTCAAATCAGCAAGCTGCGCAGATAAGTGGGAAAATTTTAAGAACACAGTCAAGATGAAAGCGATAGAACGAGGAACTATCCTTCATCAAAGCGAAAAGAAACGAATCAAAGAATTGGAGTGCAAACTAGACTTTTTGACAAGTATGGAAACAGCAGTGCCCGGTTTGTACATAAAAGAAATCCGAGAAGTCAAAAGCCAGCTAGAAGCTCTGGAGGCAGATAAGTACCGAGCGGCTGTGATAAGGGCGCGCGCCGAAAAGTTGTGGGCTGGTGAAGTGCCGAATAAGCGTGCATTGTGTGATGAAAGAAGATATGCAGCACAAAATGAAATTCAACAGATCCGCTACCGCAACAGAATAACGACCGACCGCGAGGAAATCGAGCGAGTGTTTGTTGAGCATTACAAAGGACTGATAGGGAATGACAGAAGCGCAAAGGGCAGTCTGTGGGACGAATTTTTGCACCTCATGCCTCGATTAGACGAAGAGAAACGTGCGTGCTTAGAACAGCCTATTAGCTTAGAGAAAGTTCAGAAGGCTATTGAGGACCTGCCACTTGGGAAAACACCAGGACCTGATGGGTTAGGCGCTGCTTTCTATAAAACATTCAGAGAAGAAGTCAGCCCGCTGCTATACGATATGATTGCAGAAGCATACAATGTAAAACAAATGCCACCTTCCTTCTCTACTGCCCACATTGTGCTTATCCCCAAAACATGTGACCGAGAAAAAATGCTATCTGTGGGGGCTTATCGCCCGATAACCCTCACAAATGTCGACTACAAGATCTATATGAAGATTCTTGGCAAACGTTTACAGAGTGTCATCACGGACCTAGTTGGACCGCACCAAACGTGCGGAGTGAAAGGGCGTACCATCTGCACAAATGTGCACATCGCTCGAAGTATCCTTGAGTGCTGTGATGTGTTCGGTGGCCGAGTTGCAATGGTACAGCTAGACCTGTCGAAGGCGTTTGATCGCGTGGCGCACGATGTCTTGTACTCAGTTTTGGAACATGTAAATGTGGGCAGCATAATACAAGACGGGCTTAAAATGGTTTACAGCAGCTGTACAGTTCAAATAATTGTCAATAAGAACCTGTGTGAACCCATCCCTCTGCGGTCCTCCGTACGGCAGGGATGCCCGCTTTCACTATTGCTTTTTGCACTTTACCTTGAGCCCTTCTGTTTAAGTCTTATTAACAACGACCGAATAAATGGCTTCAGGTTTCAGTCATCTAATGTTAAAATTCTTGCGTATGCGGACGACATTGCTGTATTCTGCAGTGACCGCGAGAGTGTACAAGAAAGTGTTGACGTCGCCAAGCGGTTTTGCCAGCAAACTGGGGCTGAGATCAATTGCGAAAAGAGTGTGGGCTTTTGGCACGGAAACTGGGGAATTACACCACCGTTGTTCGCGAATCTGCAGTGGACAAACATGCCGTCGAACTACTTGGGTGTGCCTCTCGAGCAATATAACAAGAGCGCAGATTACTGGAACGAGGCGACGTCAAAAGTGAGCGAGAAAGCAAGGGCATGGCAAGGACGAGACTTGTCGATGTTTGCGAGAGCAACAGTATGCAACATTTTTTTAATTGCCAAAGTGTGGTATGTTTTGCAGTTTCTGTCTATGTCGCGTGTAAATGTGCAAAAAATGCATAGGGTATTTGCTGTGTATATCTGGAATTCAAGTTGGGAGAGGGTTAGAAGAACCAATTTGTTTCGAACAGTTCAAGATGGTGGTCTGGGTCTCGAACATTTGTTTGTTCGCCAGGTTGTGTCCCGTTTTATGTTTATGAGGGATCAGAAAGACCCCTTCCTGCGCTCAATGATGCAGGTGCGTCTGAGCAGAGCTCTTCCTGATTTTATAGTGTCCACTGTGAGATTGTCAACTTGTGGCGCTAGAGGTTATTTGAAAGAAGTTGTTGACTCTGTGCAATTTCTCAAGGTTCGTTTTCACAAGGGTATCTCAGCACTGTAAAGAGGAAGAGACTGTACAAAGATCTTATAGATCTAGTCATGCCAGTGCCTCTGTATCGTATAATAAACTCTGGAGGCCTAGGACAAGATGTTCTTAAAGGAATTAAAAGGATGCCAGTTAAAGCAAGTACAAAAACATTCTTTTTCAAACTGCACACGGGAACCTTGCCGGTTAAGACATGGCTATCTGACAAAGGCATTTTTGTACCATGGACAACGAACTGCTTGCTGTGCAAAAAGCCAGAAACCGTTGAACATGTGTTCATTGAATGTTGGGACGCGATCTTCTATTGGGATGTCCTGCAACGCACACTAAAAAAGGAACTACCTTTAACACCGATTGGAATCCGCTACTTACCAACAGATACAGATGACACAGGTGTCCCTTACGACATGATTATGCTCCTCGGCCTCCATAGTTTATGGAAAACTCGAATGGCGGTACGCAATACAGATGTAAACGTCCGAACAACAAAGGAAACTTTGTGGAAAGTGTATGTTATATACGTGATGTGTACCGAGTGCAGAGAGACCCACCCGCGTGGATGTGTGTGCTTGACGATTTAGTTCAAATCAAGTCATTTTAACTTTTGACCGGCTGCAGCAGCCGGGGTGCTTTTAACAATGTATCGTGCTTGTCTCAATAAAAAGGTATTAAAAAAAAAAAAAAAAAGCCTCCGTGGCGCAATCGGTTAGCGCGTTCGGCTGTTAACCGAAAGGTTGGAGGTTCGAGTCCTCCCGGTGGCGGCATGTTTTGGTTCTAGCTTTAGTGTAGTTAGTCACTGAGCAGCAAAACAAGTTTGGTTGATTGAGAGAAACACACCAATTGATATTTTACCTTGTTCCTGTATTCTCGTGCATTAAATAAAAAAAAGGCTTCATGAAACACTAAACGCCCTAGCCATTTTAAGCTGCCCGAGGGTGTTGTTAGCTAGAGAAGCATTCTTCTTGCATACCCCCCAACTCGGCCTCCGTGGCGCGATCGGTTAGCGCGTTCGGCTGTTAACCGAAAGGCTGGAGGTTCGAGTCCTCCCGGTGGCGATGTTTTGGTTCTAGCTTTAGTGTAGTTTGTCACTGAGCAGCAAAACAAGTTTGGTTGATTGAGAGAAACACACGAATTGATATTTTGCTTTGTTCCTGTATTCTCGTGCATTAAATAAAAAAAAATGCTTTATGAAACACTAAACGCCCTAGCCATTTTAAGCTGCCCGAGGGTGTTGTTAGCTAGAGAAGCGTTCTTCTTGGCATACCCCCCAAACTCGGCCTCCATGGCGCAATCGGTTAGCGCGTTCGGCTGTTAACCGAAAGGTTGGAGGTTCGAGTCCTCCCGGTGGCGATGTTTTGGTTCTAGCTTTAGTGTAGTTTGTCACTGAGCAGCAAAACAAGTTTGGTTGATTGAGAGAAACACACCAATTGATATTTTACTTTGTTCCTGTATTCTCGTGCATTCAATGAAAAAATGCTTTATGAAACACTAAACGCCCTAGCCATTTTAAGCTTCCCGAGGGTGTTGTTAGCTAGAGAAGCGTTCTTCTTGGCATACCCCCCAAACTCGGCCTCCATGGCGCAATCGGTTAGCGCGTTCGGCTGTTAACCGAAAGGCTGGAGGTTCGAGTCCTCCCGGTGGCGATGTTTTGGTTCTAGCTTTAGTGTAGTTTGTCACTGAGCAGCAAAACAAGTTTGGTTGATTGAGAGAAACACACCAATTGATATTTTACTTTGTTCCTGTATTCTCGTGCATTAAATGAAAAAATGCTTTATGAAACACTAAACGCCCTAGCCATTTTAAGCTGCCCGAGGGTGCTGTTAGCTAGAGAAGCATTCTTCTTGGCACACACCCCAACTCGGCCTCCGTGGCGCAATCGGTTAGCGCGTTCGGCTGTTAACCGAAAGGTTGGAGGTTCGAGTCCTCCCGGTGGCGATGTTTTGGTTCTAGCTTTAGTGTAGTTTGTCACTGAGCAGCAAAGCAAGTTTGGTTGATTGAGAGAAACACACCAATTGATATTTTACTTTGTTCCTGTATTCTCGTGCATTAAATGAAAAAATGCTTTATGAAACACTAAACGCCCTAGCCATTTTAAGCTGAACGAGGGTGTTGTTAGCTAGAGAAGCGTTCTTCTTGGCATACCCCCCAAACTCGGCCTCCATGGCGCAATCGGTTAGCGCGTTCGGCTGTTAACCGAAAGGCTGGAGGTTCGAGTCCTCCCGGTGGCGATGTTTTGGTTCTAGCTTTAGTGTAGTTTGTCACTGAGCAGCAAAACAAGTTTGGTTGATTGAGAGAAACACACCAATTGATATTTTACTTTGTTCCTGTATTCTCGTGCATTAAATGAAAAAATGCTTTATGAAACACTAAACGCCCTAGCCATTTTAAGCTGCCCGAGGGTGCTGTTAGCTAGAGAAGCATTCTTCTTGGCACACTCCCCAACTCGGCCTCCGTGGCGCAATCGGTTAGCGCGTTCGGCTGTTAACCGAAAGGTTGGAGGTTCGAGTCCTCCCGGTGGCGATGTTTTGGTTCTAGCTTTAGTGTAGTTTGTCACTGAGCAGCAAAGCAAGTTTGGTTGATTGAGAGAAACACACCAGTTGATATTTTGCTTTGTTCCTGTATTCTCGTGCATTACATAAAAAAAATGCTTCATGAAACACTAAACGCCCTAGCCATTTTAAGCTGCCCGAGGGTGTTGTTAGCTAGAGAAGCATTCTTCTTGGCATACCCCCCAACTCGGCCTCCATGGCGCAATCGGTTAGCGCGTTCGGCTGTTAACCGAAAGGTTGCAGGTTCGAGTCCTCGCGGTGGCGATGTTTTGGTTCTAGCTTTAGTGTAGCTTGTCACTGAGCAGCAAAACAAGTTTGGTTGATTGAGAGAAACACACGAATTGATATTTTGCTTTGTTCCTGTATTCTCGTGCATTAAATAAAAAAAAGGCTTCATGAAACACTAAACGCCCTAGCCATTTTAAGCTGCCCGAGGGTGTTGTTAGCTAGAGAAGCGATTCTGCTTCCGGCCACGCCAGTGAACGGACGCAGGATGCAGGGCTCCTCAGGAGCGGCTTCAGCGGCAATGTCAGGCCGCGGTAACAGGACTGCTGAAAAGGACAACACTTACCAGGTCGTTTTGCCTGCACTTCCAACAGGTCGGTTTGTTTTGAATACCGTTTTTTTGCACGCCGATATCAGGGCCCGCCCGTACCGGGTGGAAGATTTCCGGGATGCTTTAGGACAACACTCGCTAATCCCCGATGTTATCGCTATGGGGGCGTATCGGATGAGCCACGTCTGGGCCGTCACTCTCAAGGATACTGAAGCCGTCAACAAGATTGTCAGTGTAGGTGAGCTGTCTGTGAAAAACGGTCGCTGCTTGGTGATTGACCCGGCGAACCAGGACGTGCGACTCAAGCTTCACTGGCTACTTCACAACGTGCCAGATGAAGATGTTCGTGCTGCATTTGCGCCGTACGGAAAGGTGTCAGACGTTTCCCGGGAGCGCTGGCGTGTTAAAGGTATGCTGGAAAAGGGCTCTACAACTAGACTCGTCACGCTGAAGCTGAAAGCTGGCATGAAGCTCGACGACCTGCCGCATCAGCTCAATGTTAGCGGTGAGCTCGCGCTCGTCATTGTGCCAGGCAGACCCCCGTTGTGCCTACGCTGCCGGAGTAGGGTCACATCCGCAAAGAGTGCCGGGTTCCTCGCTGCGGAACCTGCCGACGGTTCGGGCATGAAGACAACCAGTGTGCACGAACCTACGCTAGCATTGCCGGACCTGGGACCAGCGAAGACTCGTCCGAGTTAATTATGGACGAGGCGGATGCGGAGGAGGCTGCTGACATTAGAGGTCAGTCAACGAAACAGGACGCGCCTTCCATGACGGTTTTAACAAAGGATAAGGTGACGGTCTCAAATGAAAAGAATGAACCTCGGCATGTCTTGAACGTTCCATCCCAGGACCATGAAAGCGAGTCAAAGGAAGGGTCAGAAGACTTAACCAAATTTTCTGACGCTGAGGATCATCTCAGTACTGAGCCTTCCTGTACTGATGCCATGGAGGTTGGGCCGGAGACAGCAGCCTTAATTGCCGCGAAACGTCCGCATGAGGAAAGCGTCGAGGAGACTCAGCTGCCAGGCGGTGTTTGTGGTGAGCCGCCGCCGAAAACTTCTGGCATCCGAAGAGCCACGTTAAGACCGAAGCCGAACTTCTCGGCTGACACGCGGCAGGCGGGCAAACCGCCTCCGTAGTTTTTGTGGAGACCTGAACGATTTGTGGGTCGGCTGCCTACCGACCAGCGTCACGAACCTTCTACAACCAAGTGGTGCGTGTGTTAGCAAAAATGAAACAATGGGCTTGGACTTCGTTTGAATGCATCCCGACATTCTGCTGGCAGGACATTACATGCATGCATACGCCGCTGTTTGTCAGAAGCGGAGGCCACGCAACCATGAAGGTAGGCACCATGCCGGTACTGGCGTCTCTCTCTAGTACATGACTCTCAAGCTTAATTCGCCGTTACACGTAGCTACTTTGAATGTTAGAGGACTGGGAGCGAGAAGGCGACAATGCCAGCTCAGTCGCCTCCTTGTGGATAATGATATAGATATAGCAGCTGTGCAAGAGTCAAAGATTGAGAGCCAAGAAAGCACTGACCGTATGGTGGCTTCTTTTCAAACAAACTTTTATGTGTGTGTATGCCATTCTGTTGGTGTATCGGGTGGATGCCTTTTATTTATACGTAACACGCTGGGAGTAAGCGTAGAGTCCGTTTTTGCCTGTCCAAGTGGTCGGCTTTTGGTTACCGATTTTACCTACTCTAATTTATGCTGGCGTGTTGTGTGTGTGTATGCTCCCAATTCAGGGCGTGAGCGTGAATTGTTTTTTCAGTCTATTGAGTTGTGGTTGAAGGTCGACAAAATCTTGCTTGTACTTGGTGACTACAACTGTGTGTGCGCAGCTGTGGACCGAGCGGCCAAGTGTAAACCTCGAAGAGACAGAAGCTCCGAGCTGTTGAATGCACTTGTGCATGAGTATAGCCTTGAGGATGTTGGTAGTGTGTTCTCCACTGGAAACCAGCCAGAGTTCACGCACTTTCAGCGAGATAGCCATGCCAGATTGGACAGGGTGTATGCCTCGGTAGATCTTGTTTCCCTATGTACTGCATATGAGGTCAAACCTGTGTCTTTCAGCGATCATTGTCTCGTGAGTGCAGTGTTTGGTCGCAAAGGAAAGAAATCGCGCTTTAACTGGTACCTATGGAAACTGAATGCCAAACTTCTTGCCGATGAAGAGTTCCTTACTGAAGTTAAGACAGAGTTTGAAAATCGTCTTGCTATGCGACCAGTAAGTTTTGCAGCGGAATGGGACAGCTTCAAAGAGTGGGTCAAATTGAAAGCAATAGAAAAGAGTAGTAAGCTGCGATACAAAGAGAAAGAAAAAGAAAAAGAACTGAATGAACAACTTGCTATTTTTTTGAGCATGGAAAGTACTGTGCCAGGGCATTTCGCCAGTAAAATACGAGAGCTTAAAAGTGAGCTGGAAACAATCGACAGCGAAAGATACACAGCGGCTGTCATACGTGCAAGGGCTGAAAAACTTTGGGCTGGAGAAGTGCCGACAAAACGAGCCCTAGCAGACGAGAAAAGATACGCCTGCCAGAAAGAAATTAGGAGTATAAGGTATGGCGGCCATATCACAGAAGATGCTAAAGATATTCAGCATGCGGTAGCAGAGCACTTCGAAGAACTGCTTAGCGCTAAGCTTGAGACTGTAGGCGGCTTTCAAACAGACTTTCTAAGACTGATGCCTGCACTGGATGACGAAAGTAAAGCGCGCCTAGAAACACCGATAACGTTACAGGAGATAGAATCTGCAATAGATGACCTGTCACCTGGGAAAGCCCCTGGACCCGATGGTCTAAGCGCTGTCTTCTTTAAAACGTTTCAGCACTATGCGGCTCAGTTTATATTCGATGTAATCACTGAAGCTTACGAACGTAATGCTGTTCCATTGTCTTTCTCTACATCGCACATTGTTCTAATACCCAAGACAGAGGATCCGGAGAAACGACTGTTGGTGGGGTCATATCGACCGATAAGCCTCACCAATGTTGACTACAAGGTGTACATGAAGGTTTTAGCAAAAAGACTGCAAAGCGTAATAAATGAATTGGTTGGGTCTCATCAAACGTGTGGCATCAAGGGTCGATCGATTGCCACGAATATACATGTCGCAAGAACCGTACTAGAATGTGTTGATGCACTCGGGGGTCAGATAGCCATGATGCAATTAGACTTGGCGAAAGCCTTTGATCGTGTTTCTCACGAAATTCTTTTTTCCATTTTAGAGCATTCTAACCTTGGTGAAGTCATAGTGGAGGGTGTTAAAATGGCTTATGCGAACTGCACGACCCGTATTATAGTGAATGGTGAACTGACTGACAGCATTGCAGTACGGTCATCAGTAAGGCAGGGCTGCCCGCTCTCACCCCTACTTTTTGCACTGTATTTAGAGCCACTTTGCTTGGCTATCATTGATAGCGATCGCATTTTAGGATTCAAGCTGCAATCAGCACACGTGAAAATGCTAGCATACGCTGATGACATTGCAGTCTTTTGTGCAACCAGAAAGAGCATCTGTGAAGTCACGGGTGTCGTTCAAACATTTTGTGATCAAACCGGATGTAAGATCAATTGGGAGAAAAGCTCTGGGTTTTGGCACGGTGATTGGGACGTGACACCTGATTTCTTCTGTAAGCTGCGATGGTCTGCTCTCCCAACGCGATATCTAGGCGTGCCTTTAGATTGTTATCGAGATCCCAACGTGCACTGGATGGAAGAAACATCCAGAGCGAAAGAAAAAGCGGATGCGTGGCAAGGAAGGCAACTCTCAATGTTTTCGCGCGCTTCTATTTGCAATGTTTTTCTTATTTCGAGGCTGTGGTACCTCATGAATGTGTTGTGTGTCTCACGAACCTCAATTCAGAAAATGCACCGCGTTTTTGCTGTTTTTATTTGGGCATCCACGTGGGAAAAAACCGCCCGGACGAATTTGTTTATTTCTGTTAAAAGGGGCGGGCTTGGCCTTGTCCATTTGTTTTTGCGTCAAGTGGTTTCGCGATTTATATTCCTGCGTGATCAAAAAGATATCTTTCTAAGAACTGTGATGCAAGTGCGATTGCAGAGGTTGCTCCCTGAATGGATAGTGTCATGTGAAAGCATGCCTGGTACTGTGACTGGCTACCTGCGCGAGGTTGTTTTTTCGTGCAAGTTGCTGGAAGTGCGGTTTTCTTTTGATTACCTTTTCAATGTTCCCAAAAAAAAACTGTATAAAGATCTCATTGACGTGATGCTGCCGGTGCCTTTTTACCGGGCATTACACTGTGGAGGCCCAGGGCAGGACGTTTTGAAAAGAGTCAAGAAGATGCCCTTGAGGCCATCTGCTAAAACGTTCCTTTTCAAACTTCACTCTAATACGCTCCCTGTTAAAACCTGGCTGAATGAAAAAGGTATCTTCGTCCCATGGACAACGAATTGCCTGTTGTGCCAAAAACCGGAGACAATTGAACACGTCTTCTTACAGTGTTGGGATGCTGTTTTTCTATGGGACGTCCTCCAAAGGACAATTAAAAAGGAACTTCCCCTAACTCCGTACGGTATCAGATTCCTACCAGTGCAGAACGATGATGCACCTTATGATTTAATTATGCTTCTTGGCCTCCATAGTTTGTGGAAAACACGAATGCAGGTGCGTCACGCAGATATAAATACACGATCTGCGCGTGAAAACTTCATTGAAAGTGCGGTGTATATACGCGAATCTTTCAGGATGCAGCAGGATCCACCACAATGGCAATGTCTATTTGATGAGCTGGTGAACCTGAAAAGATTTTAGCCGCGTACGCGTTAGCTCAAGTGTAGTTGACGTGTTTTATCATGTGTATTTTGTTTTGAGTTTCACGGCAATAAAGAAAAAAAAAAAGTTTGCTAGAGAAGCATTCTTCTTGGCATACCCCCCAAATCGGCCTCCGTGGCGCAATTGGTTAGCGCGTTCGGCTGTTAACCGAAAGGTTGGAGGTTCGAGTCCTCCCGGTGGCGATGTTTTGGTTCTAGCTTTAGTGTAGTTTGTCACTGAGCAGCAAAACAAGTTTGGTTGGTTGAGAGAAACACACCAATTGATATTTTGCTTTGTTCCTGTGCTCTCGTGCATTAAATAAAAAAAATGCTTCATGAAACACTAAACGCCCTAGCCATTTTAAGCTGCCCGAGGGTGTTGTTAGCTAGAGAAGCATTCTTCTTGGCTTACCTCCCAACTCGGCCTCCGTGGCGCAATCGGTTAGCGCGTTCGGCTGTTAACCGAAAGGTGGGAGGTTCGAGTCCTCCCGGTGGCGGCATGTTTTGGTTCTAGCTTTAGTGTAGTTTGTCCCTGAGCAGCAAAACAAGTTTGGTTTATTGAGAGAAACACAGGAATTGATATTTTGCTTTGTTCCTGTATTCTCGTGCATTAAATAAAAAATGCTTCATGAAACACTAAACGCCCTAGCCATTTTAAGCTGCCCGAGGGTGTTGTTAGCTAGAGAAGCATTCTTCTTGGCTTACCTCCCAACTCGGCCTCCGTGGCGCAATCGGTTAGCGCGTTCGGCTGTTAACCGAAAGGTTGGAGGTTCGAGTCCTCCCGGTGGCGGCATGTTTTGGTTCTAGCTTTAGTGTAGTTTGTCACTGAGCAGCAAAACAAGTTTGGTTGATTGAGAGAAACACACCAATTGATACTTTGCTTTGTTCCTGTGTTCTCGTGCATTAAATAAAAAAACTGCTTCATGAAACACTAAACGCCCTAGACATTTTAAGCTGCCCGAGGGTGTTGTTAGCTAGAGAAGCATTCTTCTTGGCTTACCCCCCAACTCGGCCTCCGTGGCGCAATCGGTTAGCGCGTTCGGCTGTTAACCGAGAGGTTGGAGGTTCGAGTCCTCCCGGTGGCGCATGTTTTGGTTCTAGCTTTAGTGTAGTTTGTCACTGAGCAGCAAAACAAGTTTGGTTGATTGAGAGAAACACACCAATTGATACTTTGCTTTGTTCCTGTGTTCTCGTGCATTAAATAAAAAAACTGCTTCATGAAACACTAAACGCCCTAGCCATTTTAAGCTGCCCGAGGGTGTTGTTAGCTAGAGAAGCATTCTTCTTGGCTTACCCCCCAATTCGGCCTCCGTGGCGCAATCGGTTAGCGCGTTCGGCTGTTAACCGAAAGGTTGGAGGTTCGAGTCCTCCCGGTGGCGGCATGTTTTGGTTCTAGCTTTAGTGTAGTTTGTCACTGAGCAGCAAAACAAGTTTGGTTGATTGAGAGAAACACACCAATTGATATTTTGCTTTGTTCCTGTGTTCTCGTGCATTAAATAAAAAAAATGCTTCATGAAACACTAAACGCCCTAGCCATTTTAAGCTGCCCGAGGGTGTTGTTAGCTAGAGAAGCATTCTTCTTGGCATACACCCCAACTCGGCCTCCTTGGCGCAATTGGTTAGCGCGTTCGGCTGTTAACCGAAAGGTTGGAGGTTCGAGTCCTCCCGGTGGCGGCATGTTTTGGTTCTAGCTTTAGTGTAGTTTGTCACTGAGCAGCAAAACAAGTTTGGTTTATTGAGAGAAACACACGAATTGATATTTTGCTTTGTTCCTGTATTCTCGTGCATTAAATAAAAATTGCTTCATGAAAGACTAAACGTCCTAGCCATTTTAAGCTGCCCGAGGGTGTTGTTAGCTAGAGAAGCATTCTTCTTGGCATACCCCCCAACTCGGCCTCCGTGGCGCAATCGGTTAGCGCGTTCGGCTGTTAACCGAGAGGTTGGAGGTTCGAGTCCTCCCGGTGGCGCATGTTTTGGTTCTAGCTTTAGTGTAGTTTGTCACTGAGCAGCAAAACAAGTTTGGTTGATTGAGAGAAACACACCAATTGATATTTTCCTTTGTTCCTGTATTCTCGTGCATTAAATAAAAAAAATGCTTCATGAAACACTAAACGCCCTAGCGATTTTAAGCTGCCCGAGGGTCTTGTTAGCTAGAGGAGGAGGAGGAGGAGGAAAAAACTTTATTAAAAAAAAATGTAAACACTCCCAGGAGGACCTCTTAGTCTAGGAGCCCTCTGGCTGTTCCTTCTAGCTTAGCCCGCTCGACCAGCCGTAACTGATCTGCAGGTTGCGTGGCTAGAAGGGCAGCCTCCCAGGAGGAGAGGGTGGGGTGTTTGACGGGAGGAACGCGGATTGGATGTGGGCATTCCCATAAGTAATGGTAGAGGGTGGGTGGGGTGGCGTTGCATGTGGTGCAGTACGGTGGGAAGTCCGTGGGGTGAAATATGTGGGCAAATTGAGGAGATGGAAACGAATGTGTTTGGAGTTGTCGCCAGTACGTACTGTCGATGTGAGAAAGCGTGGGATGTGGTGGCGGGAACGTGGCACGGCAGCGACGATAGTACTGAACAATTGTAGTGTAGTCAAGAGGTTCGATGGTGGTGTATAATGAAGGTTTGGGGAGGACATCCACCGGCGCCCGGAAGCTTAGTTCTCGGGCAAACGCATGAGCGCGCTCATTTCCGAGGATGTCCTCATGCCCAGGAACCCATGTGATGGTGATGGTATCGGGAGGGGTAGGTAGAGTAGATAATATTTTATCAGATGAGTGTGGGAGGGTTCCTCGCAGTAGATATCTGTATGCTGTTTGTTAGTCTGTGCATATTGTGGTGTGCTGAGTCTGCAACTGACTGATGTGTGCAATTGCAAGTGTAATGGCCAAGCATTCGGCCTCGGCGATGCTAGTGCAGTGGATGGAGGCGGCATTGAATGTTGAGCGGCGAATGTCCGTGAATACAGCAGTGCAGATGTGAGGAATGTCCGGATTGTGTGAAGCATCCGTGTAGATGATGTCTTGGCGTGTGGAGTACTGTTTGGAAAAATATGAGGCACGGGCTGCGCGACGACCTTTGTGGTGTTCGGGATCCATATTTTGTGGGAGGGGTTTGAGCTCGAGGAGGCTCCGCAGATGCGGAGGGATGGGTATATGAGTATGAGGTGAGGGATCAGGGGTATTGTAGCCCATTGAGCGCAAGAGATGAGCGCCTGTAGATGTTGTGCGGAGTCGACGTTGCTGGCTGGAGAGGTGCGCCTATATGATCTCCTCAACATTGTTATGAATGCCTAATTGAAGGAGCCGAATTGTACTGGTTCAGTTCAGGCGTTCAGTCGTGTCCGACTCTTCGTGACCCTATGGACCATGTCACGCCACGCTTTCCGGTCTCTCACTATCTTCTTAACATCACATAGCTTCATCTGCAATGCCTCGAGAATGCCATCTAACCATCGCGTTCGCTGCCTACCCCTTCTCCGGCGACCCTCAACCTTTCCCAACATCAAATCTTTCTCCAGCGACTCCTCTCTTCTCACCAGATGACCAAAGTAGCTGAGCTTTAACTTTAGAATTTGACCCTCCAATGAGCAGTCAGGGTTTATGGTCGACAATATCGACTGATTTGATCTTCTGGCAGTCCAAGGAACTCTTAAGAGTCTTCGCCAGCACCACAATTCAAACGCGTCAATTCTTCGGCGGTCAGCCTTTTTCACAGTCCAACTCTCGCATCCATACATCACAACTGGAAAGACCATAGCACGGGTTATACGGATCTTGGTTGGCAGACTAATGTCTCTGCTCTTTACTAGGCGGTCAAGGCTAACCATTGCTCTCTTTCCCAGAAGCAGGCGTCTCCTAATTTCATGGCTGCAGTCTCCTTCCGAGGTAATCTTGGCGCCCAAGAACAGAAAATCTGTCACAGCTTCCACTTCTTGTCCATTGATGCTCCAGGACTTGATAGGGCAAGACGCCATGATCTTCGTCTTTTTAATGTTCAGTTTAAGCCCAAACTTCTCACTCTCTTCTTGTACGCGCATCAGTAGTCTCTTGAGTTCCACTTCACTTTCTGCCATTAAAGTGGTATCATCCGCATATCTAAGGTTGTTGATACGTTTTCCAGCAATCTTCACTCCAGCTGATGACTCGTCCAGACAGGCCTTCCTCATGATGCACTCTGCATATAGGTTAAATAGGCAGGGCGACAGTATGCAGCCTTGCCTCACCCCTTTCTCAATCGGAAACCAATCAGTAAGACCATGCCCAGTTCTGACTGTGGCCTCTTGCCCTTCATAAAGGTTCCTGAGGAGACAGATGAGGTGAATTGGAACTCCCATCTCTTGGAGAGCTTGCCACAATCTGCTGTGATCTACGCAGTCAAACGCTTTCGCATAATCAATAAAGCAGAAGTAAATGGGTTTCTGGAACTCTCTTGCTTTTTCCATGATCCAGCGAAGGTTGGCAATTTGGTCTCTAGTTCCTCTGCCCTTGCGAAACCCAGCTTGCACGTCCGGAAGCTCCCGATCCACATACTGCTGCAGCCTACCTTGCAGGATTTTTAACATCACCTTGCTAGCATGCGAAATAAGCGCAATCGTGCGGTAGTTGGAACAATCTTTGGCACTGCCTTTCTTTGGAATGGGGATGTAAACTGACCTTCTCCAATCCTGTGGCCATTGCAGGGTTGTCCAAATCTTTTGACATAATGTACGCAGTGTGTTAACAGCGTCGTGGTTGAGGTTTTGAAGCAACTCAGCTGGAATACCATCAATTCCGCTAGCTTTGTTCTTAGCAAGGCTGACTAAGGCCCATTCAACTTCACTCTTCAGGATGCCCGGCTCGACATCAGTAATCACAACCGTCCTATGTTGGGTTTGCACATCCGGGTCCTTCTTGTACAGTTCTTCTGTGTATTCCTGCCACCTCTTCTTTATCTCTGAGGCTTCAGTGAGATCCTTGCCTCGTTTGTCCTTTATCACGCCCAGCTTAGCACAGAAGCTTCCTTTGATATCTTTGATTGTCTTATACAGAGCTCTTGTGTTCCTTAATTGGCTGTTGTCCTCAACTGCTTGACACTGTATGTTCAGGAAGGCATTCTTATCTCTCCTTGCTATTTTCTGAAAATCCGCATTGAGAACCTTGTATCTTTCTCTTTCCCCCATACCTTTTGCCATCCTCCTTTCCTCAGCTATTTGCAAAGCCTCTTCAGATAACCAGTTTGCTTTTTTGCATTTCTTTTGCTTTGGAACTACCTTAGTAGCAACTTCTTGTATTATATCACGAACATCAGTCCACATCTCTTCGGGCTCTTTGTCTTCTAGATCTAATTCTTGAAATCGATTCCTCACTTCCACAGCATATTCTAATGGAATCTGATCCAGATCATACCTGAAAGGCCTTCTAGTTTTCTGCGTTTTCCTCAATCGAAGCTTAATTTTGGCAACAAGAAGCTGATGATCGGTGCCACAATCGGCCCCAGGCCTTGTTTTTACTGCTTGTATAGCGCTTCTCCATCTCTGCCGGCAAATAATATAATCGATCTGATTCCTGTACAGACCGTCCGGTGAAATCCATGTGTACAGGCGCCTCTCCTCAACATTGTTATGAATGCCTAATTGAAGGAGCCGAATTGTACTGGTATGACGAGGTAAATGGAGGGCTGCTTTAACGGCTGAGCGGTGTAGGACGTTAAGTTTATTGAGTTGGGTTTTGGTGATGTGATGGTAGGGGAGGTGGTAAGCTAGTCGACTAACGATAAGGGCATCTACGAGTCTTAAAGTGTCTTTTTCCTTGAGGCCATGATTGCGGCTTGAAATGCGACGAATGAGATGTGTTATCTGGTTGATTTGGCACTGCAGGAGGTGTATGGTGTAGGTGGCTCTAGTGTCCTGTTGAATGTGGAGACCTAGCAGTCGGAGCCGTGGTACTTTGGGAATCGGAGCGTTGTCAAGGAGTACGGTGATGGTTGGGGCACGTGGGGAAGGCTTGATGACTAGGAGCTCAGATTTCTGTGGTGCACATGCAAGACCTATAGCCTTTGTATATGTGTGGATGGCATCTGTAGCGAATTGCAAAGTTTGTTCAACTTGGCCAGGGCAACCCTTAGTAGTCCATAGTGTGATGTCGTCTGCGTATATTGCGTGCTGAAGGTCAGGTATAGTCTTGAGTATCCGGGCTAAGGGAGTTAGGGCGATGTTAAAGAGGATGGGTGAGAGGACTGAGCCCTGCGGCGTGCCTCGGTTGGGTAAATAGATGGTCGGGGAGGTGTAGGACCCGAGTGTGATATGAGCCGTGCGTTTGTTTAGGAATGCCTCAACGTAGCGCCAGATGCGTAGCCCGCAGTTAGTTGTGGCAAGGGTAGACAGAATGTGGTCATGGCTCACGTTGTCAAATGCCTTTTGTATATCAAGGGCAAGTATAGCCCGTGTGGCATGTTTATGGAGGGTATTGTTTAGGATGGTCTCTTTCAGGTGCAGTAGAATGTCGTGGGTACAGAGATGTGGGCGGAAGCCGAATTGAGAGTGAGCAAAAAAACCGGTAGATTCGAGTTCAGGTTGAAGCCGTCTAAGGATTACATGTTCATAGAGTTTGCCAAGACAGCTTGTGAGAGAAATGGGGCGTAGGTTGTCTAAGGAAAGGGGTTTTCCGGGCTTAGGAATGAAGTTGATTGCAGCATGTTTCCAAGAGGCTGGTAAAGTACCCTCCCTCCAATGTTGGTTGTAGTAAGCTATGAGTTGAGAAAGAGATGTATCATCAAGGTTTCGAAGGAGTTTGTGTGTAATTTGGTCGGGCCCGGGTGCGGTGCTACGAGTGATATGGGCGAGGGTGGACCGTACCTCCGCGGTGGTTATGTCCTCATCTAGCCTTGGGTTAGGTGGGGGAGGGGATGGGGGCGTGGAAGAAGGTGGGAGCGGGGGCGAAATGTGTCGCTGTGTGAGGTATTGAAGGATGTCTGTGCCTTGTTGTGCTGTAGTGTGAATGAGGCGGTGCGTGTTGATGGCTGCCTGTTGTTTGGTGGCTGTGGGGTCGAGCAGGGTTCGGAGAATATTCTAAGTTTTTCGCGTGCCTAAAGTACCCTGAAGGCTATTGCAGAGGTTTCGCCAGTTCGAGTTTGCCAGATTGGATGCATACTCTATGGCCTCAGTGGTAATATGTGCGATTCGGAGGCGGAGTTTTCTGTTGTGTCGTTGGCTTTTCCATCTCCTAACGAGGCTTCGCCTTGCCTCCCAGAGATGCAGAAGATGAGGGTCGATTTGAGGTGCTTGCGGAGTGATTTTGATGTTTTTAGTGGTGCGTTTGAGTGCAGACTGAAGCTTATCTACCCAGGCGTCCAGTGGGAGATTGCTGTCCTCGGAAGTGACTACCGCTAATTGCTCACGAAATTCTTTCCAATTAGTGAGACGCTGGCTCTTGGATGTGAACTGTTTTGCGCCATATTGCACTTGAGTTTGAATAATATAATGGTCGCTGCCCAGTGTGTCTGGTAGTACGTTGTAGAAAATGGGAGAGCGAATGTTGGTCAGTGTAATGTCTGGGGTGGTGTCTCTGGCGGTGCTAGTGCCGATGCGGGTAGGGGCGTTGGGGTCCGTGATGAGGGTGAGAGAGAGTTGCATAAATGCGTTGTACAGACGTGTGCCCTTGGGAGTGTTTTTAAGGTATCCCCAGGTTGTGTGTCCAGCGTTGAAATCACCTACTATCAGTGTATGTGAACCAGATATGCGTTTGATGTCGGATAGAAATCTGAGGAAGCCGTGTCCTTTGGCTCGGGGTGGGTCGTAAACGTTCGTTATGAAAAGGCTGGGGGCATCTGGTGTAGGCGGCAGTATTTCAGTGAGCGTATGCTCAATTACTTGATTGCTGAGTGTATGGTCTATGGCTGTGAGAGTGTTTTTGACGAGAATTGCAGTGCGTGCAGATAGGGAGGTGGTATTGTATCCGGTCAAAGTGGGCGAGCAGCCTGTTTCCTGAATGGCTATGACATCCGGAGTAGTTGCGTGGTTCTGAATGTAGAGTTGTAGGGATGCCCTTTTCCGTCTGAAGCTACGGCAGTTCCATTGCCAAACTGTGATGCCCGAGGCTGCAGACCGATGCGTCTTCTTATTGTGTACCATTTTCACTGTGCGTGTGTTCCGTGCACGGCCCATACTTAGTTCGCGCGCGGATCTTGTCCGAGAGTTCATTGAAAATAGAACATGACACGTGTCCCGCATGATGATTTGATGGGCGACCGGCGGCAGCACAAGGGGCACACTTAACGTTAGGATCCCGGATGGAACTCGGGCAAGCTGCCAAGGCATGCGGCCCCGCACAACGGGTGCAACGCGCCTTCGAAGGGTCATTCCTCAGCTTACACTTTTTCAAAGCGTGCCCATACTGTGCACAAAATGTGCACAGAGGTACATGCAGGTCCTCGCACACCTCGACGGAAGTCCACCCTATGATTACTCGACGTGCCTTGCAGAGACGGGCAAAAGCTGGGGGGTCTGTTTCAATGACGTGAACGAACTGTCCGAAGCGTTGTAGAAAAGATAGCCTGACCTTGCAGGAAGAGGGGTCCAGATGAAGAGTCGGGTTGCGATGGTTGAGTGGAGAGATAAGCTCCTCCGGCCTGATATCAGGGTCAACCCCCGTCAATCGAACGTGCGGATTCCGCTGCTTGGAGATTCGGACGTTGACGGAGGTCCGCGTGGCCTCGATCCGCGAGATGGCAGACTTGAGGCGATAGAGGTCCTCAGGATCCCTGGAGGTAACCGTCAGGGCGCGACGGGAGGCCCGCAGAGTAACAGCCCCGATTCCCTCGACTTCGGGATCAATGTTTGCCTTGAGAAGAGCCACCACTTCATTGCCGACGTGGTCCGAAGATGCAGCAGAAGTTAAAACCATCTGGTGCGGCTGGGGATTGATACAAGAATCTCCGGAAGCGGGATACTCACACGAGTCAGAGGTCGCAGTACGGGCTGCAATGGCTGCGTCTGCCTGTAGAGCAGTTATTGAAGAGCCACTCATTGCAGCAGCATATGTCCTAGAGACCTGGGGCTGTTGTCTCCCGCCGGAAAGGTGCACCGCAGCCGTGGTGTCTTTGGTAGTCACACCAGCAAGCCGCGTTCGGAGGAGACTCAGTTCATGATCTCGTGCAGCCAAAGAGGTCCGAAGTGTTTGGGAATGGTTCATTTCGGCGACAGCACACGCGAAGAAGTGCGCAGTGTGGAGGTACAGCATTCTTCTTGGCATACCTCCAACTCGGCCTCCGTGGCGCAATCGGTTAGCGCTTTCGGCTGTTAACCGAAAGGTTGGAGGTTCGAGTCCTCCCAGTGGCGGCATGTTTTGGTTCTAGCTTTAGTGTAGTTTGTCACTGAGCAGCAATACAAGTTTGGTTGATTGAGAGAAACACACCAATTGATATTTTCCTTTGTTCCTGTATTCTCGTGCATTAAATAAAAAAAAAATGCTTCATGAAACACTAAACGGCCTAGCGATTTTAAGCTGCCCGAGGGTCTTGTTAGCTAGAGAAGCATTCTTCTTGGCAGACCCCCCAACTAGGCCTCCGTGGCGCAATCGGTTAGCGCGTTCGGCTGTTAACCGAAAGGTTGGAGGTTCGAGTCCTCCCGGTGGCGGCATGTTTTGGTTCTAGCTTTAGTGTAGTTTGTCACTGAGCAGCAAAACAAGTTTGGTTGATTGAGAGAAACACACCAATTGATATTTTGCTTTGTTCCTGTGTTCTCGTGCATTAAATAAAAAAAAATGCTTCATGAAACACTAAACGCCCTAGCCATTTTAAGCTGCCCGAGGGTGTTGTTAGCTAGAGAAGCATTCTTCTTGGCTTACCCCCCAACTCGGCCTCCGTGGCGCAATCGGTTAGCGCGTTCGGCTGTTAACCGAAAGGTTGGCGGTTCGAGACCTCCCGGTGGCGGCATGTTTTGGTTCTAGCTTTAGTGTAGTTTGTCACTGAGCAGCAAAAAAAGTTTGGTTGATTGAGAGAAACACACCAATTGATATTTTACTTTGTTCCTGTATTCTCGTGCATTAAATGAAAAAAATGCTTCGTGAAACACTAAACGCCCTAGCCATTTTAAGCTGCCCGAGGGTGTTGTTAGCTAGAGAAGTATTCTTCTTGGCTTACACCCCAACTCGGCCTCCGTGGCGCAATCGGTTAGCGCGTTCGGCTGTTAACCGAAAGGTTGGAGGTTCGAGTCCTCCCGGTGGCGGCATGTTTTGGTTGTAGCTTTAGTGTAGTTTGTCACTGAGCAGCAAAACAAGTTTGGTTTATTGAGAGAAACACACGAATTGATATTTTGCTTTGTTCGTGTATTCTCGTGAATTAAATAAAAATTGCTTCATCAAAGACTAAACGCCCTAGTCATTTTAAGCTGCCCGAGGGTGTTGTCAGCTAGAGAAGCATTCTTCTTGGCACACCCCCCAACTCGGCCTCCGTGGCACAATCGGTTAGCGCGTTCGGCTGTTAACCGAAAGGTTGGAGGTTCGAGTCCTCCCGGTGGCGGCATGTTTTGGTTCTAGCTTTAGTGTAGTTTGTCACTGAGCAGCAAAACAAGTTTGGTTGATTGAGAGAAACACACCAATTGATATTTTACTTTGTTCCTGTATTCTCGTGCATTAAATTAAAAAAATCCTTCATGAAACACTAAACGCCCTAGCCATTTTAAGCCGCCCGAGGGTGTTGTTAGCTAGAGAAGCATTCTTCTTGGCATACCCCCCGACTCGGCCTCCGTGGCGCAATTGGTTAGCGCGTTCGGCTGTTAACCGAAAGGTTGGAGGTTCGAGTCCTCCCGGTGGCGGCATGTTTTGGTTCTAGCTTTAGTGTAGTTAGTCACTGAGCAGCAAAACAAGTTTTGTTGATTGAGAGAAACACACCAATTGATATTTGCCTTTGTTCCTGTATTCTCGTGCATTAAATAAAAAAAAATGCTTCATGAAACACTAAACGCCCTAGCGATTTTAAGCTGCCCGAGGGTCTTGTTAGCTAGAGAAGCATTCTTCTTGGCATACCCCCCAACTAGGCCTCCGTGGCGCAATCGGTTAGCTCGTTCGGCTGTTAACCGAAAGGTTGGAGGTTCGAGTCTTCCCGGTGGCGGCATGTTTTGGTTCTAGCTTTAGTGTAGTTAGTCACTGAGCAGCAAAACAAGTTTGGTTGATTGAGAGAAACACACCAATTGATATTTTACTTTGTTCCTGCATTCTCGTGCATTAAATAAAAAAAAGTGCTTCATGAAACACTAAACGCCCTAGTCATTTTAAGCTGCCCGAGGGTGTTGTTAGCTAGAGAAGCATTCTTCTTGGCATACCCCCCCAACTCGGCCTCCGTGGCGCAATCGGTTAGCGCGTTCGGCTGTTAACCGAAAGGTTGGAGGTTCGAGTCCTCCCGGTGGCGGCATGTTTTGGTTCTAGCTTTAGTGTAGTTTGTCACTGAGCAGCAAAACAAGTTTGGTTGATTGAGAGAAACACACCAATTGATATTTTGCTTTGTTCCTGTATTCTCGTGCATTAAATAAAAAAAATGCTTCATGAAACACTAAACGCCCTAGCCATT
The DNA here is from genome assembly GCF_055883805.1 of Amblyomma maculatum. Classification (NCBI taxonomy): domain Eukaryota; kingdom Metazoa; phylum Arthropoda; class Arachnida; order Ixodida; family Ixodidae; genus Amblyomma; species Amblyomma maculatum. The sequence goes on from NC_139350.1 coordinate 59,165,668, forward strand.
TTAAGCTGCCCGAGGGTGTTGTTAGCTAGAGAAGCATTCTTCTTGGCACACCCCCCAACTCGGCCTCCGTGGCGCGATCGGTTAGCGCGTTCGGCTGTTAACCGAAAGGTTGGAGGTTCGAGTCCTCCCGGTGGCGGCATGTTTTGGTTCTAGCTTTAGTGTCATTTGTCACTAAGCAGCAAAGCAAGTTTGGTTGATTGAGCGAAACACACCAATTGATATTTTACTTTGTTCCTGTATTCTCGTGCATTAAATGAAAAAAATGCTTCATGAAACACTAAACGCCCTAGCCATTTTAAGCTGCCCGAGGGTGTTGTTAGCTAGAGAAGCATTCTTCTTGGCATACCCCCCAACTCGGCCTCCGTGGCGCAATTGGTTAGCGCGTTCGGCTGTTAACCGAAAGGTTGGAGGTTCGAGTCCTCCCGGTGGCGGCATGTTTTGGTTCTAGCTTTAGTGTAGTTTGTCACTGAGCAGCAAAACAAGTTTGGTTGATTGAGAGAAACACACCAATTGATATTTTACCTTGTTCCTGTATTCTCGTGCATTAAATAAAAAAAAATGCTTCATGAAACACTAAACGCCCTAGCTATTTTAAGCTGCCCGAGGGTGTTGTTAGCTAGAGAAGCATTCCTCTTGGCATACCCCCCAACTCGGCATCCGTGGCGCAATCGGTTAGCGCGTTCGGTTGTTAACCGAAAGGTTGGAGGTTCGAGTCCTCCCGGTGGCGACATGTTTTGGTTCTAGCTTTAGTGTAGTTTGTAACTGAGCAGCACAAAACGGGTTTGGTTGATTGAGAGAAACACACCAATTGATATTTTACTTTGTTCCTGTATTCTCGTGCATTAAATAAAAAAAATGCTTCATGAAACACTAAACGCCCTAGCCATTTTAAGCTGCCCGAGGGTGTTGTTAGCTAGAGAAGCATTCTTCTTGGAGTACCCCCCAACTCGGCCTCCGTGGCGCAATCGGTTAGCGCGTTCGGCTGTTAACCGAAAGGTTGGAGGTTCGAGTTCTCCCGGTGGCGGCATGTTTTGGTTGTAGCTTTAGTGTAGTTTGTCACTGAGCAGCAAAACAAGTTTGGTTGATCGAGAGAAACACACCTGTAAGGTGTTTATAGGAGTACCAAGACCGCAAGCAACGTCCGCAAACCAAAGCGACGGGGGTAGCGTTCTAATCAACAGGGCAGTGCCAACAAGGCTCCGGCTCCACTTCGTCTACCTCTTCGGGTTGGCGCGCGAGCTGATGGCGATCGGGATTACTACAATACCCCCCGGCGGAAAAGGAGCCATCCTGGCGACTCATGGTGAGGAAAGGGTAGGGGGATCATAATACGGCTTGAGGCGGTCGACATGTACAGTTTCTCGGCCGCGGCGGCGATGATCTGGAGATGGGTTCAAGGGCTCTACTACGTAATTGACGGGAGAAGATTGTTCGAGAATGCGGTAAGGTCCATGATAGCGCGATAGGAGTTTGGATATGAGGCCGGGTGCAGAGGACGGCACCCAGAGCCAAACGAGGGCACCTGAGGGATATGAAGGTGCTGGATTTGTAGGGTCCCGGTTATGCTTTTGTTGAGCCTGGTTCTCCGTTGTGAAGGAGCGCGCCAATTGTCGGCATTCTTCGGCAAATGTGTGCGCTTCAGACAGTAGAGTGGTCTCTGAAGCGTCGGGTTGGTAGGGCAGGATAGTATCCATGGTGGACGTGGGTTCACGACCATATAAAAGAAAGAAGGGGGAGAACCCAGTCGTAGTCTGCGTAGCCGTATTGTAGGCGTACGTTACGAAAGGCAGCACTTGGTCCCAACTAGAGTGAGCGCTATCAACGTACATGGCTAGTATGTCACTAAGAGTGCGATTAAATCGCTCAGTCATGCCGTTCGTTTGGGGGTGATACGCTGTGGTGCTCCGGTGTATGATCTGGCACTGTTTGAGGAGGGCTTCGACAGTGTCGGAAGGAAACGCACGTCCGCGGTCACTGATCAATTCTTTCGGTGCGCCATGACGAAGAACGAGGCGATGCAGAATGAACGAAGCAACATCCCGTGCGGTGGCAGACTGCAAGGCCGATGTTTCCACGTAACGGGTTAGGTGGTCAACGGCTACGATGACCCAGCGGTTGTTAGCCGACGTGGTCGGAAGCGGGCCATACAGATGGATACCGACACGGTCAAAAGGGCGGCTGGGGCAAGGCAATGGCTGCAACGGAGCGGCTGGCTGAGGGGATGGATTCTTGCGACGTTGGCAGGCGGTACAGGATCGGATATACTGACGAATGAAGCGGTACATGCCGCGCCAGTAATATCTCATACGCAGTCGAGAATAGGTTTTCATGACACCTGCATGGCCGCATTGGGGATCGGCGTGGAAAGAGGCGCAGATTTCGGCACGGAGATGTCGCGGAATCACGAGAAGCCACTTTCGCCCTGTAGGATGGTAATTGCGGCGGTATAAAAGTCCATCACGAGTGGCGAAGTGGTGGGCCTGACGACGAAGTGCACGTGACGGAGACAGCTCTGCGGGCGTAGACAGGAATGTTAAGAGGGAGGATATCCATGGATCCTTCTGCTGCTCAGATTTCATCTTGGTAATGTTGAGCGGCGACATATCATAGGCACAAACGAAGCCAGCCGTCGAGTCGTTAGGAAGCGGTGAACGGGAAAGGGCATCAGCGTCGGTGTGCTTGCGTCCAGATCGATAGATGACGTGGATATCGTACTCCTGAAGACGTAACGCCCAGCGGGCGAGGCGGCCGGAGGGGTCTTTGAGGGAGGATAGCCAACAGAGCGCGTGGTGGTCGGTAACAACGTAGAATGGGCGACCGTAAATATAAGGACGAAACTTGGTAATGGCCTATATGATGGCCAGACACTCCTTTTCGGTCACAGAATAGTTCGATTCCGCTTTCGTGAGGGTACGACTAGCGTACGCGACGACATACTCGGAATATCCAGGTTTCCGTTGAGCAAGAACAGCGCCCAGACCTACGCCGCTTGCATCAGTGTGTATTTCGGTCGAGCAGGCAGGGTCAAAATGGCGGAGTATAGGGGGAGAGACCAGTAGACGGCGTAGTGTACTGAACGCAGCATCACAGGCTGGTGACCAAGAGGAGAGGTTCGGGCCTCCGGCGAGAAGTTGCGTTAAAGGGGCGATGATACTGGCGAAGTTTCGGATAAAACGGCGGAAATACGAACATAGACCGATAAAACTTCGAAGTTCTTTCAAGGTTGTGGGCTTGGGGAAGTCTGCGACGGCACGAAGTTTGGTAGGATCCGGTAGAACGCCATCCTTGGATATGACATGACCAAGTATTGTGAGCTTGGTAGCGGCAAAGTGACATTTCTTCAAGTTGAGCTGTAGGCCGGCTTCAGTAAGGCACGTAAGGACACGCTTAAGGCGCAGAAGGTGGGAAGGGAAATCTTTCGAGAAAACGACAATGTCATCTAGATAACAAAGACACGTTTCCCATTTGAGCCCACTGAGAATGCTATCCATCATTCTCTCGAAGGTGGCGGGGGCGTTGCACAGTCGAACGGCATCACATTGAATTCATACAATCCATCGGGAGTGATGAAGGCTGTTTTCGGGCGGTCAGCGGAAGCCATCGGTACTTGCCAATAGCCAGAGCGCAAATCTAGCGACGAAAAGAACTCCGCTCCTTGCAAACAATCTAGCGCGTCGTCAATTCGTGGTAGTGGGTAAACATCTTTGCGGGTTATCTTATTCAGACGCCGGTAGTCCACACAGAAGCGGATCGTGCAGTGTTTCTTCGTCACCAACACTACGGGGGAGGCCCAAGGGCTATGAGATGGTCGTATGATGCCCCGTTGAAGCATATCGGCGACATTGTCACGAATGATGCGGCGCTCAGTGGGCGACACGCGATATGGTCGCTGCCGCAGGGGAGCATGAGGACCAGTGTCGATTGCATGAGAAACGGTCAAGGCGCGGCCCAAGGAAGGCTGGGACACGTCAAAAGATGCACTGAAGCGCTGAAGGAGGGCGACTATTTGGTCCCGTTGGGCGGATGTAAGGTCGGTCACGATAGCTCGATGAAGGGCGTCGACAGGAAGCTCATCACTCGTAGCAGCACAAGACGTCAGGGCAGCGACTTGAGGAAAAACTTCAGGTTCGGAGAACATATAAGTGCGATCAGGGTCCAGCTCTTCAATGTAGCCGAGGCACTCCCCGCGAAGAACAGCCGTTGGGCAGGGAAAAGGGTTGGAAGCATAGATGACACAGCTGCCATCAGAAATTGTTAGAACGGCGAAAGGAAGAAGGAGGCGGTTATGGTGGCCGGAGGCGAGTTTGGGCGTAAAGAGAACAGGACTAGGGAGGGCAGATGTCGAAATAAGGGGAACGAGAACAGAAGAAAAGGGAGGAATGTCGGTGTCTGCAGCTACAAGGAGTTTAGCAGGGCGCACAGGCGGGTCACACAGGGAAACATTACACACAGGGGAAAGCTCAACTTCAGCACGGGCACAATCAATCACAGCACTGTGAGTTGACAGAAAGTCGTAGCCGAGGATGATGTCGTGGGAGCAGTCGTAAAGCACCACCATCTCGACGAGATACGTAATGTCTTAGATGCAAACTCGTACCGTGCACGCTGCCACAGGGGTGATGCGCTCTGAACTGGCCGTACGAAGCGAAAAGGCAGAAAGCGGCGTCGTGACCTTGCGAATTTTGCGGCGAAGGGCATCACTAATTACGGAAACGGCAGCACCTGTATTCACCAGCGCAAGAACGGGAAAACCTTCTACGAACACTTCAATGACGTTGGCGGGAGAAGGCGGAGGACTTAACGAGTTCGTCAAACGCGCAGTTCTTGCCTCCGGAACTGCGACATTCAGTTTTCCCCTTGCGTAGGGCCCTGTCGCCGGACCATTGGCGAAATGGAACGCCGGCGAGGCGAAGGCGAACGGCGTGTCGAGTACTGAGCCCGAGGTGGAGACGATCCAGAAGAGACGTTGCTCAAGGGCGGCTCGGGATCGTAGTGGTACTGACGGACTGTGTTCTCAGGATGAAGCGGGCGCTGACGGCAAAGGCGAGCGACGTGACCCGGGAGCCCGCAAGCGTAGCAAATTGGGCGATTGTCGGCGGTTCGCCATGGGTTCGTAATGCGGCGTCGCGGTCGAGGGATCTGAGACTGAGGGGCCATGAAACGAGGTGGAGCATAAAATGTAGGGCCGTTCTGGTACGACGATGTTGGAAGCGGACCGCGCGTTCCAGCGGTTACTTGAGCGTAAGTGAGTGGTGCTTGCACAGGAGCGATGGGAACACTAGAAGGCAGCGCTTCGGCGACTTTCTCCTCGATAACTTGGCGGATAGCCGGCGAGATGGATGGCGCGTTGGCCGGCGCTAATTGTGAAGTGCAGACGGTCGGCTGAACTGGGTGGAGGAGGGACAGCTGGCGTGCAACTTCTTCGCGGATGAAGTCTTTGATATTCTGCATAAATTGAGACAGTTCCGCAGACGGCGTAGCCAGTGCCAAGCCAGCAATGGCGGCAGGTGTGGCAGCTCGCCGAGTAGAAGCGCGTTGCTTTCGTAGCTCGTCAAACCTCTGGCACAGTGTTATAATGTCGGATACGGAAGTAGGGTCTCTGGCCGACATCATATAGTACGCATCGTCAGTGAGACCTTTTAGAACATGTGTGACTCTTTCGGGCTCGGGCATGGACGGATTGACCCGCTTGCAGAGGTCAACCACGTCCTCAATGTAGCTAGTAAACGTTTCTTCGGGACGTTGAAGCCGTGCATGGAGGCGTTGTTCGGCGCGGAGTTTACGTACCGCAGGACGGCCGAAGACATCCGCGATGTTCTTCTTGAAGACAGACCACGTCGGAAGATCGGCTTCGTGGTTTCGAAACCACAGATTCGCCACGTCCGTGAGGTAGAAGAGGACGTTGCTCAGTTTGATGGAATCGTCCCAGCGGTTGTAAGTGCTGACGCGCTCGAAAGAGGCCAGCCAGTCGTCAACGTCGTGGTCGTCGGTACCACTGAAGAAAGGTGGGTCACGGGGGCGTTGTGCCCCGGGACAGAAGATGGTGGCAGGAGTGGCAGGGATGGGCGTCGATGGTTGGCTGGGAGCGTCCTGCATGGTTGTGACCGAAGGCGGTAGCGTGCGGTTCCGAAGTTCCAGGGTGAAATTTGCGAGGAGGACTGGGGCGACGACCGAACCTCCACCAAGTGTAAGGTGTTTATAGGAGTACCAAGACCGCAAGCAACGTCCGCAATCCAAAGCGACGGGGGTAGCGTTCTAATCAACAGGGCAGTGCCAACAAGGCTCCGGCTCCACTTCGTCTACCTCTTCGGGTTGGCGCGCGAGCTGATGGCGATCGGGATTACTACACACCAATTAATATTTTGCTTTGTTCCTGTATTCTCGTGCATCAAATAAAAAATGCTTCAAGAAACACTAAACGCCCTAGCCATTTTAAGCTGCCCGAGGGTGTTGTTAGCTAGAGAAGCATTCTTCTTGGCATACCCCCCAACTCGGCCTCCGTGGCGCAAGGGGCAGCGGACAAAGTGCCGCCATTGCAGGGTCAGCCTCTCGCACCGGACGGGGATGGATCCAACGACGGCGTCTAGCAACGCGCTAGACGGGAAAGGTAAGCACCATTCTTTCGGTCTCTTCACCCTTGATGAAAATGGCGCCCGAAACCACCTTAAGAGTAGCCACGTTAAATGTCAGGGGATTGGCAGGCAAAAAGAAGCAGAGCCAGGTGCACCGGCTCTTAACTGACCACGATATTGACGTGCTTGCCGTGCAAGGAACTAAAGTTGATGGGGAGGAAGAGACCGGGAGCATGGTGCGACGTTTCACGGCTATATTTTACGCCATTGTTAGCCACGCAGATGGGACATCGGCCGGGTGTGTATTGTTTGTCAAAAAGCTGCCTGGTCTGGTTGTAAAGGGCTACTCCTCATGCTCTTCTGGACGGTGTGTAGTGGCTGATTGTGTATACAGCGGTGTTGAATGGCGCATTATTTGTATGTACGCTCCTAACTGTGTTACGTATAAGGTATTTACTAAGGTAATCGCCAATAGAATCAGGACAACCTTAGACTGCAATCAAGCAAAGGATCAAGCAGGGTTTCGGAAACGGTACTCTACTATCGATCATATCCATACCATCAATCAGGTGATAGAAAAATGCTCGGAATATAACGAGCCCTTATACATAGCATTCATTGATTACGAAAAAGCATTTGACTCAGTTGAAACCTCGGCGGTGATGCAGGCATTGCGAAATCAGGGGGTAGACGAGCCGTACGTGAAAGTGCTGGAAGATATATATAGTGGCTGCACAGCAACTATAGTTCTACATAAAGAAAGCAATAAAATTCCCATAAAGAAAGGTGTTAGGCAAGGAGACACAATCTCCCCAGTACTATTCACAGCTTGTTTAGAGGAAGTATTTAGAGACTTGGAATGGGAGCAGTTAGGGATAAGGGTAGATGGAGAATACCTCAGTAATCTGCGATTTGCTGATGACATTGCCTTGCTAAGCAACTCGGGGGATGAACTGCAAATAATGATTGATGACCTAGACAGAAAAAGTAGAATGGTAGGCTTGAAAATCAATATGCAGAAGACTAAGGTAATGTTCAACAGCCTCGGGAAGGAACAGCAGTTTACATTAGGTAGCGAAATACTGGAAATAGTAGGCGAATATGTCTACTTAGGACAGGTAGTAACCGCAGATCCAGACCATGAAAAGGAAATATCAAGAAGAATAAGATTGGGATGGAGCGCATTTGGCAAGCACTCGCAGATTATGACTAGCAGCTTACCGGTATCGCTCAAGAGGAAAGTGTACAACAGTTGCATCTTGCCTGTACTCACCTATGGGGCTGAAACGTGGAGGCTAACCAAGAGAGTTCTACTTAAGTTGAGGACAACCCAGAGGGCTATGGAACGAAAAATGGTAGGGGTAACATTAAGAGATAGAAAGCGTGCAGAGTGGGTCAGAGAAATAACTCAAGTTAATGACATTCTAGTGGAAATTAAGAAGAAGAAATGGACATGGGCAGGACATGTAGTGCGAAGAGAGGATAACCGATGGTCGCTGAGGGTAACAAACTGGATTCCAAGGGAAGGAAAGCGTAGCAGGGGGAGGCAGAAAGTTAGGTGGGCGGATGAGATTAAGAAGTTCGCAGGGGTCAAGTGGATGCAGCTAGCACAGAACCGGGTTAAGTGGAGAAATATGGGAGAGGCCTTCGCCCTGCAGTGGGTATAATCAGGCTGATGATGATGATGATGATGATGATGATGAACTGTGTGGAGGAAAGAACAGTGTTTTTCGAGAATGTTATGCAGCAGTTAGGTACGGAAAGGCAGGTAGTATTGCTGGGCGATTTTAACTGTGTACTGAATGCTCGAGACAAAACCAGCACACGCGGATTCAGAGACAAGAGCACTGAAATGTTATGCCAGTTAATAAGCGAATGGAATATTGAGGATGTGGCTGATTGCTTGGAAAGACCGCGTGCCGTTCAGTACACGCACTTCCAAGGTTCTAGCCACGCGCGTCTGGACCGAATTTACGCGTCGCTGGATTTGATTCCTTCATGCAATGAATACCGAGTTGTGCCTATGACATTCACGGATCACTGTTTGGTGCAGTGCTTATTCGGCACCAAAAAACGAAGCAATGCATTTAGCTGGGAGTTATGGAAATTGAACAATAAATTGCTTAAGGATGATGCCTTTAGACGCGTGGTATTGAACGAATTGATTAAAGTGAGGCCAGGGACTTTGCTCGAAATCTGGAAACAGTGGGAGTTGTGCAAGGAACAGATTAAAATTAAAGCCATTGACAGATCCAGTTGCCTGCTGTACGAGAAGAAATTTACAGAAACCCAGCTGAAGGCTTTGCTCGCAAAACTACACAAACAGGAATGTAAGGCACCCGGCAGATGGATGGAGGATATTCGAAAAATAAAAGAACAGATTAACCTGATAGAAGAAGACAGATACCGAGGTGCGTTAGTGCGTGCAAGAGCGGAAAATTGGGCCACGGGCGAGACGCCATCGAAAAGGGCACTGGGAATTGAAAAGGCTCATGCCGAGAAAAACTGCATTGATAAGATCGAATGGGGCGGCGTGCTATCGTCGGAAGACGATCATATCAGGCATGGTTTCTTCCAATATTATCAGGAACTGTTCAGCAAAAATGTGGTAGACATGAAAGCTTTCAAACAAAAGTTTCTTGCAGCTATGCCGCGACTAGACGAGGATAAGAAGGAAAGATTGGAGATGCCAATCACAGAAATCGAGGTAGAAAAAGCGATCGATGGTTTAAATATGGGAAAGTCGCCTGGGCCAGACGGCCTAAGTGCGGCTTTTTATAAAGAATTTAAGAACGAAGTAGTTCCAATATTGACAGCGCTCTTCCATGAAGCCTATGCAATAAATAGATTGCCGCAATCTTTCGGACTATCTCATACTATTATTATTCCGAAGACAAATGACGAGGAAAAGCTGAAGCAAGTCACAGCACATAGGCCAATTGCTCTGACAAACGTAGATTACAAAATATTGATGAAAGTGTTAGCTAGAAGATTGCAGTCAGTTATTACAAATATTGTGGGTCCTCATCAAAAGTGTGGTATAAAGGGGAGGTCAATTATGACAAATATACACACGGCAAGATCGGTGCTCGAGTGTAGTGAACTAATGGATAAATGTGTAGCCATCCTCCAACTGGACCTCGAAAAGGCTTTCGACTGTGTTGCCCACGAAATATTGCTGTGTATTCTGGATCACGTGAACCTAGGTTCAGTATAATCAGAGAGGGCGTGGCCATGGCGTACCGTGGATGCACTACTAGATTAATCATTAACAAGAGTCGGGGGGCCCCCATTCAGGTGCAACGCTCGGTACGCCAGGGCTGCCCCCTCAGCCCACTTTTGTTTGCCATCTACATAGAGACACTATGTGTGAACATTATCCAAAACGAGGCAATTAAATGTTTTAAGTTGCAGGCAGCTGAAGTCAAGTTGCTCGCATACGCGGATGACCTAGCGGTCTGTGCTGTGGATCAGCATAGTATACGCGAGACAGTGCTGTGTGTCGACAGTTTCAGGAAGGCAACTGGAAGCAAAGTGAACTGGTCAAAGTGTCAGGGATTTTGGCATGGCAATTGGGCATCGACCCCAGAGTTTTTTGGAAATGTGCCCTGGGTAACAACCCTTAAAAATACTTAGGAGTTCCATTAAACAGCTACGGGGACAGTGATGCATACTGGAAAGGACAACTGAACGAAATACAGGAAAAAGCAGATAGATGGAGGGGGGCATATTTATCAATTTTTGCAAGAGCGACGGTGTGCAATGTGTTCTTTTTAAGCAAACTCTGGTATGTCATGCAAGTGTTGCGCTGTTCTCGGGTAAATGTACAGAATATACATCGTATTCTAGCTGTGTTTGTTTGGTCATCAAGCTGGGAACGGTGCAAGCGGACGAACTTGTTTCGAAGTGTGAAAGACGGTGGTCTCGGGCTGGGACATCTATTTCTCCGCCAGCTTGTCAACAGGTTTTTCTTCTTCCGAGATGTTAGTGACCCTTTCTTAAGAACTGTGTGCCAACTAAGATTGAACCGTGCTTTGCCTGATTTTGTTGTGGGTACCAAGAGTTTACCAGGGAGAATCTTCGGTTATTTTAGAGAAGTGGCTGACAGCGTGAAATTTCTTACAGCACGGTTTTCGACAGAATTCTTAAGTGAAGTAAAGCGGAAAAAGCTATATGGTGATTTGTGTGATGTTGTTTTTCCAGTGCCAGTGTACAGAGCCATGTACAATGGAGGCCACGGTGGGGACGTTTTGAAAAGAGTTAAAAGAATGCAAGTGCAGCCAGGAATAAAAACTTTCTTCTTCAAATTACATACAGAAACACTACCAGTTAAAAAGTTCTTAGAGGGGAAAGGTTTATTTTTACCATGGGGTACGCATTGCCTAATATGTAAAGTGCCCGAAACAATTGATCATGTATTTCTTCACTGTTGGGAGGGGGTGTATCTTTGGGATGTTTTACAAAGAACCATTAAAAAAGAGTTTCCGCTTCATCCGTACGGCATCAGATTTTTGGCCATTCAAAATGAGGATGGTTTCCCGTTGGACCAAGTAATGCTCTGGGGCCTCCATAGTATATGGCGCTCCAGGATGGCGGGTTATTACTGTGACCCAGACGCGCGACCGGCCCGCATGTACTTTAAGGAGAATGTGCACAGATTCGTGCAAGTGGTGAGATCACAATCATGTAACCCCGATTGCCTACCCAGGATGGAAAATTTGAGCCTGCTCAAAGAATTTTAAACAAGACAAGGCCTGTCAAGCAGCTCTGGCAGGTTGCTGGTGTCAAGATGGAATGAATTTTTTTTTGTGTGTCCAGTGTTTGTCAAAGTATGGCAATAAAGAAAAAAAAAAGCCTCCGTGGCGCAATCGGGGATTCTACTTCCGGCCACCGAGCGTGACGGACGTGTGTATCATGGGCTCCCAAGGAGCGGATTCAGCGGCCCAGCTGGGCCGTGGTATCAGGAGCACGGAAAGGCCTACCAAGGATTATGAACTGGTTCTACCGCATCTGCCTACAGGTTCGAGTGTTTTACATACTGTTTTTTTGCACGGCGACATAAAAGCCAGGCCGTACCGGGTGGAGCACTTTCGAGACTCCCTCGCTCGTCTTTCACTGCTGCCGGAAGTGGTTGCCCTCGGGGCATACCAAATGAATCACGTGTGGGCGGTAACGTTCAAAGGTGAAGAGGCGAAAGCGAAGATTTTGGAAGCCCAAGCTATTGAAGTGAAGGAGCACCGCTGCGTGGTCATTGACCCCTGTAACCAAGGCATCAGGTTGAAGCTTTTCTGGCTGCTTCACGGCGTGCAAGACGATGACGTGCGAGCGGCGTTGGCAGCTTTTGGAAAAGTTACGGAAATTTCAAGAGATAAGTGGAGAGTGCAAGGTTGTGTCGACAAGGCTTCAACGACACGAACGGTCACGCTGAAGCTCAAAGTGGGGGTTACCATCGAGGACCTGCCGCATCAGCTTCGGGTCGCCGAGGACGTCGCACTCGTCCACGTCCCAGGCAGAGCCCCGCTTTGCCTCCGGTGCCGGGGGAAAGGACATATACGGCGTGATTGTCGTGTGCCGCGCTGCGGGCTGTGTCGTCGCTACGGCCATGACGAGTCGCAGTGTGTGCGCACGTATGCCAACGTTGCAGGCCCCGTGCCGAGTGAAGTGGCAGGCGAGCACTTGATGGACGCAGTGGACGCCGAGGAAGCGAGCAGTGGAATCACTGAGGAGGCAGAACAGAACGGACAGTCCTCTGAGAAGACCCCTGCCCCTAAAGAACACTGTGAATCAGAGTTGATAGTTCCGTTGCCGAATGTCGCTGGGACCGAGACACCCACGAAAGAAAACGGCAATGCCAGTGCAGCAAGCTCAGCGTCGGCTACGCAACACATTGAGGAACAGGGGGACACTGAAGCTGAGATGCCAGCTGCTTCTACCTTGCCTGTGAAGCGGGTGCACGAAGACAGTGTCAACGAGGAATCAACCCAAGGAGGAGCGGAAAGCGGACAGCCTCCACTGAAGGCAGCCCCCCTTCGCCGGGCGTCCTTCAAGCCAAGGCCAAACGTGCCCCCAGACCGGAGAACTGTGTCACCTGTGCCTCCGCCATAGCGGGGGTACCCTTTCCGGTCGAGACGGTACAAGCCCGGTCCATGATCGGGAGTAGCCTTTGGAACGACGGACGGACTCGCCAAAAAGGAAGAATGGTCATCCCGTGCAACAGATCAACCGCAATGCTGTCTCTCTGCAAAAGCGATGTGAGTGATATATGTTTCGCGATATATAATTTCTTGAGATGGCGACGAATTTAAACACTAGCTTGCGCGTAGCCACGCTAAATGTGAGGGGGCTGTCAACGCGTCGGAGACAACTGCAGCTTAACCGCATTCTGCTGGAAAATAAAATTGATGTGCTAGCAGTTCAAGAGAGCAAAATGGAAAGCGAACAACAAACAGAGAAAATGGCTGAAATATATCGTTCTAGATATAGTGTTTGCGTTTGTCATGCGGTTGGAAGATCGGGGGGATGTGTCATTTTCATTCGAAATTGCATAGAGTGTGTGCAGTCTGTGTTCTCGTGTGAGAGTGGGCGGCTATTGATATGTGATTTCAGTTTTTCTGGATTGGACTGGAGAGTGATCTGCGTTTATGCGCCGACTAGAACGTTTGAGCGGGAAGAGTTTTTTCACTATATGAAATCCTTCCTAATACATGAGAGGCGTGTTCTCCTGCTTGGAGACTTCAACTGTGTCTGTAGACCGGAAGATAGAACAACAGACCGTGTCCTTCGTGACAAGAGTGCAGAGTTACTTATTGACATTGTTATTGAGGCAGAGCTTGAAGATGCTGGCTGTATAATGACGCATGAAGGCCAAGCAAAGTTCACGCACTTTCAAGGTAGCTGTCATGCAAGGTTGGACCGAATATATGTTCCCATTGATTGTGTGCCCTTGTGCTCGGAATATGAAACACTTCCCATGAGCTTTAGTGACCACTCCCTCGTAATGATTACTCTAGGCACGAAAAGTAAGGCAACAAAGTTCAATTGGGAGCTATGGAAATTTAATGAAAAACTGCTGCTGGATGAAGAGTTTACCACTAAAGTTAAAGAATATATTAGGCATATGTTACAAAATGACTCTAATTTTATACAAGCATGGGAGCAGTTTAAGTGCGAGATAAAGATACAGTTGAATCCCGCTATAACGAAATTCACGGTGCACGAAAAAAAATTCGTTCTCGCGGAACTTCGTTATCGCAAAAATTTGACGTGAAACGCAGAAAGAATTGCCCAAGCAGCAGCATAGGCGTTTAATGCCAAAAATCTGTAAGCTTGGTTTGCTTACGCTTCACGGCGAGCAACGCCGTCACGCGATTTTCGCACTCGGTCAGCAAACCCATTGCAACATCGTCGTCTCGGACAGCAACGAAATTCCTGATGACATCAAAAGCGTCCATCACCTGTACGGCGGTTGCCGCAGCCGGCGCTTCCTGTACGTCGTCGTCTTCTTCATCGGAAGAGTCCTTATCATTCCGGGCAGCTTTTATGATCTGCTCATCACTCACATCTTCGTGAACAACAACACAAGCGTCAGCGCCGATGTATTCGTCGAGCTCGAGATTAGGCGGCACGGTTCCTATTTCTCCCAGCGTTTTCCAGGCGGCCGCGATCCCCGGAGCCGGTGACGCCTCTTCGTCGTCGTCTGTAACACCTGGTGTTAGGCCAGCAGAGTGTACGGGTCGACCTTCGGCAAATCCGGCGTGCCTGAAACAGTTCACAATTACTGAGCGCCCCAGTGTGCTCCAGGCAGCAGACATAATCTGCAGTGCCACGTACAAGTCCACCTTCGTGTCTCGGCCGGTTTCAGTGTTAAAAAGCAGCCGCTGAATTAACCTCCCGCGGTAAGCGCGCTTCAGGCTAAGAATCACGCCCTGATCGAGAGGCTGTAAGACAGACGTGCAATTGGGAGGGAAAAACCTCAGCTCCGTGTTAGTGAGCTTGACTTCGTCGGAGTGATGCGCTGAACAATTGTCCAAAAGCAAGCAAACTTTACGGCCTTGCCGCTTCATGTCGCGGTCGAATGCCATCATCCACTCGGTGAAAATAGCGCGGGTCATCCATGACTTGTTGTTCGCCTTGTACTGCACAGGTAGGCTACGAGTTCCCTTAAAACAGCGCGGCTTGGCACTTTTGCCTATGACTAACGGCGGACGCTTGTCCGAGCCATCCATGTTTGTGCAAAGCAGCACTGTGATGCGTTTTTTGCTGTGTTTGCCGCCGTGACAGCGCTGCCCCTTGAAGTCGAGCGTCCTAGCCGGCAACATCTCGTAGAATAGCCCGGTCTCGTCGGCGTTGTAAATGTCTGCAGGCGCGAAGTTGCTTAAAATTCCGGCCATGTTACTCGCCTTCCAAGCAGCTGCTCCGTCCACGTCTGCTGACATTGACTCGCCGCACAACACTTTTCCAACGATGTTATGGCGGGCCTTGAAACGGTTTAGCCAGCCAATGCTGGCTTTAAAATCATCAATGCCAAGTAGGCATGCATAGCTCAAGGCTTTCTGCTGGACGATGCTTCCGGACAGGGGGACGTTGCTGGCTCGTGCTTCCACAAACCACGCATGCACTGCTTTGTCCAACTCTTCATGGAGGGGCCGCGTCACCTTTTTGTGCTTCGAGGATGTGCCTGAAGCAAGTGCCATTCTCACGCTGTCCTTATTGCCTAGAATCGTTGACAGCGAACTTGCAGGAATTCCGAAGTCTTCAGCAATTGCCGCTTTCTTCCTTCCGCTTTCTGCTTGGGCGATTATTTGAGCTTTTTGCTCAAGGGAAAGAGTTTTGCGTTTTTTCACTTGCGTTGCCATCGTGTCCTGCGGATGAAAACTCGTCGTTGTCGAAGAGAAAGGCAGCGAGTGAACAACGCGACCACGACACAAAGCCAAAATGGCGGAACTGCAATCACGTGATTTCATGCTTAATGTGGCTTTGGATTTGACTTGGACTTCTCGCCAATAAAACTAGTTTCGGTTTCGATTTTGAACGCGAAAATTTCGTTGAAGCGGAAACGCTCTGCAAAAATGGTTCGTTGTGCAGAGAAATTTAGGCCATTAATTCTTATAGGATACTCGCGGGGAATAAAAAATTATTCGTTGTCGCGGAAATTTCGTTGTGGCGGTATTCGTTGTGGCGGGATTCAACTGTAGCTGCTATTGACCGAGCATGCACTCTCCGACGTAAAGAAAGAGAACAAGAAAAAGAACTTCGTAGCACACTTGAATACATGCTTAGCATGGAGAGCGTTAAGCCTGGCTTGTTCGCCCAAGATATAAAAAAGATAAAAAACAAACTTGAGGTGATAGACGAAGAGAAGTATCGCGGTGCGGTGATAAGGGCACGCAGCGAAAAATTGTGGCTCGGAGAGACGCCCACGAAAAGGGCACTTAGTGACGAAAAAAGGTACGCAGTGTCAAAAGAGATAAAAGAAATCTGCTATCAGAACGTAGTTACCTCGGAAAAAAAAACGATTGAACGGGCGTTTGTAGAATTTTACAGCGGATTGTTTAGCCTGAAAACACCGGACATTGAACGCTTCAGAAAAGACTTTCTTTCGCTCATGCCAAGAGTAGAAGACGAAGTGGCGCAGACACTTGAAGCAAGTATTACTTCCGAGGAAATTGAGGCCGCTATCGGGGAATTAAATTCCAATAAGTCACCCGGACCAGATGGTCTTGGTGCTGCCATATACAAGGCCTTTCCAACTGAAATGGCTGTTTTACTGGAAAGAGTTATTAGTGAATGCTACGAAAAGAACGTACCTCCTCCGTCTTTTCGAATGTCACACATTGTACTAATCCCGAAAACAGATGACCATGTTAAGCTTCAGTCTGTAGCGTCTTACCGTCCTATAAGTCTAACGAATGTTGACTATAAAATTTACATGAAAGTATTAGGACGACGACTCCAAAGTGTAATTACTTCTCTTGTAGGCCCACATCAGACATGCGGTATAAAAGGAAGGACCTTTTTTACTAACATACACGCAGCAAGGAGTGTACTCGAATGTTGTGACGCGATGCATGACCACGTAGCCATGATGCAATTAGACCTCCACAAAGCATTTGATAAAGTGGTACATGAAATTTTGTTCTCTGTTTTAGAGTATGTCAATGCTGGTTCCGTGATTACAAAGGGCGTGAAAATGGTTTACGAGTGCTGTTCAGCGAGACTGGTCGTGAATAAGCAGTTAACTGATCGTATACCTGTTCAGTCGTCAGTAAGGCAGGGCTGTCCTCTGTCTCCCCTTTTGTTTGCGCTTTATCTGGAGCCTTTCTGTCTAAGATTGCTTACAAGGCCAAACATACGCGGTTATAGATTTTTTCAAAGTGAAGTTCGGGTTTTGGCATACGCGGACGATATTGCGGTTTTTTGTACTGACCATGAGAGCGTGCAAGAAGTTGTAAAAGAAGCCACTGCCTTTTGCACTGCAAGTGGAAGTGAAATTAGTTGGCCAAAGTGTTTAGGATTTTGGCACGGAAACTGGCAATACGCGCCTGAACTGTTCTCCAGTATGCAATGGACAATAACGCCAGGCAATTACCTTGGTGTGCCACTAAAGCACTACCGTGAAAGCAAGGAATGTTGGGCCGGTGAAGTTGAGCAAGTGAAAACCCAAACAAACAAATGGGGAGGACATAACTTTTCTATGTTCGCAAGAGCTACCGTTTGCAATATGTTCCTAGTTGCAAAAATTTTTTACATGCTGCAAGTGTTATCTATGTCAAGAATCTCTGTTCAAAAACTGCATAGGGTATTTGCCACGTTTGTGTGGGCTTCAACATGGGAGCGTACCAGTCGATGCAATCTTTTTCATACGGTGCATAACGGTGGACTGGGCTTGTCACATTTATACTTAAAGCAGATTGTAACCAGGTTCTTTTTTTTGCGCGAACAAAGCGATGTTTTTCTTAGAACGGTAATCCAAGTGCGATTGCGTGAGTCACTGCCGGAATATGTAGTTTCGACTATGTCTACAGGGACAATGGCTCTAAGTGCTTTTCTTCGCGAAGTTGTCGCGTCCTTCCAAATAGTGAAGGCGAGATTTTCAAATGAGTATATGTGTACTGTTACGCGAAAACGGCTTTGCAAAGATTTATTGGAAACCTTTTTACCTGTGCCTCTTTATCGCGCTGTATATGCTTTGGGTCCGGAGCGGGACGTGTTGAAGAGAGTGAAAAGAATGCCCATCAGATCGTCCGTTAAATCTTTCTTTTTTCAATTGCATACCGGCACTCTTCCGGTGAAGCCATGGCTGGAAAGCAAAGGCCTTTTCGTGCCTTGGTCTGCTGACTGTTTAATTTGCAAAAAGCTGGAAACCATAGAGCATATTTTCCTTGATTGTCACGATGCGGTTTTTTTGTGGGACGTGCTACAACGCACTATTAAAAAGGACTTACCAATAACGCCGTTTGGCATACGCTACCTTCCATGCGGCCAGCCAGGAGAAGTGCCCAGTGATTTATTGATGGTCTTGTGTATGCACAGCATATGGAGAACGCGGATGGATGTTCGCCATGAGCATGTTGTCGTACACCCAGCCCATCAATACTTTGTTGAAAGTGTGATGTACACGCGTGATGTTTTCGGAGGGCAATCTGAACCCCCGGAATGGCTGCCAGTCTTGGACAAGCTCATGTCACCTTATCCATTCTATCACAAGAAACCTGTAAGAAAGTGACTTGTGTTTTTAATTCCATGCGACTTTTCATCGTTCTTTGTAGTTGCCAAGTCGGTAATAAAGAAAAAAAAAAAAAAAAAAGCCACCGTGGCGCAATCGGTTAGCGCGTTCGGCTGTTAACCGAAAGGTTGGAGGTTCGAGTCCTCCCGGTGGCGGCATTTTTTGGTTCAAGCTGTAATGTAGTTTGTCCCTGAATAGCAAAACAAGTTTGGTTGATTGAGAGAAACACACCAATTGATATTTTACTTTGTTTCTGTATTCTCGTGCATTAAATAAAAAGAATGCTTCATGAAACACTAAACGCCCTAGCCATTTTAAGCGGCGCGAGGGTGTTGTTAGCTAGAGAAGCATTCTTCTTGGCATACCCCCCATCTCGGCCTCCGTGGCGCAATTGGTTAGCGCGTTCGGCTGTTAACCGAAAGGTTGCAGGTTCGAGTCCTCCCGGTGGCGGCATGTTTTGGTTCTAGCTTTAGTGTAGTTTGTCACTGAGCAGCAAAACAAGTTTGGTTGATTGAGAGAAACACACCAATTGATATTTTGCTTTGTTCCTGTGTTCTCGTGCATTAAATAAAAAGAATGCTTCATGAAACACTAAACGCCCTAGCCATTTTAAGCTGCCCGAGGGTGTTGTTAGCTAGAGAAGCATTCTTCTTGGCATACCCCCCATCTCGGCCTCCGTGGCGCAATTGGTTAGCGCGTTCGGCTGTTAACCGAAAGGTTGCAGGTTCGAGTCCTCCCGGTGGCGGCATGTTTTGGTTCTAGCTTTAGTGTAGTTTGTCACTGAGCAGCAAAACAAGTTTGGTTGATTGAGAGAAACACACCAATTGATATTTTGCTTTGTTCCTGTATTCTCGTGCATTAAATAAAAAGAATGCTTCATGAAACACTAAACGCCCTAGCCATTTTAAGCTGCCCGAGGGTGTTGTTAGCTAGAGAAGCATTCTTCTTGGCATACCCCCCATCTCGGCCTCCGTGGCGCAATTGGTTAGCGCGTTCGGCTGTTAACCGAAAGGTTGCAGGTTCGAGTCCTCCCGGTGGCGGCATGTTTTGGTTCTAGCTGTAGTGTAGTTTGTCACTGAGCAGCAAAACAAGTTTGGTTGATTGAGAGAAACACACCAATTGATATTTTGCTTTGTTCCTGTATTCTCGTGCATTAAATAAAAAGAATGCTTCATGAAACACTAAACGCCCTAGCCATTTTAAGCTGCCCGAGGGTGTTGTTAGCTAGAGAAGCATTCTTCTTGGCATACCCCCCATCTCGGCCTCCGTGGCGCAATTGGTTAGCGCGTTCGGCTGTTAACCGAAAGGTTGCAGGTTCGAGTCCTCCCGGTGGCGGCATGTTTTGGTTCTAGCTGTAGTGTAGTTTGTCACTGAGCAGCAAAACAAGTTTGGTTGATTGAGAGAAACACACCAATTGATATTTTGCTTTGTTCCTGTATTCTCGTGCATTAAATAAAAAGAATGCTTCATGAAACACTAAACGCCCTAGCCATTTTAAGCTGCCCGAGGGTGTTGTTAGCTAGAGAAGCATTCTTCTTGGCATACCCCTCATCTCGGCCTCCGTGGCGCAATTGGTTAGCGCGTTCGGCTGTTAACCGAAAGGTTGCAGGTTCGAGTCCTCCCGGTGGCGGCATGTTTTGGTTCTAGCTTTAGTGTAGTTTGTCACTGAGCAGCAAAACAAGTTTGGTTGATTGAGAGAAACACACCAATTGATATTTTGCTTTGTTTCTGTGTTCTCGTGCATTAAATAAAAAAAATGCTTCATGAAACACTAAACGCCCTAGCCATTTTAAGCTGCCCGAGGGTGTTGTTAGCTAGAGAAGCATTCTTCTTGGCATACCCCCCATCTCGGCCTCCGTGGCGCAATTGGTTAGCGCGTTCGGCTGTTAACCGAAAGGTTGCAGGTTCGAGTCCTCCCGGTGGCGGCATGTTTTGGTTCTAGCTTTAGTGTAGTTTGTCACTGAGCAGCAAAACAAGTTTGGTTGATTGAGAGAAACACACCAATTGATATTTTGCTTTGTTCCTGTATTCTCGTGCATTAAATAAAAAGAATGCTTCATGAAACACTAAACGCCCTAGCCATTTTAAGCTGCCCGAGGGTGTTGTTAGCTAGAGAAGCATTCTTCTTGGCATACCCCCCATCTCGGCCTCCGTGGCGCAATTGGTTAGCGCGTTCGGCTGTTAACCGAAAGGTTGCAGGTTCGAGTCCTCCCGGTGGCGGCATGTTTTGGTTCTAGCTGTAGTGTAGTTTGTCACTGAGCAGCAAAACAAGTTTGGTTGATTGAGAGAAACACACCAATTGATATTTTGCTTTGTTCCTGTATTCTCGTGCATTAAATAAAAAGAATGCTTCATGAAACACTAAATGCCCTAGCCATTTTAAGCTGCCCGAGGGTGTTGTTAGCTAGAGAAGCATTCTTCTTGGCATACCCCCCATCTCGGCCTCCGTGGCGCAATTGGTTAGCGCGTTCGGCTGTTAACCGAAAGGTTGCAGGTTCGAGTCCTCCCGGTGGCGGCATGTTTTGGTTCTAGCTTTAGTGTAGTTTGTCACTGAGCAGCAAAACAAGTTTGGTTGATTGAGAGAAACACACCAATTGATATTTTGCTTTGTTTCTGTGTTCTCGTGCATTAAATAAAAAAAATGCTTCATGAAACACTAAACGCCCTAGCCATTTTAAGCTGCCCGAGGGTGTTGTTAGCTAGAGAAGCATTCTTCTTGGCATACCCCCCATCTCGGCCTCCGTGGCGCAATTGGTTAGCGCGTTCGGCTGTTAACCGAAAGGTTGCAGGTTCGAGTCCTCCCGGTGGCGGCATGTTTTGGTTCTAGCTTTAGTGTAGTTTGTCACTGAGCAGCAAAACAAGTTTGGTTGATTGAGAGAAACACACCAATTGATATTTTGCTTTGTTCCTGTGTTCTCGTGCATTAAATAAAAAAAATGCTTCATGAAACACTAAACGCCCTAGCCATTTTAAGCTGCCCGAGGGTGTTGTTAGCTAGAGAAGCATTCTTCTTGGCATACCCCCCAACTCGGCCTCCGTGGTATAGTGTTCTAGAATTAGGAAGTGTGCCGTCTTTGGCGCGCGCCAATGGGAGCGACGTGGTCGCCGGAGCGATGAAAAGCGTAGGTGGCGCTGTCAGCCGCAGGAGCGCATCACAAGCGCGCGCGCCGCAGAGGAAACGCTTGGGGCGTCTGCTTCTGCGGCTCGTTTCCTGCGTGAATTTTGTTGCATCGCGTTGCTTCTCTGGCTGTTGTACTATGGCGCGTTGTTGAGCGTAGAGCGATGATTGGTCAAGCAGGAAAACACATATTTGCAGAGAGCACAGTAACAGTTCCGTCCGTCTCGTATGACTCCCCCCCCCCCCCCCTTCTTTTACTGAATGCTCTTTTCCTTCCTTTCGTTCTTTCTTCTTGCTCATTGAGCGCTCTTTCTGCTGCCTTCCCTATTCGAACCCTTCCCTATTCGAACCCTTCCCTTCTCGAAATACACTCAAAGCATGGTTGACTCAAAGCATGCATGTTTCCTAAGCAACAGCACCGCGGAAGGCCTTCGGGTAACTTTGCAGTCCACAGTCGACTTCGTTGACTACTAATCTGCAAAATACGGTTTTACATACATTATCACATCGAGACTAAGCCAAGACAAACTAGAAAACCTCTTCGGCATCGTGAGGCAATTTAATGGCTGCAACGATCATCCCACGCCGGCTCAATTTTTAGTGACAAGCGAAGCCCCCAAAGACAGGAAATTGTAATGCTGAAATTGTAAATGCCTTACTTGGAATTCGCCGTACAAGCGAGAAACCTACCCAGCTTCTTTCAAATCCTATTGAGGAGCTTGACCGTTTGGTTGACGAGGGAAGGCTCGAGGACGACGAAATTCCCTTCTTTCAGATGACCACAGATACGTCACTAGGCACAGTTCTAGCCGTCTCATAGCTTATATTGCAGGATATGTCGCTAGAAAGTTCGTGAAGAAGTCAAAATGCAGTACTTGCTCCGCTTATCTCATTTCAAGCAAATCGTGCGCGGCACAAAAAGAAGAAAATCAATTTATCTCAAACTTCGACCACGTAGGTCTTTATCCGTCCTCGGAGCTTGCAAAGCTCGGGCACACGCTGGAAGAGTCTTTCACGGTTTTTTTTTAGTTCAAGAAAGATTAACGCAAATAGCATGCGTGAATTTGCTTTGTTTTTGTAAAGCGCAGAGGTTTCCAAGTTTAGTTGCCCTACTCATGACAAAGAAATGACACTTAACATAGTGAAGTTCTACGTCCTCATGCGATTGCGTTTTTGTTGCGAAACCAAGAGCAGACCTCTAAAGCAGAGCAGGTAAAGCAATTAAAGCTGAGGAGGTGCAAGTAATCGTGTTTGAGGACTTTAATCATTCTGCCTTTCTCTTGTGTGTTTTCAAATTTAGCAGCTTAATTTATTCACAGCCTAGTACAGTTCATTATTATTCTCATATAGTTCTGTACAGTTTTATACGTTTGTACTATATAAGTCGCGATTTTTTTTCACGTCGTCCATTATGTGGTTTCGTTCATTGCTATGTGCTCTCATTCATTCATTTCGTTTTGAGTAGGACTGCCAGTTCATATGTATTCGCCCACATTTAAATAAAGTCATCAGTAAGCGCTGGCATACTTTCTGTCTTCAAGCAATCTTCGCATACCCCTATTTACATGTGGCGCAAAAAGTACGCTAGCCTAGCCTAAAACACCATTCACTGCGTTTTCAGTACGTGCGAGCGTCGACGGAAGACTTCAGTCTAGGCCGCATAAACCGGTGCATCCAATATTAAAAATTTACATGATCATAGAAATACGTTAGACATTCGTCATTGAACCTCCCGCTAGTGTTCGAGAAATAAAGCACCCAATACGTTCAGGAAATATATATTGCCGTTGCTTGTCAGTTCGTCGGCAATCTGTATCTTACATTGCCTGTATTTGTATTGCCGTTCCCTGACGACGGCCGCTTATTTTATAGGGAACTAGTTGTTTTGTTCATGAACATAACCGCTTTAACACATTTCGACAAGCGTGCCTTTGGAGTCCGATTGAACTAGCGGTGACGGTTCACCCAGCTGTCTGCTCCGCGCTCACTGCGCTCCTCCTGCACACAGCGCCCTCTCTCCTGTCATCGCTGAAACGACCAGCTCGCCGGCGGCAGACGGCACACTTCTCAATTCTAGAACACTATATCCGTGGCGCAATCGGTTAGCGCGTTCGGCTGTTAACCGAAAGGTTGGAGGTTCGAGTCCTCCCGGTGGCGGCATTTTTTGGTTCTAGCTGTAGTGTAGTTTGTCACTGAGCAGCAAAACAAGTTTGGTTGATTGAGAGAAACACAGCAATTGATATTTTGCTTTGTTCCTGTATTCTCGTGCATTAAATAAAAAAAATGCTTCATGAAACACTAAACACCCTAGCCATTTTAAGCTGCCCGAGGGTGTTGTTAGCTAGAGAAGCATTCTTCTTGGCATACCCCCAACTCAACCTCCGTGGCGCAATCGGTTAGCGCGTTCGGCTGCTAACCGAAAGGTTGGAGGTTCGATTCCAGCCGGTGGCGGCATGTTTTGGTTCTAGCTTTAGTGTAGTTTGTCACTGAGCAGCAAAACAAGTTTGGTTGATTGAGAGAAACACACCAATTGATATTTTGCTTTGTTCCTGTATTCTCGTGCATTAAATAAAAAAAAATGCTTCATGAAACACTAAACGCCCTAGCCATTTTAAGCTGCCCGAGGGTGTAGTTAGCTAGAGAAGTATTCTTCTTGGCATACCCCCCAACTCGGCCTCCGTGGGATTCCACTTCCGGCCACCGAGCGTGACGGACGTGCTATCATGTGCTCCGTTGGAGCGGCGTTAGCGGCTCAGCCGAGCCGCGGAAACAGGATTGCTGTTCATGATAACGAGGAATACGAAGTAATGCTGCCCCACCTACCTACAGGTCGTATCGTTTTGAACACAGTTTTTTTGCACGGTGACGTTCGGGCGCGGCCGTATAGGGTCGAGGACAACAGGGATGCCCTTGCCCGTTTGGATTTGCTCCCTGAGGTTGTAGCCCTGGGAGC
This sequence comes from Amblyomma maculatum, assembly GCF_055883805.1. Taxonomy (NCBI): domain Eukaryota; kingdom Metazoa; phylum Arthropoda; class Arachnida; order Ixodida; family Ixodidae; genus Amblyomma; species Amblyomma maculatum. Next base: position 59,190,036 of record NC_139350.1, read on the forward strand.
ATTCCAAATGAATCACGTGTGGGCGGTTACGTTTAGAAGTTCAGAGGCCGTGCAGAAAGTGCTCGCGGCTGAAAGCATTACCGTCAAGGAACGTCGGTGCATCATTATCGACCCCAACAAGCAGGAAGTACGAGTCAAGGTGCACTGGGTTCTCCATAATGTGACTGACGAAGATGTGCGGGTGGCCTTCCGACCATATGGTGAAGTGACGGAAACGTCGAAAGAGAGGTGGCGTGTTCAGGGCGTCACCGAAAAGGGGTCCACAACAAGGATGTTGAGCCTGAAACTGAACAAAGGTGTCACGGCTGAAGACATTCCCCACCAAATCCGTATCGCAGGTGAGCCAGCTCTTTTAGTAGTCGCAGGGAGGCCCCCCCTTTGCCTGCGATGTCAAGGGAAAGGCCACATTCGTCGCGACTGTCGAGTGCCTAGGTGCTCGCGTTGTCGGCGATTTGGGCATGATGAGAGCCAGTGTGTTCCCACGTACGCCAGCATGACGGGCCCGGCAAGGAACAGTGAACTGGCTGAACATGTCATGGATGAGGTGGAGGCTGAGGAAGCGTCAAAGGAAGCAGGGGTGTTGCCATCTGCTGCTGCAAAAGACCTGCAACCTTCAAGCGGTGAGGACACAGTGGCGACGACCGCCCCGCAGCATGAACTGCCTCAACTCGAACAGGAGGAGAAGAAAAATCAAGAGACGACGCCTACTGTCGAATTGGAGGATACCGCAAAGAACGAACCAAGCACCCTACAAAATGTAAAAGATGCAACCATGGAAGACACCGCTGTTTCGGCCACAAAACGCTCTCATCTTCAAGCGGTACAAGGCGACCAGCTACGTGCGCGACACTTGACTACGCATGGAGGACGACCCAGAAGAAGCGCATCGAGCCTCTAGTAAAGGCTGGCACAGCGTGGAAACAAGTGTTAATCCGGAGCAACGTGCGCGACACTTGACTACGCATGGAGGACGACCCAGAAGAAGCGCATCGAGCCTCTAGTAAAGGCTGGCACAGCGTGGACACAAGTGTTAATCCGGAGCAACGTGCGCTACACTTGACTACGCATGGAGGACGACCCAGAAGAAGCGCATCGAGCCTCTAGTAAAGGCTGGCACAGCGTGGACACAAGTGTTAATCCGGAGCAACGTGCGCGACACTTGACTACGCATGGAGGACGACCCAGAAGAAGCGCATCGAGCCTCTAGTAAAGGCTGGCACAGCGTGGAAACAAGTGTTAATCCGGAGCAACGTGCGCGACACTTGACTACGCATGGAGGACGACACAGAAGAAGCGCATCGAGCCTCTAGTAAAGGCTGGCACAGCGTGGACACAAGTGTTAATCCGGAGCAATGTGCGCGACACTTGACTACGCATGGAGGACGACCCAGAAGAAGCGCATCGAGCCTCTAGTAAAGGCTGGCACAGCGTGGAAACAAGTGTTAATCCGGAGCAACGTGCGCGACACTTGACTACGCATGGAGGACGACCCAGAAGAAGCGCATCGAGCCTCTAGTAAAGGCTGGCACAGCGTGGACACAAGTGTTAATCCGCTGAGCACGGAAACCGCTGCTGCGACATGGTGCCCTGAGATGAGCACTGCACGATTTGTGTGTTCCTCCAGAGATAAGGGAATAATATTTCATATACCATTGCGCATAGCGACGTTGAATGTCAGGAGGCTGGCAGCGATCAAGCGTCAGCGTCAAGTCAGCCGAATTTTCCTAGAAAATGATTTGGACATTATCGCTTTGCAAGAAACCAAAATTGAGAGTGAGGAACATACAGATCGAATGGTTGCCAATTTTAAGTCGCGATACAATGTGTGTATATGTCATGCGGTTGGAAGGTCGGGTGGTTGCGCCTTATTTTTGAGAAACAGTCTGGGCATTGTGGAGGAAAATGTCGTAGCATCCGAAGAAGGCCGGTTACTGGTTGTTGACTTTGTACTGTCTGGTAGTGCTTGGCGTGTTATATGTGTGTATGCACCTAACAATCAGACTGAGCGTGTTGCTTTTTTTGAGAAGGTTGAAGTGTTCCTAAATTGCGCGAAAAGTGTTATTCTTATGGGTGACTTCAACTGTGTCTGCATAACAGAAGATCGAGTACCCAAGTCCCCGATCCGCGATCAGAGCGCTCGGTTGCTGAACTCACTAATTCAAGACTATAATATGGAAGATCTTGGCAGTGTACTGTCCCAAGGCTCACATCCCGGTTTTACGCATTTCCAACGCGGCAGTAATGCGAGACTAGACAGAGTGTACGCCAGCTTGCAACTTGTCACAGCATGTGAAAAATACGATCTAAAGCACCTCTCGTTCAGCGATCACAGTCTTGTGATGGTTACGTTTGGTAACAAGCCCAAAAAGTCACGGTTTAGTTGGGACCTCTGGAAGCTTAACGTAAAACTGCTAGAGGATGAAGAATTCATTGAGCGAATTAAAGAAGAGATAGCTAAAATGCCCTCGACTAGCTCATGGAACTACGCAGCAAAGTGGGAGACATTTAGGAACGACGTCTAGGTGATCGCGATAGAACGAGGAACAATACTTCATCAAAGATGTCGAAAAATGGAGAAAGAATTGAAGTGCAATTTGGATTTCATAATGAGTATGGAAACAGCAGCGCCTGGCATGTACATAAACAAAATCCGAGAATAAAAGAACCAGTTAGAAGCACTGGAGACAGACAAGTACAGAGCGGCAGTGATAAGAGCGCGGGCTGAAAAGTTGTGGGCAGGTGAAGCACCGACCAAACGTGCGTTGTGCGGTGAAAGGCGGTATGCAACGCAGAAAGAAATCCGGCAGATTCGGTACCACAATGAGATTACCAGCGACAAGAAGGAAATTGAGCAGGCCTTTGTGGAATATTATACAGAACTGGTAGGGAATAACAGAACGAGGTGCGAACTGCGTGATGAATTTTTATCGCTAGTGCCCAGATTAGATGAGCCCACTGTTGCTCGCCTAGAACAACCCATCAGCATTGGTGAAGTTGAAAGCGCAATTGACGAGCTAGTCCTTGGGAAGACGCCAGGGCCCGACGGCCTCGGGGCCGCTTTTTATAAGACTTTTCGAGATGAAATTAGCCCAGCTTTACATGCGGTGATCACGGAAGCGTACAAAGAAAAACAAATGCCGCTGTCTTTTCGTGCTGGTCACGTAGTGTTAATCTCCAAAACGGATGACCAAAGGAAACTGCAGTCGGTAGGGTCTTATCGCCCGATTACGCTGACCAATACCGACTACAAGATATTCATGAAGGTTCTGGCCAAGCGCCTGCAAAGTGTGATCATGCAACTCGTTGGACCGCACCAAACATGCGGAGTAAAAGGGCGCAGTATATGCACAAATGTTCATGTTGCGCGTAGTATTCTGGAATGATGTGATGACTTTGCTGGTCGAGTAGCAATGATCCAACTGGACCTGGCAAAGGCATTCGATCGGGTATCGCATGAAGTTCTGTACAGCGTGCTCGAACATGCAAATGTAGGAAGTGTTATTCTTGATGGTCTAAAAATGGTTTATGACAATTGCACCTTTCGAATCATTGTTAACAAAAGCTTAAGCGAAACTGTCCCAGTACGGTCTTTAGTAAGACAGGGTTGCCCACTCTCTCCTTTACTTTTCGCTCTATACCTGAAGCCATTTTGTCTTAAACTGATCAACTCCGAACTAATTAACGGTTTTCGTATTGAGTCGTCCCAGGTGAAAGTTCTTGCCTATGCGGATGATATTGCGGTGTTTTGTAGCGACCAAAAAAGTGTTCAAGAAGCAATTTTCGTTGCCAAAAACTGTTGTGAACAGACAGGCGCTGAGATTAACTGGGACAAAAGTGTCGGCTTCTGGCACGGAAATTGGGAAATTGCGTCGAGGTCTTTTGCGAACCTCCAGTGGACAACCGTTCCATCGAAGTACTTGGGAGTGCCACTGCAATATTATAACAGGAGCGCCGATTACTGGAAGGACGTGATGCCCGAAGTGAAGGAGAAAGCAGGGGCTTTTCAAGGTAGAGAATTATCCATGTTTGCGAGGGCATCCATATGCAATATTTTTCTAATCTCCAAATTGTGGTATGTTTTGCAGTTTCTTTCTATGTCACGCGTATATGTGCAAAAAATGCACAGAGCGTTTGCTGTATTCATTTGGGCGTCCAACTGGGAAAGGACAAAACGAACCAATTTATTTCGATCAGTTCGAGATGGTGGTGTCGGTCTCTCACATTTGTTTGTTCGGCAACTCGTCTCCCGTTTTATGTTTTTCTGGGATCAAAGTGAGCCCTTCTTACGTACAATGATGCAAGTGCGTCTAGCAAATGCCCTTCCAGATTTTATTGTGTCTACTGCAGGGTGGCCAATATGCGGGTTGAAGGGATATTTAAAGGAGATTGTTGACTCTGCCTATATACTGAAGGTTCGATTCTCGATGGAATATCTAAGTCTGGTGAACAAGAAAAAATTGTATAGTGACTTAATAGATGTCATGATGCCAGTTCCCTTGTATCGAATGATAAACAATGGAGGCCGAGGGCAAGATGTTTTACAAAGAGTTAAAAAGATGCCGGTCAAAGCAAGTACGAAGTCGTTTTTCTTCAAACTGCACACTACTACACTTCCCGTTAAGACCTGGCTAGCTGACAAAGGAATATTTGTACCCTGGACCCCAAACTGTTTAATATGTAAAAAGCCTGAGAACATCGAGCACGTGTTCATTGAATGCTGGGACCCGGTATTTTATTGGGATATTCTGCAACGTACCATAAAGAAGGATTTACCCATAACACCTATAGGAATACGCTATCCACCAACAGACAATGATCACAAAGGTATTCCCTACGACATGATTATGCTGCTCGGCCTCCATAGTTTATGGAAGACACGAATGGCAGTCAGCAATGCAGATGTCAATGTGCTGTCGGTGAGAGAAAACTTTGTTGAAAGTCTGTGCTGTGTACGTGAAGTTTATCGGGCGCAGGTTGAGCCACCTTCATGGCTGAATGTATTGGATGAACTGATCCCGTTCAAGAAATTTTAATGTATCACTTCAGCCAAAACAGGCTGAAGTGCTCTTTTATTACAATGTATTTCCTTTGTCTGAATGAACAGGTAAATAAATAAAGAAAAAAAAAAGCCTCCGTGGTGCAATCGGTTAGCGCGTTCGCCTGTTAATCGAAAGGTTGGAGGTTCGAGTCCTCCCGGTGGCGGCGTTTTTTTTAGTTCTAGCTGCAGTGTAGTAGTTGTCACTGTGCAACACAAGCATGTTTGGTTAACTGAGAGAAACACACACATCTGACATTTTACTTTGTCGCTGTAGTGTCGTGGATAAAATGCTTCATGGAACACTAAACACCCTAGCCATTTGAAGCTGCCCGAGCGTGTTGTTAGCTAGAGAAGCATTCTTCTTGGCATATCCCCGACCCGGCCTCCGTGGCGCAATCGGCTAGCGCGTTCGGCTGTTAACCGAAAGGTTGGAGGTTGGAGTCCTCCCGGTGGCGGCATTTTTTTAGTTCTAGCTGCAGTGTAGTAGTTGTCACTGTGCCACATAAGTATGTTTGGTTAACTGAGAGAAACACACATATCTTACATTTTACTTTGTTGCTGTAGTCACGTGGATTAAATAAAAAAAGTGCTTCATGACACACTAAACGCCCTATTTTAAGCTGCCGAGTGTGTTGTTAGCTAGAGAAGCTTTTTTCTTGGCATTGCCCTCCGTCCCGGCCTCCGTGGCGCAGTTTCTGCTTCCGGCCACGCCAGTGAATGGACGCAGGATGCAGGGCTCCTCAGGAGCGGCTTCAGCGGCCATGTCAGGCCGCGGTAACAGGACTGCTGAACAGGACAATACTTACCAGGTTGTTTTGCCTGCAATGCCAACAGGTCGGTTTGTTTTGAATACCGTTTTTTTGCATGCCGATATCAGGGCCCGCCCGTACCGGGTGGAAGATTTCCGGGATGCTTTGGCGCAACACTCGCTAATCCCCGACGTTATCGCAATGGGGGCGTATCGGATGAGCCACGTCTGGGCCGTCACTCTCAAAGATACTGAAGCGGTGAACAAGATTGTAAGTGTAGGTGAGCTGTGTGTAAAAAACGGTCGCTGCTTGGTGATTGACCCGGCGAACCAGGACGTGCGACTCAAACTTCACTGGCTGCTACACAACGTGCCAGACGAGGATGTTCGTGCTGCGTTTGCGCCGTACGGAAAGGTGTCGGAGGTTTCTCGGGAGCGCTGGCGTGTTAAAGGTATGCTAGAAAAGGGCTCCACCACTAGAATCGCCACGCTGAAGCTGAAAGCTGGCTTGAAGCTCGACGACGTGCCGCATGAGTTGAATGTTAGCGGCGAGCTGGCGCTAGTGATTGTGCCAGGCAGACCCCCGTTGTGCCTACGCTGCCGGAGTACGGGTCACATCCGCAAAGAGTGCCAGGTTCCTCGCTGCGGAATATGTCGACGGTTCGGGCATGAAGACAGCCAGTGTGCACGAACCTACGCTAGCATTGCCGGACCTGGGACCAGCGAAGACTCGTCCGAGTTAATTATGGACGAGGCGGATGCGGAGGAGGCTGCTGACATTAGAGGTCAGTCAACGAAACAGGACGCGCCTTCCATGACGGTTTTAAAGAAGAATAAGGTGACGGTCTCAAATGAAAAGAATGAACCTCAGCATGTCTTGAACGTTCCATCCCAGGACCATGAAAGCGCGTCAAAGGAAGCGTCAGAAGACGTAATCAAATTTTCTGATGCTGAGGACCATCTCAATACTGAGCCTTCCTGTACTGATGCCATGGAGGTTGGGCCGGAGACAGCAGCTTTAATTGCCACGAAACGACCGCACGAGGAAAGCGTCGAGGAGGCTCAGCTGCCAGGCGGTGTTTGTGGTGAGCCGCCTCCGAAATCTGCGGGCATCCGAAGAGCAACTTTGCGACCGAAGCCTAACTTCTCGGCCGACACGCGGCAGGCGGGGAAACCGCCTCCGTAGTTTTGTGGTGTCCTGAACGATGTGTGGGTCGGCTGCCTACCGACCAGCGTCAGGAACATTCTGCAACCAAGAGGGGCGTGTGTGGAAAAAAAAATGAAAGACGGTGCTTGGACTTCGTTTGAATGCAGCCCGATATACTGCTGGGAGGACATTCCATGCACACATACGCCGCTGTTCTTCAGAAGCGGAGGCCACGCAACCATGAAGGTAGGCACCATGCTGGTACGGGCGTCTCTTTCTAATTCATGACTCTTAAGCTTAATTCGCCGTTACACGTAGCTACTTTGAATGTCAGAGGGCTGGGAGCGAGAAGGCGACAATGCCAGCTCAGTCGCCTCCTTTTGGATAATGATATAGATATAGCAGCTGTGCAAGAGTCAAAGATTGAGAGCCAAGAAAGCACTGACCGTATGGTGGCTTCTTTTCAAGCAAACTTTTATGTGTGTGTATGCCATTCTGTTGGTGTATCGGGTGGATGCCTTTTATTTATACGTAACACGCTGGGAGTAAGCGTAGAGTCCGTTTTTGCCTGTCCAAGTGGTCGGCTTTTGGTTAGTGATTTTACCTACTGTAATTTATGCTGGCGTGTTGTGTGTGTGTATGCTCCCAATTCAAAATGCGAACGTGAATCGTTTTTTGAGTCCATTGAATTTGTTACTGAAGACTGACAAAATCTTGCTTGTACTTGGTGACTACAACTGTGTGTGCTCAGCTGTGGACCGAGCGGCGAAGTGTAAACCTCGAACAGACAGAAGCTCCGACCTGTTGAATGCACTTGTGCATGAATATGGCCTTGAGGATGTTGGCAATGTGTTCTCCACTGGAAACCAGCCAGAGTTCACGCACTTTCAGCGAGATAGCCATGCTAGATTGGGCAGGGTGTATGCCTCGGTTGATCTTGTTTCCTTATGCACTGCATATGAGGTCAAGCCTGTGTCTTTCAGTGATGATTGTCTCGTGAGTGCAGTGTTTGGTAGGAAAGGAAAGATATCGCGCTTTAACTGGGACCTATGGAAACTGAATGCCAAGCTTCTCGCCGATGAAGAGTTCCTTATGGAAGTTAAGACCGAGTTTGAAAATCGTCTTGCTATGCGACCAGTAAGTTTTGCAGCTGAATGGGACAGCTTCAAAGAGTGGGTCAAATTGAAATCCATAGAAAAGAGCAGTAAGATGTGGCATAAAGAGAAAGAAAAAGAACTGAATGAACAACTCCAGTTTCTTTTGAGCATGGAAAGTTCAGGGCCAGGGCATTTCGCCAGTAAAAAACGAGAGATAAAAAGTGAGTTGGAAACAATCGACAGTGAAAGATACACAGCGGCTGTTATACGTGCAAGGGCTGAAAAACTTTGGGCTGGAGAAGTACCGACAAAACGAGCGCTAGCATACGAGAAAAGATACGCCTGCCAGAAAGAAATAAGGAGTATAAGATATGCCGGCCATATCACTGAAGATGCTAAAGATATTCAGCGTGCGGTAACAGAGCACTTCGAAGAACTGCTTAGCGCTAAGCTTGAGACTGTAGGCGGCTTTCGAACAGATTTTCTGAGACTGATGCCTGCACTGGATGACGAAAGTAAAGCGCGCCTAGAAACACCGGTAACGTTGCAGGAGATACTATCTGAAATAGATGACCTGACACCTGGGAAGGCCCCTGGGCCGGATGGTCTAAGCGCCGTATTCTCTAAAACTTTTCAGCAGTATGCGGCTCAGTTTATGCTCTGTGTAATCTCTGAAGCTTATGAACGTAATACTGTTCCATTGTCTTTCTCTACATCGCACATTGTTCTAATACCCAAGACAGGGAGAAACGACAGTTGGTGGGGTCATATCGACCGATAAGCCTCACCAATGTTGACTATAAGGTGTAAATGAAGGTTTTAGCAAAAAGACTGCAAAGCGTAATAAAAACATTGGTTGGGCCTCGTCAAACGTGCGGCATCAAGGGTCCATCCATTGCCACGAATATACATGTCGCAAGAACCGTATTATGATGCGTTGATGCACTCGGTGGTCAGATAGCCATGATGCAATTAGATTTGGCGAAAGCCTTTGACCGTGTTTCGCACGAAATTCCTTTTTCCATTTTGGAGCATTCTAACCTTGGTGACGTTATAGTGGAGGGTGTTAAAATGACTTATGCGAACTGCACGGCCCGTATTATTGTGAATGGTGAACTGACTGACAGCATCGCAGTACGGTCATCAGTAAGGCAGGGCTGCCCGCTCTCACCCCTGCTTTTTGCACTGTATTTAGAGCCACTTTGCTTGGCTATCATTGATAGCGATCGCATTTTAGGATTCAAGCTGCAATCATCACACGTGAAAATGCTAGCATACGCTGATGACATTGCAGTCTTTTGTGCAACTAGAGAGAGCATCTGCGAAGTCACTGGTGTCGTCCAAACATTTTGTGATCAAACCGGATGCAAGATCAATTGGGAGAAAAGCTCTGGGTTTTGGCACGGTGATTGGGACGTGACACCTGATTTCTTCTGTAAGCTGCGATGGTCTGCTTTTCCAACACGATATCTTGGCGTGCCTTTAGAATGTTATCAAGATCCCAACGTGCACTGGGTGGAAGAAACATCCAGAGTGAAAGAAAAAGCGGATGCGTGGCAAGGAAGGCAACTGTCAATGTTTTCCCGCGCTTCTATTTGCAATGTTTTTCTTATTTCGAGGCTGTGGTACCTCATAAATGTGTTGTGTATCTCACGAACCTCAATTCAGAAAATGCACCGCGTTTTTGCTGTTTTTATTTGGGCATCCACATAGGAAAAAACCGCCCGGACGAATTTGTTTATTTCTGTTAAAAGGGGCGGGCTTGGCCTTGCACATCTGTTCTTGCGTCAGGTGGTCTCGCGATTTATATTCCTCCGTGATCAAAAAGATACCTTTCTAAGAACTGTGATGCAAGTGCGATTGCAGAGGCTGCTCCCTGAATGGATTGTGTCATGTGAAACATGCCTGATACTGTGACTGGCTACCTGCGCGAGGTTGTTTTTTCGTGCAAGTTGCTAGAAGTGCGGTTTTCTTTTGATTATCTTTCCAATGTTCCCAGAAAAAAACTGTATAAAGATCTCATTGACGTGATGCTGCCGGTGCCTTTTTACCGGGCACTACACTGTGGAGGCCCAGGGCAGGACGTTTTGAAAAGAGTTAAGAAGATGCCCGTGAGGCCATCAGCTAAAACGTTCCTTTTCAAACTTCACTCCAATACGCTCCCTGTTAAAACCTGGCTGTATGAAAAAGGTATCTTCGTCCCATGGACAACAAATTGCCTGTTGTGCAAAAAACCGGAAACAATTCAACACGTTTTCTTACAGTGTTGGGATGCTGTCTTTCTATGGGACGTCCTCCAAAGGACAATTAAAAAGGAACTTCCATTAACTCCTTACGGTATAAGATTCCTACCAGTGCAGAACGATGATGCACCTTTTGATTTAATTATGCTTCTTGGCCTCCATAGTTTGTGAAAAACACGAATGCAGGTTCGTCATGCAGACATAGATACATGATCTGCGCGTGAAAACGTTATTGAAAGTGCTGTTTATATACGTGAAACTTTCAGGAGGCAGCAGGATCCGCCACAATGGCATTGTCTCTTTGATGAGTTAGTGCACTTGAAAAGATTTTAGCCACGTTCGCGTTAGCTCAAGTGTAGTTGACGTTTTTTTATGATGTGTATTTTTGTTTTGTGTTTCTCGGCAAAAAAAAAGAAAAAAAAAAAGCCTCCGTGGCGCAATCGGTTAGCGCGTTCGGCTGTTAACCGAAAGGTTCGAGGTTCGAGTCCTCCCGGTGGCGGCATTTTTTGGTTCTAGCTTTAGTGTAATTTGTCACTGAGCAGCAAAACAAGTTTGGTTGATTGAGAGAAACACACCAATTGATATTTTGCTTTGTTGCTGTAATCTCGTGCATTAAATAAAAAAAAATGCTTCATGAAACACTAAACGCCCTATTTTAAGCTGCCCGAGTGTGTTGTTAGCTAGAGAAGCTTTCTTCTTGGCATGCCCTCCGTCCCGGCCTCCGTGGCGCAAAAGCCCGGTCCATGATCGGGAGCAGCGCTTGGAACGACGGACAGACTCACCAAAACGGAAGAATGGTCATCCCATGCAACAGTTCAACCGCAATGATGTCTTTCTGCAGAAGAGATGTGAGTGAAATGTTTCGCGATTTATAATTTCTTGAGATGGCGACCAATTTTTCCACTGGCTTGCGCGTAGCCACGCTAAATGTGAGAGGGCTGTCAACGCGTCGAAGACAACTGCAGCTGAACCGCATTCTGCTGGAAAATGAAATTGATGTGCTGGCAGTTCAAGAGAGCAAAATGGAAAGCGAACAACAAACAGATAAAATGGCTGAAATATATCGTTCTAGATATAGTGTTTGCGTTTGTCATGCGGTTGGAAGATCGGGGGGATGTGTCATTTTCATTCGAAATTGCATAGTGTGTGTACAGTCTGTGTTCTCGTGTGAGAGTGGTCGGCTTTTGATATGTGATTTCAGTTTTTCTGGATTGGACTGGAGAGTGATCTGCGTTTATGCGCCGACTAGAACGTTTGAGCGCGAAGAGTTTTTTCACTATATGAAATCCTTACTAATACATGATAGGCGTGTTCTTCTGCTTGGCGACTTCAACTGTGTCTGTAGACCGGAAGATAGAACAACAAACCGTGTCCTTCGTGACAAGAGTGCAGAGTTACTGAATGACATTGTTAATGAGGCAGAGCTTGAAGATGCTGGCTGTATATTGACGCATGAAGGCGAAGCGAAGTTCACGCACGTTCAAGGTAGCTGTCATGCAAGGTTGGACCGAATATATGTTCCCCTTGATTGTGTGCCCTTGAGCTCGGAATATCAAACACTTCCCATGAGCTTCAGTGACCACTACCTCGTAATGATTACTCTAGGTATGAAAAGTAAGGCAACAAAGTTCAATTGGGAGCTATGGAAATTTAATGAAATACTGCTGTTGGATGAAGAGAATATAAAAAAAATATATTACGCATATATTACGCAAGAGTATATTACGCATATGTTTCAAAATGACTCTAATTTTATACAAGCATGGGAGCAGTTTAAGTGAGATATAAAGATAGCTGGTATTTACCGAGCATGCACTCTCCGACGTAAACAAAGAGAACAAGAAAAAGAACTTCGTAGCACACTTGAATACATGCTTAGCATAGAGAGCGTTAAGCCTGGATTGCTCTCCCAAGCTATAAAAAAGATATAAACCAAACTTGAGGTGATAGACGAAGAGAAGTATCGCGGTTTGGTGATAAGGGCACGCAGCGAAAAATTGTGGCTCCGAGAGACGCCCACGAAAAGGGCACTTAGTGGTGAAAAAAGCTACGCAGTGTCAAAAGAGATAACAGAAAGCTGCTATCAGAACATAGTTACCTCGAAAAAAAAAAACGATTGAACGGGCGTTTGTAGAATTTTACAGGGAATTGTTTAGCCTGAAAACACCGGACATTGAACGCTTCAGAAAAGATTTTCTGTCGCTGATGCCGAGAGTGGAAGACGAAGTGGCGCAGACACTTGAAGCAAGTATTACTTCCGAGGAAATTGAGGCCGTTATCGGGGAATTAAATTCCAATAAGTCACTCGGACCAGATGGTCTTGGTGCTGCCATATACAAGGCCTTTTCAACTGAAATGGCTGTTTTACTGGAAAGAGTTATTAGTGAATGCTACGAAAAGAACGTACCTCCTCCGTCTTTTCGAATGTCATACGTTGTACTAATCCCAAAAACAGATGACCCAGTTAAGCTTCAGTCTGTAGCGTCTTACCGTCCTATAAGTCTAACGAATGTTGACTATAAAATTTACATGAAAGTATTAGGGCGACGACTCCAACGTGTAATTACTTCTCTTGTAGGCCCACATCAGACATGCGGTATAAAAGGAAGGACCATTTTTACTAATATACACGCAGCAAGGAGTGTTCTCGAATGTTGTGACGCGATGCATGACCACGTAGCCATCAATCAATCAATCAATCTTTAAGTTTGTACATACAAACTGGGGATGGTGAGAAAAAAGCAGTGAATTATGCACCGCTTGATGGGCCTCACCACCCCTACAAGTCAGCAGTAGGCACAAGGCAAGAACAACCACTGGTAAAAAAAAAAATGAATACAAGTGCATCTACAGAACAAGGTTGACAGAACATATCTCATAACTGGCAGCAATAATAGACGCAGAAGACCGTGAGGCTATAACACAGAGTGGCACAGCATGTTCAAACACAATTGACATCACTGTAGCATAGATTGCTGAATGAAGCTTTTACGAATGGAAGAAAAAGACATAATATTCACTTGGTCACTCAAAGGGGTATTTAGAAACTTTGGCACAATAATTCTCAACATACAAAACCCATAGTTAGTTCTGCACTTTGGTAATGCAAACCTACTCTGCAGTCTGATGTCGTATGATGAGTGGCGACATGTAATAGGAACAATTTCAGAAAAGAATGAATCACCCTTTTTTATCGTTGATTTATAGAGACATGTAAATCTCTAGTCAAACAATTTGTTGAAAGGTACAATATTATAATGTAGGTAAATGTGTTTAGTAGGCGAATCATACGTCCCGTTGACAATTGCGCGAAGCATTTTCTTTTGTAATGTTTGCAGTTTAATGACATTGGATACCGTTGTATGGCCCCAGACAAGAAGGCAATAGCTAAGGTGCGAATAAAAAAATGCATAATATAAAGTAATTTTAGTTTTGATAGGTAGAATATGCCTGTTACGTGAAGTAATTCCGACAATTCTAGAAAGCGTTAACACAATATTATTAACATGGGCTTCCCATGTCATCGTACTGCTAAACGTTACACCTAATGATTTGAATGTGTCCACGTACTCGATTTCACTGCCATTGAGGTATAACGAGGGGCGGTAAAGTACTTGTTTTCCTTTAGGAAGGAAGAGTACTGCTTTAGTTTTTTCTTTGTTTATCTTTAATGAGTTGGCTGATGACCATGTGGCAAGCGATAAGAGCGTGCGATTCGCGGTGTCTGCTAAGCTTTGTACGTCTTTGGAAGAAAAAAATAGGCTGGTGTCATCTGCATATATAATGTATTTTGCGTGGTTACTGATATTAGGGATGTCATTTATATATATATTAAACAGGAGTGGCCCTAAAATGCTGCCTTGAGGGACGCCATTCGAAATTCCTAGAATCTGTGAAGAGGAATGATTAATCACCACATACTGAGAGCGTGAATTCAGATAAGATTTGATTAGGCTGAGAGCATGTCCGCGTATGCCATAGTTCTCTAGTTTTGCAAAAAGAATATCGTGATTTAGGCAATCGAAGGCTTTACTGAAATCAACGAAAACACCGAGAGTTAGAAGCTGTGACTCAAAATTATTTAAAATGTATTCTTTTTGGACGAGTAGCGCATGCTCCGTCGACCTATTTTGTGTAAAGCCATACTGACAGTCGGTTATTACGGAATGTTTCTGCAGAAAATGTTGCAAACGGATGCGAATCAGTTGTTCTAAACCCTTAGAAAAGTACGGAAGTACAGACACTGGCCTATAGTTTCCCAACTTGTTCGCATCGCCTTTTTTATATATCACGGCTACCCTGGCTAGCTGCATGTCAGTAGGGAAATGAGCTGTAATAAGTGCGGTGTTGTATATATAGGTTAGGCATGGCGTAATTATGTCAAGAATGTACTTAACTGGTCGGCTCTGTATATTATGTGCATCAAGACTGCAGGTGTCTTTTAATTTTCGGCATATTGCAAAAACTTCACTTTCGTCCGTTGGTCTTAAGAAGAGAGATGCCTCTATCTTGTCACTCAAGAAATTCGCGATTCCGGCATTGAATTGGCTATAACCTACTTCGGAAAAGAATTTATTAAATGCATTTGCAAGGCATGAACCTGAGGTCTCTTTACCATCGATTATTAAGCTCGTTATGTTCCTGCTGTGTGTGTTTCTATTTAAAACTAAGTTTAAGCGCCTCCATTTTTCTTTGGGATTTCTAGAAAGCTGGATATCAAACAAGTTGTTATAGTAAGCGGCTCTAGCTATCCTAATTTCTTTATTCAGCTTATTGCGCAATGATTTAAATCTCGCTAGTACGTCCGCATCTCTCGTTTTAATGAACTGTGCAAACATCTTGTGTTTCTTTATGATGCAATTAGACTTCCACAAAGCATTTGATAAAGTGGTACATGAAATATTTTTCTCTGTTTTAGAGTATGTCAATGCTGGCTCCGTGATTACAAATGAAAATGGTTTACGAGTGCTGTTCTGCGAGACTGGTCGTGAATAAGCATTTAACCGATTGTATACCTGTTCAGTCGTCAGTAAGACAGGGCTGTCCTCTGTCTCCCCTTTTGTTTGCGCTTTATCTGGAGCCTTTCTGTTTAAGATTGCTTACAAGGCCAAACATACGTGGCTATAGATTTTTTTCAAAGTGAAGTTCGGGTTTTGGCATACGCGGACGACATTGCGGTTTTTTGTACGGACCATGAGAGCGTGCAAGAAGTTGTAAAAGAAGCCAATGCTTTTTGCACTGCAAGTGGAAGTGAAATTAGTTGGGCAAAGTGTTTAGGATTTTGGCACGGAAACTGGCAATAGGCGCCTGAACTGTTCTCCAGTATGCAATGGACAATAACGCCAGGCAATAACCTTGGTGTGCCACTAAAGCATTACCGTGAAAGCAAGGAATGTTGGGCCGGGGAAGTTGAGCAAGTGAAAACCCAAGCAAACTAATGGGGACGACATAACTTTTCTGTGTTCGCAAGAGCTACCGTTTGCAATATGTTCCTTGTTGCAAAATTTTTTTACATGCTGCAAGTGTTATCTATGTCAAGAATTTCTGTTCAAAAACTGCATAGGGTATTTGCCACGTTTGTGTGGGCTTCCACATGGGAGCGTACCAGTCGATGCAATCTGTTTCATACGGTGCATAATGGTGGACTGGGATTGTCACATTTATACTTAAAGTAGACTGTAACCAGGTTCTTTTTTTTTTGCGCGAACAAAGCGATGTTTTTCTTAGAACGGTAATCCAGGTGCGATTGCGGGATTCACTGCCGGAATATGTAGTTTCGACTATGTCTACAGGGCCAATGGCTCTAAGTGCTTTTCTTCGCGAAGTTGTCGCGTCTTTCCAAATAGTGAAGGCGAGATTTTCAAATGAGTATATGTGTACTGTTACGCGAAAACGGCTTTGCAAAGATTTATTGGAAACCTTTTTACCTGTGCCTCTTTATCGCGCTGTATATGCTTTGGGGCCGGAGCGGGACGTGTTGAAAAGAGTGAAAAGAATGCCCATCAGATCGTCCGCTAAAACCTTCTTTTTTCAATTGCATACCGGCACTCTTCCGGTGAAGCCATGGCTGGAAAGCAAAGGCCTTTTTATGCCTTGGTCTACTGACTGTTTAATTAGCAAAAAGCTGGAATCCATAGAGCATATTGTCCTTGATTGGTACGATGCGGTTTTTTTCTGGGACGTGCTACAGCGTACTATCAAAAAGGACTTACCAATAACGCCGTTTGGCATACGCTACCTTCTATGCGCCCAGCCAGGAGAAGTGCCCAGTGATTTATTAATGGTCTTGTGTATGCATAGCATATGGATAACGCGAATGGATGTTCGCCATGAGGATGTTGTCGTACACCCAGCCCATCAGTATTTTGTTGAAAGTGTAATGTACACGCGTGATATTTTCGGAGGGCAATCTGAACCCCCGGAATGGCTGCCAGTCTTGGACAAGCTCATGTCACTTAATCCATTCTATCACAAGAAACATGTCAGAAAGTGACTTGTGTTTTTAATTCCATGCGGCTTTTCATCGTTCTTTGTAGTTGCCAAGTCGGTAAAAAAAAAAAGTGGCACAATCGGCTAGCGCGCTCGGCTGTTAGTCAGTGGACACGGCAACCCCGTCGTGACAATGTCAACTGATGTGCCACTATTTGTGCAGGTACTTACCGGATTCTTTTCCATCGCCTTGGGCAGTGCAGTAAGCCCAGACAGCGGCTTCAATCGTCACCCAGCTTCTGCCGATGCCTATCGACTGCCGTGCGCGGGGGGCGTACATTTTTTACACTGCGAGCTGCTGTCGTGGCACGTGGATACTGCCTTCTGCGCACCCTCTTCGAGCACAGCGACGTCATCCACACTTCCAGCCCGGATTTTGCCTATAAAAGGGACGTCTGCGCCTTCCATCAGCAGTGGACACGGCAACCCCGTCGTGACAATGTCAACTGATGTGCCACTATTTGTGCAGGTTGGTGGACGAAAATATTGCTGCCGTAGCAACTGCCTTTTTTTGATCGTGTTGCCGTGTCCACGCACATTGCTGGTTTGCTTTAGTGATTGTATCTCAATTGTAGGCCTGTTGCTGAAGTTATCCGGTGATGTTGAGGAAAATCCTGGCCCGGATACAATGGAAATGATTCAACAAGTAATTGCTTCTCAAACTGAAATCCTCAGCAAATTAAGCGAAATACAGGAAAACCAAACATCGTCTGAAGCAAGAATTCTGGACATGCAATCCAGGCTGTCTGCTATAGAACAAAAGCTACAAACCTTTTACGAGTCTCGGGATAGGCTTTCGAAACTAGAAACTTTTGCTGAAAGATGTGAAATAGAAATGACTACAGTTTCGAGAAAACTTGATGAGTTGGAAAACCGCTCGCGGCGCAATAACTTGATTGTACGCGGAGTCAAGGAGGAGGAATCAGAGAGGGAAGAGGACCTACTACAGAAAGTAAACAATGACATCTTTGATAAAATTCTGAAACAAAGGGTGGACACTATTGAAAGGATTCACCGACTTGGAAAGAGGGAACCAGGTAGAGACCGACCGTCGGACTGTACACACTCTTAAACTTACGGACTTTAGGGATAAGATGAAAATAATGAGTAGCTGTTTCAACCTAAAAGGCACTCCATTTAGTGTAAATGAAGATTTTTCTAAAAGGGTTGTGGAAATACGAAAAAACCTTTGGAACTCCTGTGCCGATGAACGGAAGAACGGTGTGAAAGCTAAGTTAATTTTTGATAAGTTAAAAGTCAAGAATACCTTATACGCATGGAACGAGGAGACCAAGCAGCGGTTCAAATGCCAGGTTGCCACTAGCACTAGCAATGAGTGACTAAACAATCATAAGACGGTCTGCTTTAAAATTATAAATGTGAACGCTAGGAGCATGCTTAACAAGGTTGACGCCATAGAAAGTATATGCCTTGAACATGAACCCGATATTATGGTAATCACAGAGACATGGCTACATAAAGATATTAGAGACTGTGAAGTTGCTCCCCCAAACTACTCCATAGTACGAAAAGACCGTGAAAGGAGGGGTGGCGGTGTTGCAATACTGGTTAAGAGTAATATAGTATTCTCAGTTATAGAAGGGTTTGATGATTTAGAAACTGCATGGATTAAAACCAGACTGAATGGTCATACTCTCTTAGTGGGTGCTTTCTACAGAGCTCCCAATTCAACCATAGACGTGCTTGATAACCTAAAAAGGTTTCTGGACATAAATGTACACTTTGGTGACAATATTATTCTGACAGGTGATTTTAATTTGCCAGGAATTGATTGGATGTCGCTTTCTCCCGGCAGAGTTGATACAGCTAGCAGTGAACATCTGATCGAACTCGCCTACTGCTATGGTTTGACTCAGATTGTTGAAAAGAGTACGAGAGTATGTATGACAACATCCTCGATACTAGACCTTGTCTTTTTGTCATCTGGTCTACTAGAGTTTTTGCTGAGTTGTGATGTTGAAGAAGGATTGTCTGACCATAAAATGGTGATTATGTCGCTCAATATGACTCGCTAAATTTGTCACAAATCTTGCAGAAAGACTGTTTTGAATTTTGCGGCTGCTGATGATGTCGGATTACTGGACTACCTTGAAATCTCGTTTGATGAATTCATGTGTTTATATCAAGACGGACTTGGCACAGATAAGTTGTGGGATTTTTTTGCAAACATGATAGCCAAAGCAATTGAGATGTTCATTCCTAAAAAAACGAAAATAACAAAAGGAAGCATCCTTGGATTAATAGAGACATTATTCACAAAAAACGACAGCTCAAAAGAAAACGAAAAAGATGCTCACAATACCCAAGCCCTGAATTAAAAACCTCCATATGTCGTATGAGCCAAGAGTTAAAGCGACTCTTCAAAGAAAGTAAAAATACCTTTTACTGTCAGACTCTCACCAGATTTCTTACTGAAGCGCCCAGTAAGTTCTGGCGATATATAAATGGCGGCGGTAAATCTCACCATTCTAATGAAGAAGAGAGCCCCCAGAGGGCTGAAAGTTTTAATTCATTTTTTGCATCTGTTTTCACTGAAGATGACGGCGAATCACCGTTTTTTGAGCCTCCAGGTTGCCCTCCTATACCCGATTTAGAAATAAGTGAAGGAGGAGTTCTGAAACTCCTTTTGAATATCAACACAAAAAAGAACTCAGGACCGGACGGTATCCCGAATGAATTCTTATATAGATATGCAGAGTGGAATTCTAAATTTCTTACCAAAATCTTTCAATCGTCTATCGGCAGTAGTTGTGTTCCCGTTGCCTGGAAATGTGCGAAAATAGTGCCTGTGCATAAAAATGGTCCCACTTCTAGCGTTGAAAATTATGGACCCATTTCCCTCATTAGCACGTGTTCCAAGTTACTCGAACATATTATGTACGCTCACTTATCAACTTTTCTTGAGAGTAACAATCTCCTATTTGTAAACCAGCATGGCTTCCGCAAGGGGCTTTCTACCATCACTCAACTCACGGAAACTGTACATGATCTTTCCCAGTCAATTAATTCCCGCATGCAAACTGACATCGTAATTTTGGACTTTGCAAAGGCGTTTGATAAGGTTTCGCATCCTAAACTATTACTAAAAATCAGTGCCATATTTAAAACTGAAACTATAACTGAGTGGTTCAGGTCATATCTTTCGTCTAGAGTACAGTATGTTCAGGTTCAAGAGTATAAATCCAACATCATGCCAGTCGATTCCGGTGTTCCCCAGGGCAGCGTTCTGGGCCCTCTCTTGTTTTTGATCTTCATCAACGACTTGCCGGTTGGTTTGAGCGTTCCAGTTAGACTGTATGCAGATGACTGCATCGTTTATAAACAAATTAATACTCCGGAAGATCAGGCAGAACTCAATCAAAACTTGCAGAAAATACATGAATGGTGTAAGGTGTGGCAGATGGTATTAAATTCAAACAAAACTGTTTTTATGTCCATTACAAGAAAGAAAACTGTCCTTGATTACAGTTACAGCATTAATGGTAGGTTACTAACTAGAGTAAGTAATTTTAAATACCTTGGAGTAACACTCACATCTGACTTACGCTGGAATTCACACATAGATAATGTATGTACTAAGGCTTCCAAGGCACTCTGGAGCTTGAGACGCAATATGTGCAGGGCAACTCCCGAAATAAAAAGTCTGGTTTTCAAAAGCCTAGTTAGGCCTATCCTCGAATATGCAAAAGTTGTCTGGGACCCGTACACTGCTTCCAACTGTTCTAAGCTGGAAAGAATCCAGCGCCTCGGAGCAAGGTTTATATTTAATAGGTATCGTTATTCTGATTCTCCAACTTCTTTGTGTAAATCTGCTGATTTGCAAACACTTGACATTAGAACCAAATGTGACAGACTCAAGTTTCTTTTCCAGATCGCTAACCACTACTTGAAAATCGATCAAACAAAATACTTTGAAATTAAAACAGGGGAAACATCACGCCATCGTCACAGTTTGTACATCCCAATGCCGCCTGTCAGAAATGATTGCTTTAAATTTAGTTTTTTCCCGAGAGTCATTAAGGAATGGAATATGTTACCAAACTCCGTTGTCACGTCACAATCACTTATCGAATTTTTAGATAAACTGCATAATGTTTTATGTACTGCTTGATTTCTATGACAATGTTTTTGTTTTGTTCAAGTGGCAAACACAATTATGTATGAAATTTAGTGTTGATCTCAGTGTTTGTTTGATGTGTTCTTGTTCTGTTTCAAGTTTGATATCCACTCCTGTAATAGCCCGCCCAGGGCTGACAGTATGAATAAATGAAAATGAATGAATGAATAAAAGGTTGGAGGATCGAGTCCTCCCGGTGGCGGCATTTTTTGGTTCTAGCTGTAGTGTAGTAGTTTGTCACTGAGCAGCAAAACAAGTTTGGTTAATTGAGAGAAACACACCAATTGACATTTTGCTTTGTTGCTATATTCTCGTGCTATAATTATAAAAAATGCTTCATGAAACACTAAACGCCCAAGCCATTTGAAGCTGCCCGAGTCTGTTGTTAGCTAGAGAAGCTTTCTTTTTGGCACACCCCCCCCCCCCCCCCCCCGACCTGGCCTCTGTGGCGCAATCGGCTAGCGCGTTCGGCTGTTAACCGAAAGGTTGGATGTTTGAGTCCTCCCGGTGGCGGCATGTTTTGGTTCTAGCTGTAGTGTAGTTTGTCACTCAGCAGCAAAACAAGTTTGGTTAATTGAGAGAAACACACTAATTGACATTTTGCTTTGTTGCTATTGTAGTAATCCCGATCGCCATCAGCTCGCGCGCCAATCCCGAAGAGGGAGACGAAGTGGAGCCAGAGCCTTGTTGGCACTGCACTGTTGGCAAGCTGTTGGTTCGAACGCTACCCCCGTCGCTTTGGTTTGCGGACGTTGCATACGGTATTGGTGCTCCAATTATAACCTTACACTTGGTGGAGGTGTCTCGGTCGTCGCCCCAGTCCTCCTCGAAAATTTCACCCTGGAACTTCGGAACCGCACGCTACCGCCTTCGGTCACAACCATGCAGGACGCTCCCAGCCAACCATCGGCGCCCATCCCTGCCATTCCTGCCACCATCTTCTGTCCCGGGGCACAACGCCCCCGCGACCCACCTTTCTTCAGTGGTACCGACGACCACGACGTTGACGACTGGCTGGCCTCTTTCGAGCGCGTCAGCACTTACAACCGCTGGGACGATTCCATAAAACTGAGCAACGTCCTCTTCTACCTCACGGACGTGGCAAATCTGCGGTTTCGAAACCACGAAGCCGATCTTTCGATATGGTCTGTCTTCAAGAAGAGCTTCGCGGATGTCTTCGGCCGTCCTGAGGTACGCAAACTCCGCGCCGAACAACGCTTCAATGCACGGCTTCAACTTCCCGAAGAAACGTTTACTAGCTACATTGAGGACGTGGTTGACCTCTGCAAGCGGGTCAATCCGTCCATGCCCGAGCCCGAACGAGTCACACATGTTCTTAAAGGTCTCACTGATGATGCGTACTATATGATGTCGGCCAGGGACCCTACTTCCGTATCCGACATTATAACCCTGTGCCAGAGGTTTGACGAGCTACGAAAGCAACGCGCTTCTACGCGGCGGGCTACCGCACCTGCCGGCACTGGCTACGTCGTCGGCGGAACAGTCTCAATTTATTCAGAATATCCAAGACTTCATCCGCGAAGAAGTTGCACGCCAGCTGTCCCTCTTCCATCCAGTTCAGCCGGCCGTCTGCACTTCGCAATTAGCGCCGGCCAACGCGCCATCCATATCGCCGGCTATCCGCCAAGTTATCGAGGAGAAAGTCGCCGAAGCGCTGCCTTCTAATGTTCCCATCGCTCCTGTGCAAGCCCCACTCACTTACGCTGAAGTAACTGCTGGAACGCGCGGTCCGCTTCCTACATCGTCTTACCAGAACGACCCTACATTTTATGCTCCACCTCGTTTCATGGCCCCTCAGTCTCCGATCCCTCGACAGCGACGCCGCATTACGAACCCATGGCGAACCGCCGACAATCGCCCAATTTGCTATGCTTGCGGGCTCCCGGGTCACGTCGCTCGCCTTTGCCGTCAGCGCCCGCTTCATCCTGAGAACACAGTCCGTCAGTACCACTACGATCCCGAGCCGCCCTTGAGCAACGTCTTTTCTGGATCGTCTCCACCCACCTCGGGCTCAGCACTCGACACGCCGTTCGCCTTCGCCTCGCCGACGTTCCATTTCGCCGATGCTCCGGCGACAGGGCCCTACGCAAGGGGAAAACTAAATGCCGCAGTTCCGGAGGCAAGAACTGCGCGCTTGACGAACTCGTTAAGTCCTCCGCCTTCTCCCGCCAACGTCGTTGAAGTGTTCGTAGAAGGTTTTCCCGTTCTTGCGCTGGTGGATACAGGTGCTGCCATTTCCGTAATTAGTGATGCCCTTCGCCGCAAAACTCGCAAGGTCACGACGCCGCTTTCTGCCTTTACGCTTCGTACGGCCAGTTCAGAGCGCATCACCCCTGTGGCAGCGTGCACGGTACGAGTTTGCATCAAAGACATTACGTATCTCGTCGAGATGGTGGTGCTTTACGCCTGCTCCCACGACATCATCCTCGGCTACGACTTTCTGTCGAGTCATAGTGCTGTCATTGATTGTGCCCGTGCTGAAGTTGAGCTTTCCCCTGTGCGTAATGTTTCCCTGTGTGACCTGCCTGTGCGCCCAGCTAAACTCCTTGTAGCTGCAGACACCGACATCCTCCCTTTTCTTCTGTTCTCGTTCCCCTTATTTCGACATCTGCCCTCCCTAGTCCTGTTCTCGTTACGCCCAAACTCGCCTCCGCCCAACATAACCGCCTCCTTCTTCCTTTCGCCGTTCTAACGATTTCTGATGGCAGCTGTTCATCTATGCTTCCAACCATTTTCCCTGCCCGACGGTTGTTCTTCGCGGAGAGTGCCCTGGCTACATTGAAGAGCTGGACCCTGATCGCACTTATATGTTCTCCGAACCTGAAGTTTTTCCTCACGTCGCTGCCCTGATGTCTTGTGCTGCTACAAGTGATGAGCTTCCTGTCGACGCCCTTCATCGAGCTATCGCGACCCAACGGGACCAAATTGTCGCCCTCCTTCAGCGCTTCAGTGCACCTTTTGACGTGTCCCAGCCTTCCTTGGACCGCGCCTTGACCGTTTCTCATGCAATCGACGCTGGTTCTTATGCTTCCCTGCGGCAGCGACCATATCGCGTGTCGCCCACTGAGCGCCGCATCATTCGTGACAATGTCGCCGATATGCTTCAACGGGGCATCATACGACCATCTCATAGCCCTTGAGTCTCCCCCGTAGTGTTGGTGACGAAGAAACACTGCACGATCCGCTTCTGTGTGGACTACCGGCGTCTGAATAAGATAACCCGCAAAGATGTTTACCCACTACAACGAATTGACGACGCGCTAGATTGTTTGCAAGGAGCGGAGTTCTTTTCGTCGCTAGATTTGCGCTCTGGCTATTGGCAAGTACCGATGGCTTCCGCTGACCGCCCGAAAACAGCCTTCTTCACTCCCGATGGCTTGTATGAATTCAATGTGATGCCATTCGGACTGTGCAACGCCCCCGCCACCTTCGAGAGAACGATGAATAACATTCTCAGTGGGCTCAAATGGGAAATGTGTTTTTGTTATCTAGATGACATTGTCGTTTTCTCTAAAGATTTCCCTTCCCACCTTCTGCGCCTTCAGCGTGTCCTTACGTGCCTTACTGAAACTGGCCTACAGCTTAAGTTGAAGAAATGTCCCTTTGCCGGTACCAAGCTCACAATACTTGGTCATGTCCTATCCAAGGATGGCGTTCTACCGGATCCTACTAAACTTCGTGCCGTCGCAGACTTCCCCAAGCCCACAACCTTGAAAGAACTTCGCAGTTTTGTCGGTCTATGTTCGTATTTCCGCCGTTTTATCCGCTACTTCGCCAGTATCATCGCCCCTTTAACGCAACTTCTCGCCGGAGGCCCGAACCTCTCCTCTTGGTCACCAGCCTGTGATGCTTCGTTCAGTACACTACGCCGTCTACTGGTCTCTCCCCCTATACTCCGCCATTTTGACCCTGCCTGCTCGACCGAAATACACACTGATGCAAGCGGCGTAGGTCTGGGCGCTGTTCTTGCTCAACGGAAACCTGGATATTCCGAGTATGTCGTCACGTACGCTAGTCGTACCCTCACGAAAGCGGAATCGAACTATTCTGTGACCGAAAAGCAGTGTCTGGCCATCATATGGGCCATTACCAAGTTTCGTCCTTATATTTACGGTCGCCCATTCTACGTTGTTACCGACCACCACGCGCTCTGTTGGCTATCCTCCCTCAAAGACCCCTCCGGCCGCCTCGCCCGCTGGGCGTTACGTCTTCAAGGGTACGATATCCATGTCATATATCGATCTGGACGCAAGCACACCGACGCTGATGCCCTTTCCCGTTCACCGCTTCCTAACGACTCGACGGCTGGCTTCGTTTGTGCCTACGATATGTCGCCGCTCAACATTACCAACATGAAATTTGAGCAGCAGAAGGATCCATGAATATCCTCCATCTTAACATTCCTTCCTACGCCCGCAGAGCTGTCTCCGTCACGTGCACTTCGTCGTCAGGCCCACCACTTCGCCACTCGTGATGGACTTTTATACCGCCGCAATTACCATCCTACAGGGCGAAAGTGGCTTCTCGTGATTCCGTGACATCTCCGTGCTGAAATCTGCGCCTCTTTCCACGCCGATCCCCAATGCGGCCATGCAGGTGTCATGAAAAACCTATTCTCGAGTGCGAGTATTACTGGCGCGGTATGTACCGCTTCATTCGTCAATACATCCGATCCTGTACCGCCTGCCAACGTCGCAAGAATCCACCCCCTCAGCCAGCCGCTCCGTTGCAGCCATTGCCTTGCCCCAGCCGCCCTTTTGACCGTGTCGGTATCGATCTGTATGGCCCGCTTCCGACCACTTCGGCTAACAACCGCTGGGTCATCGTAGCCGTTGACCACCTAACCCGTTACGTGGAAACATCGGCCTTGCAGTCTGCCACCGCACGGGATGTGGCTTCGTTCATTCTGCATCGCCTCGTTCTTCGTCACGGCGCACCGAAAGAATTGATCAGTCACCGCGGACGTGCGTTTCTTTCCAACACTGTCGAAACCCTCCTGAAACAGTGCCAGATCATTCACCGGAGCACCACAGCGTATCACCCCCAAACGAACGGCATGACTGAGCGATTTAATCGCACTCTTAGTTACATGCTAGCCAGGTACATTGATAGCGCTCACTCTAATTGGGACCAAGTGCTGCCTTTCATAACGTACGCCTACAATACGGCTACGCAGACTACGACAAGGGTTCTCCCCCTTCTTTCTTTTATATGGTCGTGAACCCACGTCCACCATGGATACTATCCTGCCCTACCACCCCGATGCTTCAGAGACCACTCTACTGTCAGAAGCGCACACATTTGCCGAAAAATGCCGACAATTGGCGCGCTCCTTCACAACGGAGAACCAGGCTGAACAAAAGCATAACCAGGACCCTAAAAATCCAGCGCCTTCATATCCCTCAGGTGCCCACGTTTGGCTCTGGGTGCCTTCCTCAGCACCCGGCCTCTCATCCAAAATCGTATCGCGCTATCATGGACCTTACCGCATTCTCGAGCAATCTTCTCCCATCAATTACGTAGTAGAGCCCTTAAACCCATCTCCAGATCATCGCCGCCGCGGCCGAGAAACTGTACATGTCGACTGCCTCAAGCCGTATTATGATCCCCCTACCCTTTCCTCACCATGAGTCGCCAGGATGGCTCCTTTTCCGCCGGGGGGTATTGTAGTATTTCCCGATCGCCATCAGCACGCGCGCCAACCCGAAGAGGGAGACGAAGTGGAGCCGGAGCCTTGTTGGCACTGCACTGTTGGCAAGCTGTTGGTTCGAACGCTACCCCCGTCGCTTTGGTTCACGGACGCAGCATACGGTCTTGGTGCTCCAATAAACACCTTACACTATATTCTCGTACTTTAATTATAACAAATGCTTCATGAAACACTAAACGCCCTAGCCATTTGAAGCTGCCCGAGTGTGTTGTTAGCTAGAGAAGCTTTCTTCTTGGCACACTCCCCGACCTGGCCTCCGTGGCGCAATCGGCTGGCGCGTTCGGGTTTTAACCGAAAGGTTGGGGGTTCGAGTCCTCCCGGCTGCGGCATTTTTTGGTTCTAGCTGTAGTGTAGTTTATCACTAAGCAGCAAAAAAAGTTTGGTTAATTGAGAGAAACACACCAATTGACATTTTGCTTTGTTGCTGTATTCTCGTGCTTTAATTATAAAAAATGCTTCATGAAACACTAAACGCACAGCATTTGGAGACATCTTGTGATAGCGTATTCGCCATTTTAATACCCAATAATGTAAGTTGTTTCACCAGCAAGTCGATCAATTTGTGCCCGCTGCAAGCATGGAGAAATTACAAGCAAGGTGTATTACGATAGTTTCCTGTTGGTGTGGAGTCGAGCAATGGTGCAGTTAGGTTTATTCATGTTCTATGCACGAAAACATAGGGTTACATTCGAGGTGATCGCATTAGAAAGAGATAAGAATCATTTGCCATCATTTTTATTGCTCATTTCTAACCTTCACATCAGCCAACACAAATAAATAAAAGAACGGATGTTAAAATTGCCGAGCCCTTTTTCATCTATTAATCTACAGCACACAGGAAAACTAATAGCCGAAATAATGGTATAAAATCGAATTCCTGCTATATGTAGCAATGCCGTTTACTTATTGCAGCCTCAGAGCCGAAAATGGATATGAAAAGCAATTGTCTACATCTACATATATTGCAAACAAATGATTATCTGCATAGTACTTCACACATTGTTTTCCAGATATTGCGTACAATAACTTGATGTCATTGTTTATCGTTTCAGAGGTATTCTTTATTGGCTTCATAAGGGCCGGAAACCATTTGCGGGCAGGCAAGGCCTGATTTATACATGTGTTTGAGATAGTACGTTACTTCTCTCTTCCCAATAGCACAGCAGCAAGTTTTAGAAACGAAGAAAACAGTCCAAAAACGTGTTGTGATCTAAATAAATCATCATTGAAACGGTGAGTAGCAATTTCAAGAAGCGTAAACGCCGCAAGATCGGCGGAGATTTGTCCAGCTGAGCTGTCCATGAAGGTCACAGTTGTAGTTGGTAATGCTATAAAACTGCTAGAATTAAACTCTTGGGAAAACACTGTTTCACAGCTGTTTGAGAGTTTTTGTAATCACCACTGTCTTGGAAATGGTTAACCAAACATCAATATGGCATTCAAGCTGTGCCAAAGCGATATGCAAAATTAAAAGTGGCCGACTATTTGGGTTACAGTATGCAAATATTGGTCAAAGGAAGTTGTAGCAAATGCTTAAATGAACTAGGATCAAGCGGCTGTGTGCGCTAGAAAAGCCGAAGAAAGATTTCTGTACACCGTACCATGCGTTGTTGCAGTTTAGTATTCCTCAGTCATAGGTCTATTCAAACTCCATAGCTGTTTTATGATGTGCCGTGCATCATGTTGCAATTTGCTGTTTCTCCCTCACAGGTCAGCTTTAAACAAATTTGTTACATACTATAGAAAATATATTGCAAAACTTTTTCAAGAAAAGGTTAGGTGTTATTGCCCAGACTAAAAAGATTTATTATTAACAGCCGAGAAACCTTCCCCTTTCACAATTGTATGATAAAGGTGCCTGTGCCAAGAGTTAGGTTTTGCTATATTATTTTTGGCAGGACGCTCGTGCCCAAGTTTATTTCTTTTGTGGTGGCTGTAGCAAACCTGCACACCAAGTTTTGAGTTTTGCCTTCCATTAATTAATACAGGTTTTCATTAGGAAGAACCACATGTCAAGCTGACCTTTTACCTAACTGTTGGTAATAAGCGCTTTACCTTGAACACACTGCATACTGTGCAGAAGCTAGAGATTTTCCACATTTCAATATGTATGCCATCAGCAGCCAAGGTGTCATCCATTAAAGGCATCTGTTTGTACATGGGCTGATGGCTCTCGTTTAACTAGGCTCCGAGTATAAAATACACACCAGCAAAATGGCTATAGGCTTTTCTCTACATTGATGGCAAGTGATTGCAGGAGCCCTACATTCTGAAGCTTCCCAAGGTTTCAAGGGGTGCCGCAAAGAAACCATTTTCTTTATTTCATTCTTATTCACATAATGCCCCGATCAGTACTGGGAAGTATTTCCTAAAATGAATAGCTGCTGCAATTGTATGTAAATGTTTTGCAATATCTGACACCACCTGTTTGGTTAGTTTTGATTATAAGCACGGTTTTCTTGCATGCATCAAAGATTCAGCAAATGAATGCCTCTCGTACTGCTTGAATATCTATGCCCATCCAGGCCAGAATAGCTATAGTCCCTCCAGGCCCTTGGCACATATTAGTAGGTTGGCTGTTTGCGGGGCTTGACGTCCCAAAGCGACTCAGGCTATGAGAGACGCCGTAATTTCGACCACCTGGATTCTTTAATGTGCACTGGCATCGCACAGCACACGGGCAGCTTGCTTTTCGCGTCCATCGAAAAGCGGCCGCCGAGGCAGAGATTCGATCCCGCGTCCTTGGACGCAGTAGTCGAGCGCCGTAACCACTGCACAAACCCGGCGGGTGCACACATTAGTAGAGCTTTTCAGCCATTCACTATTGGTTTCATGCATGTTGAGCACAATGCATACAGGCAAATAAATGAACATTCAAGGCGAATAATGCAACGTATGTGATGCAGTTGCATTTTTCAATAAAGCTGAAATAAAATTCAGTTGCATGAGACTTTTACGATACTGGCAATCCTTTTATTTATTGATGACTATCAATAAATAAAAGTATTGTTATCTTACTATATGTCATTATTTTAGTATAATGTTACCCATGTTCAAAAAAATTCCATGAAGGTGTGGCTTTAGTCGTGAAGAAAATCATTCGTAAACATGCCCTTGTTTCTCATACGCGTACATTTCATTTTTTTCCTTGGAAGCAATAACTTCCTCAGGAAGGCGGAAAGACACGTAACTTACTCTGTGCCACCCGCCTTTTGACAGCACAATAAATATATTAACCCTGGCTGAGATAACCACCTGTTTACGTCATTGGAAAATACGGGCACAGTGATGTGTGCAAAAAGTTTGCATGTGGCATGAGATGGTTGTCATTTTTTTCATTATTATTAAAGTCGGGAAAAATATTTGCACTGTTGGCTTACTGAGTACTGCATGCGCAAAATGTTCAAAACAAGACAAATCAAAAACATCAAATAAATAGGTCCCTTGACAATTCGAATCATCCGTCACTCCTCGCACCTGCACCAAATGTAAAAGAACGGTGGAATGATATATCACCTGTGACAACAAGAAAAAACACCCTGGCGGCCTTTCGTATACAGTTCGCACTTATTCGTCCCCTGTAAACAGATAATGCATGCAGCAGGGAAAAATAGCAGACGCTGTCTCATACGCAAAATTCTATCGTAGATATGGGGTAGCACGTGCGCAACTCTTCAATTTACAATGCTTGAACCTTATAGACTTCAACGTTACCATGGAAAAGCGGTGCCGCAATAAAGGGATGAAAGCAAGGTCCTGGTAGTAGTTTCTGAGACTGACGACCCCAGATGGATTGTAGCGAGCGGTCAAAGCCGTTTCGGAGGGCTCTGGATCAGTCGACAGTTGATAGAGCGCCCATGAATTGAGGCAGCCAGGAATAAGTGTCTGCTTCAGGCACTCTAATAAGAGAGGGTTGTTGTAACCGAAACTGACTAAGTGTCTGCAGAACATGATAGTTTGATGTAACGAACTGTGGGCATTGGTCATCAGCCTTCTCGGAGCGAACTAAACATTTCACCGATAGGTACCTCATTTAGTCAGAATTGATGTATACTCTTCGGCATTAATGAGCCTACTCAATATATTTGAATAAAGTTATATCGTCTGCCACGGCAATAACTAGATAGATTTTCACTGTATTGGCTGTACAGCGATTATGATATTATTTCAGATATATAAATCTATTTTTATTGTCAGGAAAATAAGAGTGTACAAGCGGCTTTATAAAGGGAGTGGGCGACCACTCCGACTTGCACTCCTGATAGTGTCCCTTAAGGACCCTATTCTGGGCCTTGATCTGTTTCCAATAAACAAATAAAACTGAAGCCGGTAGAGCAAGACTCAGTTCCTTCACAGAGAGGCACGCTGTTTCGAAGTTCGCAATTTCTCAATACCCACTTATTCCGACCGCCCACTGGCTTCCACTGCCTTCTCAAGTGTATAATGACTAGAAGCGTTAGCCATGAGTTAGATTTGATTAAGGGTATCATCAGGATGATATGCCCTTCCCTTTTCCTGCGGAACCACCTCTGCCATGCTTGGACCCTGTGCACATCGCAGATATTTTACTGCATGGGAAAGCTTGGTGGGCCAAATCCGTCTTTTTTTGGCTATCGTCTACAATCCGGCATGCTGTGGGACAAGATTATCACAGCACTTTCTGAGCACAGTTAAGGATTCAGAGATACAGGAAATGATATGAAATTTTACGTTAAAAAAGAAGACATGAATGCATATGATTGCGCAGGCACGCGCAGAGTGACCGCGCACAATACATGAAAAAAAAAAAGAAAAATGGCGCTATGTTAACTGGCAAAGCTGATAAGGCTAGGGAGCTATCAGTAATTGTTTTAGCTATTTCTGTAGTAGCGCCGATTTATGCTCGTCAGGTAATGACAAAGCAGAAATAAATCCCCAGCATTCGGAAGCTGCGGCAGCGAGCGTTCTGCCATCCGCGTTTATTCTTGAATTCTCGAAAACAAACCATATAGATAACACTTTTTCCACTCCCTATTGAAAAAATTGTATGAGGCAATAACCTCACGTTCTCTCACACAATCGCACTCAATTCACATAAGAAATCACATACTCAGTTCAGTTCAGTCGTTCAGTCCTGTCCGACTCTTCGTGACCTAATAAACCATATCACGCCGCGCTTTCCGGTCTCTCACTATCTTCCTAACATCACATAACTTCATCGGCAGCGCCTCGAGGATGCCATCTAACCATCGCGCTCGCTGCCTACCCCTTCTCCGGTGACCCCCAACCTTTCCCAACATCAAATCTTTCTCCAGCGACTTCTCAGATGACCAAAGTAGCTGAGCGTTAACTTTAGAATTTGACCCTCCAATGAGCAGTCTGGGTTTATGGTCGACAGTATCGGCTGATGTGATCTTCTGGCAGTCCAGTGAACTCTCAAGAGTCTCCGCCAGCGCCACAATTCAAATGCGTTAATTCTTCAGCGGTCAGCCTTCTTCACAGTCCCACTCTCGCATCCATACATCACAACTGGAAAGACCATAGCACGAGTTATACGGATCTAGATTGGCAGTCTAATGTCTCTGCTCTTTACTAGGCGGTCAAGGCTAGCTATGGTTCTCTTTCCCAGAAGCAGGCTTCTCCTAATTTTATGGCTGCAGTCTCCTTATGGGGTAATCTTGGAGCCCAAGAAGAGAAAATGTGTTACAGTTCCACTTCTTGCCCCTTGATGCTCCAGGCAAGAGGCAAGATGCGGCAAGACGCCGTGATCTTTGTGATTTTAATGTTCAGTTTAAGCCCAAACTCCTCACTCTCCTTGTTCGCGCATCAGAAGCCGCTTGAGTTCCACTTCACTTTCTGCCATTAAAGTGGTATCATCCGCATATCTAAGGCTGTTGATACGTTTTCCAGAAATCTTCACTCCAGCTGAAGACTCGTCCAGGCCGGCCTTCCTCATCATGCACTAAGCATATATGTTAAATAGGCAGGGCGACAGTATGCAGCCTTGTCTCACTCCTTTCTCAATCCGAAACCAATCAGTAAGACCATGCCCAGTTCTGACTGTGGCCTCTTGCCCTTCATACAGGTTCCTTAGGAGACAGATGAGATGAATTGGAACTCCCATCTCTTGGAGAGCTTGCCACAATCTGCTGTGATATACGCAGTCAAACGCTTTCGCATAATAAATAAAGCAGAAGTAGATTGGTTTCTGGAACGCTCTAGCTTTTTTTATGATCCAGCGAAGGTTGGCAATCTGGTCTCTAGTTCCTCTGCCCTTGCGAAACCTAGCTTGCAAATCCGGAAGCTCCCGATCCACATACTGCTGCAGCTTACCTTGGAGGATTTTCAACATCACCCTGCTAGCATGCGAAATAAGCGGGATCGTGCGGTAGTTGGAACAGGCTTTGGCACTGCCTTTGTTTGGAATGGGGATGTATCACATACTAGTCGCATATAATTGCATAAGGTCTCTTAGTTTCTTGTACATTATCATAAATTATGTACAATATTTTATTATAATGATGTGCCCTGTATGAGAGTCTATGCGATTACATGAGAGTTTATGAGGTTATTGCTCCATAGAACTTTTGGTTTTTCAGTAGGGATTGTACATGGAGCAATATTACAGCAAAATGATCAAAGCGCCCACCTTTTACTATTCTTTCACAATAAATATACGATTTCCATTGTAACAGTTATGACCTCTGGTTTCGTTTTGTTTTGGGGTTTCACGTTCCAAAGTGACTGAGGCTATGAGAGACGCCCTAGTTGAGGACTCCGGAAAGTTCGACCAGCTGGGGTTCTTTAACGTGCATTTTCATCGCACAGCCAACGGGCGCCTAGCTTTTCACCTCCAGCGAAAATACCGCCGAGGCCGGGATTCGACTCCACATCCTTCGGCGCAGTGTAGTTGAGCGCCATAACCAATGCGCAACCTGGGCGGCGCAGCGGTTCTGTGCTTCACCTTCGCTTCAAAACGAATCCCACGTTTTCGTCCAGCTTGAGCGCTGTTTAAAAACACGCTTGAAGCTAAGAATTCATGAAAGGCTATAATGGCCCCGCACAACCAGCGCCATAAGGCGTGTGCACGGCCGGCTTCATTTCACAAAGGTGAACCAGTCTTATCAAACTGCTCGAGACTTCCTTGTGCTCCGTCACGAGTGCACGCGAAAAAAAAAAAGAATATCAACGGAGATCGGAACCGTTGCTGAGTGGATTACCCGGCGGAGCAAGCTTAGTTTTCTTTTCTACAGAAAACCTGACCTTGAGGGCACAGCGAGCAGACGACACTCGTATACCGCCACTGATCCTGTGCTCATCCAAGCGGTAACGTAGAGACACGTGACAGCAGCGAGGGATCGCCCCGATTTAGGATGCTGTGAGATTTGTCTCGCCCAACTGCTTCCGAACCAGAAGTGGCGCTGTCACACGCACGGCGGACGTGAGAAGCGGAGTAGTAGTGCGGTCCCAAGTAGTAAGGCAGGCGTGTGAAGCAGCAGAAGAAGCACGCTGCGCAGTCGCATACAGCAGCAGGGTTCCAGGTTTTCAAAGGTGCGGAAGGAGGTCTGGTTCCACTTGCTGCGGTAACCTCGCATCCTTGGCGAGCGGAGGTTCTCGGAGATTTGATGTCTGCCGCCTGTGATTTTCTTGGATACGTGTGAAACACTGTGTCGCTATGATTCCAATGCAAGGAGTGGTCGTCGTTGATGACACTTGTGGCGCGGTCATAAAGGTCCGCCTCGTTGGCTAAATGCCACAATGGCGCTGTGGGCCGTCTTCGCGTAAGATGCTACCCACTACTTTGGGGGCATCGCGTTGCGGCCCCTTGTCCTCTTAGGCCGCCCCACCCTCCACGAGCGAGCGCTTCGCTTCAAGAGTTTGATACGGCACACGAACATATGCTTTGCTGGAAGACTAAACAAAACACAAAGTGGAAAGAGTACGCTCGGCTTTGCTTCTAGTGACAATGCATCGACGGCAGTTAGCAAGACACCACATCCAGAATCTGTGCAGAAGTCGTGTCCAAACAAGCAACGACGAAAAAACGCTACCCGACGCTGTCCACGCCGGACGAAGAAAAAGCCCTGCCTTCCTGTCCGCGGCCTTCTTATGGGGAAACCACTATCCCGGCTTCCAACGCGCTCATTTGCTCTCACGCGCATGTGCTGCCGCGCGTGCTATTGGCACGCATTTTAAGCAATCGCGTTGCCGCGACCGGAAGGCCGAAGGCCCGATAAATTGTTCATGCTTGCGGATCGTGTCCGTTCGTCTGCAACGCTTTCATCACGTGGGAGGCAGTAGCTTGCAGCTGACATGGCCGAGCACTAACTGGACGTAAGACTTCCTGGCGTTACGTTTGGCAGGAGCTACCACCTGGGGCATCTCTTTTCATATGGGAGGGCTATAGAATCAGCCTGCCAAAACCCTTACGTTGTCCCTAGGTCATGCAGGCACGTTCATTCGGATCGGTGGCTGGTAGCTTACGCTACCGCGCTGTTGAGAAGGTGGCAGTGAAAATAGAAAGTACCGTAGTGGAGGGCTCCGGGCCACCGCGCGATAGGGGCTTTCGCTTCACTGTAGTTCAGTGATCCAAAGGTGCCCCCTAAAATTTTTCTTTTCCTCTTCCTCAGTCTGAGTGAGGGATCGTGATTATGGCGCAAATAATTTCAGTGCTGCAACACCCTCGGATATTTACGAAAAATTCGCAGTCCAAGGAAAAAGTGTTTCGTACGTTAGATTGGAGGCGAGCTTTTCTTCTGCCGCTCGTTTGCTCGCACTGGGAGTAATTAGGTTTCCAGCACTGCACATGCGCATTCCACGTTTGCTTGCTTGTCGACCAGACTGAAGCAGACCGTGAGATGTGAACGTAGGAGAAATGGTGCAGATGGGCGACACAAGCTGATCACCGCGTGTGTTTTCCTCTCTGTCACTGTCCACTGCGCTGCTTTCGTGCCATATGAATACTGATCCAAGCAGAAGGAGAAGAAAGAGTAATCAAACCTTATACATGAAAAGTTATCCCGCTCTTGCACACCGTACTGGCTGCTCTTGAGTTCAACGTACAGGAACCGAAAAGCCTTGATTTTCGGCTGCTTACTAGCTGTATTTCTGTAGCTATTATGACAACCTGAAACTCAAGAGCAAATTTAATTAGGTAGTTTCCAAAAGTTCTGTTCGTTCCTGCGGATAGCAGCAATGTGATCGAAGACGGCGTTGGCGATGTCAGCGCCGTCAGATCCGGACCATTACGAATTCCCAACTATACAACCCATTTGATAGAAACCGGTTTGTGCAATGATAACCGACTCTAGTTGATTGTATAGTACAAGAACCGACCGCCAATATGGCGTACAGTAAATTTTACGTATAGATCAATGAAATAATTACCACATCCGCATTAACAAGGTTCACGCGTAATCGGTATTCAGCTCCTCAGGACCCATGGGTCACCAAAAGCCCTCCGAGACTATAAATTAAAAAAATAACCTTAAAAAAAAAACATTCCGCGGTGGTGTGTGTTTAGGGCGCTCGGTTGCTGTCCCTAAGAATGCAGGATCGAATCCCGGCCATGGTGACCGGGCCGGGCACCGTGCTTTCGATGCTGACGAAAGCACGGTGCCCATGTGCTGTGCGATGGCGATGTGAATGCATGCTAAAGAAGCTCTGGAACCTAAATGAAAACAACACTCTCAAGAACAGACAAATTTTCGTAAGGTTACTTGAACCTAGCTGAAAACAAAACAAACACAGTGGACCTTTCTCACGGCGAGAGTACTTACATTAATTAAGCGACATTGCTCATGCACTTAATTCCTTCTCGTGTTCCAGTTCCTCGTGTCCAAGCAGTTTGTGTCAATCGTATATGCCAGTATCCTCTCTACCTGCGCACTATGCATCACCCGACGAGGTATTTCAGAGAATTTCTAGTGTGAGAAATTGCGCTCCTGGGGTAGATGAACTTAATTAAAAAAAAAAAACTCCTTTGTCGATAGCTGTGTAACGTTGCCTGTCACAATATTCAGTATTTAGAACTCGTGTTTTTTCCACTGTATTTAGAAAGGTCAAGGTGATAGCGACGTTCAAAACGACAATGAAAACCGAGCCAACTACACTTCAGTAACAATATTACATTTGTTTATTAAAAGCTTATTCTGAAATTGATACTTTTAGCAGATCAATTATTTAGATCCCGCCCAAACTTCTCCGTAAAGCTAGAATCTTTGGAACTCAAGGACGGCATTAAACAAAAAAATAATGAACTTTTTGATTGCGCTGTTTTTTTTACAATTCATGGAAACATTGCACACAATTACCCACGGTATACGCTAGCCTGAATTAGTACCCCTTGGCATCTGTGGACGTCCTTTAGAGCCTGCACGAAGCTATCTAACTGATTACAGTAGTAGAGTTAGAACAAGAGATATCTCATCCTTTATCTGTAAATCTAGGATTACCACTAGGTTCCATTCTAGGCCTGCTTCATTTTCTCATTTATAACCTCTACCCCTAACGCACGATGATCTAAATAATCTAACCCGCCTTATAAACAAAATAAACCTGGACTGGCTGAATATGGTTTTATCGTGTGAAAATAACTTGTCATGTACAAATGACCGTAACAAAAACACTTTTGTGACATTCCGCTCTCATCAAAAGCAAGCT
Source organism: Amblyomma maculatum (assembly GCF_055883805.1). NCBI lineage: Eukaryota > Metazoa > Arthropoda > Arachnida > Ixodida > Ixodidae > Amblyomma > Amblyomma maculatum. The sequence goes on from NC_139350.1 coordinate 59,227,308, forward strand.
ATAACGAGTTCACTCATTAAACTGGAAGATCAGATATTAGTCCTGCTACTGAATCTGCTACATCATCACGCTTGACTGCCATCAAAAATTTTATTTACGCATGAAATCTATTAGTAAAAAAAGTATTAATATGAGTGTTATAAAAGCTAGACCTTCATTTCAATGCCAGGTCATCCAATCCATGTAATATGCTCTAATTAACAGTTTACTTAATTCTGCATATAGTCATTGGGTAACAGTAATGTCATTTGTCATGTATTTCTGATCTTCAAACTTAAGTGCTTCGAATTATATTCTGCAGTTCACACACAGCCTCTACTCGCCTCTGTTCTACTCAGGCCTAAACACTTCGCCATCAAAATGACTCCTTAAGCTGAGGTTAGGCTTTCTAATGTACCGCGCTCGTAATGAGACTTCTGTTTCCCTTCCATCTCTCCTCTCTAATAGCAACAACACCTGATCTCCTGAATAAAACAAAACACTATTGTCGGAAGGGAACACAAATCGTGGAAAGCAAATTGCTTTCATTTCTACCGTATGAAAGATATGGAATTCACTACCACTATCAAATCGGCCCTTTTGCAGCAAGCACTACACACGCCTCACTTAAAAACATCTCTTATCAACTCATTCAGCATCATAGCATACATCAGTAGCTTACTCTCATCCTTTGCAAACGGGAAGCCCCCCCCCCCCCCATATAGTTTTACATCGGGACCTTCTACTGTACCAAGTTCAGTTTCTAATATATATATAGTAATATATTGATTGCTTTTCGTTTAATAAACCTTTACACCATCAAGCAGTGAAGTGTTGCGACCATCACTGATCCAGTTCTCACAGCATATGAGATAGTTACTTGAAGGGAAAATGAAGGGCTGTTTATGATACATGAAAGGAAAAAGCCAACAGTCAGCGGAGCCAATGGGAACCGAAACCACGACCTCCGAATATCGCGTCCACTGCTCTTAACAACTGAGCTACATCGGCGGCTGTACAACCTTCGACTCATCCACAGCAGTGGATGTGGAACATACTGTGTACCACAAGCGTAAACCGTCATCAACAGGGAAAGGTAGAAGCCGTGTGAGGACGGGGCTCCTTATGATAAATGAAGGAAAAAAGCTAGGCGGTGGCTATTTCAACGCAAGAAAGTAGACACGGAAGTGAAGTAAATGGCGTCAGTGTATGGAAATGTTGGTTAGCAGGCGTTTGTGCAGAATGCCTCGAAATATTGTATTTGTATTTGTGTTTTAGCAGCCGCAGGCATGCGGCATTATCACTCTGATTCTGTCACACATATCAATTCTGTATTCTTTGTTAATGCTCAATGTCGCGAGACGTAACCTTTATTAGTTGCTTCGTTGCGCTAGATGCGCCGAAATCTATCTCAAAGATCCCGGCCACTCGAATATGTTTGTACAATGTTCCAGGTTGTGCTAGTAACAGTTTGCGACGTTATCTAGATGGTTCTGAGCCGCCTTTAAATTGAAAATTGACGTGTGCCAGGCATTCTTATACGATCGACGAGAAATTTTGTTGCTATCGCAGCCACCGAGTTGCTTAATTCTTTTGCGAGCGCAAGTCCGCCCAATAAAAAGTAAATTTTAGTACTATCACGTCTGTATCCTCTTTTGAGGTCTACGGCCTTGTCACCACTGCGTGACATCTGGTGGAGGTGCTGAACCTCGTCACCATGACGTAATACTGAAGATGACACCCGTCGAGCAGAAAGCATCTTTGGTTGTCGACCAACCCCATGAGCCCCCCTGCATCTAAGGACGACCGGACAAGGATGCGATAGACTGGCTCGACCTGTTCGAATACGTGGCATTATTCAACGCCTGGAACGACGAAACAAAGCTCAAGCAAGTCTACCTTTCTCTTGAAGGATCTCCCCGATTATAGTTGGAAAATCATGAGGCAGCTTTAAAGGATTCGTTGATTTTTAAGAAACAACTTTTGCTGCCTTCGCAAGTGTCATCTGAAAGGAAAGAGCCCAGGCCCTACTTCAATCACGGCTTCAACTCTCTAACGAGCCTGTCCTGGCCTACGGGGATGACATGAAGCGCCTCTTCTGCCGCGCCGACCCTAACATGAGCAAAGGTGAGAACGTGAAATTTTATTGCGAGGCGTTAAAGTGTCTTTTTTCAGGGCTTTTCAGATATCCACCAAAAACATTGGCGGAATTTGAACCTGAAGCGTCGACCATCGAGATGACAGTGGACACCAGATTGCGCCACTACGATCGACCGCTCCAACTGGTCTGCGCAAGCCCCTACAGCAGCGCATCTGCGAGCGGAGAGAGCCTTCGGGACCTCATTCTGGAAATTGTGCGAGGGGAGCTCCGCCGACTGCTTCCATCATCCCAACAACCCTAGATGGCGACGCTCACGGACGTCGTCCTTCAAAAAGTCCAGCAGGCACTGGGCGTTCCTCAAGCAACGGCTCCGATGTGTCCAGTGCAAGAATCAGCAGCAATGAACTGTGCTGACGCATTACGACGTGCTGTACCCCGACGCGACCTCCCAAGCCCTCGTCGCTACCATCCTGCTCCTGGAAGCCGCCCCTTCCCCCCGCGTCAAGTCTACCAACGATCTCCAAGCCCCAGGAAATGCGACGCTTGGAGGACGTCTAACAACCGAACGCTCTGCTTCCCATGTGGTGAGGCAGGGCATATCCTCCGTCACTGCCCGTACAAGTGGATTAGCCTCCGTGGTTTAGGCGTCGACGCGCTTCGACCCCGTCCTGGGGAGCTAGCACAGGAAATCAACGCCTTTCTGCGCAGGGGAGAGCACGCGTCGCCAACACGTCTGTCACGATCCCCATCGCCGTACAACGCCCGATTTGCATCACCGGGCCGCGGTTACTTGCAAAGACGAACTCCTAGCCTCCATAGGGGAAACTAAAGGCCTTAAGAGGTGAGGTTGCTAAACGGCGAACTACTGAAGATCCTGCACCGACGACGACGAGTGACTATGCTTCAACCAATACCTCGCCGCTACACACGACCAGGACATCGACAACCACACGTTAAATTAACGCCGACGCACAGTGAAGTGACAACAGTGTGCCCTGGCCACGTCCTCAGCAAACGGCGAAGTAGAGATCGAACACCGAAGCCAACATGCAATACGAGGGCACGAACAAGTGACCTTGCCGTTGGTGTCGACGGACGCACGGTTTCCACCCTAGTAGACACCGGAGCCGCTACTCAGTCATCAGTGGAACTTTCGACACCAAGCTCAAGAAAGTGGCGACCACTTGGGACGGCCCGCTATTCCGCACAGCTGGTGGTAACAATTATTACGCCATCGGGGCGATGCACCGCAAGGATTACAGTAAAGAAAAGTATCTACCCTACTAGCTTCGTTGTCCTACAGCAGTGTTCCCACGACGTGATCCTGGGCATGAATTTTCTGAACGAACATCGGGCGATCATCGACCTCCGATCCAAGCTCATCAAGCACTCGACGGACACATCCGCTACGATAACTTCTGCTACAATAACTTTGACGCATCACTTCGCTCTCATCGTCCTCGACGGAGAATTGATCGAACCGCCCCGATAAAGCGTCATCGTGCCTGTGGGTACTGTCCAGGTGCTGGTCACGAACTTCACTGGAGAATATCTGCACCATAACAAGGGCACGACGGTCGCGTTTCTCGACGTATTAGCGGACATTCAAGATGTATTTGCTCTCCCCGACCAACCCCTCAAAGACGCATCTCACAAAATTTATCAGCTTAGGTTTGGCATCAACGCGGAATTACCCCACAGCAGAAAGGACCACCTTAGCAGTCTTTGAGCCTACAGTGAGTGGTTCCCGTCATCATTTAAGGCGCGACAAGCACCACTTGCCAAGCACCGCATTATAACGGACGAACACGTCCGACCTCTGCGCCAAAGCTCTTATCGCGTATCGCAGCGAGAACGCCAAGCCATCCGCGAGCCAGTCGACGAACTGCTTCGTAACGACGTTATCCAGCCATCAAAGAGCCCCTGTGCGACGCCAGTGGTTCTGGTGAGGTTGGTTGGTTGGTTTGGTTTGTGGGGTTTAACGCCCCAAAGCAACTCGGGCTATGAGACACGCCATAGTGGAGAACTACGAAAATTTCGACCACCTGGGGTTCTTTAACGTGCACTGATATCACACAGCACACGGGCGCCTTGCTTTTCGCCTCCATCGAAAAGCGGCCGCCGAGGTCGGGATTCGATCCCGCGTCCTTGGGAAGAGTATTCGAGCGCCGTAACCACTGCGCCACCCTGGCGGGGTGGTTCTGGTGAAGAAGACAGGACACTGTTTCTGCGCATATTACCGCCGCCTAAATAGCATAATGAAGAAAACTTTTTACAGGTCTTCCTCGCATCGACGATACACTCGATCGGCTCTGCAATGCGGGGTACTTCTTATAGATGAACCTGAAGAGCGGCTATTGGCAAATATTGGTCTACGAAAGAGATCGCGAAAAGACCGCATTCATCACACCGGGTGGCCTTTTTGGGTTCAAGGTGATGCCATTTGGCCTCTGCTCTGCACCAGCGACGTTTCAACGATTAAGGAACACTGTGTTGCGGGTTTGAAAAGGCACATTTGTCTGGTGTATTTGGACGATGTCTTTTCCTTGAGCTTTGGTGACCACCTGAAAAGGCTTCGAACAGTTCTGGAAGCTATCAAGTCATCAGGGCTAACTTTGAAAGCAGAGAAATGCACTTTGTTTACGAGGAACTACGGTTCCTTGGTCACATCGTTATCAAGGATGGTGTTCGCCCAGACCCAAAGAAAACAGCTGCGATTACAAAGTTTCCACCGGCCGCCGATAAGAAAGCCGTGCGCAGGTTCCTTGGGCTGTGCGCTTACTATCGACGATTTGTGAGGGACTTTTCGCACGTCGCCGAACTATTGACGCAGCTCACAAAGAGTGACGTAGCTTTTCAATGGGAAGCGCAGCAAGAAGAAGCCTTCGGCGATCTTAAGCGCCTCCTGCGGTCCCCTCCTGTCCTGAGCCACTTTGATGAAAACAATGAGACAGAAATTCACATCGACTCAATCAGTTCGCGCCTAGGTGCTGTTCTCGTTCAAAAGAGTGCTAAAGCCTATTATCTGACGACGGAGAAAGAATGTCTTGCCATTATTTGGGCCACATCAAAATTTCCCTACTATTTATATGGACGACTATTTATGGTTGTCAGCGATCACCATGCTTAGTGCTGGCTCACCAACCTAAAAGATCCCTCCAGGCATTTTGCGCGCTGGAGCCTGCGTCTTCAAGATATTAGACATCACAGTTGTGTGCAAGTCCGGCCGCGAGCACTTCGTGGCACACTGCTTGTCACGAGCCCCCGTTGATGCGCCACCGAAAGAAGATAAAGACGCCTTCTTGGGACCGGTAAACGCCAGCAGCTTTGCACAGCAGAAGCGCTCGCACCTCGAGTTAAAAGACCTGGCTGATTTCCTTGAAGGAAAGATCGCTTCCCCTTCTGCTGTGTTCCGGCGTCATTCATCTTCGTTTGCCCTGCACAATGACGCCGTCGTGAAGAACTTCGCAGCCAACAGAAACACGCAGAGAGGGGGGGGGGGGGGGTTGAAGACCCCATGTTAATTAGCGACTCGAGAGACCTCGTTTCCTTTCTTCGTTGTCTAGCCCGGTGCTGTGCTTTTCAGTAGACGTCAAGGCCCTATTTTATAATATTCCGCAGAGGGAGGTGCTTATTGCTGTCGAAGAATGCATTGACGCCTGCAGGGCAGTTGGCTTTCAGAACAAGTGTGGTGTTGCAGTGGATCGGTTTATGGACATACTGAAAGCCTACCTTCAGTCACGTTTTGCCGAATTTGAGGGTGTGGTTCTCTCCCAAAAGGATGGAATTTGCATAGGCTCATGCATTGCGCCCATATTGAGTTATTTGTACTTGGCCAGAGGCAACCGCACGCTGCATTCGAAGCTAACTGAGTTGGCGTTTACAGGGTCATTCAGGTATGTCGACAATTTCCTCATTTGCCTGCCATATGGTTTGTACTCGGAGACCAGAACTGAATATATCGTATCACTATTCCCGCCTGCACATCACGGGCTCCAATTCATGTCAGAATGCCCCTCAGATTCCCAGCTCCAATTTTTGGATATTAGTATGGTGTTCTCAAGCGACCACACGTGTTGGTTTTATAAAACGAGAGGAGATAAGGCCATACGTCTTTTTGCATCCGAGCACACCAAGCTTGTAAAAAGTGGCATCGCGCTGTCCTGCGTGAAGCAGGCTCTCACTAAGTCATGTGACCCTAAAATGGAAGCTAGCTTGCTTCTCCAAATGAGCCGGCTTGGTTCTTCTGGATACCCCTAAAGCTTCTAATTGGCGTTGCTGAAACTTGCCTAAGAAGCTTAAGAATACACCAAGAGCTTTCGTCTCCGAAGCAAAGTGATGGAAACAAGACTTTCTCGGTCCTTATGTGCACGGAATTTCGCACCTGCTGATGTAGATTGGGCAGAGGTTTGATGTGAAGGTTATTTTTTCAGCTCCTTCAAAGTTTAAAGGCATCTGAAAAAAAGGTAACCAGGAAGAATTTACAGATGAGAAAAGTGCGTGCGGCGTTAAGCATGTTTCGCCTTTTGTCCCATGCTCTAAGGGGGTAATTTACAAAATTCCCCTCTCTTGCGGTAAGTGCTATGTGGGGCAAACTGGGCGATGCCTCGATGAAAGGCTTTTAGAACACAGGAGGAAATGTCGTTTCCTGCAGGGTGCAGAAAACTTGGCAAACCATTGCTCGAAACACGAGTGCAGCCCATATTTCCAAAACACGGGTATTTTGGCGCGGGCAATTGAAACGAAAAAGCGTGAGGTAATTGAGGCCTTTCGGATGGTTTCTGGCAAAGAAGGCGATTACATTAGCGCCCCTTGATTTCATCCCGGGCTTAGATAAGGTTTTATTTTTCATATTTTCATTTTCATGGTTTCATTCCTTAGTTGTTCTTGCTGTTACAGTGCACTGTTATGATTTATGTGTATTCACGATCCTCAGATTACGTCGCGTGCTTGTGTTTCCTTTTTTCCCATTCTAAGAAATAAAACTTCAGTTGGTAGATTGCGCTTAACTTCAGCGTTTGTCCAGTTCCTTTGTCCGTGTACAACTAAGCAGCGCAGCATTTATGAGAAGGCGCGGAGGTAAGCACAAGCTGCTTCTCGGAGCCGAGGTCCAGGGATCGCCGGGCGTACACGTCTGCTGTCCGTGAAGCCTGAGGATTGGCTGATGCGAGGGGAGAGATGCCGAAGTTGAGAACGCATGAGCGACTAACGACTGCTCAGTCCGAAGTAACACATGCTTGTACAACGCTGCCCGGTGACAGCTGCGACGTCCGCAACTGACACGCCCCTCTCTCTCACTGGGTGCATCTGTGCGGCCTCTTGGGCCTTAGCTCCGCCCCTCATTGTTAAGTCGCCTGATGCAGGCGCCGCTACTTTCTCTTTCTCCTCTTCTAGTTCTCGAAGGCAGGGAGAGTGAGTGGCTTCGGACAGACATTGGAGAAATCAGTGATTGCGGCGTGTAGTGCTACGCACTAAAGAAAACATCATATTAAATGACTACCTGGTGAACTTTGAGAGAAAGAGCAATGAATACACGTGCTTCATGTTATGCACATACTACAAAACGGATACCCAAGAAGTATAGGGAGGTGGAGGTAATTAATAATGAAGACACAAGAGTAGGCAAATGGCATTAGCAACCAAAACTACAATGTGAATATTTCGCGAATTTGCTGATGGCAGAACAAGATTATCAAGGCAGTGCAGTTCTTTAAGAGTGTCGCTCATGTATACAGTATCATTTGTTGGCCATGACATGAACATTTTAAGGCTCTGATTTGCGGACATTATACACTCTTGTTTCGTTCTAGCCCAGCGAGTCTGATCAGAGTGTCATCATTTTTCATTATTACAAGTTTTTATTTATAACACAGCCTATAGTTATTTATCGATTTTATTGGCTTGATTTTGTGTGTCTGAAAAAGACCAGTGGTATGGTAGAAATATGGAACTTGACATGCAGTGCGCACAAAACGCGTTTTTGTCAAACAGCAAGTTTGGTAATATTTTGAGCAGTTAATTATAGACAAGAACAAAGAGTTATAAAGTAGTATGTTAGCAGTCATAGAAAAATTTAAGTAATGACGACGCATTATACCAACTTTTCTAGAAAGCTTACTAATTAGGTGAAATATATGGTCGTTCCACGACATATCGTCTGTATAATATACACCTAATGTTTTATAAGACCGCAGAAATTCTATTCTGGTATTGTCTAGTTTTATCGAGGTTAGCTGAAAATATTTATGGTGCGTGTGAAACACAGCTTTTCTTTTATTAACGTTAAGTAACAAATAGCTGCTTAAGGCTGATGTTTACTTCATTTAGAGTTTCGTTCGCTTGTATTGGCAGATAAGTGCTTGAAACACCTGGGAAAAACACACATCATTGGCATATATTATGAACTTTGCATTGCTATCGACTCGGACAATATTGTTAATAAAGAACAAAAAGGAAAAGGACCAGCATACTCCCTTGAGCAACGCCCTGAAACAACAGTTTTACATTGTGAGCATTCACCAGCAATGCTCATAAACTGGGAGCTATGTCGCAGATATGAAGAAATTAGCAAGAAGACTATCTCTAATACCATATTGATCAAATTTTCTAAGCAAAACAGGGATTAACTAAGTCAAAGGCTTTTCAAAAACCTAGAAAGAATATAGTACCATATTCTACAACTGAAAATTATGCAGTATGAATTCTTTCTGAGCAATTCTGTCGATTTGTTTTCACGGAAACCATATTGGGTTTCAGTGAAAAGGTTGTATCGGTAAACGAAAGCGGGCAGTAACTTCAGAATAACTTATTCTAGACCTTTATACAAAACTGGCAGGATTTTTATAGGGTGGTAATTTTAAATTTAATTTTTGTTTCATTAAACACTACAATTTTCGCTGTTTGCATGAGAGGCAGGAAGACCCCACACAACAAACATGAATTGAATATGTGAGCAAGACAAGGGGCAAGGATATCGATAACCACTTTTCCAGAATGTATCTGCAATCCTGATGCATCTGTAGCTTTACAATTATTCACACAAAAATGTCGTTATGACTTAATTTGTGGTAACCGGCTCTAGAAATAGTTTCCCGATTTCGGACACCTATAGTGAAAAAAATACGTTATTCACTTGACGTGTTAGCTAAAAACAGGATGTATTCTTTGAAAAGGTCTACCAGCGCTGCCCCTTTCAGTTCTATCCTATCTCGAACTGTTTTGGCGTTAGCGACACGATTGGTTTAGTGATAAAGTTCCTGATATTTTGAACTTTTACAACGCTTCTGGAGACGTGCTTTGTATAAATTGTTTGTAAAGCTTGCCTCGTTTCTTCATTTCCCGCAGCATATATTTGTTAATCCCTTTGAGCGAGTAAATTTTTAAGGGGAAAGAAGTATGTTATACGTCAACCAATGTTTCAAAAAATTTGATATATGTCTAATCAAGGCTGCTTGCTCAAAACCATTTTCCCAGGTAACAGTAGAAAGGCGCATCTTGAACTTATATAGTTTGTGGTCAATGATAAGTCGAAAAAAAGACGTTCCATCGGGAATTGGTGGTCTGACTGACAGATATGAATATTTGCAAAAGGTCATTCAGAGCACAAGCAACTGTACCCAATATTAAGTTGCCCGATTTAAAGTCAATTACGAAGAGATCCAAGAGTGTTTCAGATTCGGAAGAAAACCGCGTGGGTGACAAGCGCTTTTCACATGAGTAAATGCTTTGTGGCGCCTTGAAATCTATTGTTGTTGTTGGACAGCATGTCATTGCTGAAATCACCACTTAAAATTAACCGATACTGGTTCGCATGAATGAATTCTAACAATGGATCCAGAAATGCAAAGAAGTCAGAACTACCAGCAGGTGGACAGTAGCATGTACAAAATATCCGCGTACCACATTTTACAGTTAACACTTCATATTAAGGTGTTATACAACAAAATTCGGGAACCAATCTGATGCCATAGCATCCTAAAGTAACCCAAAAACCCCTCCTCCCCGCCTTGCACGATGGCTCAGGTGAAAGCACTTGTATTTAGAAATAGTATATATGTCCTTTACAGGTAAGCCAAGTTCCAGAAAACATAGCACTGAAAGAAATTCCAGCTGCACTAAAGAAATGGCCAAGTTCGTCGTGCAATTTCCTACAAGGCCTGAGATTAAGATGGATGCAAATACAGCACTGCAATTTTTCATCCTTAATATAATTACCGAGGTCACAAAGCTGTATTGGAGCAGTAAAAAAAATACTGAAAAAGGTAGGGTTCCTTATTCACGCGCACAGCTTCTTTCCCAGTTCGTAAAAATCTGCTGCACAATGAATAGCAATTGCAGGATCGTGTTCTCTCCTTGTGACAAACACCTTTCCGTTAAGGTGCCAGGCGTAACTATAATTATTGGCAGCAATCCAATCTTTTGCATAGCGCAGCAGATCTGCTTTGACGCGCCATGTTTTCAGCAATGTGCTCATGATTTTTCATCGATTAGAACAGTTCGCTTATGAAACCACAGTTCTCAAGTTGAAAGACTGACAAACGTGCAGTGTGTGATGGCTAACTGCCTGTGCCAGAACTTCGGATTCGGGTTGTGTGGTGATCCGGGAGCCACCGACTTCTCTACAATATTGCCTTCTCGTGTCGCCTTTTGATCGAAAACCGGATGCGAAGAAGGGTCCCTGAATTACACGCTGGAATGCGGGGGATGACGTACTAATGACGGCTACACAGACGCTGTTGCGAGGGAGGCCAGGGTTCTTAGAACAGGAAGAAAGGACCCGAGGGAGCAAGAAAAGCCGCAGAAGGAAGGCGGGGCAGAGAGGAACGAGAGACGCTACGCAGAGCGAGCGCGCATCGAGACACCCTAGATGCGCTAGAGGCGGTCGACCCAACCTCGCCTCCTGAGGGATGACTGCCTGAAAATATGAAGATGTCTCGGTACCCCTGCCGGCGCGTATGTTGAGCACGTCGTGTAAACAGTCCCCATCAGCCTGCAGATATGGTCATCATCTCCCACCTGAAGCATCGGATCACCACAGGGGCGTCCAGACGCAGCCTCAAGACCGTCGGGTGAGAGGGGGCATCCAGTTGTCTGCTACCGGCCCTATTTCGTGTGTGATTCCTGCTCTCCACCGCGAAAACAGCCCTATAACTGGGACATCACAAATGAGCCAGGGTATTTTTCCTGGTTTAGACGGAAGTCTGTGAGCCATATCCGACCTAATTTGACGTAGTCTTTGCCAAAAGTAACCGAGCAGCTCAGCCAGTCGGCGGTGTAAGCGCAGGGCCGAGCTGCGGCGTGGCGGTCACCGTCGGTGGCTGCTGCTCGCCGGTTGCAGGTGTAATCATGCTGACGTAAGGCTATCTCGCTATCTTTTTTTGGGATGATAAAATGTAAGCGGATGTAAGCGGGTACTATGTGCGACGTCTGATTTTGTTCTTTTAGAACGCTGTGCTACTCATGGAGGGCGCTGTGCACAGCAAAACGCACTCAACGCTGATTTTGGGCTGGCATCGTGGATCTGTGCTCTTCGTTGAAAGCCTTGTATGTTAAATCCCAAAACACAGCTCCCGTAGATGAAGTGATTCGAAAAATGTTTTTTTTCTCTCGTTTGGAATGTTAGCACAGGGAGATGGGACACGATAGAAACCTGGGTTTGGCGTTTCCCGCGATTCCTAGTCTGTGCTGGGGACACTTCGCTGAGCTAGAGACATAAAAACAAGACGATATTTTCCTCTGTTTCTAGTGCGGCTATTCGTGTCCATGTAATGAGGCGAATCCGTTGTTTTCGCATTTGCCGCCGCTTGTTAATGCACAGAAGTGCTTATAGTTCTTGCGATTGCAACGCCAAACTGAATGCTGAAAATCTGAGAAAATATGACAACAGCTTCAAAAAATGAGTGATGTAAATGTTCCCTAGCATATGATGCCTCAAGAAAGCTTTGCTATTGCGAAGGATGCCTATGAAGATGAAGACGTTTTTCTTCCACTTGCTTTGAAATTCGCTCTGAATTAAGCTTCATCTTTTTGCGGCCAGGGAGTTCAGTAAAGACGGGAGTCTCAGGTTTGCAAGCCTGATCTTGTGTTGCACTTGAAGGTTCAATTTTAGCAACGAATTTATCGAGTCACCGATGCATAACTCTGCCAGCGGGCGCTAAACTACCAATAAAGTCACTAGGTAATAGGTAGGAACGCAAAAGTAATTGGCAGTGCCAATCAAATGCTTCACTTCCGGATTTCTTTTCACTTCCAGAACATGTTGCTGTTAGGTTGGTCGCGTGGTGTTCCCTCGTAAAATAAACAAACAAAAACGAAACGGCCGCACTTAGTCAGAAAATGGGCGACATATGTTTAAGCTGTGAGAATGACATTTTTATGCAGTTCACTCATTAAACGATGATATTGCCGCGTGCCTCGCGGAACCGAGAAAGAAGAGAACGAAACAGTGCAGTGGGTGGAACTGATCGGTTCAGTGTTCGCTGCCTTGCACTCGTTACATTTTCTGGTGGAGCAGCCGGGTACGATTTCCCTTTTTGCTGAGTTCAACCCCTCAAGGGCAACAGAGAGCCACCACAGATCTGACACCGGTCCATCGCAGTTGCAGCCGCCGCTTTCGAGGTCAGTCGTCAGAGTTCAGGCCTCTTCCCTGCCAACATGCATAGATCCAACATGAACATTGCAGCTAACGGAGAGTCTTCACTCCAGTTCGTCGTCCTCCAGTCTAGAACGCTACCGTCCTTCCATGGAGAGCTTTATGAGGACACAGAAGACTGGCTGGACCAATTCGAACGGGTCGCCAATTACAATGGCTGGGATGGTCAAAGGAAGCTCTATAATGTGTACTTTTCTCTCAAAGATCCAGCGCGGACGTGGCTCGTGAACCACGAAACGACACTATCAACATGGGACCTCTTTCGTCGCCAGCTGTTGGCGACCTACACCGCCAACGACCGAAGAGAGCGTGTGGAGTCGACACTGCAATCTCGCATCCAAGCCCCTAACGAGAGTATTGGAATGTACTACGAGGACATGATCCGCCTTTTTAGGCGTGCTGGTCCAAATATGTCAGAGGAGACGAAAGTGCGCCACCTAATGCGCGGGGTGAAACAAGGATTATTTGCTGGGCTTGTGCGCAATCCACCTGGCACGGCATCAGATTTTCTAACGGAGTTCACCACGATAGAACAGACACTTCGACACAGGGCTCAGCACTACAACCGTAACGTGTCCGCCATTTCACCAGTCGCCTATGGTTCCGGCTGCAATGGTTCTGATGATGCCTTAAGGGAACTTATTGAGTCTGTGGTCAGAGAAGAGCTGAGACACATTCAGCTACAGGGTCTAACATCGTCGAGGCTTCCATCACTCGCGGTGGTCGCTCGCGAAGAATTTAGGCAAGCTGTCCCGGAACAGTCTGTGCCTGGTGTGCAGCCACCGCCACCGAGTGTGCCAACGTACGCGTCCGTGCTTCAGCATAACCTCTGTGATAATCCTCCAAAAGGTAACCCCACTGTGCCTCATCCAAACCAGCACCATAGTGGGTACGACTCTCCCAGAGCCAGAGTGAACACTTCTACTCTTGATCCAAGCCTACGTTACCCTCCTCCTCTTCTAGCCGAGGCACGGTTTCGGTGGACTGACGTCTGGCGTGCCCCTGACAATCGGCCCCTTTGTTAACACTGTGGTGAGGCCGGTCACATGTTAAGGCTCTGTCCGTACTGCCGCGCCGGACTTAGTGGCTTCCATCCGCGTGCACGATGTCCTCGGAGTGGTGAACGACCACCCGAAATCGAGGAGTACCTATCGACGCATACGAATCTTCCAGACGTCCCACAATAGGTCCCGCGTCATTACCGCTTCCCGTTATCGTTCTCCAAGTCCACGGCACTCTACATACGGCACTGGCCGGTCGCCGGGCCCCCACTCCCAGAGCAGTCGGGAAAACTAGGAACTGTGACCTGCGGAGGTGAGGCCGCTGACGAGCGAAGTGCTGAACATCCTCCATCAAGTTTAGTACAAGATAACGGCTATCACACGGCGTCATGTAACGATGAACCTGAGTGTGCAGTTTCGGACGTACCGGTTTCTATCGACGATTTTCTCATTACAGCTTTACTTGATACGGGGGCGGACTATTCAGTTATGAGCTGTGGGTTTCCCAGGAAATTGAAGAAAGTTTTAACCGAGTGGACTGGGCCTCATATCCGCACTGCAGGGGGACACATTAGAGAGATTTAGTTGGCCGTACGGAACGGGCTTGCGCACGCATCGCTCACTATGTTTCATACGGAACGAAAGGCGCGCCCCTGACACTTTTAGTTAGCCGAACGTAAGCGTCCTTCTAGATGGAAGCACCCAATACATCTTAGAATGCTCCGTCATGTTTCTCAGCGCCATCCAGCATAAGAAACAAGAACTGATACTTGAGAATGTTTTGATATTCGGCCAAGTCAAGACTCGGATCAATCCTCATTTAGCCGCTCTCGTTGCAGTCATCATATTAGAGTGCACTATCTAATCATATCGAAATGCCACACAGAAGCGTTCTGTCAAATCCGGAGGTGATTTCCGCATTGCAATCGGACGAATTGACGCACTAATAATGCGGAATGTGTAGCAGCGACTCTTCGGGATCAGTTTCCTTGCAGGAGTTAGCAACGAGGACGCCAGATACCGTTCGCGACATGGGCTGTATGATATAAGGAACTGCGACGCAACTGTATTCAAGCAAATGTTCCGCTTTGAGAAGTGTGACTTCGAAGAACTATACAATGCCCTGCTGGTGCCGGATACGCTCACTACAGCCCAAGGTGTTAGGCTACCAGGGCAAGAAGCGTTGTGCCTGACGTTGCGCAGTTTGGCGTATCGCAACAGGTGGTGTGACTTAGAGGAAATTTTTGGCAGGCACTTGTCAGTTATGTCCAGTGCAGGGAATATAATGCTCAGCCACATCACAAATAAATGTGAGCATCTCCTCAGCGACTGCAAAAACCACGAGTGGCTTTCGCCTGCTTCGCTGCGGAGTTTTGCCAGGGTAAGTGAAATGTGAACGTGTTACCCTATTGAAAGTTCCAAAATAAGGTTCCATTCATGTACTATACTTGCGTATTTGCTGTGCAAGCCGGCTAAAAACCTGTTAGGAGCTAGTCTTGGTTTAATAAACTTCTATTTCTTTTGTGCACCAACAACAAACTGCAGCAGTGTGTTTTGTTCCCATATTGGTTTAAAAGTAATTCAGCTTGTATGATACACCACAGCTAAATGAGAATCTGTATTAGTAGCAATGTTACAGTTATGGCTGTTATTCTTGCAGGTTGTAATAGTAGCCGTTAGCATCTTACTGATTTATGTGTTTGGGAACACACTCATTTGGCCAAATGTGAGGTGTACTAGGCATATTTTGTGAATTACTCTGAAACAGATATCTTTATGTGACGAACAAGTTTTTTACAACCGAATGTTCGCAATGCGTCCAGTACAATTTCTTCCGGCAGATTCGCTGATTGACAACTCACCTCCAACATATAAGGTTGGTTTAACTGCAGTCGAAGTAGGCATTTGTATGCACTACTTTTTCTTATGCTGTTGAAGGATTTCTGACAGATGTTACCATACAGATAATTGAAATGGAGAACCCTGTCAATGTTGGCCTTGCAAGATTATTTCACTGCACCACTAAATGAATAGCCTATCAGATTCTCTGCAGTTTCCTTCTTGTTACACTTACAGCCTCTTAGATGGTGATCAAATAAGCTGTCAATCCTATTACCTTGTCAAAGACCTAAAATATTCTGCCATTTTTTTATTCATAGGCCGTTCACAACAAAGCTGCTCCCCTGCCGAATTGCTGGGCCTTTGTGGATGGGACAGCTCGTCGAATATGCCGCCCGAAGAAGAACCAAAAGCTGTACTTTTCGGGCCACAAAAGAATGCATATGGTGAAATACCAGTCCGTCATGTGTCCAAACGGCATTGTTTGTCAGCTGGATGGTCACTACCCTGGGTGTTGCCATGATGCAGGCAAGTAAATATTGGTAGCAAGCTTAAACTTGTAACTCTCTGAAGCATAAAACAAAGAGTGCTAAGAGAGCTCGCTGCCTTGGTCATCGATGCGCACCTTCGCATCGGACATATGCACCCTGAATATAACCTCATAATCATGAAACAAGGAAAGCCTCTTTGTGAACCTTGCATCGAATTGGTCACATAAAATTGCAATTTACTTGCACGCAGAAGGCGCCAGAAACTAAGAAAAAAACCAATTTATAGTATTTTACAGCACATTCCTTTCCTCCTTGAATTACGCTCATGAGAGAATGCAATAGTATACTTATTGGGAGTTGTTAATGCTCTAAAGTAGTTGTGTCAGCAATGCAGTGTTTTTTTCAAACCTAGGTTTGGTGCATAATGGCCTTAGTTGCTTATGCACCATAAAACCTCAAGCGCACATACAGCAATCCAAGGTTTGACGGAGTGCCATTTAGCCAGGTGGTGCCATATAGAATGAGCCTTGGGTGAACAGGAGCCTGTAGGAGTTCCGAAACATCGGCTAACGGTTTTTCAACAGTTGGTCAGTGACGAGCCCAGACTTGTTTTACTACGCATACAGAGTGCGTAGTAACTGCTCTGACATTTTGATCCTAATTTTTGACAGTCATAGGCTTTTTTGAAATCAATTGTCACAGTATGTATTTGACGTTTATCTGCACCCAGTAAGCACATATTGGGTTGAAGTGTGCATTACGTTTGACCAAAATTGTCTACTGTTGCACTGTGTCAAATATTTTATATATTCCTACTTTCAGTGTAATTAAGCAACTTGAAGTAGCATTGTTTTTCAATCGGGTAAAAAGTGGTGTTTTGTGGCTTGTTTTTTTGCAGGAATATTCCGGGAGAGCAGATTGTACGGCAAGCTGAAAAAAGTCGTTGGAAGTGAAAACTTGGTCATTTATGGTGACCCAGCGTATCCTCTCCGGGCGCTACTAATGAATCCTTATGGTGGCAGTCGTCGGACACCTGCTCAAGAGGCATTCAACTATGGAATGAATAAAGTCCGCCAGGGCGTAGAGTGGGGTTTTGGGAAGGTTATTGCACAGTTTTCTTTTCTGAATTAAAAAAAAAGACAAAACTTTTGTGGCAGCAAATAGAGAAAATGTAAAAAGTGGCAACGATCTTCACCAACTGCCACACTGCCATATATGGCAGTCAGGTGGCGACCTATTTTAGCCTGGAACCACCTCGCTTGCATGAATACTTGCGGCCACAGCATGTGTAAGCTATTTGCAAGTGTTTTTGATTTTTTTTTCTCATAGAATTTTGTGTCAGTTTTCAATTAGTTTTTCTTCTCGCCTGTATTTTGTTGTGCCTTGTATTTTTGTGCTTGTACTGTTTATGTACTTACTCAGTGCTCCACCTTAGGAGAATAAATATACTTTGAATAAGTAGAGAAACTTGAATAACACGTTTTATGGTGAGTTAACCACTTTCGAGATCAGTCCCTGAATGAGAGTTGTGAATGCCCCCTTTCTTTCTCTCTGGCTTTTTGTTCATCCTCTCTCTCTCCTGAGCACGAGCTCTGCGTTCTTCTTCCCTTTCACGGTGCTCCATGAGCACTCGCTCCCTCTCCCTTGCAAGCTTGCTCTCCTCTAGATCAAGCTTTCGTAATTCCACTTCAGATATTTTTTCTTTCATTAGCATTTCATGCTTCAATCTTTTCATCATGAAGTCGTAGTCTGCTTGCTCCTGTTTTCGTTTTCCTGCAGAATGACAACAAAAACTCCAAGCATACGCTGAGCACAAACAAAAACATGGACTATTTAGCTGGAAAAAGATTACTGTTCGATTTCCAATCGTGGCTAGCATAATGCTTGACCTACAGCATAAACAGAAGAAAGGCCAGAAAAGTAGTAGTCAGACATATTGCTAACAACTGATCTTAATTTTAGTAAAGTGTGTACAAAGAATCACTGAAAAAGCGCAGAACAGCAGCGCACATATTGAAAAAAAAAAACAGCCAGCAAAGGCTGTTTGGTCAGTAGGCTGATGCCGTCCTTCATCGTTTTTGTTCGTTTCAGTGGTTTGAGAACTATCGTCTTGCCTTTCTTCCACTTCGAATCACTTTGAAGTTCTTGGTGCACTGTTCTCACTCTTCTAAAAACATGCTTACAATATTTAGGAAGTCAATAGTCACTGAAACCAAGGAAAGCATAAAGAAACTTTTTTTTTAAGTTTCTGGTGCCGATTAATGAGAAATTAGTATTCATAATTAGACAAAGGCACGTCCACAGCAAGTGCTGCAGCCCAGACGACTACTAATAAAGGCATTCTGAGTGGTTAGTTCTACTGCAGGCCGCTTATAGCTTGCTGCCGACAGCTATATGAGGCTTTTAATATAGCACTGCATTATCAACCTCTGCATGTCTCAGACCATATCTCTACCAGTAAAACACGAACATAATTTTCGAGGCATTGCTTTCCAAATAAATCTGACTTTCTTACCCCACATAAACACTCTTAAAAAGAAAGCCTCCCAATCTCTGAACATACTTAAAGTACTGTCACGTAAACGCTGGGGATCCGACAGGACATGCCTTCTGCTTATTTATCGTTCACTTGTAAATTCGAGCTTGGACTATGGTTGCATAGTTTACGGGTCCGCAAGACCCTCATACCTAAAACGACTAGACCCAGTCCACAACTTAGGTTTGCGTATTTTGACCGGGGCATACAGGACGTCGCCTGTGAGAAGTCTGTATGTAGAAACCAACGAACCATCTCTTGAGGACAGAAGAACCATGGTAACTTGTTCATACATTCTCAAGATCCGTTCGATACCAACACACCTATGCTGCCCCATACCTAGGTAGCACAAAATGGGCTATGATATGGGGGCCCGCGTTGGGCCCCGGGGGCAGCCCATACGGGCCCCTTGCGGGATTTGCAATACGTGCCCAGAGGGGGCCCGCTACCAAAACACCTATGCTGCCCCATATGGTGCCCATCCAGAACCCTGTTTAACAACAAACCGCAAGCAGTAAGACCCCTCATCCTCCGCTTTGAACTGATGTGCCAAGAAATAAAAATACTCAATACATTCCCCGATGTTGCACAATGTCGTGATCCATTACCACCGTGGTATAAATTTTCCTCTGTATGCGACCTTACTTTAACACAGTTTGACAAATAGCGAACTCCACACGAACACATATATTACAAGAATTTCTGATCTTAAAGAAAAAATACAAAGACCACAGAACAATATGTACCGATGGTTCCAGAACGACCTCATATGTCAGTAGTAGTGTCGTAGAAAACAATAGCCAGAAAACAGGTTGTCCAATTGTGCATCAATGTTCACTGCAGAAAGTTATGCCATACCCATAGCTGTAGAAAAAATAATAAACTGCAATATTGAAAAGAGTATAATCTACACTGACTCCCTCAGCTTAATCACAGCATTAAACTCCAAAAATGCAACAGAACCCTTAGTGGGAAAAATAATAGATTGCATAACAGCCGAAACACGAGGTTGCGAAATTAAATTCTGCTGGGTACCTAGCCATGTCGGAATCGTAGGGGACGAGACAGCTGATGAATGTGGAGCAGCTGCCCGAAAAGCAAAAATAGGGAAAATAAACGCATCACGCAAAGATCTTTTGAAATTCATACAAAGAAAACATAAAAAATGACAAGCCTCGTGGAAAAATGAAATAAACAGTAAACTACACGTCGTGAAACCAGTTGTTGAAGAATGGAAGTCGTGCAGTCACCGGAAACACTTCATGGAGGTAATATGTCGCCTTCGAATTGGACACACACATCTTACTCAGTTTTATTCTCAAGAAAGAAGATGAACCAATATGTGAAAAGTGTGGACACGGACTGACGATAAACCACTTTTTAATTTCATGTAAAAAACTCGAAAAGCAACGGAAAAAGCATTTTACTCAATTTTACACCGAACAGATATCATTCCATCCACACTTCTTCTAGGAAAGAATGCAATTGTAGACATTTCATTTGTTTTTAGTTTCTTAAAAGAAACATTTTTTCCTGAACGAGCTATGATATCTTAACACTTCATTGCTCTAAAAAAACATTATATACCTTGTGCTTAGTGCATGATAGGCTGAGTTGCATATGCGCCATAAAACACAACACACAACAACAAAGTAATCATAACACAGCCATTGACTGTCACATTTGCAAACCTGCCCTGCACTGATAGCTTCTTGTTTCCTCAACGCTACCTCTTGAATGATCTGTTGGGCTGGATGATATTGCCGAGGGCACAGGGAGCTCTTCTTCATCCATGACTCCCGTGCTGCATGGACTGCTTGTTTCCGTGGACCTGCTGCATGGCCTGCTTGTTTCCTGGTCCACGGGCGTCTCTTGCATTGTGTTAAAAAGTTCCACTGCAGTGGGCTCCTTCCCGGTGCCTGTACAAAGGTCATGCACCCGTAACCTTCATAAACAAGACTGTGCTATCTACGGAAAGTAGGCCTCTACGGATGCCAAGCTTCTTGAATAGAAAAAAAAGAAGACTACTATGTTGAATAAAATGTTCATAAATCGCTGGGATGGAGCGCTTACACTCAGCTGCGTTGTCCGCACCAGCGCTGTCATCTGTAGCCTCTGACAGGGCGTACTGCGCAGCATATACATCTCTGGCAGAGTTAGCAGCTCTGCGTTCAGCTGCGGCCCTCTTTGGTACAAGGCAAGGAGCCGGGTTGGCTGCGGTTTCCTTCCGCCCAGATCGAATTTTGTACCCCGTGCCCTGCAGCAAGCTGATGATGTCCTGCAGCAGCTGGTCGCGCTTGGAATATTCTTCCTCAGTGCCAGATCTGCAAGGGAGCATTTCAGAGATTTAAACATTTCGCGACAATGCAGGAAACAAAGCAAACTTACTTTTTTAGGTTCTTCCGGTCGTTTGCAGCATAGCGCGACACAAGCAAACCTAAACGTTCACGCACTCCACGCGAGGTTAAAGTTACCCCCCGCGTACCTCTCAGCCTCACGGCTATTGAGTTCCATTCCTCGGGATCGCGAAATGGGTCGCTCGCCTGTACTTCCAAAACGATCGCAATATCTATTTTCAGCGTGTAAAATACACGGCTGCTGCTTCCGCTGGCACCGGCGTCTTTTTTCTTTTTTTTTTTGCGGCCAGCCATGGTTGCGGCCATGTTAAAAAACGCTCTCGCTCGTCGCGAGATTACACGAGACCCTCCCGCAGGAGCAGCACGCAACGGCGCGATACGGGCGTACGCACGGATTTAGCCCAGCGATACGTTCTGTTGAGCATGCGCACTCTCGACCCGCATCGATCCTGCGTACGGATCCCCGTTCCGTACGGCCAACTAAAAGTCTCTATTATTACCCCGGCTGGAAGATGCGTTGCGAGAGTTGCAAATGACGGATTTATTCATGTTTGCGACTTCGTTGTTCTTACCCACTGTTCGCGAGACGTCATACTCGGCTTGGACTTCTTAAAGGCTAATGGTGCGATAATTAATTTGCAAGAATCACGAGTGACGTTTTCCCCGTGCCAGGCCATTGCGAGATCTAGCACGCATTTGACAAAAATACTATTGGCCTAAGTTGCTGCCTTCAGTCCAGCACTATGTGAGGACATGCCGAGATTGCCAGCGGCGAAAGACACCTCCGCTGAAGCCTGCAGGGCTCCCTCAGCCGATACCTCCGCCAACAGCCCCTTTCCAGCAAGTGGGTATGGATCTTCTGGGCCCTTTCCCAACGTCCGCATCAGGGCATAGATGGATAGTAGTGGCGACGGACTACTTAACGCGATATGCCGAGGCACAGGCACTTTCCCGTGCAACTGCTGCAGAAGTCGCCCAGTCTTTTCTTAAGACCATCGTACTGCGCCACGGTGCCCCATCGGTTATTATTACTGACCGCGGTACAGCCTTTACGGCTAAAGTAATGCAGGCTCTCTTCAGTCGTACCCGCACAAGTCATCGTAGGACTACTGCTTACCATCCACAAACAAACGGACTGACTGAACGCCTCAATAGAGCACTTGAAGACATGATTTCCATGTACGTCGACGTTGAGCATCGCACGTGGGACGAAGTCCTTCCGTATGCAACTTTTGCATACAATACGGCTGAACAGGAGACAACCCATCTTGCGCCATTCCAGCTAGTCTACGGTCGTCCCGTAACGGGCCAAAGAAGCGCGCCAGCTCGCACGGTGCCGTATTCAACATCAACAACACCGCGATGCCAGTCGGTACAACCACCGACACCGAGACGTTCACTACCAGCCTGGCGATCTTGTATGGGTGTGGACACCAGTGCGCCGTCGAGGACTCTCCAAGAAGATATTTCGCCTTTACTTTGGGCCATATGATTCGACGTCTTAGTAACGTGACCTACGAAGTTGTTCCTCGGGGTCAACAACCCTCAATACGTCGGCGCTCAAGTGCTGAAATCGTTCATTTAGTGCGAATGAAACCGTAATATGAGAGGCAGTGATATTCTGCGCTTGTGCAGTGTTCCCTGCTTCTCTTGTGTGCATATAGGTTGAGGACACTCCCAGCGTCGAGTCGCCGCTTTCGAGGAGAGGGGGTAATGCCACGTGCCTCGCGGAACCGAGAAAGAAGAGAACGGAACAGTGCAGCGGGTGGACCTGATCGGTTCAGTGTTCGCTGCCTTGTACTCGTTACAATATTACCAACGCGGAAAACACAATGCGCTTCTTGTACGTTAGAAATAGCGGAAAAAAGGTATTCAGCGAGAGGGGCGCATGAAACTGCTGGAAGTCTCATTTTTCTCCCCACGAGTCACTAGCGGTCACAATAGACAACTGCAGGAACTGCAGGAAAAGCGCATCGAGTTTTCGAAATCAATTCCTCGCCATAGTTTCCGGACAATCCAAACGAGTAGAAAAGAATGTATTCCTCAATTCGTTGCAACTACGACAGAACTGTACCGATATTAAACGCGAAGGCATTCTAATGAAGAGCGCAGCTTCACAGCGCCAGAAAAAGGAGCATTGAGCCAGTGATTGCATGCGGAGCGCCCTTCCTCAGTAGCGCAGCGTTCTGAAGGCGCCAAATCAGACATCGCACATGATGCTCGCTTACTTTTTATCATCTCAAGAAGCAGAGCGAGGGAGCATGCTTACGTCAGTCAGCTTACACGAGCAGCTGCCAGCGACGGCGATTGTAGCGCTGCATCTCGGTCCCGTGCCTGCTCCGCCGGCCGGCTGGGCTGCTCGGTTACTTTTGGAAAGGATCTGGTAGGATCACAGATTTCGCTACATATTTAATTTTTTCCATAAGGTTTTCTTCTTTTGTCACTGGTACAATGAACTCAAGATTCAGTCTACGATTACGCCACTCAAGGTCATGCACGGTCATCTTCAATGATTGAATTTCACCAGCATTGACACAAGTGCATTGACGAGTTTTCTCAAGCTACAAATTTCTTTATCATATTTGTCCTATCCCTCATGTATTTCATCATATTTTTTGTCATCAGCTCGTTGACTGCATCGCTTTGTTGACTTGCATGGGCAGCCCAGCTAGCGCATCAAGCCTTTGGCAGATATTAGCGAAAATGGTGGCAAGCTCAGGTTGCCATGTTGTTACGGTCAAATATTTCTGGCTTCGTTTTGTGACAGTCTGGGCATCGCAAATTTTTGCGACCTTTCTCGCCTCAAGGCTTATATGTGGGCTCAGAAATTCTGAAAAATTCATCAAGATGGTATGTGTACTCACATTCGGTGCACTTTATGACGCGTCCTTCGCTTGGAACGCATTCACTACAGGACCGGCATGTCGCCGGCATGGTGACCGCAGTTTTAACTTGTGCACATACACGTCTAGAGGCAAACAAACTTTCCACGCAACACCAGAACTTCGAGCAGGGTAAGCTAAACAAAAAACTGCCATACCAGTTAACATGGCAGGGGCAGCAGTGGTAAGAGACCTAATTTTATGTAAACAAAAACTTCCTTTTACCAACCTGGGAGGTGTTACAAAGACAGACTAAGTGGGCGTCTTTCCACCATCGTTACTGCTGCTTGTGTGACCATTTTTTAGCTCGGCCGGTGAAAGCGTGGTGGTGAAAACGTTCTGACGTCACACACCAGTAGTCTTGAAGTCAGGGAAGCGGGTTGAATGGAATATGGGAGGCGATAAAAAGATGGATTAGGTGGGTGTCCTTCCACCACCATCGCTGCTGCTCGTAATATTTCGATATCAGATTAAATTGGGATGGGTGGTAAAAAGTGTTGCAGTCAGTGCTGGGTAGAAATTCCGGGCGGAAAAAAAATGCTCAAATAGTTTGCCTTTTGGGGCTTTCATTGATTTCCTTACTATCCCTCACGAGAGAAGGAATGACGACATTTACTTTGCTGCTCCGTCAAATTCTTTTGGGTTCTTATTAAACATTGACGAGGAGGGAAAAAAGCTGTTTTTAGCTTGATCAACGACCCTCCGTAGGTCGTTCTTAACAGTCTCCAAGCTTGCTTTTGTCAGGAAATTGGAATTTCTTTATAACTTCTGTATACTATTTCTCGTTTCTTAAGACGCCGTGAACTGGCACTGAACCATCCATGGCTCATTCTTGCAGCACCTCGGTGACGGCACCCATGGCGTAATTAATTTTTCCTGTAATTCTAACATTTTATTTTTCAAAAGAAGCCATGGCTGCCAGTGCATCCATTGCAAGAAGCCAGAGCATATATCTGAGTCTGAAAATCCTGAAAAAATCGGAAGGTGAGTTTCCAAAGCTAATTCTACTTCTTCTTTGTTAGCTCTCTGGTATAGTTACACATTTTTCTTGTGGAATTTGATTTAGCCGTTTATTACGAAACCTTCATTTGGCAGAGAACTGTTAATGATCGCTTATTACTGGCAGGACAAAGGGCGACTCAACCTCCCCGAGTGTTTTGTCGGTACTAAATTTGATATATTGGTTAGCCTTGTTGCTTATGTCACCATTTGGGTCAATGCGAAGTCATTCATGATGTTTAGGATTTCAGCGCCGGAGACCATACCACACGCGCTTCATTCTTTCTTGAAACGCAGTTCCCTGAAGTCAAAATGTCCACCTATGGCAAGGCATTCTTTTTGGATGGCTTCAATTGTTTTGTATAATTCTGCCGCATACGCTAACTTAGGTTCCAGGTGGTCTGTAAAAGGAACGAATCACTAGATGAATAAAAAAAATGTGCTAACAATAGACGCTTGAAAATTCTTAAAATGAAAGTGAATACTTCGGCGCGTGCCTTGTCATTTTTTAAATTTTCAAAATTTTCTTTATATTTTATCACACTATATGCAGAGGCCCGCTTTTCTGCCTAGTTAGTAAGTCCGTTTATCAAAAAAGTAGTTAGCGATAGCAGCCACAATTTTACTCCGCGTTTCATGCAAACATATTTAAAAAAACTGCTTAATACATTGCTTACATTGCTGTATACTGCTACTACTTTATGTTGCATGACGGTAAATGCGGAGGGAGTAATCACATCGCTTTATTGCGATGATCACGCAACAGCGTATACAATCTAGAGTAAATTTAAAAGCTTGGTCAACCACCCTCTACATAGTCATATGTGAAACGAGCGTTATGTCACATCTTATTGCGGCATGTAAATGAAAATAAAACACTTTCTTTTATCATGACCAATTATTTCTCACCGCTGTTAAAGTACAATTAAAAAAAATCAGTTGAGGGACTCTTTCGGTACTTACAAATCCCTGTCGCCTTCGACGAATGCGTTTATTGTGCTCCTAAACGCTAGCAGGCAGGCCAATTTGAATGAACAGATACCGGCCCTAAAAACGCCGCCATGAGCCGTTCCAACGTAGTCTTGCACTGAAACCATGGAGCGGCACTCACTTGCACACAAGCCTGCGCAGAAGCAATGCTGGGCACCGCAGCTTACACCATCGATTACCGATAAGCGGGCACTCGTGGTCTTAGCCGCCAATGTGCATACACGTTGCGTATTATGGGTTCGATAAATATTTCGACACTATCATGGAAACGAGTGTTGCCAATGAATACGAGGAGACACTGCTATTTTGTCACCAGTCCAGGTTCATGAGGGATATGCTTAAAAAGTACAGAACTGCTGTTGTTTGCTCGGATGCAACATACAAGAAAGGTAATTATGCTTTACCGCTCTTTATTCTTGTCGTAAAAACACGCTACTCTTACACAGCTGCAGGTGTTTTTATCGTGCAATTTGAGACAATTTCCTGTATCTCCGAGGCTCTAAATGTGTTCAAAAAGTGACGCGATAACCTTCCTCCACAGAACTGGATGGTAGATTATAGCCAAGCAGAAATGGGTACCATTCAGCAAGAATTTCCAAGCGTCAAAATATCTATCTGCGATTTCAACAGGGTTCAAGCATGGCAGAAGTGGCTCCGTAGAAAAGAAAGCGTCATATGACAACCTGATGATGTCCTTAGTCTCATGAAAAACGTGTCATCAGTTACAGCAAACAATGGCATCGAGGCTCAGAATAGGGTGCTTAAGGGGCACTGCATCAAGAGTACAAGAAGGAAGCGGTCAATTACCTGCCTTATAATAGCACTTATGTATTCTTGCTTGGCTGACAATAAAAAAAAATTATGAATCTCAAATGAGGCAGTCATCATTGTACAGATGGTACAGTGAAGATGTCCCCGCTTATCTTCGCGGCCGACCCCACAACTTTAATAAACAAATGTTGAGGAGGCTGAGGAGGCTTGTGAATGCCGACGAGTACAGCCGTGCTGATATAAATGAGCTGCCTGTCGTGGGCAGATTTCCCGTTCCCTCCGAGAAGGCTGATTACACAATATACACAGTTGATTTCGACAAACCACCGTGCTCTTGTCTTGTTTTTTGTAGCACAAATACCCTTGCAAGCATTTCTGCGCGGTCTTCAAGTTTGTTCAATGGTTGTCTTTGTTTCACTGCCTACAAATTACCTGGACAAGCCATAAGTTTTTAACAAGAGCATGCGCAGTACTGCGTAGATGAACATTGTAGAACCTCCCGAGGAACCAGTGTTTATACCGGTGCCTTAACAAGTTAGCGGCTGCAGCATGGCAAAGTGATATTATTGAAGAGTTGCGGAAATGCAATTACCTTGTGTTTCATTGTCGAAATGTGTTTCATTGTGTTTCATAGTCGAAATGCTGCTGGAATTTAAAGATTTTGTTCTGACTAGAAGATAGTGGCAGCAGTGCCCGAAAGTTCATGGTTTCCCATAAGGTGCTCACTAACGAAAGGGTGCTCATCAGTTTAGCCTTTACCAGAGCACGGATGCCCCCAGCCTAATTAACTATGCTTATGTTATAAAACCAATCAGTATTTGCCTCGGGGTAAATTTATTTCTAGGTATTGATTTTTTATTTTTGTGCTGTTGCATGCCTTTCCGGCTTTTAAAAAGATTTCCAGTGAATAAATGAGTTCAGGTTTGGCCCGCTGTAAACTTTCGCGGTATGAATTAAGACTAATTTGCATATGTTTTTTGCTTTCTTGTGTGTATTGCTAGATTATTTTTGTTGCTGTTTGACTATGTATTTTCTTGCAGCCACATTTTTGAATAGCTGAGTTCTTTCACAGGTAACACAGAATGTCGGGCCCCTGTAGGTCCAATGTAGGCAAGTGGGGCTGGGGCAACCATCATAAAACCTGAATCTGTCCCCGATGGGGCAAATGTAGGCAAGCCCCATTAGGGTTTGCCCCTGTACCGCCTGCATTGTTTTCCATAGCGGCATTGCTCGGGCTAATGCAGAGCACATCCCTGCATGCAGACTACAAGGGTTCCTTGTCTTTTATTTGAGGGCAATCCTACCTAAAGTGGGCTCTTTATCGGAAAGCCCTCAAAGATCCAAAATGAGGCCACCCCCATTAAATCTTTGTGGAACCTACATCGGCCGTAGTGGGCAAAAAAAAACGGACATGCCCACATGCTGCCCCAATCGGACCCTCGTAGGTTACTTGAGCGCAGGTTAAATATGAATAAGAGCCCAATTTGGGCAAGCCCTCGTGAAGCCCAAATGAGGCAGCCTTAGCTAACAAATTTAGGTCCCACATAGGTGAAGGCGGGCGTGCCCGCATGGTACCGAAATCGGTCCTTTGTGGGGAATTTGAAGGCAGGTGCGACAGCAAGTGTGCTTTAGGTTCAAACACAACACCCAGCCCAATTGGGGCTGCCCACACAAAGCCGCTGTAGGTCCCACATCGCCGTAATGGGGCTAGAAGGCATGCGTGCATATGTGTAATCATTTTTTGCAACTTTTATTTCTATTAAATGTGGCCCTAAATTACTATTATAGATGATTTGTATAACAGTTGTTGCCTTGTTTAGTCGGTCAGAAATATTACATGACTTTTGTTCTCGCGCTCATGCAAATTGCACTAAAGGTACTAAAACATACTCATTGTTAACTATTGCTCCTTATGCGGTTGCTGTGGGCAGCCTGCAACTCTCAGCACAATATTACTGTTCAGAATAGACATCTCCACAGTCTGAACAAGATGTACATGAAGTCACTTAGGCTAGAATAATGTTATGAATTATTGTAAACTTTATTATTGTGGCTATTTAGGAAGGGTAGACATGCATAAAATATTTACTTACGTGCATAAATATTGATTAGGAAAACTTGGACTAGGGCTTCCCAATAATTTCATGCGTGTGGGCAAGCCCAAGTGCGACTTGCGCTATAGTACCCGCATCGGTCCAATGTCATTATCTGAGGAGCTAACCGAAATAAAATATAACTTCATCCAGAGCGGCTGCCCGAATCTGTCCAAAGTAGGACCATCGGGGAGAGCTGGCGGGATGTGCCCTTTTGGCAATGCGGGAAAAATGTGGGCAGCCACGCAAGGGCTGCCTGAATCGGTCCCTAGTGGGGCCCATCGGGGCTTTGTCAACAGCCCCCTTCAGGCCTACGTCAGCCCCTCTTGCAGCACCCACATTGAGCCCACCGGGGCTGTCCTGCATTGCCTGCATTGGACCCACCGCCCCCTCTCCCCCCCCCTTCCTAGTCTACTTTGTGCCACTTGGGTTGTCTCGATTCCGCACAAATTAAAAGAGTTTGAATTAAAAAGAAATATTCTTTGTCTGAGTTCATCTTTTTTCCATGTTAAAAACACAGTTGGTAAAAATACATTTTAAAAGTGCTTTGCCTCCAATGCGCCATGCACACATATGCATTTGCGTGTTTCTAGCGCAATTGCGGAGAGCTAAATCACTGGAAAAAAGATTGATGGATCAAAGAAGGCTGCATAAAGATAAGAAATCCTTAAAATTACACTCGGTATACACCCTCTGCTTATGTTCCCGTCAGTAAAACTGTTATTATGCGCACTTTAAAAACAAATCGCCCTCCGCGTATCTCTACGTAAATGCTTTCTAAAAATTAGAACAAAGCTGGTCCTGAGCCATAACTACGTATATCTATTTCTGATTTGCCTAGATGCAGTCTAAATGTAACGAAGTTTCTCGTCTTGGTACTCTGTCAAAGCTAGCCTAAAAAGAATACAAATAAAAATTGCCTAAGATTACGTTACTTCCTAATACGAAATTTGAGCGCAGCTAATCAGCTGTTCCACCTTTTCGATACATTGAGACAAATATTTCGAACAAGACACGTATGTACAATTATAGAAAAGCTTTTTTTTATTTTCCCACGTATTTCATCATGAAACACTCCACTAACAGTTGTTGACTGTCATTAAAGAAGGTTTGTGGTCGCAGAAATGAAGCAAATAAGTTATCGGGAAGTTCTGGGAGGCAGCGCGTGGGCTCATAGGAACACTGCAGGACGAACAGATAGAAGAGACTTACTAATACCGCTGACGCCGCTAGAAAGTCAAACGAACGTGGCTCTGCCTTTCTGCTTGGGATACACGTACCGTGATCCGCTGATAGCGAACCGGCCTTTCGGCAACCGGAGAGTACCCTCGCAGCCACGCAGGAAGAGGTGTGGAGGGGAGGGGGGGGTTAAGCAGCGGCGAACGGGGGAGCGCGCGCAGCAATAAGATAGCACGCGCGGTCAGCGCCACGCAGAAAGAGGGGGGCTGAGCTTGGGGGCTGAAAGGGGGACGGACTGGTTAAGCGGCTGCCGGCGATGCGAAACGCAGGAACGGGCGCCAAAGAGAAAGGCAGAGAGACAACACGAGGCGAGAGGCCGACCACACTAGTACTCCACTGGCGCACCTGCCACCGCCGCCGCCATAGGTCGGCAAATTCACGTGTGCTCACTAAGGCTCACTCTGAAAAATTTGGTCCATCTGCGGGCTCACTCTCACTGAGACTCACAAGGTCGGACTTACACTCATGAACTCAAACCCACGCAAGGTTGTGACTCACTCGGGCTCACTGAGACTCATGAACTTAAACGCACGCATGATGACAATTCACTCGGGCTCACTCAGACTCATAACTATTCTTGGCTCGCTCATCTCGGCACTCATTTTTGACTCCCGAATCACCTGCACTCACTCACATCGACTCATGCACTCATCTGAACTCAGAGTCAGGATGGACTCAATCATTTCAGCTCACGACTCATCTGAACTCACTCATCTCGACTCACTCATTTTTGACTCACGACTCATCTGCGCTCACTCCGACCTACGATACATCTGAGCTCAGACTCATCTGGACTCACTCATTTCAACTAAAGACCAATTTGAGCTCACTCATTTTGACTCATCGGTACTCACTCACTCATAGACTCAATTATTTCCACTCTCGAGAAGCAACAAGCGACGGTCCTAAAGCTTGTATAAGTAGGCGAAAGGCAGTACAGAGAAAAACACGGGAAATAAATAGTCTAATCATGTAATGAGTTACACATTTTTTTCTGCTTTCTTCAATATTGAATTAGTTGAAAGGTTACAGGAAAATAAAAAAAAAATATGGTAGGAATTGTCTCTTTTAGGCTGATTATAGTACGAAAGCACGGTATTTTTAGCTATAGCACGGGCCACATTTTGGATATGGCTATGGCTGATTTGGTGGTTGCCGTCTTGTCGGGCACAGTCAATAATGGTTGGATACCAATTATAAAGATGAAACTTCGAAGGCGGCCTGGGCCAAATTCTGGAAATGGTCATGCCCAACTTTATAGGTAACCATAGTGTCGAGGATGGTCAATGCAATTTGGAGCTTTTCGCTTTTGATGTAAATTGGCGAAAATCAAATTTCGAGGGTTGGTAAACCGTGTGTGACCCAAACCAAAATTTGGAGGTCACCATTGTGTTCGATGTAATCTAATTATGTTGTCCGTTCATTTTGTTCCGATCGGACGAGGTCAATCTACTGGGGTGAGTGAACCAATTTTGAGGGTGGGCCCGGTCAAATTTGGAGGTCACCATCTTGTTCGCGATAGTCATATTAAATTGGACAGATTTTTGCCCAAATCAGTCGAGGTCAAATTTCGGCGGTGGGTGGGCAAAATTCAAGGCGGCCCTGGAGGTCACCATTGTGGTCGCTGTAGGCGAATTATGTTGGACAGGTTTTGAACCAAATCGACCAAAGGAAAGTTTCAGCTATACCAGAATGCGTTTAACTTACCCACGTACGTAGTCACGTATTTGTGACCTAATCAAACAGCCTACCCAATTAGAGCAGTGACTCCGCCGAGGTGGCGCAGTGGTTACGGCGCTCGACTACTGTTCCCAAGGAGGCGGGATCGAATCCCGGCCTCGGCGGCAGCTTTTTGGTGGAGGCGAAAAGCAAGGCGCCCGTGTTCTGTGCGATGTCAGTGAATGTTAAAGAACCCCAGGTGGTCGAAATTTCCGAAGTCCTCCACTACGGCGTCTCTCATAGCCTGAGTTGCTTTGGGACATTAAACCCCACAAACCAAACCAATTTAATTCGAGCAGTGGCACACAAAAATAAATATCGGACAAGATTCCTGGTCTATGATGGTGAGCCTGTGACTTCTTTCGCAATAAGAAAGAGCAATAAAAATGTGGTTATACAATGGTGTCTTCGATTTAGCCTGATATTATTAGCTATGCACGGCTAGCGTGGCTCGTTCGCATCGCTGTGAACCAATGAGCAGCCAACCCGGGAAATGGTTTGCAAGATATTCCGAAGTAAATAAACAGCAAAGGAAGAACTATATAGCCACCGCAATACAACACACCAACGAGAACAAAAGTTCGATTAACCTGCAGTTATCGCCATAGTGAAAATAATTGCTTAAAAAAACAACGAAATTGATCTGCATGATCAGCTTACCAAGAAGCTTATTCCTTATTAGAATTACACAGGCAATTCGAGTCCGCTAGGATCAAATTAGCGACTTGTGCCTATTACTCACACGATCACTTCAGATCATATTCTTCAACCTCTGAGCAAGAAGTTATTTGATTTCATAGGAATTTTCTAGGTTAGACTCGGCAATACTCAGACCACAATCTGAATGCGAGTCCGGACTCACTCACGGCTCAGATGATGATCTAAATGTGATTCCGGACTCACGACTCAAATCGCGATCTGAATGTTAGTCCAGACTCACTCATGACTAAGATCCTAATCTGAATGTGAGTCCGGACTCACTCAAACTCAGATCATTATCTGAGGGTGAGCCTGAGTGAGCCCGAGTGAGTCGACTGGTGAGTCTGCCGACCTATGGCCGCCGACCAACCGGCCGCTAGGGCGAGCTCGTCCAAGTGGTGACGTAGAGGGAGGGACCACCCCCGGTGCAGGTTGCTGTGAAATTTGTGTCGCCGGGAGAAGCCGCCATCGGTGGTCGGAGAGTGCAGTGAGTGTAGCATGGGGAAGGCTACTCACGTAACACGCGTGTGAGCCGGCGCACCTAAAGGGAATGCTTTTTACTGTTTTTCTTCGTCGCCTCCCGCCGATGTCCAGCGAACGCAGGCGCTGTTTCTATGAGCACCGCTGGGGACTGCAGCGTTTTAGTATGTTTTTATTGCGAAAGCAATACTGCTCCAGGTTTCGAGCCTTCAGCATAGCGCGGCGGTAGCCACGTCTTACCCACGTGACGCTGTGACGTCACACCCCACGTGACACAAAAGCGAGAGATGGGTTCCCAACTTAAAGGTCGGCGTGGCGCAGTCGGAGCCGTGGCTCAGTTGGCAGGCGCTGCCAACTTGGGTATCTCGTTTCACATGGGACGGTTATGTCAGAATCAGCCTGCTAGGACCCTGGCATCCACGTTACCCCTGTAGGCCACTAAGGCACGTTCATGCGGCTTGGTTAAAGAGGGGCTTTATATGTGGGCTGGAAGGAGCTGCCAGCTTGGGTATCTCGTTTCAAATGGGACGGTTATGTCAGAATCAGCCTGCTAGGACCCTGGCATTCACGTTACCCCTGTAGGCCACTAAGGCACGTTCATACGGCTTTGTTAAAGAGGGGCTTTATATGTGTGCTGCAAGGAGCTGCCAACTTGGGTATCTCGTTTCACATGGGACTGTTATGTCAGAATCAGCCTGCTAGGAACCTGGCATTCACGTTACCCCTGTAGACCACTAAGGCACGTTCATACGGCTTGGTTAAAGAGGGGCTTTATATGTGGGCTGGAAGGAGCTCCCAACTTGGGTATCTCGTTTCACATGGGACGGTTATGTCAGAATCAGCCTGCTAGGAAAATAACACCGGACCTAAACCAGAACCTTGTGGTACACCGGATGATACATGAGAGGTGGATGAATGTTCGCTGGCTATTTCGACAAATTGTTTCCTGTCGGAAAGGTAAGCGCGTACCCAGTTAATAATCTGCAAATCAATGCCATATGCATGCATTTCTTAAGCAGTTTATCATGACACACTTTGTCAAATGCTTTACGTAGGTCTAATGCAATAACATCTATCTGTTTCTTTGCTGCGAAGGTACGAACAGATTCAATAAGTTGAGTTACTGTCAATAAGCAACGCCGAAAACCATGTTGCCTGGGGTAAAACAGATTGTTACTGTCGAGAGTCGATTAAATGTTTAGCTATAACATGATCGAGTAGTTTGCATGAAGTAGATATAATAGATATAAAAGGATAATTTTACCCGATTTATGAAGTGGAGTAACCCTCGCAAGCAGCCAATCACTCGGAACAGAACATTCACGCAGAGATACAGTAAAAACCTTCACCAAGAACTGTGAGATCCATTCGCAATAATGCCTGAGGAATTAATTAGGTATCATATCGGACCCGACGGCTTTTTCGGGTCCATCTTTTGTAACAAAGACAACAATCCTTCTTTCGAGATAACAATGTTTTGATCCTTATTACAATCAGGGTTGGCCTTATACATTGCTACCGTTGTGCTATCATCAAGCCTTGGGACCAAGACAGAGCTGAAGAAACTGTTAAACGTGTTAGCAATTATGGATCGAGTAATGCAGATATTTCTGTTCACCTCAACACCATTCAAATCAGGTTTAGAGCCGGATAGGTAACGCCAGAACTTATGACAACTTTGCAAATATGCTTGTAATGTGGTAGAAAAATACAATCTTTTAGCAACCTACATGTAGCGGTACGAACGCATGTTTGAGCTGCATTCTGTAGCTCTTCTCGCACCGGCATACTAAACTTAGCAATAAGAACCGGGTCTATTGGAATTTTTTGCCGTGCACACCATAGTTTTTGTTTTCAGTGAATTATGTTACGCGTTATCCATGGACTGGGTATTTCTACTCGTCGGAATTTAGTGGGTGTGAATTGAACCATACAGTCATGAACAACAGTTTTAAAATATGTCCATAAAGTGCCTACATCTCTAGTATTGGGGATTCGGTCGAGTGCAAACTCTAAATTGTCAAGTATTGCGGTATCATTAGCCTGATTAAAGTTATGAGCAGCTACCCTTTTGTTGCGTGTAGTGTTGTTATCCAACCAAATGTTCATCACAACTGTGATCAGAAATTCCATGCTCTATAGTTACGTCATACTGGAAAATACCGTCTGGTAGAAGTAAGTCCAGTATTCCGCTGCTCTGCCCTTGCACTCGAGTTGTTGGATTAGAACCACCTGATTAGACCATGCTTAGCCATTATTTCTAACATGTAATTGGCATGCAATTTTTCTACTGTTCCTGGGATTCAAAATTCCAAATCCACACCTGGCAGGTTGAAGTCACCCAACAGTACTATTCTACTACGCTTATTGGCAATATAATCATCCGTCCTCTGAAAAAGTTCAACAGAGCTACCAGGGGGCCTGTACAATACGCCAATTATCAATGCGGTATCCTTAAGAAATAATGTGTACCATACACTTTCATGGTCATCTATGGAATGAAGATGTTTGTAGGTTAAACTTTTCTTAATTAACAATACGACGCCACCACCCCTTGTTTTGGGTCTTTCCTGAGGACATGATAGTAGGGTGGAAGAAATTAATCGTTCTGTACGTCGTCGTGTAACCAAGTTTCTGTGCCAGCAATTAAGTGCGGTTCGTGCAGCACTGACAAAAATTCGAATAGTTCAGGCTTAAGAGCAATACTGCGGGCATTAACATTTAGCAGATTCAGTTCCTTATTGAATATTTGTCAATGGTCTTTCTCGCATGAGCTGCCGCGCGTGCTGCTCAGCTTAACACGACTGTTAGTTTCCATGTTCCAGGTATAGGCTACACCATTTACTGTCAGTTTGTCACAGATAAGTTTAACTTTTGTGCCTGCGTCTTTAGCGTCTTTTGCTGATTGCCACAGTAGCTTTCACAGTAACATAATACATAAAGGACAAGCCATGGTTCAGAGCTGGATTTTGCTACAGAACATTTTTATCGTGGTAATGCAGCCTGAGAAAAAGGTCTTCAAGACAGGGGACAGAATATTCCAGGGAGTTGGAAACATCTTTCACATTCTTGGCAAACACATAACGTACCTGCTTGCCGCAACAGGTAGTATCAGTATTCAAAACACATTGCTCACATTGGATACAGGAGTATGAATATGTGAACTCTGCGGGATAATGAAAGGATTCCAAAAGTTGAAAATGCAGTAATGCATTTTAAACAGTGTATTGATACTTTGCTATAAATAAATGCAATTGCCTTTTTAATTGCATAAACACTTTGCAAACATCTGCATTCTTGTGAATCACACTTTAAAAGCAGGCCGGTCAGGAGTCCACCAATTTTCTCCACAAAAGTGAGTGCTTAAATATGCTGGAGCCTGATACAGCAACCTTTAAGGTTTGCTAGATCCCACACGGCCAATTATGTCCGTCGGACGTCCGGTTAAAGTCCGCACGTCTGGAGCCGGAGCGGGACGACCGCCGGAAGAACGAAACACATCCGAAAACGGATCATCCGAATTGGGACATAAACCGGTAGGAACGAAACACAGCCGAAAACGGACATCCGTTTTGGGGTGTCCGTAGGATTTAGGAGGGATCATCTTTCTCGGATCAACATTCAATTATTTCAGAAAAATAGTCTCTCGATACAGACCTCCACAGAACCCGTGCTCATCAGTTCATGTGTGGACACTGGTGGGCACTCATTAGTGGAATGGGCTACCAAGGGAATTCCGACCTGAGCGCACTCATTATAACATCAATGTACCAGTAAAAAAGCAATAATCCCTGCCAGTCATTGCAATTTATATCAAGTTATCAATAGTCGCGCTTTCTCGCGAAAAGCTATCCATTTAAGAAGCTGTCAGGGCAGTTCTGCGTTGTTCAGCAGTGCACTGGCCTTTTCGCACCGCTCGATCCTTGGACGCGCTGCGCTCTGATCATAATTACTACATTTATGATGTCACTAAGAGCAAAGAAACGTCCTCAGTTTATAAACTTCAATCGCACATGCATTGAGCCAGCGCTTCGAACGCACTATAACTATGGTACATTGAATATGTTATCGACGTTTCATCCGCCATATTTGTTTACATATCATGGATGGCTTCGACTTGTCGTGACTCAAAGTGTGCAAATAATATTAATAAACTGCTGTTAAAAATTGTTTTAATACAAAATACTGCGTATTATTTATTGTGACACATTAAAATTTTAACTGGAAGTTTTATTTTGGCATAATGGGGTAACATGCCACATATGCGTTACTGGCGGTTCAGCCAAAGTCTCGGCTAAGCCAGCCTAAGCCTACGCACGCCATAGCCACTAGCCGCTCAGCACGAGTGGCCGTGTTCTAACCGTAGCTTTGCTCGTCGGCGTGCGATTCACAATCCGGTGCATCTAGCTGTGTCGTGGTAAGTAAACATCTTTTTATGCACCCATCAGGGTTTTTTAAGTGCTCTTCAATCTGTCTAGTAATTAACAGCGCAAATTTTGGTTTTGGGAGTGGTTCATTTGGTACGAGTGTTCCAACGGTCAACACGGACCGCAAAATGCTTCTGTCAGTTAAACCGCTCGCTTATTCAAGCTGAAATTCGGCACACGTATAGCATACAACCGTCTGTCTTTTTTAATAACAGTTTAGATTATGTACTTGCCTGATTCGACCACAAATCATTCGAAATCCTTCTGCATCACCGTTGCCGTGGCGACCCATAAGCAGCCAAGCCGCGTTATCTGGGTCGCCGACCACCGATGCGGCAGGCACAGGTTTCAGCTTGATTCTAATCGTATCAGGCAAGTAAATTACTAATTACTACTCCTTTTATTACTCCTTTAATTACTAGTAAGTTATGAACTATCTGAGTGTTACAAGTTGCCACAGTTAGAACGCAGCTCTGGTTAAAATCGCATACGTTCCTACTGTTTGCTCCCAGAGACACTGCTTTCATCTTTTTAGATAGTAGTAGTAGTAATCTCATCCCATGATTGTCATTCGCTGTGCAAATGTTTTGCGCGACCAAACAATTTCGAGTTCTCATTGTGGTATTTTGAACTGAATTTTTTTCTAGCTGCAGTGAGGAGCCTACACTCGGACTCAAGGGGCACCTCTGAGGCTGTCGCGAAATCGTGGCCGAGGCATTCATCGGAACGGTCAGCTCAACCCGCAAGAGCACATCTGACTAAGCACGTTCTTCTTGATGTATGTACATATCGTAAAATAAAACTTTCATTTCACTTGCGACTAGTTCTTTTAATAAAAACAGTGGCCTGCCACCGTTTTATAAACAAATGCATGTAGAAACCACGCGGATTTGCTAGGTATGCATGCTACTATGAAACGTCCGAGAATAGTCCGTATGTCTGCTCTTGGACGTCCGCTGGATTAACTGTACATGTTCTGCGGTCTTGCATCGGATGGTCCGTAGGACGTGCAACTAGTCTCACTTCTGGTGACGCTGTGAAGGGCTCCACACAATAAGCACACAGCGTTGACACCGAAAGCAGCGGGGACGTATAAACATCTAACCATCAACGGGCTACTTGCGAGCTGCTACCTGAGATGGCAGAACAAGCGCTGTTTGAACAGCGCAAAATCACTGAAGCACTAATGCGAAGACGATCTGTTGGTTTGTGCACGCTCTCAGATGCAGCCCAGCACTAGGATCTTGAAGAGAGTGCAATAGATGGCGCCCACGACGCGTTGGAAGCCTCCCAAAGCTTTGATGTATTCACGCCAGGCCCATCTTCCGGAGAATGGCGGCTGGAAACAAGACGTACGTGTTTCACTTGTGACACACGTTTTAATTGCTCTTGATTTAGAACCTACATGTAGCGGTACGAACGCATGTTTGAGCTGTACGCCCCATTTTACACCCTTAGCGGAAAGAAACAGGCGATTAACAAGCGAGACTCATGCGAGGTTTGAAACCGGCAGTTCGTGCCGCGTTTAGCCGTAGTCACACCACTAAAGGCCCCCGTGGGATATACGGTGCCAGTACACACAACAGGGAAAACGAAAAAAAAAATTGTGTGCGTCGCAACAAAGTCGACGACAAATACGGCAACCAAGAAATGGCTTCGGAAACGCGCCATCAATTATTCTGTATCGCCCGGTATCATAGCACAAACAAACCGCTGATGAAGAGCATCACAACGTTCCGCGCACTATTATTATTAGTTTTTTTTTACTGCATTCACCGTTTAATACACGAGAGACGTATCATAGCAAAGCACCCGCGCAAAAGAATAGCGAAAATGTTCAAGCTCACCTCAAGCCGACGAAGCCAGCGCGACTCGCATGGCAGTCCAAAGAGCAACGGAAGAACGTCGACACAAGTTCCCAGTCACTAAACAACTCCAAGAGGACGGAGAGGACGCGTTCCACCTCTGCATCAACACGAAGGGGTACAGAAAAACAGTTGCACGTTTTCCATGCTCGAAGGGGTCTATCATGTACGTCCAGCCGTAGCAGCCGCACTGCAGCCATTTTGAATCTTAATAATCCAGCTGAAAAAGTCCATTGGTTCCAATTGGAAAAATTCCAACTCGAACCAGTTAGGTTTTCGGACACCAGCTGGACGATTCCAGCTGGTTCCAATTGGATGATACCAACTGGTTCCCATTGCAAGGCCAATGGGATCCCCCTACAGAGCTAATGGTTTCCCGCTAGAGATCCAATGGGTTCCTACAACAAAGCCAGTAGGTTCCCATCACATAGCCAATGGTTTCCCACTACAGAGTTAATGATTTCCCACTAAAGATCCAATGGGTTCCTACAACAAAGCCAGAAGGTTCCCACTACAGAGCTAATGGTTTTCCGCTAAAGATCCAATGGGTTCTTACAACAAAGCCAGCAGGTTCCCATTACGTAGCCAATGGTTTCCCACTACAAAGCCAGTAGGTTTCTATTATAGAATCAAAGGTTTCGTATCATGAAACCAATGGGTTCCAATTAAGTTTCCATTGCAATGGGTTCTCACCAGGGGAACTATCACGACCCATATGCTGTAATTATTTAAAATGTGTAATCAATTGTAAGATCAATTCCTTCCACATATTGGTTTTACAGGGCTACTTGATCCTTTAATTATATTTATATAGGCTCAGAGTTGTCTGCACCAACTTATTTGAAATAAAGAGAGAGAAAATATTTAACAACACAGTATATTTATCTTCTGCTGCAGTGTGCTCCTTGTTCTGAAATAAATGATGCCATAATAAATTGGATGTCCAAAACATGGCAGTTGAATGCTAAAATTTTTAAATTGCACTAATATGTTCCTGAACTATCTTTACACATGCTTTGGATGTCCTCTGCAGCAGCTGTTGCAGATGCCCCTGGCATAGTTGCTTCTGCAGCAGCTTGTTCTCTGCGCAGTAAATACAAGTGTAAGAGATGCAATCATGAGGTTAGCTGAGTTTTGAAATGTCACATAGTACAAACCAGCATAAACTGTTTTATTCCATTTACCTCCTTGCCTGCCTTCTGAGGTCGCCAATCTTCTCATT
Organism: Amblyomma maculatum; assembly: GCF_055883805.1. Classification (NCBI taxonomy): domain Eukaryota; kingdom Metazoa; phylum Arthropoda; class Arachnida; order Ixodida; family Ixodidae; genus Amblyomma; species Amblyomma maculatum. Next base: position 59,267,649 of record NC_139350.1, read on the forward strand.
GATGAGTCCGGTGACATTTCTGATAGCAGACTCTCGCGCCATTTGAATAGACATACCCATGGCTTGCAGCCTTTCCCTGTAACAGTCTAGAGTAAAATACAGTTCATTTAGCAAACATTTGAGTTTTTAGAAAACCACATCTACTGCAAGCTTTAGTGTGTGAGTATTAAGTGCCCCACTAGCAAGAAAGCTGTATTATGTCGGGATGAAGCATTGTAGTAGCAAATGCTACCTATTGGAAAGGAGGAAATCTGGCACCGAACTTGGTAAATGTGTGGAATGAGTGCTTTTTTAGCATTTACCGAAAGTATCGCTGCTCAAAATAGAGCCAGCAATAATTTTTATAAAAAATCTTGAAATTCGCGCCCTGATTCGTAGTGCATAGCAGTGAATTTTGAAACTATTCTCTGGGATGGTATACATCATGAGTACACATGAGTGGCAGCCTCCGGTTGCAGCGAATGGCAGCCACCGGAGGCTGCCATTCGCTGCCACCAAAGAGGCCATGACATCACGGGAACACACGGAAAGTCGTCTGCTCATGTTGCTGCGCGTGCCTCTCGTGCATGCAAAAGCTCCATCATTACTTTCGTGCATGTTTCTGATCGATTGCTGCCGCATTTTTCTGTTGACGGTAGTTGCACTTCGAGCTCGGTGTCCATATCGGAGCAAAGGCGGATGAGAAAGAAAGAAAAGCAGTGATCGACGATTTTGCAGGAGGGAGAAACTCAAGACTAGCAAAAGGGGCCCTGCAACGGGATGTTGATAAACTAAACATCAACTCATGATGTTTTTCATGGGCGAGTGCAGTGCACAAGCCGTTCCTTTTATTTTTTCTGGTGCCTCTGAGCATATGAGTCAAGACGACAGAGGAGCATCATTTTCAATCATCAATATCTCCGCTGTTAAAGAAGCTAGCTCAAAAATTTTTGCACTGGAGCGACGAGTGATGGACTACCTATCGCTTGTCTGACCTTGGTAAATGAAATGGATGTGCAATTATTGGGTCCAAAAATTAAGCTCAGTTGTGCTAAAAGTCTCTACAATGCAGCATACAATTTGTCAATCTCTATTTTCCAGGGTTAGACTCCGAGAATGCAATAAAATCTATACCTGAGGATTCCTAAAGCTCAGGACTGTCAAATCCGGATGCTGAAAATCCTTTAATGGCCTAATGTCCAGGGACCTCAAGTGTTGATGAACAAATTGTGGACAATAATGTTTGGTTCGTACCCTTTAAAGGGAATTTATATAGGACCTCATTTAAACGAGAACACTTGACGTACCCTGTCAAATATAGGACAGAGGATCGACAACAAATGCTGAAAACAGTGATAAGGTAACACATAAATCATACAACTGTTATTGGTATGTTCTTAGAACTACAAATATTGTGAAACTGCACTTTTGAAAAATATTTTAGGAAGTGTGCAGGTATGATAGGCAACCTAAAAATTTTTACGTACCTCCATAACACCGCCCAGCATAAAAAATAACTGACACATTCATTACGTCTACCATATACAAACAGGAACAAACATGTGTGACCAACAGTGAAATCGGCCACATACCTTGGATCACTGCAAGCTTTCGTGGAGAGATCGGCTGCCTTTTTGGCTGGGTTGGAAATTTTGGGCAGTGCCGTCCTTGGAACAATAAAAACAAAATTTAAGTTCAGTAGAAGAGTGTCAGCGGTAATAAGCTAAAATTGCTGAGTATCAGAATAAGCATACATGGTGATTCTGAAAGGCAGCAGAGTGGATTGAGCTGTTGACTTTTTCTGCTCAGACTTTGTGACAGGTTTCATTTACTGATACCAGCACTTCTACACATCTGCCTCATAAGAAATATCAGCAGCACTCTAGTGATCTCCTTGTCGCTGAAAATAGTTGCCTGTCATAGTTATGCAAATGGAAGGTTACAAAACAAGCTTAAACATGGAGATAACACTCATATCTCAAGCTCCTGAAAAGTTAATAATATTCGAAAAGAAATTTAAAATTCTCACACTATTTGAAACAAGTAACACTTATGCCCCGCTTTCCATTTCATTATTTTCCAAAGCATCCCTCATTGACTAGATATGCTGGTGATGTCTCCAGCTAAGCCAAAAGCTCCACCACAACTTGTGGCGACGTTTTTTTCGTGGATTTCCCGTGGAAAAACAAACTTCTGCATGATCACTGCATTGAAATTCGAGTTCTGTAACCCTTTTATAGTGAAAAAAGAAAACAATTACCAAAACATCAATACAGCTTCATATCTGGTTTGGTTTGGTTTGTGGGGTTTAACGTCCCAAAGCGACTCAGGCTATGAGAGACAGCTTCATATCTGGTAGCAGCAAACAATTTATAGCTGTTCTCACACACACTACTTGCAGGGTGTCACAGGATATCTAGCTAATCAGAAGGAAGAGCGAAATCATTTCAATGCTTTCAAAGACAACAAAATGGAAGCCCAGCATCGCTTCCCGGGTTAAAATTCTTGGTTTAGACATCCAATGACACAAAGTTGTCTTTCAATGAGCTTATATTGGTCAAGAGTTCAGAAAGCTGCAAAATATTCGTTAATCAGAACCTATAAAATTAAGGCTAATGCTTACCCTTGGCCGACCTCTCCATTAGCTCCTTTGGACCATAGAGTGCAACAGCCAGCTCCTTAACGAAGATTGTGTTTTTGGTGGTCTTCGATATGCCCTGCCAGGCAGCTTCGGAAATAATGATGCCTTGTCCCAGGTTTACCTTCAAAGTTTAGAAAACATTGCGAAAAAACCTTTCAACAAAAACAAGTCGACATATAACAACCTTTAAGGAGTGACTATACATTTGTTATGCTAGAAGGAACAGAATAAATTACTATACACTGTATCAACAAAAATCTTCAAATCAGGAGTCGCAGGGAGCCGTGAAGATATTTTTTAAATGGAGACAACTGTGTCCCACTGTTTAAAAAACAAATTGTTCTTACCATGCCTTCTTCACATGCATCCACAAGCCTTTCTCGAGAGCCACTCTTCTCTTGTTGCAGTGGCCTATCATAAAGGGGCCGTTCTTTGGGTGCTGAAAAAAAGATGTAGCATCAAAAACATTTTTTCTCTCACCTCTGATCAGCTAAACTCTTGATTCAGGAGTAAGACCTTGAATTTCCAGTTGGTTTTGTTGAAATACAGAGGGTGGTTTACAAACAGTTTTACTGGAAATTCAGCACCTAGCATTCATGCAAAAGCAAGTTTATGGGAGTGTAGTTTTTTTATAATCCTGCATTACTGTATAAAAAAAAAACACCCATGTGCGCAGTAATGTACAGTAATGCTATCTGTACTATAAATACACATGTAAGCATGGAATATACTTTTGGGACCATGGCCAAGAATCTAACGCATTAGTTTGAGGTATCACGTTCCGACTGCAATGTGGGTGTGAATTCTGCTGTGGCTGACAGTTATTTCATGATCTGCTATATTTCTGTACACTAAAACAAACAATTTGGTTTCACAGTATGATGCCTGCGACTGATAGACCGCTTTTTCAGCATGATAAAATGATTTTGATGTACAAACTGATGGCTGGAAGAAATTTCGGATTTAAAGATGCAGCAGAAATTACATGCTGTGTGCTAGCTAGAACATTTACTATACTCCTTACCATTAGTCATGACCTGCCTTGAGGTGAATGGTATGTCCAGTGCATCATGTGTTGGCTGTGTGGTTGCCGTGCCCGAAAGAATCAAAAATTTACATTTTAAATATAAATCTCCAAAATGTAACAGTGCTTCCATGGAATTTCGGATAAAGTTGCAGCAGCAAAGCAAGTGCACCAAGAACATGCTGTATATAAGACCAAAAATATTTGTTTCCTATGCCCCTTACCATCAGCCATGGGCTGCCTTGAGGCAAATGGCACATGTAGTCCATGGTTTGACTTGTCGTGCTTGTCTAAAACAATCAGAAATGTACATTCCAAATCGAGAAAAACATCAGTGACCTCCCAAATCGTAACGGTGCTTCCTTGGCAACCAAACAATAGCAGAAATAGGATCAGTATGTGCTGAAGAACACTAAAAACAAGGTATATGTCAGCTCAACTGTGTGATATGCACTACATCACTGCCCTTCAATAAATGAATCAAGATAGGTATTCCACATTCTAAATCACCAAAAGCAAAACAGTGAATATTTTAATTGTTCTCACCTTCCATTTTCTTCAACAATGCTTCCTGAAGCTGCATATTCAGGTTCCGAAGCTTAGTCAGCTCCTCATCCTTTGCATCTAACTGCCTCTTTAAGCTTACAAGCTCATCCCTGGAGGATCTTTTCTTGGGCTCGGCTGAAGCGACGAATTCTGGGGAAGTCTCTCTCGGCCGTTTTCGGTGTTGGTCGGCATTCTTCTTTTTTGATGTTTTTTCTTTGTTTCCAGCATTTTCAACAGGTCGGACTTGGTGGAGGTGTCCTGTTTTCCTTTCAATAGCTTCTACATTGAAAAAAAAAGAATAAACAAACGGAAAACTTGGTATAAGTACTTTAAATATGCACAAAAAACTTCAGACTTCTTAGTTATAAATACATCTTTTTACTTTTTCTTGCTTTCGTACGTTCTCCTCTGGAAAAACTTCATCTTCAGATGATTCTGAAATCCAGACTTTTTTTATTCTTAGTCTGTTCTTGGCCATCTTCGCTTCGACGTCGGCCCGAGATACTGTAAGAACAAGAATGTAGTTGCAGTCCACAAACTGTTTTTAAGGAAATGCCGCAGTGACAGGAGTTGGCAAGAAAAAAAAACGACTTGGGCAATGAGAAACGCCGCAGTGGAGGGCTGCGGAAATTTCGACCACCTGAGGTTCTTTTAACGTGCATTGACATCACACAGTACAAGGGCGCGTTGCTTTTCGCCTCCATCAAAAAGCGGCCGCTCAGCCGCTGCGGCCGGGAGTCGATCCCGCAGCTTTGGGTATAGCAGTCGACCGCCCTAATCACTACGCCACCGTGGCGGGCAATGAGGGTGTGCAGCGGCTGTTTACATAGCTACTGCAGGCATGAAAATATCGACTTACCTCCCAAGAGCAAAATTCTGGCTTTGTAGAAGTCGTCGTCCTCGTGGTCCTTTCCGTTTGACCACCTCACGTAGTACCGAGCACCGTCGATAAAATCGGTTGGCGCCTTCGGTTTAAAGTCTCTTATATCGTGCACCGACACAATCGCCTGCGTTAAATCATCTTCTTACCGCACACATGCATGCGTAATCATCCTAAACAACGGACCCGATACGGCCACACGATGCAAGGATTAAAAACAACAAAGAAAAGAAGTCGCATGGATTGTATTGGATGGTGTCGATATATTTCAGGGACCATATGGTCGATCTTGACGTCTTGACAATCTCCCATTTGGTCCAAATCCTCCGAGCGTCTCAAAGCAAGCTGTCGCAAAATATTTATTTAACTTGGTTTTAAATTAAAATGTATTCTAAAGTGGAATTAAAAAACAAAATTCACCCTTTCATTTCGCTTCAGTGTAAGATCACTATGGACATCAGTTCATGGCGGCCGCGAGCTTGACCACATTACAGTGGTATTGTTCCACAGGGTCGACTTTCCGTGTGTGCATTATCGTCTCATACCACCTGGTGGCGTTAAATAGCCGTAGTAGTAAATCGGGAAGCTCATTCTGATCCTGCGTTACGAATAATAGTTAAGCTTGATAGCTGTATTCCTTCGTGTCTGCGTCGGCGTGGTAGCGGGTCAGACAAGATGGACGATAAGCCATCTTCATTGACACTGGAACGTCTATTTCACTACGATATTTTAGAACGACCCAAGCGTTCAAGGAAACGGAAGAAGAAATGATATAAGCAACATTTATTTCCCGGCTCTGAAGAAACGCTCCCGAGGTCGACAAGATACGAGCGTGACAAGTCTTCGAATATTGATGAGGTATGCACTACGATACATAGTGCACGCAAAGAGTGTTTACCGTATGAGTGATTATTGCAAGAGTGATTGTATACGCAAGACGTCGTGCTCGCTAAAAGGGGAGCTTATACTACACACGACGAACACCACCTAGCGCGCTGCGTCGACCTCGGCAGCTAGGACAGGCCGGAGTTGTGTGGTGATCGTTTGCTTAAGGGCGAATTTTGGCAGGTTCGCCGAATTAGATACGCGCTCAGATTTTTTCATGTGGGAACAAGGAACAAGCAATAGTGCGTGGCGATTAACGAGTGATTCGTTTGCAAGCATGAGGCTGCTACTGGGACTGAAGCAAATTTTTGAACTATCGTTTGACGTTTTAGACAGAAGGGCATGCGGGCAAATATTATACTCGGCCCCTCTACTGACACATAAACAAAATGCTAGCGAAAACAAGCCAAGCCAATGTGCTGAGTCCGCTGATCACAAGCAACGATCGGGTGTCAAATTGGTCAGATCCCCTCGACTGTCGCGAACTGACACGTTTTTGTGGCTGCGTCGTGCGTAGACGTTTAGCGAACGCATCGTAGTGCGTGTACAATCACTTTCACGATCTCTGACCCCCTCCCCCCCCCCCCCTAGTTGGGAAAAGAAAAAAAAGCAGGATACCTTTATCACCGAGTAGCTACAAGGACTGGTTTGCTGCCTATGCGGTTATATCCCGACCTTGAGCAACTGCGAACCATCCCTGGGCGCACCCATCCTGATTTGTATCCTGCTCATTATAAGCAGTGTCCGATGATCGGTTCTGAGGCAGATTTTTTACACTTTTTCAAGTGAATTTGCCGAAAATAAAAGGTATATAGCTTTTTAGCGCGTCATACTAGTATCTTTAGCGTGCACAGGTTCAGTTTGTGCATTCGATATATACCGTGCGGAGCTGCGCAATTCAGTTCCTTTAAATAACCGTACCATGTTTGCCACGAAATGTTTTAGACATCTATCCAATATGCATGTTCAGAGTACAGGTGCACCAAAAGTAACACTGAGCACACATGGGGTGGAAGAACTGCTTTCCAGCGTGGTCAATCAGCCCATGTAGACAGAGAGGCGAGGGTCTTGCAAGCACATCTTGCAGTTTTGATGGTCGCGTTACTGTTGGCGTTGGCATATGCACACTGCTTCCATCAGTGTTCTTCAGTGGTGCTTTCCTGATTACCCTTTTCTATTTGGCTTTAGGAGCCTTCAGAAAAGCAAGCACCTGCATCGCGCACTTCTAGTGGAGAATGCGCACAAAGTTCGCAATCGGACAGTGACTCCACGACTGATCTTGTAAGTGTGCTTTTGTAAATGTTTTATATTTGGGTAGTTTGTAGGCAAATGTTTAGTTTTTTTTTTTAAGTTCAGAATTGATCTCATTGTGACTAAATCTCATCTTTGTCACAGCTGGTGTCATCACAACAGCCAGCACCCACGAGGCATGCCCAGAGTAGCAGACGTCTTGAAAGTTCAGATTTAAGCTTGGAAAGTGACTCTGCCAGCGACCGTGTAAGTATTTTCTTGGGAATTTTTGGAGGATGTTTGTAAACAGCTTATGCAAGTTTCAGACTGAATTGTGGTTCTAAATGTAAACAGCACGATTGCACTCATTCTGCTTTGCTGTAGGTGCCAAAACTATGATGAAAACAGCTTTCATGATTGCCTGCCTGCTTTGCTTTAGGTGTCTTCAGGACACCGAACACCTGTGTCGCATACATCTGGGGAAGAATGTGCACAAAGTTCACTTTCGGGCAGCAACTCTACGAGTGAAAAGGTTTGTAGCGGCAAACTTGGCCAAACTTCAGGCTTCAATTACTGTGACTCTAAACGACCTTCTTTCTTAGGTGATTTGAACTGCAGTGACATTTTCCTATTCTTTTGCTCTATCTATGCCAGGTGTCTCCAGAAGAGCAAGCATTCACTGGGCATGCTAGCAAAGATCTACACATTGTGGACATGAGCTGTGACAGTGACTCTACAAATGTCATCGTAAGTATTCTTAAAAGTAGTTTTGTGAGATATCCATGTTAACTGCCTAGAACCATGCAGAAAAAAGCTGCAGAGGGCTGGATAAACCTCTATGAAGGAACTACTACCAAATACCAGCTGCTGTTCAAAGGCTTACCCAATGCTTCTCAACAAGTAATATGATACCCTAGCAGGCAGCCTAGCAAATAACTTAAATTCTATAGTTGGTTTGGTTTGTGGGCTTTACCATCCCAAACCAACTCTGGCTACTAGGGCCGTAGTTGAGTGCTTTGGAAATTTCTATTACCTAGGTTTCTTGTGCACTGACATTGCGTAGTACATTGCACAGTAACACACGTGTGCTTTGCTTTTTGCCCTGCAACCAAAAGCGGCTCTGCGACCAAGATTTGGTCCTGCATCTTTGGGTTGAGCAGTCAAGTGTTGTAACCGCTGAACCGCTGCGATTACTAATTGTGAACCGTGAAAGGAGAATTCTTAGTTTTCCAGCTGTGACTGGGTTCACATAATTAAACACTTCAGTATATAGCCCAATATCACATTTGTGCCTATTGAGAGTTGTCTTGCGCCCCAAAATATTTACATAAAAAACCTAACTTCTGCCCCTGAATTTGACAATGGGTAGCCTGGAAAGATGAATATTGGTAAAGAGACTTTGCACACGTTGGGCAGTCCATGCAGGGGTAACTGAACTTAATAACATTTCACTGCTGTTTAGAGATACAGCGAGGTGAAGCATCGAGTTTTGTTCATTTCATCTCGATGGAGGGCCGAAAAGACAAAAACAATTCCCCTCTTTTGAGCATTCCCTTACGTAACATAGCTAACATTCTGATTGGTTTTGTTTTCTTGAAAACAAAATATTGTCATTTGCCTCGCATAGCCTTGAACATGATTTGCAATGCCCTGAAAGGACAAAGTGCAAAGCTCGTGCTGAAATTTTGCCCCCGCTATATTTGAAGGTATTAAATTAGCTTCACTGTTATACAGTACATTATAATAAATACTATCACTTTTCCAGGACTCGTGCACTGAAGACGAGGGACTCGATGAAAACGAGTGTCCACCAAGGCAAGAGCATGACAACCTGGGAAGACCCTTTTGCATGTTTATTTGAAGAGGTTATCCAGGACCATGCTGTTGTATCCAAGGGAGAATTGCTGCTAATGGCACTAAAGTTTTCCATCAGCAGCAACCTCAGCTTTACAGGCTTTTCAAACCTTGTCAAAATGTTAAATTGTACCTTCAGTCGACCAATTTTGCCTGAGTCGAGCTACATGATTAGTCAGGCATTGCAAGATGCAAGCAGTAGTATGACTTTTCATTTTTACTGCGTACATTGCTTTTATTACATTGGCCTTCTGGAGAGCAAATGTCAATCCTTTACATGTCCACATTGCACCAAAGTATGCAATGTGTCTAGCCTATCGGAGGCGCCATTCTTTGTAACTTTTGAGGTACGCTCACAGTTGCAAAATATTTTGAAGTCCGGAGAGTTCTTAGATTTAACTCAGCCCCTTCCATCGACACTCTCATGGATGTAGTAGATGAGGAAATGTATAGAAGCTTTGTTGCGGCTACTGCTGACTGCGGCCATAGAGTGAGCATGACACTTAACACTGATGGTGCTCCAGTGTTTTCCTTTTCATCGACTGCCATCTGGCCTATCCAGCTAACTGTGAATGAACTTCCTCCCACAGTTCGAATGAAGAAGATAGTATTGGCAACACTGTGGTTTGGAAAGTCAAAACCAAAAATGGATATATTTCAAAATGTTTTCGTTCACTAGATCAATGATTTGTCAGTGCAGGGATTCAAATTGCTGTACAAGGGTGCCACACAAGTTTTAAAAGCATTCTGTATATGCTGCGCTGTAGATTCAGTGGCTAGAGCCCCAATGCAGGGAATTCTACAGTTCAATGGCTATTATGGGTGCAACTGGTGTTTGCATCCTGGGGGAGCGACATGGGGGCTCTATCAAATATCCTACTAGGAAAGATGGCCCTCCAGAAAGGACAAAAATGAAGATGATTAAAGATACGGAAGAAGTCCTTGAAACCGGCAAAGTAGTTAGAGGTGTTAAAACTGCATCACCTCTAATCAACATTGATCATTTTGACATAGTCTGGGGGTTTGTACCAGACTATATGCATTATGTGCTTCTGAGAGTTGGACGTCAGTTTCTAGAATATTGGCTTGAAGGTACGAAGGAAGACTTCTACATTGGGAACAAGCTAGCAGAATTAGACAAAAAACTTCTTGAAATGAGGCCACCTAAGGATGTTGGTAGATTACCAAGATCTATGAAAGAAAGAAAGTTCTGGAAAGTGAAGGAACTAGAGAGTTGGATTCTCTACTACAGCATGCCTGTCTTGGAGGACTTCTTGGGTGTTCGATACCTTCGCCACTGGGTGCTTTTGGTTGAATCCTTGCACATGATGTTACAGAAGAAGATCTTCATCTCTGACATCGATGAAATTGATTTATTAGTGCTAGAATTTACGGTCAAGGCAGAACATTTGTACGGAAAAAGTAGCATGACCTACAATGTCCATCAATTGGGTCATCTTGAGAAGAGCGTGCGTCTGTGGGGGCCTTTATGGGCCCATTCTGCATTTCCTTTTGAATCTGGAAATGGCTATCTTAAAGCTCGTATAAAGTCAGCTAATGGTATTCCTCAGCAAATTTGTCGAGCTATAGCATTGCAAACTGCAGTGTCCAAACTCAGTGACCTCACAGACAACACAAAGGTCATGCATTACTGCACCTCATTAGAGAACCATATCACTCAAAAGGCTGTTGCAGTTTGTGGAGAGGGAGTGCGGTTCTTTGGAATGGGAATGCCATTCATCGTACATGATGGTGCCCTGCAATATTTCGGACAATTTTCTTCCCAGGCTCTTCAGTATAAGCGCATGATTATAGACAAGTCCATTTTGACAACCTCTGGATATAGTGCCAACAAAAAAACAAATAACTCTGTTGCCAAACTTTCTGATGAACTTATGGTAGGATAGAGAAGATTATCCATGATGGCTCAGCCTTCCTTATCTTGACACCACTAAAGTGCTTGCCAGCCACCTATTTCCCAAGAACTCTACAAAACCATTTTTATCAAGTATCAGAGAATCAGCAGTATGCACAGGTTGTTTCGGTCTCTCAAGTTTCAAGTATCTGCACATTCATGGCACCTCGGAAGAAGTTTGTTGTGGCTGTCCCTAGTGTTCTCACTCTCTAAAGTAATGAAGTAAAGGCACAAGATTTAGTACTATAGTAGAACCTAATAAAGGAGCTATGAGAATGGAAAACTACATTGCAGCACATATCTACGGCCTCCAATACACATGCATGTTTTCCTCTCTGTCAGGCATGTAGGGATTGTAGCATGCCTACTTTTCTCTTGTCTTGAAAGAACGTGCTGCCTCAGATCCAGACTCTAATGCTAGTTTTCTTTTTTTAGCGATCCTTATTGCTTCTTTAATGGTGCTTTCAATTCTGCCACAAAATTAAGTTAGGACAGGGGACTGTAACAGTTGGTAGCCAGCCGCTCGACCACTTGTTCGGAGCAGGATGGCATGTGATGAATACAAGATCTGTTAGAGCGTCTACGATTAAGTAAAAAAAAAATTATGTTACTATAGTCTCGATTCAGCTGTATGGCTTGAGAAACAGCTCATCATTCTAGGTTCAGCAGCTCAGTAGACATCATTATGACACAAATAAATGAATAAAATGTATGGAATGGCAGACGGGCTTTACGAATTACATTTACAGGGGATGGCGAAGCGCACAGCTGGTACTTCGACATCAGACGCCGCTTCTCGGCACGTGGTAGATGTGCGTATCTGCAAGTCGCTCATACAAATTTTCTCTGGTGGGGAAGTCGTGGCGAACTGTGTGGGGTGCTGGTGTCGCTTAGGTTGCTAAAAAAAATGCACCATGATCTCCTCAAGCATGTGGTCCAACAATGACACAAGGACAGCCGCTAGCATGTCGGGATCCCAAGGAAAGCTAGAGGTCCACAGCGGACAACCATCTGGGCTAAAAAAAACTGACAGGGCAGGCAAGGAGAGCAGTTTACAGTTAAAAGTCTTCAGTAGAGCTGAGGGGGAGGGTAGGGATGAAAAAAGAAAAACGTCGGTCTGGGGTCGGACAAATGAAACCGCCCAGGAAGAGAAAGAAAGTAGCGGCATAAGAGTGGAAGGAAAGGAACGAGCTGAGAGGGAGGAAAAAATAACGAAAGACAGCAAAAAAAGTCATTGCCAGAACATTTCGCGAAACTAAGCAGGAAACTAGTAAATGCGCAATTAAAATGCTGCATTCCCAGTGATTGCTGTTTGCATATTACTTGTGCTCATGCAAGCTATCGTAGACGGAAATATAGACCACAGGACAGCTACAGTAAAAATTATGCAATGATCAAGTGCATCCATGAGCGAACTCCGAACTAATATCAATGCATTCGAAAGGGCCGGATGGAGGGCTCACGGTGTCAGATGCAGAGCAGGCTTAAGGTTCTTCAAATGGGCTAGCAAAGGCAATCGCAGTAGAACGAAATGGGTGTCGATGTTCATGCGAAAAGTTAGTGAGCAGGACCGCTGACTGTCCTTGGCGAAGGTGGATGAGGGTTCAGATTGTACAGATACCATGTGTAAACAAAAGTGAATGATTTTCCTCGGCGTGCACTGTCCCATCACATAGACATTCGCAGGCGACATGCTCAAAAACACTGGCCCAGGGGGAATCGTAACACTGTGCGCGGAAATTCTAAGCGCCGAACAAGACTGTTGAATGGCAGTTGACATCCGCGTCGTCGGGGGGACTTCGTGATGACTTCTAGCGACCCCCCTCCCCCGAGACCGTAGTCTTAGTTCCCCTGCGGGTGCTAGGGGATCGTCGAGGTGCCCCACATGAGAAAGTCTGGGATGAGGCAACAAGGAGGAGATTGTGATAGCCGCCGCTGAGAATATAGACGCTGTTCAGCGACATACTCTTCGATTTCCCTGGGTCGTGCACATGGTGGTTGTCGAGTGATGGGGGCAAAACCCTGCAGGCCTAGTTCACGATAGACGCTCTGTCGAAAGAGATGGCCAGGCTCGCCACAGTGATAACACAGGGGCCATCAATCGGGAGCACGCCGGATGTCTTATCTTTGCCAAGGTGGTCGTTGAGTGGAAGTGTACTGGGTCGGCTGCACGCATGGCAGAGGATCTTGAGATACAGGAGAAATTAGTGCCGGAGCTGGTGCAGTAGACAAAGGCAGCGTTGGATCTTGTCGTACAGGGACAAATGGCTCTGATAATGGGGCAGAACGTGCCAAAATATCCACGTATGTTGGAACTCTGCACTCTGCTGAGTAAGACTAGGTCATCACCCAGTGACTGAGGCCTGATGGCTTGATGTACCTCGTCGCGAATGATGGCACTAAAGGCGCCCTGCAGTTGAGACACACTGCAAAGCTTTTGCAGTTCGTCTCGCACCACAGAGCGAATGAGTTCGCGGAACGATTCACCGGTGACTTTGTAAGCCGGAAGCGACTCAATAGGGGATGTAGCGAAATATGGTCTATTGTAAGCATTCGCCCGCTGCTGAAAGGCCTTCTTCATTGTCGATGCTTTTGACAGGAAATCGGCCACTGTAGCCGGAGGACTGCGCACAAAGCCAGCAAACAGCTGCTCTTTTACACCGCACATTAAGTGGCGCAGTTTCTTGCCCTCCCACATGGTGCGATCGGCACGGCGGAACACTCGCGTCACATCTTCAACATACATTGTGACGGTTACATTTGGCATCTTGAAACGAGACTGGATTGCCCGCTTAGCTCGTTCTTGGCGGTCTGGACTAATGTAGTCGTGTAGAATTCGACGCCAAAATTCATACCAGGAAGACAAATCGCTTCGCGGTTCTGATACCACATGTGAGCGCCGTCTTTGAGGCTGAAGAAGATGTGCCTAAGCTTCGCAGTGTCATCCCAGTGATTAAAAGCAGACTCACTTGAACTGGGAGAGCCAGTCTTCTACGTCTTCCTCCAATTTACCGTAGAATGACTTCGGTACTCACTAAGTGTGCAGGGTGTAAAGAGTACCTTGCACAGGGTGTTGAGGGGCAGCTGCAGCGGCTGGCTCGAGTTGCTGTGGCGCCACACCTTGCATAGCTGTTCGGAGTGCAGGCCCCGAGATTGACTCCAAAGGTCCGTGTTCGAGTGAGAGGCCGAGGTTCCTTTGGCTAACACGATGGATTTTTGTCGCAACACGAGCAGAGGTAGAGTCCAGGTCGACAGGAGGAGTGCGGGACATAAATACTGAGCCACTACCCAGCAAAGCACCACCAAATATGTCACAAATATCTAAAATAGACACAGCTCAGTTGACAGAGACAGGCTTGTGGTGAGCACTCGTAGCTCCCAACTGCACGAGCTCTTCTTTCTCTGCCAGCTGGTAAACCAGGTGGCAATATATTGTCTTTTATGCTCTCTGGAAATCAGTTTGGTCTACTTGGTCAGATGTGTTACTCTATAAAATGCTTGTCGCTCAAATATTTTTCATATATACAGCTCTGTGTTTAATTGAAAGCCTAAAATAAGTGTTATTGATATTGCATTAAAAATTTTTTTGCAAATTCTGTTTGTTTCACTGTACCTCTCTACTGTATCAAAACCCTTAACTATGGTTAATGACGTGATAATAAAGCAGTCTCACAAACTATTCATAATAAACAAGTGTGACGATGTTCATATTTTGGTAAATTGCTATTGACCACATTTGCTGTTGAATGCTAGAGCAAGAGAGTCAATCTTATTCATGGAACATCTTCTCTACTCCAGCAAGGAGCATGAAGGGTCGGCTTGATGAAGCTGACCCTTCTATATGTTTGTATATGTTTGTATATAGTTAGTTGTACATCTTTCACTAGCATTTTTGTATAAAGTGTGCTGATATTAGATTGTGAACACTATTTCATTGCTGTCTGTGTTTAAAAACACCAGTCTGTAACTCTTATAATTGGGTTAATAAAAGAAACGCTTTCCTTTAAAATATTTCTCATGTATTGAACGCAGTTTAGTCTTCATACATACATAAATTTAATGATGTTGAATTTGTTGCCAGTGTTGCCATAGTTTTACCAAGTCTCAGTATCTGAAATTTAACTGAAATTAGCAATAATTGAATTATATGTAAACAGCAACACGATCACACATGTAAATGACATTTTAAATATTGATACAACTACTTAATTTACCTTTGATGACCAAAAAAAAGGAACTTTAAATTTTCTTGATCCCAATTAAACACACCTACTTTTGCTGATCGAACTAGCCTGGTTTCCAATTAGGACCAATTGTTTCTAACTAGAACCAACTGGATCTACAGCTGGGACCAGTGGGATCTCCAATTGGGACCAGCTGAGAGTCTTACTGGAACCAGCTGGATGTCCAGTTGGAATCAGCCTACTTTCTTACTGGAACCAATGGGATTTCTAGTTGGAACCAATTAAGTTGCCAAGCGGTCATATGCATGCTAACTATGTTCACTGACACTTTCTGTTACCATTTCGAATTCCAATAAGCAGAAAAAATGCCAGCTGGCAAGACCAACTGGACAAACTATTCCCCATTGGAGCCCACTAACTCCACTTGGTTCCAATTAATGCCAGCTGGAATTCCAATTGGAACCAATGGACTTTTTCAGCTGGGAAAGTTCGCAGTTAAGACTGCCTGAACGCTGTCTTTAAGCTCCGTCTTAACTGCAGTCTTAAACGCGCACTGAACGTTTTGTGCAAGCGACTTAAGCCGTAGGGCAGGAAGCTAAGAACGCTGGCCATAGAAGGAATCTAAAAACGTTGGGCCATAGGGACATACAGAGCCAACCGAGATAGACTTGATGCCTGCACAAAGCCTATGAACGAGCTGGACAGTCACGACGTTTGCCGCAATATTTCACCGAGAGGTGGCAACGCCATATGTGTAGCGCCTTGGCTTGACGCTCATATACGCGTTTTTGTTTTTGTTTTACCCCTTGCCTTTCTTGCGTTGTTTTGTCAAAGAAGGATGTGCGCGCCGCTTCTCAGCATCTTTACAAAATAACTGAAACTGCACTAAATCCCGTCGTCATGTTTTGGGAGGCCGTAAAACTAAACAGATGGTCACTCGTTGTGTGTCGATCGGCGTGGTGTGCGTTCGCTCTCGTTTTCTCGTTCGTCGAATGCCTGCGGAGCGTCAGTATCGCGTGTTGTCCGTTGCAGATCTCCACTTGTGTCGTGAACGTGCTTTCAGGGACAGGAAATATTCCTGCGAGTTTGAGCTTCAGCCGCTGACCTCGCTTCGGCAGGGTCAGCATCCGTTAACCTAGCCCGACTCATCGCAGTCATGCGTTAACTTCATACTGCCTGGTGCTTCTGGCGTTGAAGTTTTTTTGCTGCCGGCGGCTTTCTCATAAAGGCTGGTGAACCGGTCGGCGTGGACGAGTCCACGGCAAGGTGGGCAGTAAGAAGAGTCGTTGTCGCACTGAAACGGAATTCCGCAGCCTGGACACGGTAAGAGCCGCCGTTGTCATCTCACCCATTTTGCCTATTGTGATGTTTCTTGACCAGTAGAGTCAAGGCAGGAAGAAATAGAAGAAAGTGTTTTAAATCGTATACCTTTATTTAGCGGTTGTTGTGATATACAGGGCCCATAGCTGACGTTAGCGACAGCGAAGCAATATTTTCAGGAACGTTTATTTTTTTCACCTATTACGGTCATAAGCGTTCATTGCCTTGATCGAGCACAACGGTACCGATTTCGCACCTTGACGGGGTTTGCATCATACAGGGTCTACGACATGTTTTTTTTTTCTGGAAGGCTTGCATGGGTGGCATAGAATGAGGCTGTCTTTTAACTTAAAGGTAATCATGGAGTCTATTTTCTTCAAGGAATCGGAGCAAGCTCCGGCTCTTAATTTGTCCATTAGTCACAAGTGTAAATGTTCCTCCTTTGAGCCGACAGTCGGTCCAACTTCTTGTAGTCGTCTTATTCTTGACGGCTGCATTCCTGGGCATGTCCATAAAATGTGGCAAAGATCCATCTCGGCAGCTGGCCTTGGACACTTAGGGCATGTGCTCTGCACTGCATCCTCTTCAGAGCCCCATCGGCACGTCACCGATGGAGTAAGGGACGACAAGTCTTGCTGCGCAATAGCATCAGCGTGGAATTCAATCTCGGTGCCGCCACATGATTGCCTGCAACTGTAAGCGATGAATATGCGCACCAGAAGTGATATAGGCTTCCTGCTTTACAGCTGGCCATCCCAGGATGAGCTGCCGGGCTGCATAAGCGACTTCTGTGCTGCTGGAGGTTTCCCTGGCATCGTGGGCGCCATAGATGCCACTCATGTCAAGATCCAGGCCCATGAGCTGTATGAGGGAGCATACATATAAATAAGCATTTCTACCACTCCATCTTCGTTCAGCTTGTGGTGGACAGCAAGTGCCAGATCCTCGATGTGGTCGCAAAGTGGCCCGGTGGCACATATGACGCACGAGTGCTCACACACAGCGCCCTCGCTCAGCTCTTCAAACTGGGCACTTACACGGGCATCCTGCTGCAGTGGCTATCCATGCAGACTTTGGCTCCAGAATGCGGACATGTGCTGCAAAATAGCGATATAGCGCAGCTCACGGCACCACCAGAGCAGTGATTGAGAGGAAGGTGCGCAGCACATTCTAAATATGGGATTGCATGGTATCCCGGACACTGACCGGTTGTGGATGTCTGTGTTCGAGCAGCTTGGTACAGTTGCAAGTGTTGTTGAGCGAACAGTGTATGCTGAAAGAAATTAACTTTGATGTCACATTTGGTTACTAGTTAAATAACACTGCAGTCAAATAACTTTGGCCAAGCCTGTGGGGGGGGGGGGGAAGCTTTTCAGCAAACAAATTATGGTTGGGTGTCAGTCAAGTTATATTTGTTGAATGACACATATCAATATTTACTTAGCAATTAGATTTGTTCAAAAATCATAGCATTATTTTGTCATTTGAGCATGATATATATTTCCTTAAATGAAGGTATCGAAATATTTATATTCATATATAGTGCAAGTGTATTTACTGTATTACATTGCACCGGACACGTTTACAGGTTGTGTGATAGCCTGGAAGAACAAATGCTCAAAGCGTACATTCCATGTACAGCATATTACGAAGCTGTCAGTTTCATAAACCATAGGTTACTCGGAGCAGATGTGGCTTTATTTGAAATGCATCATGATGGAGAGAAAATTTTTATTATTCTGCATATGCATTCACTTTTACTGCAGCAACTTGCGTTACGCGCGTCACCAACTTTATAGTGGCATTGCATAGCCCACTCACCATAGTTTTTTTTGTAGGACAATAGGGCAGCTGAAACGCTGCTTCCATTCCCTCCGCGATCAGCCGCACATGTCACTGGACCATGTGTGGACCAGCATCATGACGAGGTGCTAACTCCACAACGTGTCCCAGGAGTATGCGTGCAGCATAGGCAAGCACATGGAAGTGCAAGATGAAGTGTCTGTATATGCTTATCCTCACTGGGGTTATAGATTTATGCTGTGCAAAGGCATGGGGCAGCAAGATTTCTCCTGCTTTAAGTACAGTTATGTGAAATAAATTATACCTGTGCTAGTCACTGAGTTTAATGTTTTCACTGGGTGACTTCCCATGACCGGATAACTATGCAAATGTGCTTACTTCATTATGTGCTATGTCAGTATTGCATTGACATCCTGAAGCCTACGCAAGAGTGTGCATTGAAGTATTTGCTGTAGAGCTGTTTAACATGGCAGTACATATAGAGCATAACAGATGGAGCATAAACATCTCCTTTTTACTTCATTTTGGTTGTAACATCCAATTCGAGACATGTAAACAGGAGATTGCATTTGAGCACTAAGCTTAATGTCTACCTGCAGTGGAGTTACAGTGGTTAGGGTACTCGACTACTGCACCCGAAGATGAAGGGTTGAATACTGGCCATGGTGGCCACATTTCGATGGAGGCAAAAACATAGGCGCCCGTCTGCTGTGCAATGTCAGTGATTGTTAAAAGATCCG
Organism: Amblyomma maculatum; assembly: GCF_055883805.1. NCBI lineage: Eukaryota > Metazoa > Arthropoda > Arachnida > Ixodida > Ixodidae > Amblyomma > Amblyomma maculatum. The sequence goes on from NC_139350.1 coordinate 59,286,650, forward strand.
AGGTGGTCGAAATTTCCCTACCTCTCCACTACCTACTGCATCTCTCATAGCTTGAGTCACTCTGGGATGTTAAGCCCAATAAATGAAGCCAAGCGTAACCTTGACATCGGTTACACCAAGAGTAGGTTCAATGTGGTAAAGTATGGTACTTAACAGATTACAGATATGTGTTTAAGCTGTGAATTTGTTATTTTAATACCTACAATATATATTTTGTTAGAGTCTGTGCAGTAAATTGTTAAACATGCAGTGTGTTTTTCCATGACTGAAAGATTGCCATTTTGTCAAATACTTGCATGGCATCAGAGTGCAATGGTAAACTCTGGGAGACTTGGTGAATGTATGCAAAAATAGAAGCACGGGCTATCATATTGTGGTAGGTGTTCACAGCCCCAGGTTTTGTATAAATTGTCTCGTATGGCATCCATGGCAGCAATGCTCGGACGAGCCATGTGGCATAAAAATAAAATGCGAACTACCTGCTCGCAGTGTAACGAGTAATTTTGCCATCAACATTCAATGATCACACCTGTATTATTGGCAATGCTTACATTGCAATTACAGTTGCGACAACTGAAGAGTATATATAAGGCTACAGAAAACTGTCTTATTATTTGTAGGTACAATATTCAACAGATTTTTGGTTAACCTTGTATTAGAATGTTTACAGCCTTTTGTAGCACTCCTCACCCACCGTGATTCAAATCATGTGCATGTTTTGTTGTGTCAAGTTTTTATGTCAACTAAGCTTTTCTGCATTATACTCTTGCAAGTGCTTTAAAATTATTAATTCCACCCTTTGAGACCAATACCTGTAACCCTTACAAACTGTTTGTTATTTATTCTCTGCTGCTCACTATGTAGCGTGACCTGCAGAACAAATATCAGCATGTCTGGTGTCTGTGTAAGGCATCTACAACTGTCATTTTGTACTTTTCTCAAGTATATGTTGTTTTGCTTGTATGATAATATTTCTTGCCAATGTGGGCCACCATTTCCTCAATTGTATGCTGCAAGAAGAGTATGTGCAAATGATTTTGCTCAATGTCATGCTGGTGCTGGTCACACGCTTGCATTAAGTCACCTCAAGGGCTACTGATCTTCTATATCTGTATATGGTTGCAATACCACTCGTAACCTGTGCACATCCAACACCCAGAACAGGCCAGAATTATATGACCGAAAGAAAAGTACCTGGTCGTTTTTGTTATCTGCAGGAAAAAACGGTGGGAGAGCAAATGCTGTGGTTGCACAAGCATACCACATTACTGTCATGGTGGCAACTGCTGTAGTCATAGGAACAGCTGTATTTGTCAACAATACTGTAACATATTTGTGTTCATTTGTGTTTCGGAAATTGGGGTGTGGAGTACTGACATTTTGATATACAAATCGAGTACATTTGTGGGGAAGAATGCATTAGAATAAATATTCTACAAACTGGTGCAAAAATAATAAAAATTAATAAACATAAAATTTTGTCATTTCTGCCTAACATTTGCACATGACTGATATTGTGCATAGGCATACACCAGCACTAAAAGTAAATTACAAATATTACACAGCTTTGGACATACAATTTTTTTCAATAACCTGCATAAAACTAGTGGGAGCTGTCATATTGTGGCAGAATGCAGTAAACTTCCATATACCTATATCAGCCTTTAAGGACCCAGAAAAATCTGCGCTTTATAAGAAATCATTATTTATTTAAGGGGCCTGAATAAATTGACAGAAACCATTTGCACCTGACGTGCACTTGCGCGGTTTTGTCTGCTTTTTAAATAAAAGCGTATTGAGAACGACGTTATCGGTTTTCCTAAAGCGCTTTATAGGGCACACCGTTGCGAAGGTCCTCTTTACAAAACGGCCCCGTCGCGTTTTGAGAATACTTCACTGCATGGTCCACGCGATCACGGGGAAGCGTGGAAGCATTCAAAGTAAGGTGATTGAGAATAAATTAACGGTATATTTGTCATTTTTACACTAGTCACAAATTCAAATCAACTTTTCGGAAGACGGATAGATTAACAAGCATATTTCAATCCTATAGATTTTTTCGCGAAGCCCCTCTAAAACGAAAACCGCATATCTTGAAGTTCGTCAATACGTCCCCGTTTTCTATTCAGGAGTGTTGCAGGCATGTGTTCCAACCTGTGCCGCTGCTAAGCGCAAATTATTCTTTTAGTGCTATTGCGGTCGGTGTTGTATGCCGCTGGTAAATAGGTTTACAGGAAACGTTTCGAGCGACGAGCCTGTGCCAGCAGTGGGTAAGGAAACCGTGTCGAAGAAAGGATGTGGTGACCGCTCCAAAAATTGGAATGTGTGAGCGTGGCAGCTAGTGAGGCGTTTTCTAAAAACGGAATCATATTGAATATTGGAATGATATTGGTGAATGAGTGACCCGACAGTCTCGCGTCAAGATAAAATGCATGATTGGTGAATCTTGCCTCGAGATAAAACGCACGATCCGTAAATGAGCGACCTTTAGAGAAGAGGTCGAAATTCTGTGAGTCTTCTAATACGGCATCTTTTGTCACAACCTGATTTTAGGTCACATTTGCGGCGCACATAACCTCTATTGTAGCTGCAGTGCGTAAAAGTGCTCTAAAATTGTGGGGGACAACTCCCAGATTTTGATAGCTGTTAGGAAAGCGCCTAAATGTAACTGGTCGATTCCTATAATATGCCTCAGTAGCGATTCAACCGGCACTGACGTCAGCACAATACTTGCTTTTGAAGACTGCAGTTAATTAAAGCTCCCTAACAGCACTGCTACGTACAAGTCTGATGTCCGTGGCCTGTTTGCCACCTCCCCTCCCCCCTCTCACACACCAGCACCAGTACGCGCCCGTACTTAGGCTGCTTACACAAATGCATATAACCGCTGCCCTAGGAGGCTTTTGGAAGTCATCCCGAAAACGTGTTGTGGAAGGGCGGGGCGCGTTCCTGTAGGCATTTTATGAGAGGAAAAAAAATTACCCAAGCAAAGACGTGGTAATTCAACAAAATGAGGCAAACGCTTCAGAAAAACTAGCGGCTTAAAATTTTAATTGTCATTGCTAGAATGAACATTCTGATTGCCAATGAAGCACGCACGACGGGTATGGTTTCTGCTGCTTAAGACGTGAACGTCGCGTCATATGCATGCGAAGTTGAGCTCTGTTTTAGGCAGCAACGACTGCAACACGCTTTAACCTGCGCTCGCATCATGCCCCCTAAGAAATTAGACATGCATGAAAATTCGACTTTGGAGACGGCCTTCCTTAGCTGCTCATCGCTAGAGTCCCAACTGGCCCTGGCCAACGGGCAATGGTGATAGCTTTGTCTAGTGGCCTCCCATACTAGGCATTCCACTCATGCAAAGGACCCTTGACCTGCACTCTTTCTTTTTTTTTTCTTCAATAAAGTTTTTCACCCTCACCACGCCGTGCCAGACTGAAAGCACCGTCAGGTGCCACGGCGCGTTCCCTAAGCAGGGGCCAAGATTTCCCATGTATAGGTACCCGCTGTCCTCAAACTAGGTATCCACTGTCTCTATGGGTATGTTAAGACAGCCCTGAATAAGTCCGGTCTTGAAAAAGTCTGGTCTTACTAAAGACACTGTTTAAGTCTCGACTTAGCTCGGACTTTATCGTGCAAGCGGGCCCTGGATTTGCTGAATACGCCGTCGCATATGCAAGTTGAACGCTCACGAAGGTGGAGTCCAGTTACCCGGTAACTGAAAAAGAATGTTTGTGAATAGTTCGGGCTCTGATCAAATTCCGCCCTTACCTCTATGGCCAGCCCTTTGAAGTTTTGACCGACCACCACGCGCTGGGCTGGCTTCCCTTCTTGGAAAACCCATCCGGCCGTCTTGCTAGGTGAGCTCTTCGTCTACAGGAATGTAATATAAAGGAGGGTGTCGAACCGGAATTTTTTAGGGTTCGGCTTGGGTTCGGGTTCACGCCTTTCGGGTTCGGGATCGGTTTCGGCTCCGGAGACACATTCTGTACCGGTTTGAACCGGTTAAAACTCTGCCTGAACCGGTTCAAACCGGTTTGGTTCGTAAAAAAATTCGGGTGTTTTTTCACTTCACTTTTTAATGCCGAGCTTTCTTTCCTACTTTAATATATATTAAAATATAAACATTTATATAGTAGTCAGTCTATTGGTTTTGTTGTTAGATGTCACGGACTCCACTGGCTATACAGACCTTGGCAGAATGTTTATAATGAGTGACCGACGATTAGAGCAGGATGGCAGAAAAATAATATTTTCATTCGTATATAATCAGCCAAATAATGGTAAATAAAATAATGTTTCTTGCTACAGTTTTCAGGCACACAGAAGCTCACAATAACTTTATTTTCGAGCGAAAGCTGTACTACTATATGCACAGCAATGTTTCGCTAGGCTCCTGCTAAATGACTGACATCAGATCAAGGTCGAACCAAGCACGCATCTCAAGACTAACGATGTATATATGATATGTGTGGCTACATATCATAAAGCAGGAGAACGCCTTTGCATTTCACGTTTCTTAAATTTGTCCCTCTCCCGGCTTTTCAAGGTTTTCGTCCCGACTTCCCTCCTCACAGCGCAACGCGTATACCAGGTTTCTCATTAGTTATGTTTTGTCTCAATATATCGCTTCTAGATTCAGTACCAGCTTTCTGGACCGTCTTAGGTATTCGCATAAGCGATGGTGGATAAAGCGACGAAAGGCATTCATTTAAGGCGAGAGCCTTTCTATGTTTATGGAACGAAATCCGGTGTGCGAAAGTTGCGCGCAGGATTTGTACGCGAGATCTGTCATACTAAGGCGAAAGCCATTAATGGCTCATGCTGTCGTGGACAAAATGTGTCCCAATTTTGCGGGACTTTGATTGAGGCGGCATGACGTCATAAAGGTATCGACCAATCACAGAGCACCACCACGATATCCACAAATGCGTGCCTTATATGGCCATATGTTAATCAATAATCAATAACTAATTAATTACTTTTAATGAATTAGATAATAAGAATAATAGACAAATGATTAAGTAATTCAGTAATCAAGAAATAAGGATTAAGTAAGTATTTATGGACTTACTAAATGAATAAATAATTATTATTGCCTAATATTTAATTACTAATTATTACATGCTGCATAGCAGAATGCGGAACTAAGGCTTTCGCTTTTCGCTACTTTAATCGCTAAAGTCCCTTGTAATTTTTCCGTGAGATTCCGCGAGATGTATTTTATCTAGCGTTGCTGAAATCTGTAGTGCCACACTTGAACGTGCGCCAACCCACGAAACACAAAACGTCTTAATGACATCTTGACACAGCTCCAAACGTCCACCAATGTCTTGTGCTAGAAGAATACGTTGTAAAAACGTCTTCGGGAAGAAGTTTATTAAGAAACGTTTAAACGACGTCTCCAACAAGAAGTCAGTTCAGAAACGTTTCAGGGACATTTCGAACAAGATGCATGCTCATAAATATATATATATTTCAGTATAATGATAGTCAAAACGAGGTGTAGAAAATCCCATTGCATATGTTCATGTACATACCTCAACACCGGCATTAGAGAGCTATTTAACGCGCGGAATGAACGCGATCACGACAAGCATTTAATTAGTAACCTTTAAAATTGCTGTCATTGTTTTGAACATGCAGGTACATATGTATAATCGTGCGCTTAATTCTGTGCGAAGGGGTGATATACCGAGCACGATCGACATCCGTCCCACTGTACAATGCATGCTTGCTATGCTCCTTTCTTCCGATGCCTCTTTCATCTCACAGTTATTCAAAGTGGGGTGGAATTAAGCTACGCGAACGCAAGGCAACGACTACTGAAAGTAATGTTCCCACGCGCTCGCGATCCAACAATTAAGCCCAATATTCGTCACTTTGTGCTCGCAATTCCGCTCCACAGTAAACGATTAATGAGATGCTTTTAACTCACTCTAATGACGCGTTTTCGAAGTTAAGTCTTCAACCAAGCTTGTATATTGCATCAATGCAAAAGTTCGTATGCTTCCATTCTGCATAAACGCCAAAAGTTGAAACGATAAACGCCTAGCAGCATCATAAACAAAGCAGCACCTTGGCAGCCATGTTGGCAGCCTACTGTGTCTTGACTTGGCTGCATATGGCTGCCTAAGTCGAGTATCTTTTTCTAAATCATCCTCACACAAAGTTTGAAAATAAAATGCATATCTACAATTGTTTTATTAAAAACCAACTATGCGAAAGTTTTTTTGAAGTTCAATTTATTAACAATTGTTTTTTTAGCAATTTTGTCACTTGCCAGTTTACCGGTTTACCCGCATAGCGGTGTTGCTATCGCGTTGTTGGATTTGGCGCCTTTTGGTGCCTTTTGTTCTGGTCGTCTGGCTGGCTAGCCTCGCTCTGAGGGGGATTCTCCTCTAGGGGGCCAACGGAGGCGCATGTGCTTCGTGTGGGCTCCGCGTTTCGAGCACCTGCTACAAGGGCAAACACCCGGATACGTCGACTGCGACACACGGACAAGAACCGTGAGTGTACAAGGCAACTTTCAAGACCTTATTTACGCAAATCGGAACTCGGGAGACCGGGCTCCGACTGTCTAAATCCAGCGTCGCTCCGGCGGCCTTGCTTACCCGAACGCCAGGCCTAGTGCGGCGCGAACGCCACGGCGGCAGTCATGGAGTACGCCGTAGTTGGGACGAACGCTTCCCCAGCCGAATTCGAAACACCAGATTGGAAGACAATTGTTTCTTACCGTACCAAGAACCCCAAAGCTGAGTCATTAACACCTCAGAAGAAAAATGAGCAGTCCGAGAAACCGAAGGCGAAACCTCTCCCTCCGCTACATCCCAAGAAACCGCTACCCCGACTCCCGGAGGACTATAAAATCATCTACAGACCAACGGGTGGCGTAGACACCACGCGCTACACCGAAAAATCTATCAGACAAGCGATCGCAACAGCGAGCGGCGTCACCGCGTCCGCGGCCGAAAACGACCAATCTAGAACCAACTCTGCAAAAAATGTGATCACCATATCGACGCCGGTGCAGGCAAACGCACTACGCTACGTCTCAGTCAAGCAAATCAAAATATAAGGCAAAGACATTGTTATGACGTCGTACATCGCCCCTCCAGACAGGGCCCTGCAGGGCATTATCTATAGGGCTTACGATGGCGAAACGCACCAAGAAATGATGACCGAATTCCGAAAAAGAAACCCTGACATCGTTCAAGCACGCACCATGGGAAGAACATCAAAGTCCCTCCTTCTTCACTTCGACGCGGACGAACTCCCAGATAGCATCGTCTACTTCGGAGTCCTGTACCCAGTTTACCCCTTCATTCCTAAAGTAGAGGCGTGCACAAACTGCAGAAGAGTCGGCCACAGAAGAGACGTATATCCGGACCCACCGCAACAACGGTGCCCGTACTGCGGCAACCAACACCTGAAAGAAGAAGTCTGAGACCCGGTCTGCATTATCTGCGGAGGAGGGCACCGCATAGACGATAACAGCTGCAAGAAGCGATTTCAACGACACCAAACGAAAAAGTCGGAGCACCAATCAAGACCCAAATCACGGACATGTGACGACCCAACATCTACCGAAAGGAAGGACCGCTCGAGCTCCTTCCCGTCCTTGGACAGCGGACGCAGCAGCAGCCGTAGCGGACGGAGCAGCAGCGGCGGACGCAACGGAAGCAGCAGCAATGGAGGAGGCGCCAGCACTAGCAGCCGGACTCAGAGCCCCGGGCCGAAACAGGTGAGCTGGGCAGGAGTGGCCTCTCATGGGAAGGGGATGGAGCTGCAGACATTACAGTCTAAACTAGATCAGGCACTCCACCACATTCAAATTCTCACGGATCGAATCAAACACTTGGAGGAGGAAAATAGTAAACTAAAAGCACCCGCCATATCTAAGGACCCGCCTCCGAAATCACTCCCATTGCCGGAGGTCACAGAAATGGAAACTACGGTGACCGCCTCAGTCGAAACCCCAGTAAGCGTAGTTAGCAAGGAAGAAACACCTCGCAAAAAACGAGCAGTAGCAGCTGACGTAAGAAATACCTCAGTGGAGGATAAGTCCCAAAACTCGAACAAAAAGTTGAGGAGCACAGCCAGAAACTCGATAGTCTAACCCAAAGAGTTGATAATTTAACACAAAGACTCGAACAACACATACAGGATGTAAATCACAAGTTCGGAGTAATTGACACCGTTTTAACGGAAATTTTACACCGGCTTCCCCCTTCAGCTCAAGGGGCGCCAATCGATCTATCCCAGCAAAATGGCCAATCCTAAAATCGTAACAATTTGGCAGTGGAACTGCAGGTCTATGCGCAACAAAAAAACAAATCTGCAGTTACACGTTCAATCGCAATCCGAAAAACCTGACGTTATAGCGATTCAAGAACCCAGAATGTCTCGACTAAAACTGCCAGGGTACCGGGCGGTTCTGCCATGTCACATCAAAGAACAGCCTTTAACCACTACGTTGGTACATAGAAACCTTACCGTGGTTAACCACGAGATTGAAAACGTAGAGATCGATTTATATTAATTGAAATTCTGCCTAGCAGAAAAAACTCCTCTTCTCTGTTCGTACTAAACGCATACAGCCACCCCAGGGCACCGGCTGGACCAGCGAAAGCCGCTATACTCAAAACCCTCTAAATCGCAGGCCAAAACCCAACCCTAATTGTGGGCGACTTCAACGCTCAACACGTGCAATGGGGACACGCAACCATATCCAGGAAAGGAACGGCCCTAATGGATTTTATCCAGCAAAGAGGGCTCACCCAATACACGGACCCCATGCAACCTACTAGGATAGGCAACAGCGTGACCAGGGACACGTGCCCGGACCTAACGATGGGCAAAAATCTCCCAGACTTAAGCTGGAGCAACACCAGACAAAATCTGGGAAGTGACCATTATATCATAATGTCTAAAATCACCATTGCCAATCTCAAACCCCAACCCAGAAAAAACAAAATCACCGACTGGGACAAACTTAGGACTATCCGCGACCAAAATAACGAACCAATCATAGACTTAGAACACTGGACACAGACCCTCCTATCGGATGTGGAAAAGGCCACTAAGGAACTAGTACATGACTTAGGCGTAAATACGGTTGACAGCCGACTTACGCACATGTGGAAGGCAAGGCAGAGCCTAGAAAAAAGATGGCTTAAGCAAAAATATAACAAAAAGCTTAGAAACAGGATCGTCACACTCACGAAAGAAATTCAAAACCACACCGCAGAACTAGCGAGACAGCAGTGGAACCATATCTGTGAAAATGTGAATGGCAATCTAGGCACGAGGGAGACGTGGAATCTTCTACGGCATCTCCTTGATTCGGAATCCAACAAAGCTACCACTCAAAAGGAAATCACCAAAATTTTAAACATAGACCCAGGCACGGATCAAGATATTATAGACACGCTACAGCAGAAATACTTCTGCACAACCCGTGAGACGAAGTCCCTGCCCGATTATAACGGAGAGCCTAACTCCATCCTGGATGCTGACATAACAATGGCGGAAATAAGAGCAGCCCTCTTTAAGGTACGTACAACATCAGCCCCAGGAGAGGACGGCATTAACAATAAGACACTCAGAAATCTAGACGACGCTTCTATCACAGCCCTCGCGGACTTTGCGAACGAGTGTTGAAGGGAGGGAAAACTCCCAGCGTCTTGGAAACATGCCATCGTTAAATTCATCCCAAAACCTGGCAAAAAGCTCGCGCTCGAAAACCTCAGACCTATTTCGCTTACTTCTTGCATAGGAAAACTGATAGAGCACGTCATACTAGACAGACTCCAGTCCCACATGCAAAAAGAGAATTTATATCCAAACACTATGGTCGGCTTTAGACCACATTTATCAACACAAGATACGATGCTAAGACTAGCAAACGAAGTCCTATCTCATGAGCAAGAAAGGAGTACCAGGGCAATCCTAGCCCTAGATTTAACCAAAGCCTTTGATAATGTTAAACACAAAGCAATCCTAGAATCTCTTTCACTGCTGAATGTAGGCGCAAGAACGTTTAACTACATCAAGGACTTCCTCTCCGATAGGACGGCTAAAATTCAAATTGGCACTATCAAATCCGACACCTTCACTTTAGGAGATAGAGGAACTCCGCAAGAATCGGTCCTCTCCCCCTTTTTATTCAATATAACCCTAATCAAAATGGCACACGAACTCGCAAGAATCCCAGACCTAGAACACTCTTTGTACGCGGACGATATCACCCTTTGGACCACCAAGGGGAGTACTGGCACGATACAAGATAAGCTACAACAAGCGGTAGACGTAGTCGTAGAGGAGGCGCAAGCCGCGGGACTCGCGTATTCCCCCCAGAAATCTGAATTACTCATTCTACACCCAAAGCGTCAAAGAAAGAATAAAGCGCCTGCGATCAAAATCTACGCGGAAGGTGCAGCCATCCAAGAAGTGGAAACACTAAGAATCTTGGGATTGCTCATACAGTCAAACCAAAAAAACGACACACTAATTAAGAAACTGAAAAACACCGTCAACCAAATTTCCGTCCTCCTCAGACGAATCGCGAATAGGCGTGGAGGAGTTAAAGAAGCTGAGACCAGGAAACTAGTAGAAGCCTTCGTTCTTAGCAGAGTTATCTACTCTACACCATACGTCACCCTCACAGTTAGAGAAAGAGAAGACCTGGATTCACTAATTAGGCAGTCCTATAAAATTGCGCTTAACCTCCCTCGCAATACCCCAAATGAAAAACTACTAAAGTTAGGAATTCATAACACCTTAGCGGAAATGATGGAAGCACACCTCACCGCACAATACGAATGATTATCAAGCACTGAAACGGGACGTTTCATCCTAAAAAAAGCAGGAATACAATATGAAGGGACCCGGGCCCACACTTTGCCGATTCCAAGACATGTGCGCGAGCAATTAATAGTCCGTCCTCTGCCTAAAAACATGTATCCAGAATACGATACGGACAGAAGAAGTGCTAGGGCACAAAAATTACACGAAAGATTTTCAGTACAGAAAGACACGGCGCACGTGGACGTGGCAGAACATGCGGACAGAGATGCCTTTTCCCTGGCAGTTGTCGATCATCGAGGTTCTCCCCTCGCATCGGCGACAATCAATAAAACAAAATTTCCGGAGGAGGCCGAAGAGGCTGCCATAGCTTTAGCCATTACCTCCACCACTGCCAAATACATCTTTAGCGACTCTAAAACCGCAATTCGAAATTTAGTAAAAGGAAGGGCCCACTCCGCAGCCATCAAAATCTTACAAAAAATCTCCCATACCCGCCTTATCACATTGATATGGGTCCCTGCCCATTCGGACCATCCTGGGAACGAGGCAGCGCACCAATTTGCCCGAGGATTCGTAGTTAACCGGGAGGTGCGCTGCCCTGAGCTCAGGTCGGCCAGGGAGCGCATGACAACCTACAAAAAAATTACTACCCACTTCAAGAAAGAAAGACAAATCTTCCCAGAACCACATCAATCTCTAAGTAAAACACAACAAGTCACCTGGCGGCAGCTTCAAACAGACACTTTCTTTAATCCGTACATGTACTCCATATGGTTCCCAGAGCAGTTCAGCCCTGTCTGTTCTCTCTGTGGACATCAAAAGGCAGACGCACCACACATCCTATACTCATGTAATCAAGACAAGCCATCACAGAGTCTGCAGCTCTCTACCCAATCTCAGTGGGAGGCCGCGCTGCTCAGCTCCGACCCGGAGGTTCAACTCCGAGTCACGGAGTGGGCTGAAGAGGTCGCCGAACGACATCGTCGGTCGGCCACCTGGCGTCCGGCCTAGAAGAGGAGCCCACCGCGGGGACGGGAACGTCAACCCACCCCGCGCCTACGACCTCTCTTTAAATAAAGTTTACCTCCTCCTCCTCGCTCTGACAACACCTGCTGCTATCGTCTGAAAACGGCGAAAACGGGAAGTGTAGTGCCGTATGGGAACCGTCATCCTGCAAAAGTAAGTCATTTATGCTTGACTTGCCTTTGTGAGACCGTGAAAATACGGCGATGGAGAGAAAGAAGAAAGCCCTAAGCGCCCTGTCACGCCGGCAAAAGCCCCGACGACTAGATGCCGCTGTAGAGCCACTAATGCGCAGCATAGAAGGAGAGAGTGCTCTACAAAACGAACCGTGTTTCAGTGCATCAACTGAACAAAGCCTGGTAGGTTGTGGCCGACCCTCAGCGAGTGACATCGGCCGTGCAGTCAACAATGTGTAGTTGATATTCGCGATTGCGAACCTTCAACTAGTGGCTTCGACCATACTGGCGCAGAAAGCACCTCTCGTGGTTCTTTTGAGAGCACATTAAAAGAGCAGAACATTGATGTTGATTTTATTTCTGCGGTGGGTGATGTCGGCGAGCATAATATGGAAGACATAGGTTCCACATTTATGCCTTCATTCTCAGCTACTCATGAATCAGAGCTAGCAATTTGTGACTACAGCGAACGAAGTGTTAGTGACCCTAGCTCTGAGAGCTCGGGTGGTTGTTTAGATGATCTGCTCCAAATAGCCCAGAAACTAGCGAACTGGGCGTGCGAGGAAAACGTTTCACTAAAGGCGCTTTCGTCGCTGCTCAAGTTGTTGAAGACGCACACGTGCTTCGCAGAGCTGCCTTCCGATGCACGAACTCTGCTTAAAACGCCGCGTTCTGCTGAGATAAAAAGTTGTGCTGGGGTATCGTACGTCCACTTCGAAATCGCGGAGAGCTTGAAAAGCATCTTGGGTAAATTGCCTGACAGAGCATTACTCCCGCAGAGCATCGGACTAATGTTTTTTAATGATGGCCTTCCACTCGCTAAAAGCTCCCAAAGTCAATTTTGGCCGATCCTTGACAGAGCAGATGACCTCCCAGGTACTGGTGTTTTCCTTGTAGGATGCTATCATGGCTGCAAGAAACCTGCATCCTTAAATGATTACCTTGGCCAATTAGTCTCTGACTTACTAGAACTTTTGAATGAAGGCATTCAAGTGGGCGACAGGACATATTCAGTAACTATCAAGGGATTTGTGTGTGACGCCCCAGCGCGAGCTTTCATTTTAGGCACTAAGCTATACTCAGGTTATTATGGCTGTGCGAAGTGCCAGCAGAAAGGGGAGTATGTGGACGGGAGAGTAGTGTTCCCAGAGACAGAGGCGCTATTGCGTACTGACAGTGACTTTCCCCAAAAAACTCAGGAAGAACACCACGTTGCAGATACCCCTCTCTCTGCATTGCCAATTCGCTTAGTTTCACAATTTCCATTGGACTACATGCATTTGGTTTGTATTGGAGTGACAAAAAAATTGATATTAATGTGGATGCGAGGTTCATTGCCACATCGTTTGCCTTCTTCTTCAGTTGACAAAATCTCACAACAGCTGCTTGTGCTGGCAGGCACCCAGTGCGAGGAGTTTGCTCGTAAAGCACGATCCTTAAAGGGATATTCACAGGTGGAAAGCAACTGAATTGCGTTGCTTTCTTCTCTACTTTGGCCTTTCAGTACTCCATGATGTGTTGCCCAGAAAGCTGTACTCTCATTTCCTAATTTTACATGTTTCAATAACTATTCTTTCATGCACTGACATGTGTCGTCAGTATTGTAACTATGCAAAAGACCTCCTTGTTTGCTTTGTTACGCAATTCAAGGCATTGCATGGAAAGCAGAACCTTTCATACAATGTTCATTCATTGGTGCATTTGTGTGATGATGCTGTCAACTATGGTGCACTTGACAATTTTAGTGCATTTCCTGCCGAGGATTACATGCGTCACCTGAAGAAGTTAGTTAAACACTCTAAGAGGCCACTAGAGCAGCTTGGTAATCGCATTGCTGAACGTATGGCTACTGGAACCTTCTTTAGTGTAAAGGAGCAATCTCAGCAAGAAGTAAAATACTCTCAGACACACAGCAACGGCCCACTGGTAGAACACTGCTTTGGTCCACAGTTTCATGTTGCAACTCTGCCACACTTCACTTTGAGGACATCACTGGGCAACAACATTTGCATTGTGGCTGATTCAACTGTGGTCATGATCGTAAACTTTGCTCATGATGATCATGGGCACAAAGTGATAATTGGAAAGAAGTTGAAGGTTCTTGGTGATTTGTACACAACTCCCTGTGCATCATCCAAATTGGGAATTTTCATTGTCAGAGAAACTGACAGGCCTCTTCAGTCATGGAAGGTCACTGACATCAAAACAAAGTGTGTCCTGATACCTTTTGGAGAGTCTAAGTCTGACTATGCCATTTTCCACTTATTCATTTAATCAGCACTTGAATGGATCCTACAAGCACTGAATGGGCAGCTGTTTACTTTGAGTGTAATTGTGCATGAAGCTGCTGTACTCTTTCAGATCTTGATATTATGTGCCTGTGAAGTAGGTGCATTTAATTTGATATTTGCCTTGTGTGCATGCGACAGGCTGTATGTCTCCTTTATCAAAAACATTAGTGAATGTTCACCTGTTGGCATGGTGTGAATTATGTGCTGCTGCTTTGTAGAATGCTTGCCATCCTGTTACCTTGTATTGCTACATGTGGCAAATTATTTGTACTGTGGTCTGCCCACTGCATTGAGATATTTGTGTGTGTGTGCGTGTGCGTGTGTGTGTGTGTGTGTGTGTGTGTGTGTGTGTGTGTGTGTGTGTGTGTGTGTGTGTGTGTGTGTGTGTGTGTGTGTGTGTGTGTGTGTGTGTGTGTGTGTGTGTGTGTGTGTGTGTGTGTGTGTGTGTGTGTGTGTGTGTGTGTGTGTGTGTGTGTGTGTGTGTGTGTGTGTGTGTGTGTGTGTGTGTGTGTGTGTGTGTGTGTGTGTGTGTGTGTGTGTGTGTGTGTGTGTGTGTGTGTGTGTGTGTGTGTGTGTGTGTGTGTGTGTGTGTGTGTGTGTGTGTGTGTGTGTGTGTGTGTGTGTGTGTGTGTGTGTGTGTGTGTGTCTTTAAATGGCACTAGTGGGACCCCTCTCAATGCAGTGTATGTGCACATGTGGAATGGTTAGATGTGAAATGTACATAAATTAACAGAAATGCTGTTCTGGTATGTGTAGGCAGTTCATTTCAGTGGTTATTATGTAAGTCTTTTATCTGTACATTTGTTATGTTGGCACACATCTAAGATATGTGCCTATGTGTTTTACATATTCTGTGGCATCTTTTTGTGTGCTCATTTATGGTTGCTAGTATACCAGACTGAAGTCGGTTGTATCTCATTTAATTGTTTTTGCTCAGCTTGCAAGGATATAAGGGTATCTGTGACATTTTGCTTGTGACTTTTCCTCCTGTTCCTAGAGCAGTGACAGCACACAGACATATTCATGTGCTATGTGATGTTAGTGCATGTTCTGCGCCAGAATTTTTAATTTCATCTCTGGGTGTGAAAAGTGCCCTTTCTTCAGGAAGCCAACTTGATTAGCAGTAATTTTGTTTGATGTATCTATCTCTTAATAGGATATGTATGCTATAGTGCATGTATGCTATAGACTGGAACTTGACATCAATTCTTCTGAAGTGTATGATGTCAAGGTGATCAGGAAAACAGGTATGACACAGACAGCATTGACAACTAATCTTCGTAAATTGTGACCTTCTATTGTTCTTGAATATGTGAAGTTATAGCAAATGTAATGTACCATTGGGACTATATAATTAGGACTTTCATCCTCCTCATGGTTTTGCAGAATATTCTTGTTCTTAAGACTGATATGCTATAGTTTGATACAACTCAAGAAAAAAAAAGTGGCAGGTGCCACTCAAAGGAGGCCGTTCAGCAATGACGTCTACTGGTTTTTAAAATTGCTATGGTTAATCCTTTGATTGTCTTGTACTGAGCTCTTGTTTTCCTCAATTGGATGTTGTCCTCAACTGCTTGGCACTGTGTGTTACTGCACTCCAATGCACTCTAAGGCAGACAAAGGTCCGCCTCCTTCCCTTTTACTCCTTGCCTTTGCTGTGGAGCCATAAAAGCTGTCTATGAATATAACACCTCTAAGTGGAGCCTTGTTTAATGATTTTAGGGGCAAGACCCAGTGTTTTCTTGAGTTATATCTGACTATAGCAGTTGCACAATTTGTTAGTAAATGTATGCCATAAATTGAATTGTTGCAACTCTTTATACTTCTACAAATAGTATAAAAATATAAAATTACATTAATGAGGAAAGCGGCACATATTTGACATTGCCAAGCTTTGGCTTTATTATTTATAAGTGTCACTCTCTATTTCAGCATCGTATGATGAAGCAAGGCGAAAACTGCCAAGAGCAGAATACACTGATGATGAGAGTGCAACAGCGGATCAAGTATGCTAAAGATACCTTTGTCTAACATTTCAATGGTTTTCACAGAGAAAGGAAGAGGCAAGCGGCGAAGGATAATTTTGAAACCATACTCATCTGACGAGTCGGATCAGTCAGAAGTGGGAGCAGAGGAACTTGATGTACCAGAGGCACCACTTCAGTTGCGAAGGTAGTCAGTTGTTATGTATAATATAATGTGGCTGATTTTTACATTTGGTATCTTTAACAGGAGTGCTCTGATAAGAGAGGAGAAGAATGGTAAGTATATTTGCATTTGACATACATTGCTACTTTGTTGGAGGCAAGTCTGAAACTTGAGACTCATCAGTAGGGAATAATTTGAATGTTCTGTGTTAACAGAGGAGAGCTGTTAAAGTGTTCTAGACCTTTGGTTTTGCTTAGATATCTGTTACCTCAGTATTCCCAAACTTTGGAGCCTTTAAACTTCAGGATTGGATACCACGGTACGGTGACCTTTGGAAAATTTTTTTCCAAACTTATGCAAACATGTTTACTTTCCTCCATTACTCTTCAAACAGTGTTCATTTGCTTTTCAAGGTTAGTAGTGAAAGGCTTGCTGGGCTGCAGTGCACGCAGACATGGATGAAAGACAAAAGCCCACATAAATGGGTATTTTCCTTTAGTTCTCGTTCATGTACACTGCAGTGTAAGAATGAAGCCACACTGTCTTGCCCTCTGAGCATCCTCTTGAAACTTCATTTGCTTATCGACAATGATGGAACTGACAACCAAACTATATATACGTCTTTTGGTTTCCAAATACCCAATATAGGAAACAAGCTATGTGCAGCATCTTCCTCTAATCCTGATAAGAAGTTAACTGCAGGTACTATTTTGAGAGCCCTCATAATCAAGATATACATTTTATGTCAAAATGTGCAGGAGAAAGTCATTTAGCATTGGCTGCGTCACCTGAGCCACACCGTACTGGTGAGGGATGCCCATTTTGCATAATACTGTTTTGGTAGATATTGTAAATATTGGTAATTTTGTTACTTCAAGCTTTTTTTTGTTTTATTTTCTTGCAGATTCACTACAGCATGCAGCATTTCATTTTGAAGGTAATAGAAGATGGTCTCGTGACATACTTTTTGGCTGATACTGGTGACATGGGCATCTCTTTTTATGCTTTCGACATGATAGTGAAGAAAGCTACTTGCATGCTATTCTTTTGTCTGAGCCTTTCCATAAAGGTAAAATATTAATTTTGCGTGACACTGTCTTACTAAACTTTTGTATACGTGTAATTTCATATATTATTTTTGTTTTCATGCGAATTAGTTGCTGCAGCTTGTGTATGACTGTTTCAATGGCTATAAGTGAGACATCTTGACGGCTCGGTCTTGAAATAGCTTCAGTGTTGAGGTTAGAACACTGTTTGCAATATGCTGCTGAGCTGCCTTTGTTCGAATTATATCTTCTGTTCATAGTGTATCTGATTTATAAAATAATTAGATAGTTAACCTGTAGGGTGTTATATAGTAGTAATAGAGGCATCACAAACACTAATCAGTGTTTGTAACTGTATTCGCTTTTTGTAGGAAGCCAGCTAACATCGTCAGCGGCCTCTTCTTGCTTCTCAGGTACAAGCACATTTGTGAGCGGCATTTTGAGGTTCTGCTGCTGACTTGGTTTTTTTTTCCTTTGTCGTCTCTTTTTTTTCTTTTGTTTGTTCCTCACAGACCCGTGTTACGTTTCTCCACCGACAAGTGGGACAGCTGACGCGGCCACCGCATAGCAACAGGCAGAACCGCGAGAGGATCGGCCATTTCGACGCCGTTCATCGGCCGCGCAACGTTTCCTCCCGTCGACAAGTCTCAGCGTGTTCCTGCCACGCGCCAAATGTGTGTGCGTGCGTGTGTGTGCAAAAGCTGGCCAAGCCTGGAGCTCGAGGGAAAGTGCGTCGCCCTCTCCTGTCTGCAGGAGGTGGAGGAGATGAGGTCGGACCATCTGCGATTGAGTCATTCGTCGTGAACCAACATGTTTGGCTCTCCCTTTCCTGTGAGGGTTTACCCTTTCCCTGTGAACTGGAAAAACTATAAAAAGCAGCGGCCGACTCCGCTGAGATAGAGACTACTTTGACGCGCCGTTGGCACGACGCTAGACACCAGCTGTGTGAGAGTGTCTGTAATCTCTCCGGGTCAGCTTCACTGCCCTTATCTTCCCGATGTTGTAGTAAAGGTTGTTTCGTTAGAAAACGCCTCGTCTTTGCTGGCCCCTTTCATGCCGTCCGCCGTCCACGGAGCCGCCAGGCCAACGCTACCGAGGGGCGCGCGACCCCAAATGTAACAATTGGTGAACAGCGGTGGGATGACGACGACCAAACCGTAATCGTGGTCGGTGGGATGACGACGACCAAGCCGTGATCGTGGTCGGTGGGATGACGACGACCAAGCCGTAACCGTGGTCGGAGGGACGAGCCAGGCGATACCGTCGTCCAACAATTGGTGAACAGCGGTGGGATGACGACGACCAAACCGTAACCGTGGTCGGAGGAGCCAGGCGATACCATCGTCCAACGTGAACAGTGGAGGTACGAGGACGACCAAGCAGTGACCGTGGTCGGTGAAACGAGCCAGGCCTGACCGAGGTGCAACATCTGGTGGGAAGAGCGGAGATGTCCGAGGCGTGACTCGTGAATCAAAGCAGCTCAGCGGAAAGGCGGGAGCAGTGCAACGAGCCCTGTGTGATGACTGGTTGCCTGCAGCGGAACGACTGCGTTGGATTCTTGGCTGCGAGGTTTGGTGAGTGCGGGACTTTCTTCTACTGAGTTTTGCCAGGCTTTTGTTAAGTAGAGAACAGAGCTGGTAATTGTGTTGTCGTTGTTGCTGGGTTAAGTGCAGCAAGGCAATAGTGGGCAGTAGAGAAGGCAGCATTCGGAACAGCCATGGGTTTGGATTTGAAGTCGTTGCGCAAACCGAAATTGCTGGAGCTTGCGGAGGAGTTGGGTCTGGATTTGTCAGACAAACTCAGAAAACCAGAAGTGTTAAAGGCTATTCTTGCGTTGGAAGCTGAAGATGACGAGCTTTTGG
Source organism: Amblyomma maculatum (assembly GCF_055883805.1). Taxonomy (NCBI): domain Eukaryota; kingdom Metazoa; phylum Arthropoda; class Arachnida; order Ixodida; family Ixodidae; genus Amblyomma; species Amblyomma maculatum. Next base: position 59,306,008 of record NC_139350.1, read on the forward strand.
AATGCCTTGAGATCATTGACGAACGTCATGAGAAAGAGGAACGTGAACGTCGCGAGAAAGAGGATCGTGAACGTAGGGAACGTTACGAGAAAGAGGACGCCCGCGTAAGCAAACTGATAAAGCTGGAGATTTCAGCACATGGAATGAGCGTGGAAAAGATTAAAGCTTTTAATGCCATTCATTGTAACAGTTCAATACCGCGAGACGGTCCGCCACCGTTCCTCATCGCCGAGGATATGGCAAAGTATTTGGCAGACTTCGAAAGTGTCTGTAGACGTAAACGCTTCGAGCGAGATAGTTGGGCGCAAAAGTTGGTAGCTCTTCTCTTCGCTGAAGCGTCGGAAGAAATCAAGCGATTGGTTGGCAACCACTTTAAAAATTATGATGAACTAAAAGAGTCATTGCTGATACGATATCAGATAACGCCTCATGATCTTAGGAAGAGATATGAGAGCGAGAAAAATTGTTACAAGTCGTACTTTGATTTGGCGTATCAGTTGAAAGCCGCTGTGCGCGAATGGCTAGACAGTGCGGAAATTCCGGAGCAAATCGAACTTGCACCGGAGTGTGAGAAACAGCTTGGGGAAGCGGCCGAGCAACGTGACCGCAGTAGTGAGCCGACCGATTCTCGAACAGAAGAGCATCGTGTTACCTTGGTCGAGCCACTAGCTGAGACGGTTAGCACAGGCTTAATCGACGAGAAGTCCGAAGTGACGCCGTTAAGCGAGGTGAACTGCATGCCGACCCAAGTAGCTGTAGGAGTTACAGTTCCATCAAATGAGAGTGGGGAACTGGTAGTAACTGAACCGTCTCTCGAGTCGAAAGCAGAAGCTTGTGTAGAGCATGGCGGAGATGGAAATGAGCTAGAAAAGGAGAAACTTTCGGTTTCCGAAATCAGCTGTGTCGTAGAGCAGGGCACGCAGAGAAACGAAGTGCCGATCAGGGAAACTGCGCAGCCCGCGAGTTGTGATCAGCCAGGGCAGACCGACGAGGAGTGCGCGTATGCTGTAGAGAGCGAGACTTGCGAAGGCGACAGCGAGCGACCAGAGCAGAGTCAGAATGGTTCGTGCTCTGATACCACGCTAGGTTGTATTCGCGAAAGCAACCCCAGTGCAAACGTGGATGTAGCGCACATGACCCTCACGCTATCCGAAGCGCCCCAGCTGTCGCAGGAGCTTGATCCTGCTCCGGTTAGCTCTGAACGAGGCGACGCACTGAGTGGCGAGCCGCCAGAGCAAATGCCTAGAAGGGGGACTGACACGACTGAAGTCAGCCGTTGTTGTCGTTCGGACTTGACTGAAAGTGAGTCCTGCGCTGCGGGCCGCGATGCAGACGCGGCGCCGCACTTCGACGACACCCGTGTCCTACTAGCTCCGGTTACCGCTAGAACGTTGACCGCTAGCTGGCCAGAGCTCGCGCCGAAAGAAAGTAGGACTAGAGTATTCAAGTGCTGCCACCGAAAAACGCGGAAAGGCAGGCGCGAGAAAGAATGCTGCCATCGTAAGGAGAGCAAACGATTGCAGAAAGAAAGCAGAAGGCTAGTGTTCCCGTGCTGCCGACGTAAAACGCGAAAGGGCAGGCGCGATAAAGAATGCTGCCATCGTAAGGAGAGGACACTCAAGCGATTGCGAAAAGAAAGCAAAACGCATATGTTCCAGTGCTGCCGTAGAAAAAAACGGAAAGGCAGGCGCGAGAAAGAATGGAGCAAGTTGAGGCTGTCGCGAAAAAGAAAGCGGCTATCCCGAAGGCACAAATGCGCCCGTGCCGAGAAAATGCGTGACTGGTGTGCCACCCGTAAGGAGAGGGATAGGTTGTTCAGAAAGGTGGGCGACTCATGCTCATGCGTTTCTTTGCCCAGAAACACGAAGGCACGGTTGTTCCGTGAAACGGACAGCCGAAGTTTTAGTGAAAGGGGTGATCTCAACGGTAACGCCGATGGCTCAAGTCGGAGCCCATAACGTGAGAAGAAGCCTTTATTCACTAGTTGGTGTTTTTCTTCCTGACATAGGATTTTGAACATATTGCATTGCATTATTTTTGTTTGAAGTGATGTTTTTTTAAAGCGAAATTTTCAAATTTGTGGACGCGTTCCAAGTCCTGCTGAGTTGCCCGTTAATGTAGATTGCGGCATAAGAGGGAAATAGTCTGGCATAACTTAGTGAAGATTGTGCCGTGCTTGCTGGCTGACCAGTTGAGTTTTTAGCGTGGTTGTGATGCTGTAGATTGTCAGAAATCTCTCCTGAAGACAAGTTGCAGAGTGCCTTGGAAACCCGGACTTGCCAAGGACTTCTTCAGGCTGACTGGCTCAAGAGAAACAGAGTCGGACGACCCCGGTTAGCAGCAACATCCCGATCCCTCCGGACAGCGGATGCAGTCCCCTGCCCTTCGGGATCTCCCTTCCCCGGCGGGGCAGTCTGTTACGTTTCTCCACCGACAAGTGGGACAGCTGACGCGGCCACCGCATAGCAACAGGCAGAACCGCGAGCGGATCGGCCATTTCGACGCCGTTCATCGGCCGCGCAACGTTTCCTCCCGTCGACAAGTCTCAGCGTGTTCCTGCCACCCGCCAAATGTGTGTGCGTGCGTGTGTGTGCAAAAGCTGGCCAAGCCTGGAGCTCGAGGGAAAGTGCGTCGCCCTCTCCTGCCTGCAGGAGGTGGAGGAGATGAGGTCGGACCATCTGCGATTGAGTCATTCGTCGTGAACCAACATGTTTGGCTCTCCCTTTTCTGTGAGGGTTTACCCTTTCCCTGTGAACTTGAAAAACTATAAAAAGCAGCGGCCGACTCCGCTGAGATAGAGACTACTTTGACGCGCCGTTGGCACGACGCTAGACACCAGCTGTGTGAGAGTGTCTGTAATCTCCCCGGGTCAGCTTCACTGCCCTTATCTTCCCGATGTTGTAGTAAAGGTTGTTTCGTTAGAAAACGCCTCGTCTTTGCTGGCACCTTTGATGCCGTCCGCCGTCCACGGAGTCGCCAGGCCAACGCTACCGAGGGGCCGCGCGCCGCACGTAACAACTGGTGGCAGTGGTACGCTAACTCAGGCGCTCGCGACACCCAAATGTAACACCCGCCACAAGGACTTCGGTTCAGTCGACAAGGTGAGCAATACGCTGTCATGCATCCTCAGATATATGTGTAATAGTGCCTGTCTAGGTGGCTGCCAATAACTACTTGCTTGCAGATTCACCCGTATATTGATGAAGGCCAGTAGCACAAATTTAGTGTCCTTCAGTGTGATGTGCCTCACAGCAAGCATTGCAGATTTTGTAATTGAAATCCATTCATCATCTGTTTAACCAGATATTGCTACTGATCCTCATAAAGAGCATTGCAATAATAGCACCAAATTTGCTTGCCGATAACTGAACCAAATATCTTTCAATATCAGCAAATAATACTGCAGTCAGATTTGATGCACTAATTTCATGCTCTTTGAACTGGCAGTAGTCATCTTAACCATCTGTGGACTGAAGTATGAGTTTGTTCTTTCAGGTGAAATGAACAGAGCTCTATCAGTCAACCTCACACGTGAAGAAGGTATCTGAGAGGAATCTTATGCTCATTTCTTTCTGAAATCTTGCAAACATTAATTTTTTTTTTCATGAAAGGTCTTATCAGTAGTACATAAAGCATAAATATTTTTGTGCAGAGCCTTGGGTGTCACAAACAGAAAGTTGCCGTGGTGAGTCAGAGCGGCTCATGCTTGCATGCTGCAGCTTGCATGTATGCATTCTGTATGCAAAATGACTGAGCCACTACGCAAAGACTGCAGGTAACATTAATTTTTGCTTTTAACATTTAGGAAATGAAGAAAACTCGAAGTCCTTTGGGAAAAGGGAGATGGCTTGTAAGTGCTCTTGAAATGATGCTTGTTTTCTGCTTATTTTGTGCCAAATTTTGCATATAATTGTAGTACTGTATCTGTGTCTGTTGAACCATTATTTAGCTCTATTTGCTTCCTTCTTTATTTTTGCTCTCGCCCAGTCAATAATTTTTTCAGCTTTATTTTATTTCACTCGTTTAACCTGTTGGCATCTGCAAAAACACCAGCAGTTTTACAGTTTTCCATCTGGCCAGCTTTTGCTTTATATTCATTGTTAGGGAAACAATGCCAATTGGTATATGAAAGATTGAAGAAATATTTACAGGACAGCTTTTCATGCATTGTGTGCATACTTATTTTTAGTACAGTCACTTTGTATCCTTTGTCAGTGGTTGCTTTATCATATTGCTTTGTTACATTCAGTGCTTTACTTTTCATGTTTCAGTGACTACAAAGACCATACTGAAAGAACTCGCATTTATCAAAGAACAGAATAACCAGATTCTGAAAGCTCTGTGCCAGCGGCATGTAGACACTGAGATTGGGGAGCCACTGCTCGAAAGTGTTTTTCCTTTGGTCGCTCTCGTTGGCGTGGATGAACTTGAAGACAACATCAAAAAATAGCGGCTAGCTCGCAAGGAACTGGTGAGTGCTTTTAATTTATAGTCGGCTAACCATAATTTGTGCTGATTTTTTAATAGTGCAAGAAGCTATCCCTTATTGGTGGGAGCAATGTTCGTACCACAACGGCAAGCATTATGAAATACCTGTTTCATGACTGCGTTGGTATCCTGTTCAGTCTTTATGGACAGAAGGGGAAGAGGCGTCTGCTTGACACTAAGCTGTATCAAGTAATAGTGGGTAAGTGAATCCTGCATTTGTGTTTTGCATTTATTAGGCATTGCCCTAGTAATCTGCCTGCTATCAATTCACTTGTTTATTTTAGATTTTTAAATAAACATTTGAAACATAATACCACATAGCCCAGTATGGTAGTTCATTGATGAGGTAAAAATTGAAGACTACTGGCACCAAGTTTTGTGCATGCCAAAGTGTGTTGTTACATGTTGGACAATTTAGCTGTGTGTTTGTACTTCTGTGAATACTTCAGTTATCAGTAGAATTTACTCGGTGCTGTTTATCACCCCTCTTGACTTGTGTTCTACAGAGTCCATTCGAAAACATCCCACTACTTCTTTGGCATCTGACACAGACATTCGTGCTGGGATAATGGCTTGGCTAAAGAACTGCCAGGCTCGCCTGAACAGTGCAGAAAAAAGGTGCGCATTTTTGTATATATTGTTTGAAGATGACTTTTTGTTCTGTGCAGCTTTTTTGCCTACAGCAAAGTGGACATGTGCAATATAGAGCTTAATGATTAGATAAATGATTATCTAAAAGCTTTTAGTGAACATTGCTGATTACTTATTACCATGTCATTTCTCACAAGCTTTTTCTGCAGAGATGGCATTGTCGGTGCCTATAAATTTGAAATTAAACTTTCGTATAGCCAGTTTATGATCAGACGTGAAAATCTGCAATATTCTAATTCTGTACTTGTCATATAGCACATCTTTTAGTTTCAAAAGGTGCTGTAAATATTTCATTGAGTAATGTGCTGTAATTAATATTTTACAGTCGCCGACTGCAACACCGCATGTTTCACTGCAACATGCTTCATACAACTAATGTATATGAACTCCTGAAATTTCGGTTGCATCATCGCAACAGATTTCTCGGTTTTTCATACTTCATTCGCATTCCCTGCGGCACCACTGCTAATTGCCATGCCTCCATATAATATGTATTGTGGAGGGTCGTTATTCCAAGCTTCAAGGGGGTCAAAAATGTGATTATATAAAAAAAAGTTTAAGCTAGAAATATGGGGCCCTGTATGCAGTGTGACGCAGTAGCTGCACATATTGGCTCAACGAACTGGCAATGGCAGGTTTGTTTTCATGTCTAGACTGTCTAAGCCAGCGTGATGGCCCTCGAGGTGCCGACAGCAGTACAGCCATGGTTACCGTCTGTCTGTGTAAGCATTGTGCAGCATGACCGTCAAGCATCAGACTGGGCTTCTGGCCCGTTCCTCCATCATAGTGGAAATCAGAAGCTTATGTAAAGTGATTTCTTATACAAAATTTCATTTTTTGTTCGTTTCGACATGCCCTACAGAGGCCGAAAAGTCGGGTTGACGACTATATTATTATTATTATTTAGGGCCCATTTTCAGCACTTTACTGAAATATGGAGGAAATACTTCATATTATGTCACATAAGCATGTAAGGGAACTCATTTGTAATGTGACTTGTGACTGCTTTATGTTGTTTTGTGCCATTTTGTACTGTTTTGCTTCCTTGAGCTTGTCTGAACATCTATTCTGCATCAGGTCTGGTGCCATTCCAAACAGTGAATGATGTGTTCGAAAATTCCTTAGTGTGGCTGAGCTTGTCACGTTTACTGTAAGTTTATGCATTGGCATTTGCGCATTCTGCTAAATGTTTCAGTTCAGTGCAGACTTTATTGCATCTACGGTTAGCTGTAAGCCATTTTTTCATGCAGGACTACCTGTGTGGATGGTTCTGTTTGCATTTATGGTATGCCAGTGCATTTTGATTAGGCGTCGGTGGCCTCGGCTCTCATAAAGGTTTTTTGTTTGTGCAGGTTGATTTAAATTTGCTTTCAAAGCACTCTGGAAGACTTAAGTTGTCACACAGAGCTTAGACTCCAAACTTCGTGATGCAAGTTGCCAAATTTTTTTTTTTTCATGCAGGACCAATTGTGCGGAATAGCTTTTTTGGATTTACTGAGTTGATGGTAGGTTGGTGCGTTTTAAATTGATGCCAGTCACCTGAACTCATTATTTTGTATGTGTGCAGGTCAATTAATATTTTTGTCTCCAACGCCGCCAGGGAAGGGAGCTCGTAATGTTTATGGTAAGTCAGTGCACTTAGCTCAAATGCCACTGCTTGCACCTTACTTCATAATTTTGTGTATCGTTGCAAGCTGCGGAATTTTTTTTTTTCTTGCAGGACCCCCTGTGTGGATGGTTCTGTTTGCATTTATGGTAAGCCCGTGCATTTTGATTAGGCGTCGGTTGCCTCGGCTATCTTAAAGGTTGTTTTGTTTGTGCAGGTTGATTGAAATTTGTTTTCAAAGCACTCTGGAAGACGTGGTAAGTCGTCGCACACAGCTTAGACTCCACACTTCGTGGTACAAGCTGCAAAAATTATTTTCTTTTCATGCAGGACCCATCGTGTGGAGTGGCTTTCGGCCTTAATGAGTTGACGGTAGGTCGCTGTGTTTTACCGTCGGTGTATTTTGAACTGATGCCAATCGCCTCAACTTTTTTTGATATTTTCAATCTGCAGGCCAATTAAAATTTTGTTTCCAGGACCACCAGGAAAGGCAGTTACTAATGTTTATGGTAAGCTTAGCTACCACTACCTTCAGCTCACTTCATAGTTGTGTATCTCTGCAAGTTGCGGGAGTTTTGTTTTCATGCAGGACCACCTCAGTGGACGGGTCTGATTGATTTCACTCCGGTAAGCCAGCGCACTGTGCAGAGATGCCAATGACCTGAAGTTTCTTTTTTGTGCCTGTGCAGGTCATTTGGCTTTTTTGCTTCTGCAGAAGATGCTCAGCTGCTGCAAGAGTCTATATAGTGTTAATTAATTTGACAGTTGCTTTTTGTACATTCAGTACAATAAAAAAGTTACGCAGATTGAAGAAGCATGTGTTCTTGGTGCACTAGCATGTGTGTTCACATTGAGTGTAGAATTGTAGCCCTCAGTTCCTCATGTGAAGTCACATGTACCACTCATTGCTTGATGAACAAGTTTTTTCTCAATTTATTTTAAAGAACTTAAGCTACAGAAAATTGAAAAAAATGGGTGAGTTGCTGAAGGTTTGAATCTTGAGCAGCGGACAGGCACAGCAGGAGATGGCACAATATCGATAGGTGGTATAGACGCACCAATAAAATTTGCAAGATTATTTAAAGACGTCTACTAGCACAGCTATAGTACAGCTAGAGCTAGAAGCAATGTCTAAAACAGGTATAAAAAGTTTCTAGGTGAGAAGTTCTCAAGACTTCTACTAGCGTAGCGTTAGCACAGCTATTCCGGAGCTACAGGAAGGCTTGTAGCCTTGGGGTCTAGGGGACGTCTCAACTGAAACTTCTTTTAGAAGTGCCCATTTCTTGGCTTAGACATTTACTAGATGTCAATTAGCCCCTTTTATGTTTAGTGGGAAGGAAAGCCACGCGACAGGAACGATGGTATATCGTCCGTGCACTTGCCGGAGAAAGCGTGACAGATACTGCACCTTTTCTGTCCTGTAAACCAATTATAATTACATGTAGCACTGCAACGAACGTCGATAAAAGCAAAAGATGAGAGCAAATGATAGGAAAGGAAGGGTAGGCTTTCGCCATTCTCTTCTTAAGAGACGTCTAAGAGGCCCTCTAATTTTTGAAAGGCGATCGAAAGTCTTTCTTGGCTATGTCGGCGGGGTCCTGTGTACAGAGTGTCGCCGCAGCCGGTCTGTCGTCTTCAGAAGGGGTAGGATCAAATGTAAGGTTGTGATCGATAGAGGATGATGCGAGGATGCTGCAGAAATAAAATTGTGTTAATAGGGTGATTAGTTCAACTAAAGTATATCCCAATGGTAAAAGAACAATCAATCACAAGTCGAAATAGCCATACAACCAATTTCGATGTCCCAGGCAAATGATGTCACGCCAACCGGAAGTAGATGTGTTTCTGACTTAATGACGCAAATAGATGCCTGATTTTGATCAGAAGTGTGCAATGAGTGTCAAAGTCTCACGTCGGCGAGATTTTTCCGCGAGATGTGGCAGCGAGTTTCCTTTCCGGCGCTTTTCATTTCCTGTAAACCAATTACAGACCACCGGTGAACTGTGATGCGTTCAATGAAACGCTGGTTATGTTCGACAAGGGGTGCACGATGTAGCGTGTGCACCAGCAACGCTCAGGCTTTAGCATTTCCATTTCTCTACTGCACTCGGAACTTTTTTTTTTTTTGACGCCGTAGCTGCATGAGCAGAAATGATAGCACACCGAATAGAGGTTGCGAATTTATCCGCTTAACAGTATTTCCACTCAGTTCCTTGCTCCATCCAGTGTTTAAATTTGACACCAGAGTTTCACTCTTGGCATAGTTTAACTTGCCAAGAGAAATAAAACAAGCAGACATTGCTTAGGGACAAAAAGAAAGAGCAGATCGACAAAATTGGAAATCGACTTCTTCATATACAACTCAAGAACGGACCGGTAAATTGCTGCCCAAGGCGCCCACTCAACTTCAGCATCGGCTTATTATTCTAAGTCTCGGTCAACCATATCGCATCTGCTGGCATCTCTTTGCATACGGCTGCTATGCACATGCAAAATGACTCATTGCGACGTTGTGGATGGATATTAAAATAAAATGATTTCCTAAATATTTTTAACAGATTCGTGATTTCGTTTTTGTGTGGCACATTATTTATTTGTCTAAATATTTACCTCTACTTATGAATTATATGCTATTTTCCCCTGCTCTCGAATGGGGCAATTTTCTCTATTAGTCATTTGCGCCAGTGCGCAGTGCAGTGGCCACCCGTGTTCTGACGCAAGAGATCGGTGATATGCATGTGGCAAGGTAATTTTCTTTATTCTTTTCATCTTTTTGCAAGGGACGATTTTTCAGTGGGTTTGCGGTGTGCAGTGGTGCTTTGGAAATAGAAGGCGTTTGACAAGAAGCGATAAAAGAAAAAAATAATAAGGGTAAGTGGCCAGCAAAAGTGGGTCAGAAGAATACCTTGAACCGGTTCGGAACGGTTCCTTCTTTTTGTTCAAGTTCGGGTTCAGTTCCAAGATTGCGGACAAAATTAGGGTTCGGTTCGGTTGCGGTTCCTGGCAAAAATTCTGCTTCGGTTCCGGTTTTCTGTTCTGGTTCCGGTTCGACCCCCTGAATGTAAGCGTAGTCTACCACGCTGGCCGCAAACATCAAGACGCCGATGCCCTCTCTCGCTGCCCCCTTTCAAATGACGTCGCAAGCTTTTCCACCTTGGATGCTTCGGCAACATCATTTCACATCAGTGACATGCCTCCCGCGTAGCGGAGAGATCCCTGGGTCGCTTCTCTTATTGAGCTCCTCTCAGATCCATCGGCTGCTTCTCCATTGAGTGTGCTTCGCCGCCAAGCATCACACTTCTCCATTCGCTACAACCTTCGTTATCGCCGCAACTACAGGGCTGACGGCCGCAAATGGTTGCTAGTCATTCCCCGCCACCTACGCTTGCAAATCTGCGACTGCTTTCACGCTGCCCCACAATGCGGCCATGCGGGAATGTTCAAGACATGCCATCGCCTAAGTTTGCGATACTACTGGGGGGGGGGGGGGGGGGGGGGGGGGGCACGTACAACTCTTCTCTAATACGTTCGCTCATGCTTCGTCTGACATTGTTGCAAGACCCCTACTCATCTTTCTGCTGGCGAGTTGCAGCCGTTACCTTTCCCATCACGTCCCTTTGATCGCGCCGGTATTCATTTATACGGCCCACTCCCGTACACTGCCGCTAGAAATCGTTGGGCCATCGTCGCGGTTGACCACCTGACGAGATATGAAAAAACCGCTGCCCTTCCATCTTCCACAGCGTCAGACGTAGCCTCATTCATTTTGGAACGATTCGCCCTATGCCATGGCGCACCTCGTGAACTACTCATTGACAGAGGATGCGTCTTTTTATTTGACGTTGTTAAAGCTCTACTGAACAAGTGGCGCATAGTTTATTCACCTCTAATAATATATGTATACATATATACAAGTGAAAAATAGCTTCATACTGTTTCCAAGTTTATTTGGAGTCGACGTTATGGCAAGAGCCCTGCCTTTCTCAACACTGAGGGTTCACTGTTCTTGTTTGTCTTCTTATAGTGTTGGCAGCTCAAGAGGTGATACAAACAGAATATGGGCACATACATGTGAACCAGCTGCGCACGCACAACTCACACATACACACACACGCAGAGAGGTAGACACAAAGGGTCATCCACCCAAGGCGCTGGCCGGGAGTCAGCGGTATACATCTTTTAGTGAGAACCGCAAATTATTTCACCATCTGCAGCAAACACTGTCCTCCACCTCTTCTTTTTTTCCTCTCTTTCTTTTTTCTCCCGAGGTTGTTCCGCCGCTGCCTGTATTGTATAAAGCTGACCCCCGGCCGGCACCTCGGGTGGATGACCGTTTGTGCCTACCCTGCTCACCGCGCGTGAGTGAGTATGTGTGTTGTGCGTGAGCAGCTGGTTCACCTGTATGTGCCCATATTCTGTTTGTATCACCTCTTGAGTTGCCAACACTATAAGAACAAAAACAAGAACCATGTACCCTCAGTCTTGAGAAAGGCAGGGCTCCTGCCGAAACGTCGACTCCAAATAAACTTGGAAACAGTATGAAGCTATTTTTCACTTGTGTATAACCTCTGTGTATAACAGCGGCCGATGTAGCTCAGTTGGAAGAGCACCGGACGCGTTATTCGGAGGTCGTGGGTTCGGTTCCCACCATCGGCACGTTGTTTTTTCTTCTACTTTGTGTCTAATTATCTTTCCCCTGAACAGATTACATTACTAATTTCTGTGATTATCCAAGTAAACATTAAAAAAAAAAGATATAAAGTACCATCCCCAACGCTTTCCTTGACCTCGCCGACTGTTGACTTCTTTCCTTCATGTATTATAACGAGCACCCTCATTTCCCCTTGATTGATTTGCTTGTAGCTTACGGGGGTCTCGGTTCTGGCAGTCTTGAAGCCATAGGTAGCGTAAGAGGGTTCTAGCACAGCTTTCGCCCTCGCTCTTGATCACGTTCTACGTGACGCTGGCGGTAACAAAGGACGTCCCACGTCCGCCGCTATGACTGAGGGTGGCGCTGGTGAACACTCTCAAGGTTCGTATACATACAACATAAATACCCAAGAAAGTAGCAAGGGGGACAGCGGCCGATGTAGCTCAGTTGGAAGAGCACCGGACGCGTTATTCGGAGTCGTGGGTTCGGTTCCCACCATCGGCACGTTGTTTTTTCTTCTAATTTGTGTCTAATTATCTTTCCCCTGAACAGATTACATTACTAATTTCTGTGATTACCCAAGTAAACATTTAAAAAAAAAAACAGATATAAAGTACCATCCCCAAAGCTTTCCTTGGCCTCGCCGACTGTTGGCTTCTTTCCTTCATGTATTATAACGAGCACCCTCATTTCCCCATTTCCCCTTGATTGATCTGCTTGTAGCTTACAGGGGTCTCGGTTCTGGCAGTCTTGAAGCCATAACGAGCACCCTCATTTCCCCTTGATTGATCTGCTCTAGCAACCAAGTACATCTATTTACTTATGCCATATATATATATATATATATATATATATATATATATATATATATATATATATATATATATATATATATATATATATACACACATATACATATGATGACACACTCGAACGTCGACACACTTTCTTTTTACCTCGTTGCTCATGCTGCAATGAACCGCCGAATATATTCCTGAGTCTCCCCCTCCTAGGCAGCTTTCATGTTCCTACAAACGTGTTTTAAGGTACCTATATCTGTGTCTGACCTATATATGCACTTGTCCACATGCGATCGGAAGGCGGTAAACAACCCGTCTTGCCTTGACCAATGGTTTCACTTGCTTCAATTTACTTTTCTTCATGTTTCCTTCTTCATTGATTTTCTTCAAATTTTCAAGGAGAGACTATCGATTTGGAAGGTGAGCAAAACGCAATGCTTACATTTTGCATTTTCCCCATGCACTTTGTTAATATTGCAGGAGGTTATTTTGTTATGGTATCATTAATAAATTTTTCAGTCACTCCGATTTCAGCACCGTCTAGCCTCTGTTATATCCGTCCTTTGCGTAATTTGTTTCTGCTGGTACCCCCATATGCACTTCAAACATCTACAAATACTTGGGAAGTATTCTATTTTCTCTAAGACTCATAAATTCAAAAAAAAATTTTCTTGTGAGTCCCTGTCATGTGAGTTTCCTACTGACCTGCATTTCAACATGATTGTAACCAACAAACCGATTGCATTATTTGGGATTTGCCGAATGATTTGATCGTGTAGCACACTGCCGACCAATATGAAATCTTTCCGAGCTCAGATTAGACTCTTTATATTTTTCATGACTCTAACTTTACTTATGATGGTCAGCAGTGCACCATTGTTAATATTAATATGATATAACATCAGCCGGGCCGCAAGGAAGCGTCTTTGGCTCGTTACTCTTCTTAATTTGGTCTGTGTGGTTTAACGTCCCAAAACGACTTAGGCTATGAGAGACGCCACTCTTCTTAATTTAAATAATCACATCCCAATAAGCCTCTAATATTATACATGCTAATTTCTCACAATTGCATTTTTTGCCGATTTAGCCAATTATCACATTTCACTACAAAGTGACCTCGATTGCATTTACGACTGGTACAAAATGTGGAAAATGAACCTGAACATTTACATGTAGCATAGTTCCTTTTAGGCGAAAATCAGCAAATGCACACCTTCACTACCAAATTAACAATGATGCGCACATGCACCCCCCCCCCGCCCCCCCCCCCCCCACACACAAATATATATGCGAGAACATTTAGCATGCTTCGCCGCTTAGAAAATTATAGAGTGAAGTGCACGTTTCATTTAAAGAAACATTTTATTGGACTCAACGTTTCGACCAGAAGCTGGCCTTCATCAGTAGTGAGAAAGTAAACGATTCGGGTAGGTTCTAAAGGCGAAGAGAGGAAAAGAAGCGGGTGTCGGAGAGGCAATGAGGGAAAGAGGGTTTAGCAGGAGGGAAGATGGTATTGTAGTGATGGTTGGGGTAAAAAGCAAAACATAAAAAACAGGCCCATGTTGGGAGTGAAAAAAAAGGAGAATGAAAGACGGCACATGTAAGGAAGCACGGTAATCGATATGACCTGAGGCGACGAAATCAGGGGTTGCAGGCCTTCATTGTGTGTATGGTGGGGGAGGCTGGCATTCGTTCGGGCTACTAGCAGTAAGCTTGACTTGGCAGTTTGGGTCAGATTGAGGGAGTAATTTAGGGGGTAACTCAACTTTGAAGTGCAGAAGGAATACCAGGGCTCTCATTTACACCGGCCTGCAGAGCATTAAATTTAATTTGTTCCCGTTCACGGTTGCTATGGAACCCGCTCTGGAGCAGGATAACCTTGAGTTTGCCGAATTCACGACTTTCTGTTGAAACTGTTTGGACAGGGATAGGTGGGGAAGAGATTTAGTGTGCGCGCGATGGTTGTTGAATCAAATTTGGGAGGGGTTCTCGGTCTGCCCTATGTATTGCATTTGACACTCGCCACACTCGAGCATGTGTACCAGATTCCTGGAGTCACAACTCAAGTTTTCGCGAATAAAGTGTTTAAAAACAGGATGTATGCTCTTTGCCTTCGTCGTTGTTTGCATGTGTTTGCAAACTTGGCATCGATTCTTTCCGCACGGCAAGCAACCCACAGGATCTGCTTTATCGACAGTAGAGGGGACTACACAATGTTGAAAATGTGTTGGTCGTCTGCATGTAACCCGGAGAAACACAGGAAAAATTTTGGAGAGGCGATCACTTTGTGCGATGATGTTAAAGTATTCTTTTTGTATTTTGTTGATGTTCGAATGTTATCATCATTTTCAAATTTAGAAGGTTGTTTGCGAAAGTTAAGATCAGATTTGAGTGGTGTTCATTTTGGGCTGCCGGCCGGCTTTGCCCGAATATTCCATTGCGATCAATAATTCCCGCTTTTCGAGTGGCGCCTCATTTGTAATAAGGGACGGATTTTAATAAGGGACGGAATTTAAAGTCATGACTTTTGGCCTTTGCAATGCCTCAGCAACCTTCGAACGCATGATGGACTCTTTGCTCAGAGGCTTCAAGTGAACCACTTGTTTTTGTTATCTTGACCACGTAATTATTCTCCGCTCTACTTTTGACAGCCATCTCCTTCGTCTTCTACAATCCTTTTGCTTTTTCGCCGCGCCGGCCTTGAACTGAACTCCAAGAAATGTAGTTTCGGTCACCAGAAATCAAAGTCCTTGGTCACTTGGTCACTGGGTAATGCTTCCGGCGTTCAGCCTGACCCTGGCAAGATTCGTGCCATCAGAGATTTTCCCACTCCGCGATCATTCAGCGATGTTCGAAGAGTTATTGGTCTATGTTCATATTTCCGACGATTCGTCCCGAACTTCGCAGCCCTTGCTCGTCCTCTCACCCGCCTCCTCAAGAAAGACTTTTCATTTTCTTGGGGGTCTGAACAAGCTGCAGCTTTCTCCAGGCTTATTGCTGCTCTCACAACTCCCCCCATTATGGCCCATGTCAACCCATCCGCCAGTACTGAACTCCGCAGCGACGCAAGTGACCATGGCATAGGAGTTATACTCGCTCAGCGACAACACGGCCGTACAAGGGTGACCGCGTATGCCAGCCGCCTCCTCTCAATGCCCGAACAAAATTACTTTATCACAGAGCGAGAGTGCCTGGCGCTTGTCTGGGTTATTACAAACTTCAGCCCTTATTTGTTTGGTCGCCATTTCACTGTTGTAAGAGACCATCATGCCTTGTGTTGGCTTTCCTCTCTCAAAGATCCTACTGGTCGTTTGGGCTGCTGGGCGCTATGATTACAAGAATATACCTTTTCCGTCGTCTACAAGTCCGGCCGGCTTCACCAAGATGCAGACTGCTTGTCCCGCCATCCCGTCGACTCCCCTAGTCCTACCCACTTTGACAATGACGCATGTGTCTTGTCTGTCTCGGCCTTTTCTAACATTGCCGACGAACAGCAATTAGACCCTTCGCTGCATTCCATTATCCTCCGTCTTACCTCGAACCACCCTGATCCATCTCTCGCCTTATTTGTGCTCCACGAGAACACCCTATACCGACGTAATATGCGACCAGATGGCAAATTTCTTTTACTCGTCGTTCCCCAACACCGGCGTTCCACCCTTCTTGAACAGTTTCATGTTGCTCCCATGGATAGCCACCTGGGTGTATCGCGCACATATGACAGCCTGCGCCAACGTTTCTAGAGGCCTGGGCTCTACCACTCTGTCCAGCAGTACATAGCCGCATGTGAACTGTGTCAACGTCGGAAGAAGCCCACAATTTTGCCTTCAGGTCATTTGCATCCAATCCCCATACCAACTGACCCGTTTTCCCGTGTAGGCGTTGACCTTCTTGGCCCCATTCCAGTTTCCGCCTCGGGGAACAAATGGATCGCCGTCGCCACCGATTACGCTACTCGGTACGCTATTACCCGAGCCATCCCGACTAGCTGCGCCACAGACATGGCTGACTTCCTTCAAGAAAACGGAATCCTTCATCATGGTACTCCTCGGGAACTACTAACTGACCATGGCCGTTGCTTGCCGTCGCGAGCTGTTGACGAAATTCTCCGTTCGTGCTCCGTCCGCCACAAATTCACCACCGCCTATCACCCCCAGACCAACGGCCTCACGGAACGTCTAACCGTACCCTCACAGACATGCTGGTCATGTAGGTGTCTGACGACCACAGCGATTGGGACGTTCATCTCCCTTCTGTGACATTCGCCTACAATTTCTCTGTCCATTCTACCGCTGGATACTCCCCATTTTATTTATTATTTGGCCGACACTCGTTACCGCCCTTCGACACCTCCATACCCGCGGCTGACGCCACCACTACTTACGCCACTGATACCGTTGCCCGCGCTCATGATGCCCACCGGATAGCTCGTGCCAGGCTCTCGCATCTCAAGGTTCTCAAAAGATCCGGTACGACAGTCGTCATCGTGATTCCCACTACACTCCTGGATCTCTCGTCTTGCTGTGGCTCCCGTGCCGTCGAGTAGGCTTGTGTGAAAAGCTTTTGCTTCGTTACACAGGCCCTTACCGTGTTTTGCGCCCCGTGACCGACGTCACATACGAAGTTGAATCTGTACTACCGAAGTCCTCGACCAAAGCACCAACCTCCGAAATAGTGCTTGTGTCCCGTCTGAAACCCTTTACGCACGTTCTATTTCACCAGCGTAGACCGCACCGGGACTGCGCTTTTCCAGAGGGGGGGTAGTGTTAGCGGTATTCGCTAGTCGTGCTGAAGATGATGAAGTGAAACCGATTCCGTGAAGGAGACAACGCTGAGGGTGGTGGAATTAGTGCTGTCAACAAAGTTAGCTGTGCAGACATCTTTCGGACTGTACACCTTCCCCGTAACAATATAAAGGGAGGGGGCTATAATGGCACGTCGGTGTCGGCCGCTATGGGTTATCTTAAGCTGTTTCGGTGAAAGGGGATCTGTTTTTCAGTGTGCGCATGTGTCTTCGTTAGTCATGTTTCATTTTTGCTGTGAAATACACCAGGTGCACTACGACCAGTCTCGTGCCATCACTTTTCTTTTGTGTACGTGTTTTTAGAGCTAAAAAGCCATATGAAAATTGCCAACAGCGCGCCATGAGTAGCCCCATCTTTGCCATAGTAAGCCGCGGCAATGCGAAAGTGCACGCACCTTGAGGAAGAGTTCGCAGATAAGGACTGGACTGATGTAACGTCATCGAGATTGTGCGGAACAACGTGTGTATCGGAGCTGCCATTGAGTCCAGCACCAATTAAATTCCATCAATTTAAGTTTAAGAACGCGCACTGCCTTACCTGCCTGATGCCATCGGGAACTCCGCTGGCGCATAGAGAGGGCAGAATTGCAAAGGAACCCCATATTTCCGCGACTGGGAGTATTTTAATAGAACTTTTTAGATTGTGAGCTGTTTACGCTGGGCGCGCAGGCTTTTCTACTGAAATGGTCCTCTTGCCACATACATGTCCTCGACAAAAGGTTAGTGCTTAACGTTACATTTTCACGAAGCACGAGCCCATAAGTGAACTTTCCTTCTTTTCTTGAGCCTTTTCTCACCAACACCCCTATTTATTCCCCTGTTTCTCGTTCCCCCAACACATCCAAACAATTTCACTTCAGAGGAACTCCCCAAAAACTGTGATGCCATATGGGTCTCTCCGCTCCCCCTTAACACGGTCATCGACACGCACGAAAGCAGCCAAGCGGAAGCTCGGGCGCTTTAGAGAGAATACGGCTCCCGACCTGGTGTATGCGAAGTAGATGTAGAGGAGTCGTCGTACCTGAGATTTCTACACGGCTGCTATCGTTCACCAGGAAAAGCAGATTAATGGACCCTCCTTCCGAAACCAGAATTCAGCGCGAGCCGAGGAGGTAGTGATAGCTCCTGCTGCCACGGACCGAAATTCAAGAATAATCATCAAGGAATTCCGAAAAGCACGTGGTCGTTAATTGAAAGGGAAATATCCCCCTTAGCCAGTTGAATTCTAATGCAGACTGCCCTACACACGCCTCATTTATAGTTTTACCGGGACAACAATGGGGCAAGAAAAATAGAGTTCCATAAAAATTGGATTCAAATTGATATCGTTCCCTGCTTCTTATTACCTATTAGAGAGTATGCCTTGTTTTTGTAACGGACTATGTAATTATGCAGTATGTGTTTACAGAAAAGCTTGCCTCCCTTGTAATTATGCTATTTATGCAGGTTGAATTTAAAGAAAAAAATCTTGACTCTTACCGCCACCGCCGAGTTGCTAGGTTCTTTTGCAGGCATAAGTGAGCTCAATAAAGGGTTAATTTATGTGCAACATCAGGCCCTTCTTTTGGTGTCTTGTCTTCGGGATTGTCAAGGACACGACATCTCGTGGAACTTTGCATGGTCGAGACACCCACTACAACCCATGATAACAGCCCTGAACCTCTCGCCCCAGACGACTTTTCCACAATGCATCGAGCCAGCCACCGACTTTAATGCCACCACGTGTAAACATGCTACTGCTGGCTCTCACTGGACACTTCAAGGTAGCTTCGACATCTATGATAATCCAGCCAGTAGCGTCAGTTTCTGCAATGCAGCAGCCCTGAATGCCACCGATCTTCCATGGCACCCAGGGAGAAGATGCCGAAGAGTGGCTAGGCCAATACGAGCGAGTGGCAGCCTTCAACTACTGGGACGACGTTGATGGTACCACCGGCAAGTAGTTTGAAAAGCAAGAGTCTTTGCTAACAACTTGATATCATTCAAGAAGGCGCTAATTAAGGTATTCGCGAGCATCGTGAGGAAAGAGAGCCGAACTCCTCTTTGAGCCCAGAGCCTAGCTCCCTACCGTTTCAGTCTTTGCAGACGTGGTAGTAAAGCAGATGATTGAGCTAGTTTGAAACTGCACCAGGAAACATACACACACCGGAAGAAGGGACAAGCGCTAATAATAAATGAAGCGCCATTTGTGTCGTGGCGAGTCTGACATGTGCGAGGAAAAGAAGGTAAAATTCAAATGCGAAGCATAAAGGACTCAATATTTGTCAATCCCGTCAGGAACCCGCGGAAAACCGCTGCCAAATTGAAGCAGAAGCGTCCTGTATAGAGCAGACCCGGACTTCTGACTAGACAGTAAAGCCGACATTTACACGTCAGCGCACCTCTTTCGGACATGAAGACCACTATCAGTGACTTACGGGACCTTATCCGTGCAATCGCTCGTGAAAAACTGCACCGAAGAGTGCCATCTCCAGCGCAGTCTTAAGCTGCGATGCTGACAGATGCCATCTGTGAAAAAGTACAGCAAGCAATTGCGGGTTCCTCAAGCGACGGCTCCAACTTTTCCGACACAAGAAGCGATGAATTTGCGGCTGCGTTACGCCGATCTCTTTTCTAACGAAACCACAAGCCACCCTCGACGCAAACAGGCTTCGTTTCAACACCGACTTCTGGTCTCCGCTCGCCAAGCCTGCCACCGTACTTCAAGCCCTACAAAGTGCGATGCCTGGAGGGCTACAAGTGGCCTTCCACTATGCTTCCACTGCAGTGAGGCCGAATGTATGTTTCATCACTGTCATGCGGACGAATTGGTCTGCGTGGTTTCTCCCTCGACGCCTTGCGACCTCATCCAAGCGAACGACCACTGGAAATCGACTTATATACGTACGCAGGGCAGAATACACGTCGCCAAGACATTTATCCCGCTCCACCTCAACATTCAACGCCCGCATTGCTTCACCGGGCCGACGCCACATGCAAGAAAGGTCCCTTATCTTCTCCAGGGCAAACGAAAGAGAGCAACCTTTGGAGATGAGGTTGCTAGAATGTGAACTGAAGATTCTCCACCGCCGACGGCGTTTGAAGACGCTGAAACAATTACACCAACGCTAAACACGACGACAACTCAAGAACCATGCCAGCAGGCTTAAAACTGGCGCCCAATGAAATCACAACGAGGTACCCCGGGCGCGATCTCAGTACATGACGGAGTGGATATCAGACACCAAGGCCAAAGCGCATTGCAAGGACACCAACAACTGATCTTGAAATGACTGCAGACGAAACCACGATTACTGTCTTAGTTGACACGGAGCTGACCCTCAGTGAACCGTTCGCTACCGAGCTCAAGAAAGTAAAAGCTACTTATGATAGCCCAGTAATACAACCGCTTCGGCTAACCTTATTATGCCATCAGGAGGATGTCTGGGTGATGAAGGAGAGTAAAGAAACGTACTTATCTTACCAGCTTCGTGGTCTTATACCAATGCTCCCACGACGTGAATTTGGGTTTGAACACTCTGAGTGAACATTGAGCGATCATCGCCTTCTATCAACGCTCATTGAGCTTTCGACAGAGAAAGCCAGAGCTGCTGCTGCACCTTCTACACATCATGTTACCCTAAATGTCTACGACGTAGTATGTAGTGTACCGCGCCGAACAAGTATCGTCACCCCGAGGGTACCGTTGACATCGAAACCACTGAAAGTGTTGAAATATAAACCAAGGTGCTCACTCTTGGAGGGTGAAAAGAGATCACAAGCGGCGTCTGCGATTTACGATCTGAACAAGCTCATGTGCTGGTCACGAAATTTTTCAAAGAATACGGGCACCTGAACAATGGCGCGACGATCGCTTTCCTCCATGAACTAGCGGACACCCGAGATGTATTTACCCTTCTCAGCCAACCCTCTCACGATGCACCGTACAGAGCCAAGCAGCCCACATTCGATGTAAACCCACCAAGGCAGACATAAGTGCGTTCGCGCTTTTGTTTAAAGCTACAGCGAGCGCTCTTGATCTGCGCTTCGAAGGTGCGACAAAATCCATGGATCGCACACCGCACTATCACGAAGGAACCCGACCGAACGCTTCGTCAAATCCCATGCCATGTATGACCGCAAGAACGACATGCCATCCGCGATCAAGTGGAGGAAATGCTTTGAAACGATGTCATCGAGCCATAAAAGAACTCCTGGGTGGCATTGGTCGCTCTAGTCAAGTCAAGAAGAGTCTAGTCAAGTCAAGAAGAGAGCACACTTAGCTTCCGCGCCGATTATGACCGCTTGAACAATGTACCGAAGAAGGATGTCTACAAGCTCCCCCGCATAAACGGCACACTAGAACAGCTCTGCAACTCTCAATACTTCTCATTCATGGACCAGAAGAGCGAGTATAGTGTCGAATTGAGGTCGGCGGAAGACTGCGAGAAGATTGCTTTCATCACGAAGGACGTCTCTTCGAGATCAAAGTAATGCCACTCGGCCTCTGCTCCGTCCCGGCAATGTTCCAGCGAGTAATGGATACTGGACTGGCGGGCTTTAGGTGGCGTATTTGCCCAGTTTAATTACACGACGTCGTTTTCTACCATGGTCACATCGTTAGCAAGGGCGGAGTTTGCCCCCACCCGCAGAGAACAGCTGCGATCACGCGGATTCCGCAGCATGGTGGCAAGAAAGCAGTACGCCGATACCTTGGATCTGCTCGTGCTAACGGCGATTTATGAGGGGCGTTTCTCGCATCGCCGAGCCTTTGACGCAGCTTACAATGGCAGACATTCAATTTAAATAGGAAGCGTCACAAGATAGTTTTCTTGCTTTGTGGGATTTAACGTCCCAAAGCGACTCGAGCTACGAGAGACGCCGTAGTGGAGGGTTCAAGAGATTTTCTCCACCTGCGCCCCATTAACGTACACTGACGTCGCACAGCACACGGGCGCCTTGCTTTCGGCCTCCATCGAAAAGCGGCCGCCGCGGCCGGAGTTCGGTCTCAGATTTTTGGGCATAGTAGTCGAGTGCCCAAACCACAGCGCCATCTCGGCGGGGCAGGAAGCGCCACAAGAGGAAGCCCGAAGACTAGCCCTGCTAGGCATTAAGACCCAGCAGCGCATCAATGCTGGACGTTACAACATACAACAATGGTACGCAGAATACAAGCCGGGAGACCAAGTCTTTGTATAAACAGCCAATCGCCGTCGCGGACTCAGTGAAAAGCTCTTATGGTGGTACTTCGGACCAAAGTCCTCCGCCGCATCGAACAACAGACCAGGAAGTGATTAACGACGGCGCGACAGCACCCCAGCTACGCCGTGCATCCATCGAGATCGTGCATGTTCGCCTTAAGCCCTGTCACACGCATGCTGATGCCCCGCAATATTTCATGCTTTTGTCTACCCTTCTCAGTTTATGTTTGAATATCGAGATGTTTTTTAGTAGGAGTAATGCCGCGAATTCTTGTAATCTTTGTTGCTGCTGGCAGCTGTTGGCATGAGGCCTTATCAATCAACGAGTGCCGCAAATAAAGATTGTATTCTTTGTTTGTTTACGCTCAGTGTTGTGTGAAGCGCCTTTATCATTTTCGCGGCCGCTCAAGATGCGCCGAGATCTATTTGGAATGATTGTGGCCACTCACGTCTATTTCTACAATGTTCGAGGTTATGCTAATCACCTTTCGTAGCTTTATTTAAATGCTTCTTCGACTTTAAATTGGACGCTGGTGAGCGCGACAGGCATACATCGACGACGAAAGAGCACGCTTGCTCTTATTGCCGCCGTCGAGCTCTAATTTCTCGCCCAAGATGCTGTCCTTCATTTGGTGTCTTCAATTCGGTATTGCTACAACACATAACAATATTACTCTCTTCTTCATCTCTAATTCGCTTTACTGGAATAAATAACGTGCAAGGCATGTTGCGCACCTGTGGCCTAACGGATATGGCGTTGGCCTCCGGAGCCAAAGGTTGTGGGTTCGAATCCCATCAGGTGCGGTGATTCTTTTTTTGTTTCCTCAAATTTTACCGTTGGGAATTAAGGCCCGTTTACACTAGGCCGATTTACGTCGGCCGACCATCGCCAGACGCGATTTTTGCGTGTTCGTCGTGCTTGTCACACGGCGCCGACGCCGACAGCGCACCAATGGCCGACCGACGGGGATTTTGGTTGGCCGACGCCGAGAGCGAAGCGATCGGGCGGCCGTCGGCCGATTATTGACGACGCGATGCCTCACTGTCCGCGCCGACCAATAGCAGTCGCTGCCTTCACCTCGCCCCGCCCACAGCCGCGTCTCTCGTCTGCTGCAGACCCCGGGGCTACAGATTTTGATACCTGCTTCTCGCTTTTTACCACTTGTTCATCAAATAGCGCCCGTATTCGCTAAATGAATACTTCATGATAATAGTAAACGCTTTGCCATTTTCCGTGTGAGCGAGAAATTTTATCGGGAATGCGCCGATGACGACGAGTGCATACCATCGCTGCTGCAGTTTACATCTCTTTGCATACACACAAGCGGCTAGTTCTCATGGCAAAACAACCGCATGCCGGGCTGTACTTTACTCGGGTTTTTTCTCTTCTCGCGCTACGGCTGCACATTAAGCGTTTACGCAATGCGGTAACTCCGCAAGAACCGCCGATGAGGCGATATACCGCATGCGAAATGTTTGGAATTTCGTTGTTGACGTCGCACGAGAGCGGCGCTTCCTGCTAATTGTATTTGCTTTCTTTGATGCTATCAGGGCTCGATTCTGCTTCCTTTTAACCGGAAGTATGTTCTTCAACCATTTGCATGAATTAAAACGATGTTATCTGTGCCCCACGAGTGCAGCCGACTACTACCAGCCGCCCTCAACATTGCTCGGCAGACCGGTGTTACGTTTCTCCACCGAGAAGTGGGACAGCTGACGCGGCCACCGCATAGCAACAGGCAGAGCCGCGAACGGATCGGCCATTTCGACGCCGTTCATCGGCCGCGCAACGCTTCCTCCCGCGGGCAAGACTCGACGTGTTCCTGCCACGCGCCAAATGTGTGTGCGTGCGTGTGTGTGTGCAAACGTCGGCCAAGCCTGGAGCTCGTCAGAGAGGGCGCCGCCCTCGCCCGTCTGCAGGAGGTGGAGGAGATGAGGTCGGACCATCTGCGATTGAGTCATTCGTCGTGAACAAACATGTTTGGCTCTCTCTTTCCTGTGAGGGTTTACCCTTTCCCTGTGAACGGGAAAACCCATAAAAAGCAGCGGCCGACTCCGCTGGGACAGAGACTACTTTGACGCGCCGTTGGCACGACGCTAGACACCAGCTGTGTGAGAGTGTCTGTAATCTCTCCGGGTCAGCTTCACTGCCCGTTTCTTCATGATGTTGCAGTAAAGGTTGTTTCGTTAAAAGACGCCTCGTCTTTGCTGGGACCGTTCATGCCGTCCGCCGTCCACGGAGCCGCCAGGCCAACGCTACCGAGGGGGCCGCGCGCCGCACGTAATAACTGCTGGCAGCGGTACGCTAACCCAGGCGCTCGCAACCCCAAACGTAACAATTGGTAGACATCGGTGGGACGACCAAGCCGTAACCGTGGTTGGAGGGACGAGGCAGACGATACCGTCGTCCAACAACTGGTGAACAGCGGAGGTACGAGGACGACCAAGCAGTGACCGTGGTCGGTGAAACGATGCCAGGCCTGACCGAGGTGCAACATCTCGTGGGAAGAGCGATGTCCGAGGCGTGACTCGTGAATCAAAGCAGCTCAGCGAAAAGGCGGGAGCAGTGCAACGAGCCCTGTGTGATGACTGGTTGCCTGCAGCGGAACGACTGCGTTGGATTCTTGGCTGCGAGGTTCGGTGAGTGCGGGACTTTCTTCTACTGAGTTTTGCCAGGCTTTTGTTAAGTAGAGAACAGAGCTGGTAATTGTGTTGTCGTTGTTGCTGGGTTAAGTGCAGCAAGGCAATAGTGGGCAGTAGAGAAGGCAGCATTCGGAACAGCCATGAATTTGGATTTGAAGTCGTTGCGCAAACCGAAATTGCTGGAGCTTGCGGAGGAGTTGGGTCTGGATTTGTCAGACAAACTCAGAAAACCAGAAGTGTTAAAGGCTATTCTTGCGTTGGAAGCTGAAGATGACGAGCTTTTGGAATGCCTTGAGATCATTGACGAACGTCGTGAGAAAGAGGAACGTGAACGTCATGAGAAAGAGGAACGTGAACGTCGCGAGAAAGAGGATCGTGAACGTAGGGAACGTTACGAGAAAGAGGACGCCCGCGTAAGCAAACTGATGCAGCTGGAGATTTCAGCACATGGAATGAGCGTGGAAAAGATTAAAGCTTTTAATGCCATTCATTGTAACAGTTCAATGCCGCGAGACGGTCCGCCACCGTTCCTCATCGCCGAGGATATGGCAAATTATTTGGCAGACTTCGAAAGTGTCTGCAGAAATAAACGCATCGGGCGAGATAGTTGGGCGCTAAAGTTGGTAGCTGTTCTCTTCGCTGAAGCGTCAGAAGAAATCAAGCGATTGGTTGGCAACAGCTTTCAAAATTATGATGCACTAAAATAGTCATTGCTGATACGATATCAGATAACGCCTCATGATCTTCGGAAGAGATATGAGAGCGAGAACAATTGTTACAAGTCGTACTTTGATTTGGCGTACCAGTTGAAAGCCGCTGTAAGCGGATGGCTAGACAGTGCAGAAGTTCGGGAGCAAATCGAACTTGCACCGGAGTGTGAGAAACAGCTTGGGGAAGCGGCCGAGCAACGTGACCGCAGTAGCGAGCCGACCGAGCCTCTAACAGAGGGGTATCGTGTTACCTTGGTCGAGCCACTAGCTGAGAAGGTTAGCGCCAGCTCCAACGGCGAGAAGTCCGAAGTGACGCCGTTAAGCGAGGTGAACTGCACGCCGACCCAAGTAGCTGTAGGAGATACAGTTCCATCACATGAGTGTGGGGAACTATCAGTAACTGAACTGCCTCTCGAGTCGAAAGCAAACGCTTGTGGAGAGCGCAACGGAGATGAGAAAATTTCGGTTTCCAAAATCAGCTGTGTCGTAGAGCAGGGCACGCAGAAAAACGAAGTGCCGATCAGGGAAACTGCGCAGACCGCGAGTTGTGATCAGCCAGGGCAGACCGACGAGGAGTGCGCGTCCGCTGTAGAGAGCGAGACTTGCGAAGGCGACAGTGAACGACCAGAGCAAAGTCAGAATCGTTCGTGCCCCAATACCACGCTAGGTTGTATTCGCGAAAGCAACACCAGTGCGAACGCGAACGTGGCACACATGACCCTCACGCTATCCGAAGCGCCCCAGCTGTCGAATGAGCTTGATCGTGCGCCGATTAGCGCTGAGCGATGCGGCTCATCGGAGGACCCGTGTAACGTGAGTGGCGAGCCGCCTGAGGAAATGCCTAGCTTGAGGGCTGGCATGAGCGGTTGTTCGGATTTGAATGAAAGTGAGTCAAGCAATGCAGCCGCGGCGCTGCCAGAGGAAATGCCTAGCTTGAGGGCTGGCGTGAGCAGTTGTTCGGACATGTCTGGAGGTGAGTCATGCGCTGCTGGCCGCGATGCAGACGCGGCACCACACTTTGACCACTCAGACGACACCGGTGTCCTACTAGCTCCGGTTACCGCTAGAACGTTAACCACTAGCTTGTCAGAGATTGCTTAGAAAGAAAGCAGAAGGCTAGTATTCCAGTGCTGCCGACGAAAAACGCGGAAGGGCAGGCGCGAGAAAGAATGCTGCCATCGTAAGGAGACCAAACGCATACGGTTGCGAAAAGAAAACAGAAAGCTAGTGTTCCAGTGCTGCCGACGAAAACCGCGGAAAGGCAGGCGCGAGAAAGAATGCTGCCATCGTAAGGAGAGCGAACGATTGCAGAAAGAAAGCAGAAGGCTAGTATTCCCGTGCTGCCGACGAAAAACGCGGAAGGGCAGGCGCGAGAAAGAATGCTGCCATCGTAAGGAGAGCAAACGCATACGGTTGCGAAAAGAAATCAGAAAGACTGTGTTTCAGTGCTGCCGTAGAAAAAAACGGAAAGGCAGGCGCGAGAAACAATGGAGCAAATTGAAGCTATCGCGAAAAGGAAAGCGACTATCCCAAAGGCACAAATGCGTCCGTGCCGAGAAATCGCGTGACTGGTGTGCCACACGTAAGGAGAGGGATAGGTTGTTCAGAAAAGTGAGTGATTCATCCTCATGTGTTTCTTTGCACAGAAACAGGAAGGTACGGTTGTTCCGTGAAACGGACAGCCGAAGCTTTAGTGAAAAGGGTGATCTCAACGGTAATGCCGATGGCTTAATTCGAAGCCCTTAACGTGAGAAGAAGCCTCAATTTTCACTTGTTGGTGTTTTTCTTCCTGGCATAGGATTTTGAACAGATTGCGTTGTATTATTTTTGTTTGGGAATTACGTTTTTGAAAGCGCAATTTTCAAATTTGTGGACGCGTTCCAAGTGCTGCTGAGCTGCCCTTTAATGTAGATGGGGGCATAAGAGGGAAATAGTCTGGCATAACTTAGTGAAGATTGTGCCGTGCTTGCTGGCTGAACGGTTGAGTTTTTAGCGTGGTTGTGACGTTGCGGGTTGTCAGAAATCTCTCCTGAAGACAAGTTGCAGAGTGCCTTGGAAACCGGACTTGCCAAGGACTTCTTCAGGCTGTTTGAGCTCAAGAGAAACAGAGTCGGATGATCCCGGCTAGCAGCAACATCCCGATCCCTCCGGACAGCGGATGCAGTCCCCTGCCCTTCGGGATCTCCCTTCCCCGGCGGGGCAGTCTGTTACGTTTCTCCACCGAGAAGTGGGACAGCTGACGCGGCCACCGCATAGCAACAGGCAGAGCCGCGAGCGGATCGGCCATTTCGACGCCGTTCATCGGCCGTGCAACGCTTCCTCCCGCGGGCAAGACTCGACGTGTTCCTGCCACGCGCCAAATGTGTGTGCGTGCGTGTGTGTGTGCAAACGTCGGCCAAGCCTGGAGCTCTTCAGAGAGGGCGCCGCCCTCGCCCGTCTGCAGGAGGTGGAGGAGATGAGGTCGGACCATCTGCGATTGAGTCATTCGTCGTGAACCAACATGTTTGGCTCTCCCTTTCCTGTGAGGGTTTACCCTTTCCCTGTGAACGGGAAAACCCATAAAAAGCAGCGGCCGACTCCGCTGGGACAGAGACTACTTTGACGCGCCGTTGGCACGACGCTAGACACCAGCTGTGTGAGAGTGTCTGTAATCTCTCCGGGTCAGCTTCACTGCCCGTTTCTTCATGATGTTGCAGTAAAGGTTGTTTCGTTAAAAGACGCCTCGTCTTTGCTGGGACCGTTCATGCCGTCCGCCGTCCACGGAGCCGCCAGGCCAACGCTACCCAGGGGGCCGCGCGCCGCACGTAATAGAGAGTTTTAGAATAGGGGGAACGAGAATAGGGGGCCCTATCTGTACGTGTATAGCGTTAGGGGAACGCGTCCTCTTTCTCTGCTTTTAGAATAGCGGTCACTTAGCGTTGCGCGCATGCAGCGCCATGGTGGCTTAAAAGAAAAACTTGCAGAAAAAATAACTTGATATACATGCTGCTCTGTTTTCATTACATTAATAAACACTAAGTAAATCATATTAAGTTACATATAAAGCTCAAATACATGTGCAAAGTAATACATTTTTTCTTTTGAATTTTTAAACCGAGTCGCAATAGGCCGAGACTATCCACGCTGGGAATCGCCGCTAGCCGTTTCTTGTTTCTTGCGTTCGTCTGGTCTGTGCAAGTCTGTGCGTTCGCCTTCTTCTATAAGCACACTTTTTTGTGGCTTTAAAACGATGCCCAAGTTTAGGCGATCACAGGCAGATTTACTTTGCGACCAGCTGCTCTATCTGGACCTCAGCTGGAATGATTTAGAGGACCTTTTTCTTCGGTACCGGGAGCCCGCGCCGCGACGCTATGCTTCGTATAACGGATTTCTGGACGTGAATTGCCTGGACGAAGAGTCGTTTCGGCGGATGTTCCGTTTCGACAAGGAGCATTTTGGCGCACTGAAGACATCGCTGCTTGTGCCCGATACCATCCTCAGTAGCCAAGGCGTCAAGGTGTCTGGTAAAGAAGCGTTGCTTATGGGTCTACGCCGGTTGGCGTACCCGAATCGATGGTGGGACTTAGAGCCCATCTTCGGCCGGCATTGTTCGGCAATGTCAAGCATTGTGTCCTCCCTATTCGGCCACATTGAGACCACCTTCGGTCATCTTCTGGACCTGAGGAGGCACGACTGGCTGCAACCGGCTGACTTGGCTCGTTTTTCTGAGGTGCGTACACGTCAAGCAAGACGAGTTTCATTCCGCAGCCCAATAAAAAAAAAATGTTTTGGCTCCTTTTTGATATCGCAGACAACTGCATAATAGCAGAGAGTGTCTGCTGATAAATAGGGGTTCAGTGCACACTGTGTCTCAAATCGTAACGGAACCAATTATTACTTTACTGACAACTCGCACGATAGTCCGAAAGAAATGTTTTCGGAATGTTGCATACCAGTGATGGCACGGAAGCGTTTCTCATGTAGGTACATACGCACAAAAAAAAATTGAATTTTCTATTTTCATTGCAGGCAGTTCATTGCAGAGGTGCCCCTCTCACCAACTGTTGGGGGTTTGTGGATGGCACTGCTAGACCCATCTGCAGGCCTACCACAAATGAGAAAATCTATTTTTCTGGTCATAAACGACTGCATGTCGTTAAATATCAGGCCATTATGTGTGCAAATGGCATTGTGTGCGACCTGGATGGACCTTACCCTGGGCACAGGCATGATGCTGGTGAGTGAAGCGGATCCAAGTTTTCGACATAATAAATTTATATATACTCAGATGCCAGGTATATCAAAGCTTGCAGCAAAAAGTGGTTATGGTGCACGTGATGGCCTGTCATGGATAAATGGCTGAACTTCTACTATACCACTGCTACAGTTCAGCATTCAGTTGGCTAAAAACTACTGAATGCAGCGGCACAAGCTGCAGAGTGAGTTGTCATCATAGCCATTCACTCCAAATAATGAAACCACGAAACAAGAGTGCCATCACGCAGCCATCTGCACTTTTTCGTTATATTCATGTAGTGTCCTACACTTAAAATGCATAAAGTTGGACGTCTGGTTGGGGTAGTAGAGTTTTTGTTCACACGCCTATCCATGGTAACAGCAAAAAATACATGGCCCCAATCAGCACATGTGCATTTTCCTCTTGTCCATTGTCCAGATGAGTTTCCAATATTAACGAGGCATAAATACAATGAAAAAGTTTGGTCACCGGAAAAACTGTCCATAATTTAAGTAGTCTATATTAACGAGGGTTGTATTAACAAAGCAGGACTGCAGAAGTCACGAAAAAATTTCTTCATTGTATATTAAAGCTGGTATATTGTTGAATGTATATCAGTTAGAGGGCATCATGCCAGGTTATGCAAAGATCCCTTTTGTCATTAACAAGACCATACCATCGCAAAAGCAGTACAACGTCTCTCACAGCCCGAGTTGCTTTGGGACATTCAACCTGATAGACCGAACCAAACCTTATATTTTTGCTTGCTTATGTGCAACAGCAGCAAGTGCTACATGTTCATTACTACAAAACAGGAGCCTCCTGCAGAATGTTGTTTCTATTAGGCACCCACGTTGGTGACAGCAAACAAATGTTCTAGCAGAATGTTTTTTCTCGTGGCTCGAGCTCGCCCAATGAAAGTCAAATCTGTGCATTTTGCTTCAACATTTCCCCCATTTGTTGTTCAAACGCTGTGATTACTCAGTACTGTTTTGTATTTTGCAGGTATCCTGCGTGACAGTGGGGTCTATGAAAAGCTGTTGGATCTCGTCCAAGGTTCGACCTTCACAATCTATGGGGACCCAGCCTACCCTCTGCGTCCCCTCCTTATGCGGCCATATGCAGGTGCTGCACTCAGCCGAGAACAACAGCTGTTTAACAGTTCCATGAGCACTGTTCGTCAAGCCGTTGAGTGGGGGTTTGGGAAAACTGTCAATCTTTTCGCATTCTTGGATTACAAGAAAAATCAGAAGTTGTTACTTCAGAATGTTCCTCAAATGTATAAGGTGGCAACCATACTTGCCAACTGCCACACATGTTTGTATGGCAGCCAAGTCAGTATGTTCTTTGGTTTGCGCCCGCCAACTCTGCAGGAGTATTTAAAGCCAGCTACTTGAGCACTTGGAGTTCCATCAGCATATCACATGAGATCTTTTGTTTGCAAACCTGACCGCAAGTGGTTCCTTTTCAATTGGAGCATTAATGCTGGAGGGTGTAAGAGCTGTTGGAAGCATACACCATCAGTCCACGAGTTCAACTGTCCACTGTTTCAACTAATCGCATGCTTAATAATGCCCCTTGAAATTTTGAGAGAATTTGATCTTCTGATGAGACTTGTTACACAAAGTTATCATTAAGGTCAAACCTAGCTAGAGCTTTTCCTTGTGCTTTAGGCAGTATTCTCAGTATGCATGTCAGCACTGCCCCTGGGGCTTGCTCCATTGTTCTGGAAGTGTGTGGATGCTCTCAAAATAACATCAAAATAGGATTGGCTGTGTTGAGATTCTTTTCAAAATCAAACTTGTTAGGGAAGTTTCTTTTACTGTGGCATAACATTTAGCACCCTGTGTTGCAGTTTGCATTTGACTTTGTGTTCTGTTGTGCTGTGTGTTTAGTGTGGAGTGGATACAGGAGTATTTAGTTTTTTCAACCATGAGCTTGAAATATATTTTGGAAACTGCTGGAAAATCTTTGTGCTGCCTATGTCACAGTGCACGCTAACAAGTTAATCTTGTCTACCCTGCATGGTTCAGGATATTGTTGTGTGTCAGCATCATATGTTACCTCTTCCCTGGCAGCAGAACCTCATGGTGAATGAATTTTCATCATTTGAGCACTGTAGCACTGTACCACAAGGAAAAGTAGAAAGGTAGAAAAATCAATGTGCAGAAGACTAAGGTAATGTTCAACAGCCTTGGGAAAGAACAGCAGTTTACGTTAGGTAGAGAAGTACTGAAAGTAGTAGGCGAATATGTCTACTTAGGACAGGTAGTAACCGCAGATCCCGACCATGGAAAGGAAATAAGAATAAGATTGGGATGGAGCGCATTTGGCAAGCACTCGCAGATTATGACTAGCAGCTTACCGGTATCGCTCAAGAGGAAAGTATACAACAGTTGCATCTTACCTGTACTCACCTATGGGGCTGAAACGTGAAGGCTAACCATGAGGGTTCTACTTAAGTTAATTTTATTCTTCCATATTTACAGTGTCCACATTAGCTAGGCATGAGTATGTGTGTTTCGCATTCATTAAGGAAATATGAATTAGGATGTGTACTTAATGTGAGCCTAATGGTTGGTCAGTGCAGGACAGCAAAATGTTTGGCTCTTGGGTATGAACGTAAAGTGTTCAGCAAGAATAACTTGTGTCCGCACATAATCATTCACACATATTGGCACATTGAATTGGTGGGTACCAAATGAACATTTTGTTTCCATGACTTAGTCGTACCACATGACTATGAATCCCTAAACATAGGCCCTGAATGGCAGAAGCAGCTGAGCTTGCAGATTTTCTTG
Organism: Amblyomma maculatum; assembly: GCF_055883805.1. Classification (NCBI taxonomy): domain Eukaryota; kingdom Metazoa; phylum Arthropoda; class Arachnida; order Ixodida; family Ixodidae; genus Amblyomma; species Amblyomma maculatum. The sequence continues at coordinate 59,338,558 of NC_139350.1, forward strand.
TTGATCATCTTTTCTGCTGCACAAAGACTGTGTGTATGACTAATGTGTGTTGATGTTTCACTGATGGACACAGCAATTATGGCATGTGGATAGGAAGCTGTTTGTTGTGCAAAACATGATTTTATGAAATGCACATAGGTACATGTCTCTATAACCAGTGTTTGCAAAAGTTTACACACAACCCTCATGGCACTAAATAGTCATTCTTGTGTTTAAGGTGCAGAGTGTGTCTGTGTGTCATATGAAACACAATCTGCAATTCCGTCAGGTCTTTGCCAGGCTGCGTGAACACCTGCACAGGCAGTCTGTTTCCCTTTTCAGTCCTGCTGTCAGTTATAATTATGTCAGTGTTTCTTGTTGCCATCTGTTTACATTTGGCTGCGGCGCACTCTTACGTATGTGAATACATTGAATAGTTCAAGGTAGTCATTTTTTTGACGATGTGGATGTGGAAAAGCAATATTAACGGTGTTTGCAACTGTTTGCTCAAGACAGAACTGAGCTTCACAGTTAGACTCCGAAACAGTGCACTGAAATGGCACTAATCACCACTTTGCAGATTTTAATTGTCGTCTTTCGACAGCATCTTTGATACAAGTTTTATGAGTGCCTGCTGCTGCTCCATGAATATGCGCCGCTCTTCGCTACGCTCCCGCAGCTCGACTTCCCTTTGAGTCTGTCGTTCTGCAGCTTCCTGGAACCGCAGCTTCCTTTCCTCGGCCCTGTCTTGCAGGTCCATTTCATGAAGGCGCCGCTGTATGGCAGCTTCTTGGAAACGAAGTTCTCTCTCTTCAGCTCGCTCTTTGCAAGCTGCCTCCCATTCTCTTATGTGCTGATGTAGCTTTGCACGCTCTAAAGTTAGGCGTTCGCGTTCAAATGCTAACCGCCTCTCTTCAATGCTCCGCTCTTGATCTTTTGCGTTCTTCTCAAACTGAAGCCTTTTTTGAAAAAAGGCCAAGTTTTGAGGCTGTCGCCTTTTTGTACCTGCATGTAAAAAATGATGTAACAACATTGATACTGTTGATGTGTAGTATTCATAAATTAGTCACTGACTGCCAATAGCAAACATAGTACAAATAAGGAATGTAGGAGGATGCAATAATAGAGTAAGAAGTAACCAAAAAAGATAGATGCATACACAGTCACTGTATTCCACAAAATGTATATTGTAACATGCACGAGTATCTTTCCACCCCCACGTTTCAAGAAGTTATGCCGTTTCCGTCACAGGAAAAGTGTACACGGCAATGGTGATATGCTGTTTACTACTAAATACTGACACAAATGATAGGCACCCCGTTCCAAATAACCAACTAGATCGCATCACATATATGAAACTGGAAACAGTTTGTCGACATGATGGGGCCAATCCTCGCTTCTTACAGGTTTACTCAGGTGTGCGCCTCAGGGTTCAGTTTTAGGTGCAGTACCATTGAATATTTCCATAAATGATCTCATAAAAGCTCTTGAAGTGTCTGTGTGTGTTAAGCTGTTTGGTGACGACAGCATATTTTTAACTCAATGAAATCAGTTGGTGGTTTGTATTGAATGCTAAGCTACAACTGCCACAAAATTAGTGCGACAAATGGGAAATGGTTATTAACTTTGAAAAATGGTTTCTATCTGCATCAGTACAAAAAATTAACCAACTGAAGTTTGGCATGCCGCATTAATAACAATGTAATTTTAGAGGTAGAAAAATATTAGTACCTCACTGTCACAGTAACTTCCCGATTGAAAGGGACAAATCACAGACATTATATGCTCCTCTGGCCGTAAGAAGCTTTGTTTTCTGTAGTCTTGTATGGTCAGTTGCATGAATGTATTAAAGCTGAAGGCATATAACTCCATAATAATACCAAGCCACAAATATGCCTGCATTGCATAAAATGCCCATACAAAACATTTTAAAGGAGCCAACAGTCTAAGAGTCGGAGGCAAACATTATGGGATTTTTTTTTCTTTTATTGACAGGAATTAGTCTTGTGATGGTTTTAGGGACAAACAGCTTTACATTTAATATTCTTTATCCCTAAATCATCATAAGATTAATTCTTGTCAATACCAACAACAAAACATTAAAAAAATATATATATATATACCCAACCTTTGCTTTCGACTTTGATTTTCGGCTCCTTTAAATTCCAAATAACGAGCCCCTCATTTCCCCTTCAATTGTCTACGCAAGAAATGACGCGCAGACACTTGAAAAAAATTCGCCTTGCGGCTCACCAGAATAGTACTTTGCAAGCTTTCTTCTTCACAGTGTTAACACTAAACAATCCCCTGTAGTGGTTCCATGCAGACATGATATGTACTGTAGTCAACTTGCCTCGCCTTTGATGTTCAGGCTGAGCACCTGTGCTGCATTGGCCAGGGCTTGCTACTGGAGAGCTAGCTGCAGGCAGTTGGAAAGTGGAGTTCAATGGGCTATCGGCAGCTGTGTCGTTCCTCGTTGATGGCGCATCTTGCGAACCTTGACTACAGTACATGTTTTTGAACACGTCTGCTGCTGCTGATGGCTCATCAGACGAGTCCCCTAAAAAATGGTGGTATACAGACTTAGCAACATTTCCCAATTGAGCTGTCAGTATTGCAATTTTTCATCTTGCAAGATGATTTTGCTTATATACCACACTTTGTGATGCTGATGTGGCCTGTGCTGTTTGAAGATGTATTAAAGCACTGTATTGAACAAGATGCAGCAAAATGTTGCTTTTGTTTTTCAATAAACGTTAAAAGTGCTATGTGTAACCTGAATTCAGAACTGTTTAGCACTGCCAACTGTATATACTGCAATTCACTCAACATTCAAAGATGCAAAAGGCATAGATAACAAAACAGCAATTTTTTTGCTTGAAGTTCGAATTATGGAACACTGGCTTTTGGTACTGTCGTGACGCTGGGGCTACGTCGACCCGGCCTTCACTTGGTAGCGTGCAGAGACTCGGGGTTGAAGTAGGATTGAATCTTCGAAGTTGGTGAAATATGTACAAGCAGGTTTAATGGCACTTTGAGAAAACTTATTTACAATATTTACACGAAAAAGAAGGGTACATCAGCAAAATGGCAAGCGTTAAGAGTTCATAGCGAGAAGCGACTGGATGAGCCGTTTACCCAGGGCTCAGAGCGACATTTCGTGCTCTGCAGCGTCCTTAAAAACCCCCTATGTCCAGCCCCTCTCTGAAGATGCTGACCAACCAAATCCAGGGCACGCCCCTCAGGTATCGGCATCCAATCGAACACATCACTGCACTGATGGTCTGAAGCACTGACTGGTCCGGCATTCATTCGTTGGGCGTGATCACTTGTTGGCGGGAAAAGCTTGGGAACGGCGAGGAGAGGAGGTACATTTCTATTCTTCAGCAAAGAAACCACAGGCTGGTTCTGACAAGGGGTTTTACTTCTCAGAAACCCGAGTGCACGTGGCGCCGCATAGGGCTCCCAACATGGTCCCTTTTCGACAATAGCAAATCTTTCCTGCATTCCCGGGAAATCACTTAATGGCCGTATGAGTCATGCTCCTTTCTTGTCCTGCACGTCAGCGGACATGTCACTCTGTCGTCTCCTTTGGATAGGAGGCATTCATCACTGGAGGATAGCACTTCTCGACTGGAAGGGTGAACAAAAGAAAGCACTTCCTGCTATTTCCCGCAGGGGGACGTTTCTTTGTGTTTTTCCCGACGTTCTCTTGACAGGGCCAATTTGGCATTTGCAGGTTGTCCACAAAGCAAAACATGCTTACAAAACAGGATTCCTGGAAACAGGCTCACTTAGAGCCATTGGACCATCACCACATTTCCAAAGCACTTATTCATGCCCACAGGCGAACAATAGAGCGCGCAAATGCGGATGCTTGGTCGTAACAGCCTCCTCCCCCGCCAGAAGAGACTCGGAGGGCAGCAGTCCCAGCTGCTGCATGAAGAGACGACTTAATGGCCTGCACGTGAACGCTTGAAGCTCGCTGTTGCTTGTCGCGTTGTCTTGATTGTTGTAGGCCAAATTGCTCGAGCTGTCTGAAACTCAACCACATGTCGAAGCAAGCACTCGGCTCTCGTCTGAAGAGACCAGGTTAAAAGAAAACTGCCATTGTTGTTCGAGAAAAGCCCACTCTCAAGACGTTCAGGACCCACGTATTCCTAGAAAACCAAACGTGCTGCTTTACATAGTCACACATATACAAGCGCACGAAGAAAGAAAAAAAAAAAAACCTGATTATCAATTTGGACACATGGTGAGGAACATCTCGGACCGCTTAGAAAGAGCGGCTAAGCGCGTCCGCATTCCCATTTAACTTCCCCTTTTTGTATCTTATTTCAAAATTGTACTGCTGTAAAATCAAGCTCCACCTAAGAAGGCGACTGTTCTTCGATGTCGCAGTTTGCAGCCAAGCCAGGGGACAATGGTCCGTCTCTACGGTGAATTTGGCCCCTCCAAGATAGCACTGCAATTTTTGAATGGCCCATACAATGCAAGCGCATTCTTTCTCTGACGCGCAATAAGCCCTCTCTCTAGAACTCAGTTTTCTGCTCAAGTAGAGCACGGGGTGCTCATTACCGTCGTCATCTCTCTGGCAGAGAACAGCACCTAGCCCTCGATCACTGGCATCACACTGGACCGTGAATTCTCGGCCATAGTCTGGAGCTCGCAATACCGGACGGCTAATCAGCACAGCCTTCAGGTTTACGAAGGAGGCTTCCTTTTGTTCGTCCCAGACTACATTTGTCGGTTCTGTCTTGCGGAGAGCGTCGGTCAGAGGGCTAGCCAAAACTGAATAGTTAGGGATGTAGTGATTGTAGTACCCAGTCAGACCTAGGAATGCTCGAATTTCCGTCTTCGTGCTCGGCCGCGGATAGTCTGCTACCGCAGAAATCTTAATCTCGCTGGGTTTCCTGAAACCTTGACCTACATTGTGACCCAAGTAGTCCACGGTCGCCCTTGCCAGGCAACATTTCTCGGCCTTTACGGTTAGTCCAGCTTGACGCAAAAGGCTCAGTACAGCTCTTAGATGTACCATATGGTCCGCCCATGAGTCGGAAAAAACCGCAATGTCATCTAAGTAAGGCACTGCGAATGTTTCACACCCCTTTAAAACCCTATCCATGAGTCGGGAAAAACAAAATGGAGCATTTTTGAGCCCGAAACTCATCATTGTTGGCTGGTAGCTGCCCGTCGGAGTGACGAAAGCCGCGTATCTGCTGGCGCGTTCAGTGAGCGGTACTTGCCAGTATCCTCGAGTAAGGTCCAGCGTAGTTACATATGCCGCTCTACTGACCTGTTCTACTCTCTCCTCAATATTCGGAATAGGATACACTTGATCCCTGGTGAGAGAATTTAGCTTTCGGTAGTCTACCACAGGCCTAGGGTCTTTACCTGGAGCTTCTACTAAGATCATAGGCGAAGCATAATCGCTTTCCGAGGGTTTTATTACTCCCAATTCCAGCATGCGAGTTACTTCCCTATCCAGAATTTCTCTTTGCCTTGGAGAAAATCGGTAGCACCTTGATCGCACTGGCACGTCTGAAGTCAGCTCAATATCGTGCTCAGTCAAATCAGTTCTGCCTGGCCTGTCCACGAAGCAGGCCTCAAACTCTGTTATTATCTCGCCCAGATCGGACAGCTGGGATTTCTTTAGTTCTCCTCTCTGCTCCGTCTTTTTGAGAAGCTCCTGAGCGTTGCTTCCTTTTCCGCTGAGGCAAATCAAGTTGTCCCCCATCTCCTCGGGAAGGTTTAACGTTAGATTTACCACGGCTTCCCTCTGCACATAAGGCTTCATAAGATTGCAATGATAAATGCGCACTTCTTTACGCCTACCGGGAATTTTCACTGCGTAGTTAGTGTTAGAAAGCTTTGCAACGACTTCAGCCGGTCCTTCCCACTGTACTTCGAGCTTATTCTTGGGATCATTGGCTTGCTCCATAGCTAAGTCCTCTCGGGTTCCACTTAAAAGTCTCGTGAGATTACTAGACACTGGCGGCAAGAGGTTACTCCCAAGGACGTCCTCATTCCGCGTCTCATCAAGCTCACTTTCAAGTTGACTTATTTGAGATGCCTTGCTCTCAAAGTTTTCTGACCCACTGTCTTCCGCATCGACCACTGTTTTAACTGCCGTTTCTTCCGCTGTTGATTTTTCTGAAATGAGCAGTGTAGCTAGTTCTCGCGCCTTTGAACGTGTTAAGGCCTGCACATCTCTGTCTCCGAAAATCAGAAGGCAAGCTTTGACCTTCTCGTAGTTGTCCGCGTCCTCCTTGTTTAGCCGCGCGACAACCTCCGCTGCCTCGCAGGGCAGAACCGTCAATAATCTCTGAGACCACGTGTCTCGCTGGAAGGACAGTTCTTCGCAAGTTCGCTCAAAGTTACCCAGATACAGACCGATATCCCCTGATATCACATATGGCTGCATGTACTTTGACATCTTGAAATCTGCCTCCTTGTTGAGAAGAGGTACCGCTAGCTGGGGACAATTGCCCGACCTCTTGCTCAACTCTACTTCTAATTTCCGGAGCTCAATTTCTAGCTCCCGCTTTTTTGCTTCTCTCTCAAGCTTCTCACGTTCGTGCTCCCTTTCCTCTTTTTCCCTCTCAAGTTCACGCTCCCTTTCCTCTTTTTCCCTCTGACGTTCGCGCTCCCTTTCCTCTTTTTCCCTCTGACGTTCGCGCTCCCTTTCCTCTTTTTCCCTCTGACGTTCGCGCTCCCTTTCCTCTTTTTCCCTCTGACGTTCGCGCTCCCTTTCCTCTTTTTTTTGGGCGATGAGGTTCCATGCTTCACTGAGCTCCTCATCATCGGCTCCCAAATCTGTGATTGCCTTTATAATCAAAGGTTTTCGTGCCAAACCACTTGTATCAATTCCCAGTTCCTCACACAATTGCAACAGTTCCGGTTTCTGCAGCTTTTGTAGGTCCATGATCGCTCCGAGTGTCGGCTACTTCCAAAACAACAGTGCAAACTACCAAACCTAAAGGCGTTTCAACACTTTTTACCAGTTCTAAAATTTAACCCTGTTCTAGAACCTGGTCCACATCAGAAGAAAAGCCAAGCACTCACCCACACATGCGATCGATGTTCCGAGCTGCTCTCTTGTTGGCCGATTGTTGCTCCTGCTTGTTGCTTGAGATGCCACCTCCGATCACAAGATGTTGTGGCTTGTAGCCTCAGATCCACCTCGAATCACCAGATGTTGTAGCTTGTAGATGCAGATCCCAACGCTGGTCACCAGTCGTTGTGCTTGTAGATTCAGATCCCACCGCTGCCACCAGTTGTCGTGACGCTGGGGCTACGTCGACCCGGCCTTCACTTGGTAGCGTGCAGAGACTCGGGGTTGAAGTAGGATTGAATCTTCGAAGTTGGTGAAATATGTACAAGCAGGTTTAATGGCACTTTGAGAAAACTTATTTACAATATTTACACGAAAAAGAAGGGTACATCAGCAAAATGGCAAGCGTTAAGAGTTCATAGCGAGAAGCGACTGGATGAGCCGTTTACCCAGGGCTCAGAGCGACATTTCGTGCTCTGCAGCGTCCTTAAAAACCCCCTATGTCCAGCCCCTCTCTGAAGATGCTGACCAACCAAATCCAGGGCACGCCCCTCAGGTATCGGCATCCAATCGAACACATCACTGCACTGATGGTCTGAAGCACTGACTGGTCCGGCATTCATTCGTTGGGCGTGATCACTTGTTGGCGGGAAAAGCTTGGGAACGGCGAGGAGAGGAGGTACATTTCTATTCTTCAGCAAAGAAACCACAGGCTGGTTCTGACAAGGGGTTTTACTTCTCAGAAACCCGAGTGCACGTGGCGCCGCATAGGGCTCCCAACATGGTCCCTTTTCGACAATAGCAAATCTTTCCTGCATTCCCGGGAAATCACTTAATGGCCGTATGAGTCATGCTCCTTTCTTGTCCTGCACGTCAGCGGACATGTCACTCTGTCGTCTCCTTTGGATAGGAGGCATTCATCACTGGAGGATAGCACTTCTCGACTGGAAGGGTGAACAAAAGAAAGCACTTCCTGCTATTTCCCGCAGGGGGACGTTTCTTTGTGTTTTTCCCGACGTTCTCTTGACAGGGCCAATTTGGCATTTGCAGGTTGTCCACAAAGCAAAACATGCTTACAAAACAGGATTCCTGGAAACAGGCTCACTTAGAGCCATTGGACCATCACCACATTTCCAAAGCACTTATTCATGCCCACAGGCGAACAATAGAGCGCGCAAATGCGGATGCTTGGTCGTAACAGTACGGCTGTCTATCAGGGAGCTCCGACAAGACTTGCGTGTATCGCTGTCCTATAGCAAATCATGTCCTCGTGGCGCGCGTTTACCACGAAATGGTCTCACATGCGTTTTCCGCTGAACATGTCAGGTCTGCGGTGCAGGGATCTGCGTCCAGGGCTGCAATGTAGGCTGTGGCAGCTGCATCCCTGGCCAATACCGCGGAGTTCCGCTCCGCAGCCCGTGTGGGCGCTGGCAGTGGACGGGCACAGGCAATCTTTCTGGTAGCTGCCGCTTTTACTATGTGGCCGTGTTCTTTGGCGATATCAGATATTTCTTGCAGTAGCTTCTCTTTTTCATCGTACTGCTCTTCCGTGCCTGACCTGCACGTGTAAACACCATCATTACGCACTGCTGTCAGCTCGCGATCATAAATACAAAGCTCACATCAGGAAGAAAAATATTATGCAAGGTTTGCAGAAAATTATGGCAGCGGTACTTACTTGCGCAGGTTGGCCCGGTCGTTGTGTTGAAATTGCCCCAGCAGCAGATCGCATCGGTCGCGTATTGCGCGCGGCGTAAATTTTTTTTTCAAAGCCGCGTTAAGGTTATACGCAACAACGGACCATCGACAAGACTCTCCGAAGGGGTTTACTGCTAAGATTTCGCGCAGCATATAGAGGTCATCAGTGATTGTGAACCGCAATCGCGAAGCCGCGGTAGCCGCGGCCACCTTCGCTGCCGCCATGTCAAACACTGCTTGACCCTGGCTTGACCAGACTCGACTTTTCACGTTCCTTTTTTTGTTTGTGTTTCAACAACTTCCGGTTCCTGACGTTTCCGTGACAACAGCAGACTCCTCTCGTTAAGCCTTTCCACGGCGAGTGTCGAGAAGCGATCTCAACAAAACAAGCATTTCATCGTTCAATCTTTACGGTCAAGGCAAGCTTAAGCGAAGCGAAATCAGGCTGCTTGGTTTATTTGCGATACATACAGCTTACAGGGACGAATCCACGGCGAATGTGATACGAGGCGAGAAGTCTCCGCTTCGACGGACGCCGCCATGTTGCTCGACCCTATCCGCCGATAGGGTCCACGCTATTTCGCCGAGATAGGGTCGCCGTCGTCTACTGACCCAAAAACCCAAGGCACGCTTGGGTTCTGCGCATGCGCACTCGCGCCCCGCTATTACCCTATCCCCCTAACCGATAGGGTCCCCCTATTCTAAAACTCCCTAATAACTGCTTGCAGCGGTACGCTAACCCAGGCGCTCGCAACCCCAAACGTAACACCGGGTTACACCGGCGCTTACCGCATTCTATACCGGCGTCCCGTGATAAAAACAAACGTCGGTCTTAGGTCACTATAATCAAACTTACCCTCGATGACCGTTTGCACTCGTTAAAACATAATAATTTGCTCCCCACGATCGTCGAAATCCCACACACGATTCCTGCGGGCTCGCTAGGCCTACTCGCCTTCGACGGGGCCGGCGTCGACTCATGTTCAAAGAAAAAAGCACACCCGCGAGTGCCGAAGTGTGATAATATGAACCGCCATCCTCCCTTGCCTATACTTTAGCATGCATATGACACAGGGAAGAGCAGCCATGCGCAGTACGTCGTTCGTCGGCATTTCATTTTCGCTTGCTCGACGATCTGCCGAGGACTGATCGGGCGACCGTCGGCCGGTGCGTTTCGTCGGCGTAGCTGGTCTGGGAACTTGTCACACTATGACGATAGGCGGTCGTTGGTCGTGCTGGCGTCGTTGTTGGCCTAGTGGGTCTCACCGATGCATCAACGACAGGATCGGCCGACCGACCCGCAGACAACCGACGTCGGCGTCGCATCGGCATCGGCGTCGCGTCGGCCTAGTGTAAACGGGCCTTTATTGCAATTTTGATCGTTGCCGCGATGGCCATTCTTCCGCCGAAGTTCGTGAGCCTCCTTAATATTCTTCGAGTTAGAACCGGAGAAGTGTCGCTGTCAGACCCTCGGGACGCAGTAAATGTTCTATCCCATTTTGAACCAACAGTGGTTGATTGGAGGTTCAGATGATGTGCACCTCTTGTGGTTTTACAGATGACGCTATCTCATACCTGTAAAAGAAAGCAGGTGCCGAGAAAAATGAGAAAGGAGAAAACCGGTAAAATACTTGGTCCTCTCGCTGGAATATTTTTACCTCCCTGTGATAAAAAAATCCTGATTTTATCGTCGGATTTTATACAGGGTGGTTCAAGGCAGACTCAGTAAAATTAAAAAAAAAAAGAAACCGCAAGTTTAACATTGAGAGAGAAAATATCTGCAGGAACAAACTCTTCTACAGCGGGCACAATACGCTGCAAATGTTCTCTCATTATGTAGCTAATTAGCCAAAACCTACCAAAATAACCAGAAGAAGCTCAATACTGAAGCCACGTTCGTTGATGACGTGGTTCAGGCCGCGAAATTCTCCTTGCTCTAGTAACAAGGCCTAATTACTCATTGACATCAAACCAAGCGCAGCCGTGCGGCAACAATTGAAAGCTATACAGCTTCTTCCGAAACTTTGTAGCTAAAGAAAAATTTGTCCTGGTCCGGGGATCGAACCCTAAACCATCACCTTTTCATGGCGGTTGCTCTACCAATTGAGCTAACCAGTTTTTTTTTTAACTATATTTGTTACACGTGGTTTTGTACAGAAAGAGGTATGTACAGACTATTTAAAAATCACTCAGTGGTTGCTGAGCTGCATAACAGAGAACACAACTCAAAGGCCGGCAAAGAAAAACACTTTGTGACCAACGGAAACCAGACAGTTTGAAAGTAATTTTTTTTTTCAAAAATGTCTTTCAGTTGCCGCATTAGTCTGTTAAAATGAATTCTAGGTGGAACAGGCTCAGTGTTGCGATCTAACATACGCGTCTTCCACAAGCTATGAAGTAATAAGAAGTAATAATTATAATAATAATAATGGTTCACAGGAAGGGAAAGGCGCAGTATCTGTCACACTTGTAGCTGTAGACACCTGAACCACGCCGTAGGGGAAGGGAGGAAGGTGGGAGTGAAAGTGGAAAGAGAGAAAGAGGAGCCGTAGTGGAGGGCTACGGAGTAATTTCGACCACCTGGGGGATATTTAACGTGCGCTGACATCGCACAGCACACTGGCGCCTCTTCGTTTCGCCTCCATCGAAACGCAGCCGCCGAGGTCGGGATCGAACTCGGGTACTCCGGCACAGTAGTCGGGCATCTCACCATTGCACCACCCCGGCGGGGCAAAGCTATGAAGTCCAATATGGAAAAACATGTCATAAGGTTCGTAATCAGATTATGTAACAACGAGATACAGCACACTGTACAAATTTACAACAAAGTCCTTCTTAGAGTTCTTTGCAGCATGTCCCAAAAGAGAATTCCGTGTTTGCAATTAATGAAACAGTGCTCAATTGTTTCAGGCTAATCACACAGACGGCAGTTTACAGAAAATACAGAAATATTTTTCTTGTGGAGCCATCTGTTAGCAGGTACACCTTCGGTGTGTAATTTAAAGAAAAATGTTTTCGTGCAAGGAGAAATCGGCATTTTGCTCATCCTCCTTAGCACATCGTGACCCTTAAGACCAAAATATAAAGCACGATAGCATGGTAGCGAAAAAAGCATTGCTATCAATTCCTTGTATAGACTCTTGCGCGAAACAGAATATAAGTACTCATTCAAAAACTGTACTGTCAAAAACCGCACCGAAGCATAACTTCTTGCATAAATCCTAGTAAATATGGGAGGTCAGTAAAATCTCAAGGAACCACTACGTTGGGAAACAAATTCATGAAATTAACTTGCAGGAATGATGTAATAGTCGGATGTGAACCATCACCACTAATCAGCGCGATCAGCACAAAAGATTGTAGGGTGAGGTCCCATGTTCGATTCCCGGGCCGAGACGAATTTTCCGTTAACTAGAGGAGAGAAGGGCGATTTGGCTTGCAGAGGCATGGCGGAGGCTACACGGTTAAGGGCCTGTCACACTAGCGCGACACGACGCCGACGCAGACCCGACAACGACACCGACGGTCGGCCAACTCGTCGTCCGACCGTGTCTGCGGCCGACCAAGCTGTCACACTAGGCCGACGACGACACCAAAACGACCGAAAACCAAATGTCTTCCCAGTGTGACAGGTTTTGAGGCCGGGGACACCGACAAAACCAGTCTGCCGACTGTCGGTGGCCGAGTCTTCGCGAGATCGGCCGCCGAGCAAAAACTTTCTCGAAACACAAAGCCGACTAAGTACACCACGTCGACGGCGAATACCTTTCAGTACTAATATACGTAAAAAAGTAGAATCAATGCTAATCCCTGACCAAAACGCGAGCGTGAGCCGCCAAAGTATACCGGGGCCGCCGAATGCGAGTGGAATATCAACGGCAGCGTTTTCTTTTCGGGGCGAGTGAATTCAGGGCGCATAGATTTGCGGCGCGCATCGGGACCGTGAGCAATCTTTCCGCATTTCCGAACTGCATGGAATAGTGCAAAATGAACATAATACAGGACAAAGAAATTATGAAAAGAAGCGATTATTTTCCTGAAGCCAGCAGAGATACCGATCCTCCTGCGCACTTCGATCGTTGTGCTTACAGTCAGAACGTCTAGCCGCTGCGTCGCTACTTCGCAACCCATATCTAACGCTACGATACGCATCACGCAATAAATGTTTGTTCCATAATTCAATATGTTTCAAGAATTGTGTGCGCAAAAAAGCGCAGAATTTGCGTTTAAACTTTACAACAGAACCAACAGCAGCTGTGGTCCCACGGCCGGCCCTGTGAAATACGTATAAGGTTTTACGCGCTATACACGGCATGATTCAAACTATCTGCAGTTTACTCTCAGCAAGCTAAGCAGTCAGTTAAGCGGTAAACGTTACTACTGCCTTCGCAACTTTCACATAGCAAGATAGCATATCAGCTAAAACCATATCTCAACCTCTGAAAGCATCGGTTAAGCCTAACTTCTGTGGTGCAGTCACAGTTGATAAATATTCAAACTAAAAACGGGCTTGCAATACACTTTACAAGGACTTGTGCGATGTCTTTCTCCCGATCCCATTGTACAGATCGTTGTACTGTGCAGGTCCATGGAAGTCAGTCTTTAAACGAGTAAAAAATATGGCTGTACCAGGGGGAACAAAAACTTTCTTTTTCAAACTCCGTAGCAATACACTAGAAGTTAAGACTTATTTAGAAATGAAAGGTTTCTTTGTACCTTGGGGAAATCACTGCTTCATATGCCGCAAACCGGAAACTATCGAACACGTTTTCTTAGACTATTGGAAAGCCTTTTTCTTCTGGGACATTCTACAACGAACAATTAAAAAGGACCTACCCGTGGATGCTTTCGGAATTCAATTTTTACCTATTGAAGATGATGATGGGCTACCGCTGGACATGATCATGTTATTGGGCCTGCACAGTATCTGGCGATCCAGAATGGCTTTCAGGCATGCAGACGTTGATGCGAGGAAAATACGGCAGTCTTTTCTCGAAGCCGTTGCGATTGTTATTGAAGTTCTCAAGACACAAGACGAAGTGCTTGAGTGGCTTCCGCAAATGGAAGTGTTGCTGCAAATGACTGATTTGTAATGGATCACGCAGCCCAAATCGCGTGGTTTTAACCCATGTAGTGTATTTGTCGCGTAATATTCACTCTCTCTGTGTGTGTATGTGTGTGACGTTCTGTATATGTAAAATCTGATAATAAATTAGGCAATAAAGAAAAAGAAAGAAAAAAAAAACTTCTGTGGTGCAGTGGTTAGCGCAGCTAGCTATCGTACAGGAGGTCGTAAGTTCGATTCCACAGGTAGAGTTTTTTTTTTCTGCTTTTGATATACTGTCTCTTATTCGCCGTGGACAGCTTTTACTTTTCGAACACTGCCTTTCTGATCCGGCAACCACAACCGTAAAATCCTGGGCAGTATTCAGTCTCGGCCCATAATCATGACTGGCGAGGCGCTTGTTTTGGTATGGTCGAATTTATGAAATAGAATAAAAAAAAGCGTCCCTTAATTTTATGAGAATAAACCAAGTAAAATAAAAACGAGAGTATGTGTAGAAAGGAGAATCTCGCATGGCAGAAAAAAATAAAAGGATTAAGAAAACGAATTGTACAGTAACACGAGAAGAGACTGAGAATGGGAGGGCCTAGTAGGTGGGGAGGTTTTCAACGTTGTCTGGCTAGTGTGACATAGGAGTTCGGCGACCGTCGGCCGACAGCCGTCTTGCGAGCGACGCGGCGCCGACACCGACTGTCGGCCGACTGTTTCCGTCGGCGCAGTGTGACATAGACGCAGACATCAGGAAGACGCTCTGTTGGCAGACCAAATCGGCGCTGTGTCGCGCTAGTGTGGCAGGCCCTTTAAGCAGCAGAGGAAAACCCTCTGCAATAGAACGGGAGGAGAGAAACAGCAAAGTCGGTTGTTACGGAGGCTGTAACTGCGGTACTTACACTCTTTTAAAAATATGATTTCTGCGGAGGCGAAGAAAAAATTTTCGACGGGGGGATGGACATTGGCCCTTTAAATTAGTGTGTACGCTGTCTGTGGCAACTAAAGAAGAGTAAAATTGATGCGTTATGACCCTTCTTGTCTGTGCCCCGCCGCAGTGGTGAAGTGGTTATGGCGCTCGACACCTGCGCCCAAGGATCATCATCATCATCATCGCCATTTATTTTTCCAACATATCTCTTTTGGGTCCTCGGACAAAGGAGCTGTTTAGAAACAGTATGAGGGTGCCTGGGGCCCGTACAAGGCACCAGCATACAAATCACACCTATGCATTGCCATCTAAGACAAAAATCACCTTTTTTTTTTCTGTGTACATGTCAAGATCCCAAGCAAAATATACACAGGTCACTAATATCAATGAAAGGAAAAGTAAGCAAGAAAAGCCAGCACCAAGCAAATTTAATTATGAACAAATAAGCATAAAAATGGTGGCTGTCAGCAGTAAGACAACGAAAAATTCGCGCAATTGTCTTCGGGTAACAGTCGTCAAGTGGAAATAGAGGCTGCCAGAAGTAAGATAACAATTCGCGCCTTTGTCTTCGAGTAACAGTCGTCAAGTGGAAATTTTGGTTGAATATTTATTTAGTAAAAAAAGTTATCTGTGTTTTAGGGACGGCAACATGTCGGTGCGTCTGTGAGGAATGAGCCACTTATCACAACTGTGGGTACCGGGGTCACCACTGTACACTGTTAAGTTGGATAACGATTCAAGAAATGTTTTAGACAAATTGCTGGCAAACAAATATGAGTCAATAAGGCTCAAATAATAGACTGTTTAAGCACTTATTACCCGGTATTGAGAAAATAGTCTTTTAGACGGACGTACTGGTGCAGTCAAAAGTAAATGGAAGGTCCGAGAGCGTGGCAAACCGTGTCGCAGCGCTTTCTAACGCCAGCTCTGGTAACTGATTAGCACGGTTGCCAAGAGTAGGCGCGTACTATCAGCAGACCTATATTTGCAGCATAACAATGGTCACATTCGACGGCTGGAACGGATGATTGTTGCTTCTCCCATGCGACGCCACGGATTTTTCTGGCGATATCTGCGACGTGTTTGAAGACAGATTCGCGCCGTTTGAAAATAGTCGGTAGCTCGCGCGTACGGCCTCGGGCATGCCTGGCAGCGAGCACTGCCACGACGTTTTAGTCGTATTTGCCGTGACCGGCGTATTGCAGGGCGTTTTTTTTTTTTCTTGTTTTCAGGTTTCATGGCTTTTCCAGTGTCCGCTCATGAAATCAGGACCAGCAATGAACATCCCTCGGCTTTTTTTTGCTGCCTTCATTTAGTTTACAGTAAGTTGTGCATGTATATCCTAGCATATTTAAGAACGAATACGCACAAAATAATTGAAAGGACACGATGCTGGTTCAGTCTGTGTGTTCTATGTAACAGATGAAAAGGTAAAAATATGCGAAATGCACGTATTGCGAATTGGCCAAGTTGTTGTTGTTGTTCTCCTCTAATGTGATGGCACATACCCACACAGGGGGATCGGCCAAGAATTGGGGTGCAGAGATATTAGATTTTGAGATGTATAACTACATCGCAAAAATAAAAAAATAAATGCTAGGGAATAGAGAAGGAAATGTAAATATGATAAACCAAAATATAAAAGAGTAAATAATAACGCACGCAGTAGGAGAATAGTAAGATTTATATGTACAGATTAAAACTTCAAAGCATATTAGCAAGGTAGACGTTTTGTTTCTATTAAGAAGTTTTGAATGGCGTTAAAAACATGCCTGTGGCTGTACCCAATCATGGTGGCACCGAACGATAATAAAATTTGGCTGCTCAAATTAATACTCAGCTGTTGTAACGGCTTCTCTAAATACCGTTTTCTCATCATGGTAAAACGGCGGCAAAATATCAAGAAATGATCTATTGTTTCCGGTTCCCCGCAGAATGCGCAGACAGTAGAAAGCGCCAAACCAGACCTGTGCATATAGAAATTTAGGGGCAGAATACGACAGCGTAGCCTGGTTAGAGACACCTCAGTCTGCCTTGATTGACATGATTTCCTATTCCAGGAATACTTGAGATGCAGGTAGTCATCCGATGATAAAATAGATTCAGACTGCGTGCTTAATAAGGCACGCCGCCGAAATCGTGCTGCTGTTATGTACGCTGTTACCGGGAGGATGGGCAATACAGGGCCGTTCAGACAATCTTTGGCTAGTCTGTCTACAATCTCATTGGCTGTCACATTGCTGTGTCCTGGTACCCACACTATATGTATGAGGCTCAAATGTGAGGGGAGCAATGAAAGAAAGGTGTTTAAAATTGGCGAGTCCATATTCGAAGAAAGCGACAAGCACAAAGAATAAGAGTCTGTAATTACAGCCACTGTTGAGTATGTTGGGTCTAGTTTGCGCAGAGCAAGCACCACCGCCAGCAACTCCGCCTGGAAAATTGGAGTAAAATCCGGAAGACGGACTGAAAAAGCCCAGTCTAAAAGCGGACAGTATATTGCAACGCCGGCTTTTTCATTAAATTGAGAAGCATCCGTTGCTATCGTTATGCTAACGGGAAGACTTTGTAAATAATCTTCTAATATTCCATTTAAAATGTGAGGTGATATGTGTTTTGCATTATTTGGGAAAATGTCATCATAGACAATTTGAACCGACGATGCACTTACTTTTGTTGGAAGGATGTTAGAAAGAGCTACGTGCAAAGGTTGTAACAGATTTTGCACTAGAATTACTTGCGGGGTATGAAACCGAGGCCATCCGACTCCAAAAAAGGAGTCTGGCTCGCAACAAAAAATTTATATGGAGCGGTGGAATTGTGATTCATATATTTTAAGATACGTCTGGACAGTCAAGAATTGTAATCTAGTTAACGACGGTGGTATTCGGGCTTCAAGGTATAATACATTGTTAGCCACAAATTTGGGGAGCCCAAGGCATAATCGAAGCGCTTCCCGCTCGAAAAGAACAAGCGGACGAATTTTGTAAGCAGGTGAACCAGAAAATAACACAGATCCAAATTCTATAATTGGGCGGACATACATAGCATAAATCATTAAATGTGCGTCTCGCCGCATCCCAGACTTTGGATTGCTTAACCTGCGCAACATACCCACAGCACGTGCCCCCTTCGCTGTAACATGTTCAATGTGATCCCTCCATGCCAGATGGTCATCGTAAATCACCCCTAGATATTTCAAAGACTTAACTTGAGGAATCATTTCCTGCTTAAATGTTAGAGAAAGATTTACCGGATCCTAAATTTGGAAAACAAGGAACGCGCACTTTTTAACGTTCAACGTAAATCTTAAGTCACATAACCAATTTTGAAGGGAGCTTAGGTACGATTGCAGGCGCCTGTTGAGGGATTGAATGTCAGGTGCAGCCGTAAAGAATGCGATGTCATCCGCATAGACATACGTGCGAACCTCCTGATGAGTGGGAATTGCACTCATTAAAATGTTAAAGAGCACGGGCG
Organism: Amblyomma maculatum; assembly: GCF_055883805.1. Lineage (NCBI taxonomy): Eukaryota > Metazoa > Arthropoda > Arachnida > Ixodida > Ixodidae > Amblyomma > Amblyomma maculatum. The sequence goes on from NC_139350.1 coordinate 59,356,753, forward strand.
AGAGAACTGCCCCTTGAGGGACACCTCTAGTTTGTTGATATTTGCCAGAATGCACTCCATTCAATGAACAGTAAAATTGTCTGTTTTGTAGGAATGTAGATATCCAATCAATTAAGTATTGTGGAAAACGTAGAGATTCTAATCTGTGCAATAAAATTCGGGGCTCTACACTATCATAAGCTTTCTCTATATCGAGAGTCACCAATGCAGCATGCATTTTTTTGCGCCGCGCAAGAAGAATTCGACTCTCAAGGTCGGTATGTGCATTCCATATTGAAAATTTTGCTCGAAATCCGATTTGACAGGGACTAAGAATATGTTTTTCTTCGACAAACTCGGTAACCCGTTTGAGTACGACCCTTTCAATTAAATTTACCAAGTTTGATGTTAAAGATATTGGTCTGATATTGTCCAAAGTATAGCCACCACCATTGTGTTTCCGTAAAGGAATCACTTTGGCTAGTTTCCAGTCACCAGGTATCCAAGAATGAATAATTGAGTAATTTACCAATTCTAACAAGGAATTTGGAGACACCTCAAAGAGGATCTTTAACATTTTTGACGTTACTCCATCAGGGCCAGGCGCAGCAGCTGGCAATGTCATTACAATCGAAGAAAGTTGAGAAAGTGTAATTTTAGGGACATCCTTAACCGTATATACTGGGCCTACAAACATAGGGGATTTGGGAAGTGTTGACAAAAAACGCTTTTCTAAACCTTTAGCGATGTTTTCTACTGTTTTAAGAGCTTCTTTAGGAGTCGAAACACATGAGGGTAAATTTTCTGAGACAGGAATCTTTTTCCGTGATTTTAAAAACCTGAAAAGTGCACGTCGGTTATTAGATTGTGAAAGGTAATTGAAATACTCAGTATCATAATTATATTTCGCTTGTGCGACTGTGCGTTTAAATGTAGCTGCAAAAACTTTATAATCATGCCAATTTTTGGGGCACTGGTTGTGAAGGAGCTCCTTCCATGCAGCCTTTCTTCTTCTATAATCGCGCGAACAATCTGCATTCCACCATTTTGTTGATTTATTGCCTTTAGATGCACGTACTAAGAATTCACACTTCTTACGACAGGATGCAATAGCCTGGCATAATGTTTGCGATTTTAACTCTTCCGTAGCCTCAACACTGACTCAAGAGACGAAATCAAAAATGAGTGAAACTGGTTATAATTTACGTATGATCTCAACTGAGATGTCGGCGGAGTTAAGCGGTAGTTAACCTGAAAACAATAGGTATATGGTCGCTAGAGGTCCCACCATCAATTGTCGACCAATTTAGTATAGAAACACTAGTGCTCGAAAAAGTTAAATCTATCACAGCTTGACTTTGAGCACGTACAAAAGTTGGTAAGCCAGAATTCATGCAGTTAAGGTTATTGTCTGAAAGCCAATCCCACAGACGCTTGCCGCAGGGATCCGTCTTGTAACCCCACGAAACATGGTGCGAATTAAAATCTCCAGCCAAAATAACCGAATTTTGACAATTAACTAGTAGGTGGTCTAGAGATCTGGTGTCCTGAACACCATGAGGGAAATAAACATTCGCTAATGTAAACGGACTGAACCCTGGAATTTCAAAATCTAAAGCCAATAATTCAGAATCTAAAGTAGAATATTGACAAGAAATCTTAGCCCTATGACAAAATTTTGAAGAAACTAGAATTAGTAACCCACCACCTCTTGACTGCCGACCTTGTCGGAATGATAGATAATTTTGTAAGTGAAAATGTTTTTCAGTTGTAAGCCAAGTTTCTTGCGAAACGATTATTACTGGAGTATGTTTTAAAGAAAGATAAACTAAATCTGTAGTAGCTGAAAGAAGAGATCTACAGTCCCACTGAAGAACTTAACTTTCCAATCTAATTACGGTCCCGACTACTTTGGTTACTGTGTAGATCAGTATAGAACTCCTCAGCTACTTTGACTATCTTGTCCATATTCGAGATGACGGTGTCCGCTTTGTCCCTTAGCGCATACATCTGCTTTTTGCCTATGCCCAATTTCTTCACCGCTTTAAGGCTTCCCCCGTTCTTTACAGCGTGCTCAATTTTCTCCATGTTATACTTGCTTATATCGGCCACCTTGCGCTTATTGATTAGCTTTGATATCTCGGCCAATTCGATCTGGTCTGTTGGATTGGAAGCTTTCATATTCTGGCGTTTCTTAAATCTTTCGTCTCCTTAGACAGCTTACCGGTATCCTTTCTAACTTTCTACCGCCTACTTCTACCGCGCACTCAGTAATGATATCTCTGAAATTATATTTCCTTGCTTCTAGGGTAATGTCGCCATCCTCGGTTAGAGCTGAATACCTATTCTGTAGTGAGATCCTGAACTCCTCTGCCCTCCCCCTCACCGCTAATTTGTTGATGAACTTCTTTCTTACTAATCTCCTGCGTTTCTTCTTGAGATTTAGACTAATTCGGGACCTCAACAGCCTGTGGTGACTGCGTCGCACTTTCCCGATTACCTCTTGCATAATGGCGGGGGTTGCACACAGTCTGAAGTCAATTTCATTTTTAGTCTCCCCGTTAGGACTTTTCCATGTCCATTTGCAGAAGGTATTTATGATTCTTAAGGTATTGCGCTCTGCAAACTCAACTAGTAATTCCCCCTTGCTATTCTTAGAACCAATCCCATAGTCATCTACTGCCTTTTCTCCTGCCTGCTTTTTCCCTACCTTGGCATTCAAGTCGCCCATTAGTACAGTATACTGCGGCTTTTCGCATTGCTGATTCTACATCTTCGTAGAAGCTTTCAACTACCTGGTCATTATAACTACATGTAGATGCATAGGCCTGCACTACCTTCAGTTTATGCCGCTTATTAAGCCTAATTACGATGCCTGCCACCCTCCCATTAATACTATAGAATTCATCTATATTACCCGCTATATACTTATTGACAAGGAAACCTACTCCTAGTTCTCGCCTCTCCGGTAAACCTCGATAACACAGTACATGCCCATCCTTCAGTACAGTATATGCCTCATTCGGCCTCCTAACCTCACTAAGCCATATGAAATCCCATTTTATACCC